>NC_071500.1:122500000-123125000 GCF_028408465.1 Anastrepha ludens | reverse complement strand
AGCCTACGATCCCGATCACGAGGATAACGACAGACTTAAGTATCGAATTATCGATGGCAATGAGTTGCAAACGTTTACAATTAACGAAAATAACGGGATTATAACATTGCAAAATATGCAAAATTTCACTGACCATCACCAGACTTTGTTAAACGTCTCTGCCAGTGATGGCGTTCATACGACTTATGCCAGAGTTAAGATTATACTCATGCCGGAAAATAATCATGCACCCAAATTCCTGAAATCAGTCTATGAGGCGAAAGTGAAGGAAAATGAGTCTGCTGGAAAACATATTGTTTTGGTAGGTTTGCATAAAAAAATTTACTAGATTGCTTTTTAATTTATCTCTTTTAATTTTTAATACATTTTTTTTTCTTTCGAAAGCTTCAAGCATATGACGCCGACTTCGGCCGATTTGCGAAACTCACTTATGACCTGGTCTCGAAAGAATTCAAAGAGTATTTTGAAATCGATAGCGGGAATGGATCGATTATAACAAAGGTAGCATTTGATCGGGAGCAACGTGCTTTCTATGACGTATTAGTAAGGGTCTCCGATGAAGGTGGCAAAGCGGATTTTGCGCTATTGAAAATTAAAATTGAAGATGTGAACGACAACAGCCCACGCTTCATGGTTAAGGAGTACAAACTTGTTGTTAAAGTCAATACACCAACTAATACAACACTTTTAAAGGTAAATAATAGTTTCGTTAAATAATTTCAACGTTTAAAGGCAATACTGAGCTTTACAAGTTACAAAAACTCAAGGTCTTAGAACTGAAATTAATAAGTCTTCCAAAATTCTCCCGTGCAACTTTCTCTGCTCCTTATTCAATTTGTGGTGGGCGTCTGCATTTTACTACACATAAAATAGATTTGCAGTTCTTAAGTGCGATTGTGAGAAGCTGTTACATTTTAGAGAAGCCGGAATTTTCCTGAACTACCACCGCTGTTGGAAAAAAGTTTGGAATTTAATTATTGATCTTCGGACTAGTGGTTCGGACACGTTAATAAATGAAATATCTTCTGTTCTTTGTTCTTCTTTCAATGTCTTCTGTGAGTAAAGCCATGTCAAGTGATCCTCGAAAATTTCACTAAGTCACGGATTTTAGGGCAAGATGTCTCGTTGTGTAGTCAAAGTCATGTTAACGCTATTCTATAAATATTTCGCGCAAATTCCAATTTTAGCAATTGTTATTAACAATCAAAGTTTTAAGCAAGATTAAATTGAAAAATTAATTACTCCAAAACTACAATAGATAATGACGTGAAATTTTGCATACCATTCAAGTATTGTATGTACTATTTTTCAAGTGTACTTTTCATTTTTCAAAATGTACTATAGTTGGAATCTTTCGGACTTTTAATACAATATAATTTTTTAATGAAATTAGTAGTACGCTGCTTCAGTTTGCGCGGTCCCTCAAGCCGCCGCGCGTCCGATCAGCCGATGGCAGCAATGCCACCGTCGAGCGCATCAAGTCACAAAACAGTCAATATCTCGGAAATGAAGTAAAAGTACAAAATTCTATTTTCAGATTATTGAAGGTAAGCGTTTTCCGCACAATTATGCGTAAGTCCGATTGTTTAACAGCGTGAAGAAAACATGAAAAAATGCAACTGAGTACAAAAAGTTATTATTTATTTATCTATTTGTCACAATAAAAAGAGTTATTAACACTTGAAAAATAGTACAGACAATACTTGAATGGTATGCAAAATTTCACGTCATTATCTATTGTAGTTTTGGAGTAATTAATTTTTCAATTTAATCTTGCTTAAAACTTTGATTGTTAATAACAATTGCTAAAATTGGAATTTGCGCGAAATATTTATAGAATAGCGTTAACATGACTTTGACTACACAACGAGACATCTTGCCCTAAAATCCGTGACTTAGTGAAATTTTCGAGGATCACTTGACATGGCTTTACTCCTGTTTAAAAAAAAATTTCCGACGACACTGAGCACGAAACATATAACTCGGAAAGGTTAAAATAACCTGGTAGTAGGTGAATTAGGTACGTACCTCCCTTGTTGATCAAGCCTATAGCGAGATTGCATGAGAATCGAATTACGATGTGGCATATGTATGTATCTGTGAGATTAATATCACTGTCTTAACTAGAATTGTTATTAAATGATTAGCTCGACATAAGCAATCAGTTGTTTGTTACACTTTGAATTATCTTGAAAATCATGGCACATTCGACTTCATTTCCATTTCAATAGCTGCTATGTCCATACCTACATAAGATTAACAAGGCTTCAAAGAACTGGGCGAGGACATCGATGTCCTCCCCAGGTAGTTGAAGCTACTTCTCGCTTCATTGTGAATAAATATCCTATAAGCAAGCAAAAGCGAAGTAGCGGAATGGACTGGTGCGTGACTGCTATTGAGGAGTGCGTAGGTTCGAATCTCCGGGCATGAAACAGGTTTTTCTAATACCTATTGCCTCTCTGCCGGCAACGGCGACCTTCGGAGTGTATTTCTGCCACGGAAAAGCTCTTATAAAAGAGCATTTGCCATTCGGAATCAACTTAAAACTGTAGGTTCCTCCATTTGTAGGACAACATCAAGACGCACGCCACGAATAGAAGGAGGATCTCGGCCAAACACCTAACAGAAGTGTACGCGCCAATTATTTATTTACTTTTTTATTTTAATACGTCGTTTTCCTCGTTTATTTGCTTTTTACTCATAAATTTTGATTTTTTTTAAAGGTAAAAGCTTTCGATATGGATGATAATGACAATGCGGGCCTAACGTACACAATCGATGAATCGACAGTATCTGAAACTTACAAAGACATATTCACGATCAACGAGATCGATGGCAGTTTGAGCCTTATGAGACCTGTAACAGATCTTGCCAATAACGTTGCGCAATTTTTTGTACGCGCCATGGATGGTGGAAGTCCACAATTTCATATTGATGTACCTGTTACAATACAGTTCATCAGTCCCGATGTTACAATGCCTGAATTCGAGAAGAATTCTTTTGAGCTGCACGTTTTAGAATCGACGCCACCAGGTTCAGTTTTAACAAAACTTCGTATATCCGGAAATTACTCTGTGAAATTTTCAATACCCATTGAAAGTCGAAAATTTTCAATTTCCGAACTTGGTGAGGTGATCCTCATGCAGACGCTCGACCGGGAGTTGAACGATGTTCACTATATGATTGCCATGGCTGAAACGGAAACAATCCCGCCTTTATTCACATTTTGTGAAATCTACCTCCATGTGCTGGATGAAAACGATAATTCACCTAAGTTCGATAGTCGCGAATATAATGTTAATGTTGGCGAAAACATTGACAAAGTCGCTTCGATTATCAAAGTCACGGCTACGGACATAGATACGGGTTCGAATGGTGATATACGTTATTATTTGGAGGATGAAACAAATACCGCATCGAATGTTTTCGATATCGATATCTACACAGGTTGGATCACATTGCTGAGCACTTTGGATCGGGAAACCCAATCAGAATACCACTTCAATGTGCTGGCCACCGACAACGGTCAACCGAAACATGTTTCTAAAGTACCTGTGACCATCAAAATCATCGATTACAATGACAATCCTTCCGTATTCAATCAGGACAAATTCGAAATATCAGTAAATGAGAATGCGCTGCCCGGCACCATATTGAAATATTTCCTAATAACCGATCTTGATGCCGAGAAAAGCATAACCAGCTATTACATAATGAGTGGTGATAAGTTTTCTCAATTCCAAATTGGCAAAACCGGCGAACTCTTTGTAGCTAAACCGTTGGATAGAGAGGCAATACCAGCGTATTACTTAAATGTACTTGTAACGGATGGAAAGTTCGTGTCCACCACAGAGGTTGCTATAACGGTGCAAGACGTGAATGATAATGTGCCAATTTGCATGACACCACGTTACAATTTGAAAATAAATGAATCAGTAATGACGGGCACCCCACTAATTCAAATCGAGGCGTTGGATATAGATGAGAATGCGAGCAGCCAACTGCGTTACTATTTGACGGGTAATCGCTCGGACGATTTCTTTATCGAAAAAGATACCGGCACCTTGCGGGTAGCCAAATCGATTGACCGAGAAATACATGCCAAATATTTATTAACAGCGCATGTGCAAGATGGTCAAGAACTGTTACAGCAATGCACTTCAGAGTTAATTATCAATGTCAATGATCTCAACGACAACCGACCAGAGTTCTCTATGGCGCAGTATATTGTTAGCATACCAGAGGATGCGCCTGTCGGCACTATCGTGACCAAAGTGCATGCGACTGATAAAGATTTCGGCATGAATCGAAAGGTTATTTACTCCTTTGTCGAAGAGCAGTCAATTTTTAGTATATCGCATTCCAGTGGCATTATAAAGCTCTCGAAGAGTCTAGATCGTGAAAGCATTTCAATATTCAATATTTCCATTAAAGCCGTAGACTGTGGCAATCCGAAACTGTTATCGATAACAAGGCTCATAATCAACGTACTCGATATTAACGATAACCCACCAGAATTCAGCACAAAGGAGTATAGGACGTATGTGTACGAGAATGCCACACAAAATTCAGAAGTTGTGCGCATTTTCGCAACCTCGAAGGATATCGGCGTCAATGCAGATGTCCTGTATTTCATTGTAGGTGGTAATGAGCATAACAAATTTAGTATCGATTCAAAGACGGGCAGCATATTTGTGAATGATGAATTGGACTACGAACGCACAAAGGCATACTTTCTAACGGTGCAAGCGATCGACGGTGGCACTCCGCCGCTCAGTAACATTGCATCCGTAAATATATCCGTATTGGATGTGAATGATAATCGGCCGAAATTTACGCAGAACATGTACCGTGCGAAGGTGCGTGAAGACGCGCCCAAAATGCAAAAGATACTGCAAGTATTGGCTACCGACGCGGATGCGGGACAAAATGGCATTATACGTTATAACATTGAGCGTGGCGATCACTTAAATCAATTCGCCATTGAAGACTTCTCCGGTCAGATAATTGTCATAAACGCACTCGATCGTGAGTTAAATGCAAATTATTTGCTGGAAGTAAAGGCATGCGACAATGGCGTCCCCGAGCTGTGCAACTACGTGCGCATCTATGTGGACATATTAGATGTGAATGACAATCCGCCGCTCTTCCGCCAGCAAAATTACAGTGTGGTGTTGCAGGAGAATAAACAGTTAGGCTACAACGTGCTGCTTTTCGAAATCACCGACGCCGATGATGCGCCTAATGCAGCGCCCTATACGTTCGATCTGCGCAGCGGAAACGATGGTGGGTTCTTTCGCATCGAACAAGATGGCTTGCTACGCACTGCGGCACATTTTAATCACAAAATCTGCGATATATACACGCTGCAAGTGCGCGTCTTCGACAACGGTACCCCACCGCTCTATTCGGATGCTTGGGTGCATGTACGCATTATCGAGGAGAGTCAATATCCGCCCGTCATAACGCCTTTGGAGGTAACAGTGAAATCTTATGACGATGACTATATAGGCGGTTTTCTAGGACGTGTGCACGCCAGCGATCAGGACAAATATGACAATTTGTTATTCGCACTGACACCCACCAACGGTGAGGCGTTCGTGACCAAACAACTCTTTAACATATCCCAAAATAACGGATCGCTATATGCAATCAGCAATCTCGATGTTGGCATGTATCGCATCAATGTAACAGTCACAGATGGTAAGTTCACGGCACACGCAATTGTTAAACTGAATGTTGAGCTAATAACGGGCGATATGACACGTAACGCAGTCGTTATAAGTTTTCGCAAAGTTACACCCGAAGCATTTATTCTGAGTCATCGCAAAGGTTTCATACGCGCATTGCGCGCTATATTGCGCTGTCGTCAGAAGGACATCACCATAATCGCAATACAAATAGTCTCCAGCTATCCCACATACAAGGAGCCACACGACTCGGAAAGTGTTATGTTGGAGCGAAGTAAGCGCCAAGAACCTACGGCTGCAGATAATTTAAATGTTTTATTTGCCGTACGTAAGCAACAAATTACGCCCAGCTCCGAGGAGTATTTCACCACAACCGAAGTGCGTGCTGTGCTGGTGAATTTCATAGATGACATTGAAGATGCTACCAATCTGGTTGTTGAAGAGATACTGACACTCACCTGCGCGCGTAATATTTGCGCGCAAGGCGAGTGCTTCAATCGCATACGTCTCAATAAGCGCCAACTGAATACGTACTCAACAGATGTGGCCAGCTTCGCGTCGCCCACTTACAAGCATGCCAATGAATGCCAATGCAAGCAAGGTTACGGCGGTCGCATCTGCAATGAGCCGATCAATGCTTGCTCGTCGGATCCGTGCCCGCCGGAGAAAACATGCTGGCCTGCCAACACAACTATCGGCTACCAGTGTATTTGTCCGCAAGGTTATACGGGTCACTCCTGCGAAAGCAAATCGACTTTAACAAAATGTCAGCACGGTAATTGCAGCTCACGATTTAATTCGGTATCTTTTAGCGGTAAGAGCTATGCTCATTATAAAATCAATAAGGCCGCAGCGAAAACTATACTGGAGCAAGAGTTTGTCTATTCGTTGAAGATACGCACCGTGCAGCAAACGGGCACGTTGCTTTTCTCAAGCGGACGCATCGATTATCACACATTGGAGATCTTTAATGGCGCCGTGCAATATCGCTTCGAGCTGGGTTCGGGCGAGGGCAAAATATGTGTATCAAGCATTTACATCGCTGACGGCGAATGGCATACTATCACGCTGGAACGTATACTGAACAGCGCCAAACTGACCGTGGACAATAAGCATGTGTCGCAGGGTAGCGCGCCGGGTGTCAACGGTATTCTCAACATACAATCGAATGATATTTTCGTGGGGGCCGAAGTAAAACCACATCCCTCCATAATCGGTTTCGAAGATATACAAAAGGGCTTCATCGGTTGCATGTCAGATATTAAAATTGCACTTGAACCACTACCGCTGTATATATCGGGTGGTAGCTCGGTGGCGGCTCTGAAACGCTTCACAAACGTCGAGTTAACTTGTGATCCAGCGAGTGTGCTTGTACAATTGGGAATTTGTGGCGCACAGCCTTGTCTCAACGGGGGCATCTGCATTGATTTGGGTGAGAATAAATTCAAGTGCACTTGTCATGCACGCTTCACTGGCCAAATGTGTGAGATGGATATGGATCCGTGTGCCTCAGCGCCCTGTCTGTTTGGTGGACGATGTGAAATGCACAAGCTGGGCAATTACAGCTGCGCGTGTCCACTGCATTTATCGGGCCGACGCTGTGAATATGGCAAATACTGTTCACCCAATCCATGTAAGAATGGAGGAGTTTGCGAGGAGGGTGACGGCACGCCTCATTGCATGTGTCGTGGCTATACGGGACCCACTTGTGAAATCGATGTGAATGAATGTGATAATCATCCGTGTGGCAATGGCGCCACCTGCATCAATGAAGCGGGCAGTTTTCGGTGTATTTGCCCATCTTACCTCACAGGCGCTAGTTGTGGCGATCCACTATATTCCAATTCGATTTCTACCAAGTTAAAGAATCTGTCAATGGAGCAGCTAGCAGGCATTGTTGTGGGCATAGTGTTCATTATTATTGTTATACTTGTTGCCTTCTGTTGTATAGTCATTCGGAAGAGCAGCAATTCAAGTGGCCAAAATTCAACCAATAAAGATCCGTACAAAGGAGATAATTTGAATTCTCTCGTCTGTAAGGAGAAGTATGCCAAGAATATCGCTAAGATGAGTAATTTGGAGATAAATCAGCGTCCAATGAGTTACACGGCATCGACAAATGATAATTTATATTCCGGTCACACAACCTTCGTGAATAATTTAGACATATTGCGCAGCTACGGATCGGCGGGCGATGAACTAGAAAACATTCCATTCGAATATCAAAAAATCAATCGCAACAATGAGCATGTAAATCTAAACGATTCTGATCCTATACAAAAACGCGACTGGGCCGAGCAAATGCATTTGAAGACATTTAGTGAGAATAAGCTTAACAATGGTGAGTCGTATATACTTCGATAAAATGTATCTTAACAAAAAACTCGTAGTTAAAAAACTAACTAGTTATCTTTTTTCGATTTATGGCTTTTATCAAAAGGGGTGGGCTGCCATAATTTTCCATATCAATTTCAAAGGCTATACAAAGTGAAGTTACTGGAATATTTTTTATCTTTTCCTTTTTTTTCTTGCGATTTGATGTTTTTAATGTAAAAGTGACCTGGTTTTTTGTTGTTACCTAGTTTATTTGTTTACATTCTGATTGAAATTTTACATTCAAACCACCAAATTGCAAAATAATACAAATCGTAAAAAATATATCGTTATAGGCTTTAAATAAATTAAGATAATTTAATAATATATTTTTAATATTGTATAAATTAAAATATAGAATTTATATTCATCTAGAAAAAATCGATTATACCGCTTTAAAAACCGGTTGTAGCAAAATGATACAAGTAACGGTGCCAAATGTATGTCACTCACCTTACACCGATTATCCACCGGTGAACCACGGTCAATATCATTGGGACTGTTCGGATTGGGTACGAAAAAGCCATAATCCATTACCGGATATTACTGAGGTACCTGGTGCCGAAATTGCTGATTCGTCGAGCTTCCATAGTAATGATAGCAATGAATCTAAGCCAATGCGTACCTATGCAGTACAAAGTAAGTTTAAAAAATAAATTTTCATAATTGTAAATAAATTATAAAAAACACGAAACTAATAATTTTCATTTATACCAGATATGTGCGTCGGTGTTGATCCTACACGAGATATTGTGACTTTAAATGAAGACTTAACATCCGAGTGCATCGACTCCGAGCTAGAGAGTTGTATGCGTCCTTTCGAACTGCCGCTTATTAATAATGACGATGTTTCAAGACTGAGCCCCCAAATTAAGTTTGAGAATGAAGACTTCATTACAAATCCAGGTAAACACATACATGGATGTTATAAACAAACTCAAAGAATCTATCTATCCTAGACAAAAAACAAATTCTCAAGAAAAGTTTACTTATTTTCATTTTTGAAAATATTGTATTTTTTGAAACAATGAGGCAGAGGCAATGAAAAAACCAGTCCGGTTACGTAGTGAATAATGAGATCATTTTGGTCCGTTATTTATAGAACCACTCAAACACTCTGCATTGAACCTAATTAATGCATGGAAGGCTATTTATGATAGAATCTTTATTTTTTCGTTTTTTCTTCACGATTCACTGTTCCAATTTTCTTTTTTGTTGGTAACAGAGGATATAGGTGCCGGTATTATATCGGTTCCGGGACATAGATATATTGAAGGATATTGCAAGGCCGATGAACTAGCCTGAAAAGTTACTAATATTCCACTGCTTGAAAACAAAGGCAATATTGGAATTAATATTGCAGAACTCGCAAATTAAGGATAAAAAATAATATTCTCCAGCGGGCCATAGGTCATGGAGAGAAGAAAATACTTGTGTTATAACCAAGCTAATTTAGCCGCAAATAAAGGGTTTTCCAATAAGAGGTGTTATTTTGATATTCAAAGAAAAATGCTATTTTTTAATATTATTGATCGAATGTTTATTTCAATATATTGTAAAAAGGAAGGTATGTCGTTAATAGTGGAAAATAACATCAAGCAAATGACCACCACGACCACCCTTACAGGACAATATCCAATAACCGAATTGCAAAGTGGCTGCCCTATGTCCTCGATAGCCTGACGAATTCCATCTTTGAATCGACCCTGGGCTGTTGGCGTAGACCTTCTCTTTCACGCGGTCCCAAAGAAAAAAGTCACAAGGTGTTAAATCACACGATCTCGGTGGCCAATTGTGATCACCTCTTCGAGAGATAACATGGTCCGGAAGATTTTCCCGTAAAAGATCAATGGTTTCGTTTCTTGTGTGGCACGTGGCGCCGTCTTGTTGAAAATAAACGTTGTCAAGATCAATACCATCCAATTCCGGCCATAAAAAATCGTTAATCATCTCTCGATAGCAATAAATAACACCTGTTATTGGAGAACCTTTTAGTTAAAAAAAAGTTCGCTCAACCTCTCACGCGAGAATATCTCGAAGGTCGTGGCTTGTGTTACCAGTCATTGGCTGTTGGGTAGGCACTCTTCTAGGCTAGGAGTATTTTCTGATGAATACTACAGAAGATGTAGAGACAAAGAAAAGGTAGAAACAAAAGCACATTTCCTCTGTAAGTGCCCAGCTTTAGCTAGGAGTAGAGCACGGTTGTTAGGAAACCACTGTTTTGACTCTCTTACGGAACTATCCAGTCTTGGGATAAAACCTATGCTACGCTTCATAAGAGCGTCTTAATGGTTCCAATGATCAATAAGCACAGTATTACACAACGGACTTACAAGGTCGAAGTGAGTCGGCTATTTTAAACCGGCTTCCACAATAACCTAACCTAACCTAACGGGAGTTGGGAAGTCTTCTTCATATTCTGCATTGAACACCAACTGAGGGTCTGGTGCCTGTTGCACTCTAGAACCGGATACTCGCAAAACTAATGCATATTCTAATCAGTTATTTAGTACTTGAATTCCAGTTAGACATGAGCGGATTAACAATATGCCTGATGACTCAAAGCTGCACGTTAAAGTTGGCTTTGCCGTCTACTGTAAGAATCCAAGAGTAAGCGTTTTGGCTCGTCTTCCTAATCACTGTGGCTTATTTCAGTCTGAAATTCTGGCCATTAGTGAGGTAACTATCAGGTTAGGCAAAAATGTGGCTACCTTTAGAGAAATCTATATTTACTCTGATAACTAAGCGGCGATTAAAGCTCTTGGTGGGGTTGTCACTAATTCCATAATTGCTCGCAAATGCCGGGCATCTCTTAACGAGTTGGCGAAATATTCCCGCATCCATTTGATATGAGTTCCAGGGCGTTGTGATATATAGTACAAGAGACTTTATGTTTTGCAAAAACTTTCATTGATTCAAAAGCGAAATTGTGTTTTGACCTCAGTGTATAATTTTAAACTATAAGTTTAGTTTTAAAAGTAAATAAATAGTATACAAAAAACTGTATTACAGCCATTTAATTTTTTTTAATAACTGGCTATTTTTCACATTTCTAACAATGGCCATTTTTATTTTACAGTGCCTTCAACATATGATCCTATGAACTCATGTAAGTGCAAACTTAATAGTTAAGAATGAAAATTGAACTTTTTTGTTTTTGTATTAAATATTATTTATCCATTTGCAATTTTCACAATTAAACGTATTGTATAATATATTTTGAAAAAAAAACACAAATAGGTAACGCATACTTACGGCATCCAGATTCATATTTGCCTCCATTTAATGTACCCAGTGAAACTGAAGGTGAATGTTCAAGTACTGAGGTATTTTCGAAAGCCACCAGTGAAATGCTGCCCAGAAGAAAACTAAGTGGTAAGTGTAAATAAGAAGTAAAAAAGAATTTTCGATACACGAGAGTCAAATGAATAAAGTTTTAAATAAAACATTTAAAGAATAAGTTTAAGTGTTGAAATGGCAATACATATATATTTGTTTGGTTTGTTTTTTCGTCGAATGCTCTCAATTTCGTATTTATCAATCAAAAAATCTGGTTTTCTAGGCGATATTTTTTTTTCGAAGTAATTTGCATTTTTAGCATGCAACATTAAACACTTATTATCTGATAGGCATTAATAATCTTGAATAAAATTTTAGTTAAAATATGAGCTTTTCTAGATTTATTGATATAAAAGCAAAAACTCTGCAGTCCCCCAATTGTGATTTCATTTCATAAACTCTTAAGTTGTATTTTTAACCATTTTTTGTTTTCTTTTTGCTCTTCTATTTCTAGACAAGTCGGAAGAAATTTATGTGTTCAGAAATCTTCACTCGAAAAATGGATCAAATAGCGACCTCTCAGTTCACTTGTGTGAAATTGAAGATTCCGAATTAGAGGAATTTTTACCAAACTCATCAAAAGACGTTAATAATAGATAGAAAAAGTGAGATCCTTCGATCGCGAATGGCATTTAATTGTATAAAAAGAAATATTTTTATAAGATCTTCATACTTAAAAAAAATGAAACAAAAAATAAATAAATAACGGTTAAATGTTTTTGATAGTTTTTATCCTTTTATTTTTTCACAAAATTCTTTATGAAATTATAAAATTGTTCCGTTTTATTATTGATTTCTGATTCGAAATCATATGAGGCAAAATTATTAGAAAAATATTATTATATATTTCTGGAAAATAGACCGATGACAATTCGATACTAATATTGAAGCAGCTCTTATGTTGATGTAAAGCGACCGACAGCAATTACAAAGTTGTTAGGTCTTACATTGGTTGAAGGTTAGTGAGGTCAAATCGTCAAATCATGATTGCTGTCTAACCTTTGGTTGATTAGATTCTAAAACCCAAACTCGTTGGCCTACCAATTATCTTCAATAAATTTCCCATGAGGAACTTTTAGTGGTAAGCGTTAATTGCGAGGCTCTTTACAGTAATAATGCAGCACATACTTTTCAATTAAAAATAATATTTTGTTGTAAAAAAACAAAAGTTAGGCGGCCGCTGTAGTTGGATAGCATTCGGAGTACGTAGATTCAAATCTCCGTACATGAAACACCAAAAATTTTTTTTCTAATAGCGGTCGCCCCTCGGCGGTAATGGCAAACAATGAAAAATCTCCTCTTAAAAATATTTGTCGGTTTAAAACTGAAGATCCCTAACAGAAGTGAACACGTTAATTATTTATTTATTTGTTAGTAAAAAAAATTACAATTTGAATGGATTTATTGTATTCACATACACTTACAGCTAAAATACTCATGAATGGCACGTATGTATGTATGTATTCTAAATGCATTTTAAAAAATAATAATTTTTAAAATATAGCCAGAAATGTTTTTATTGCCGCCATTTGAAAAAAATGTAAATAAAAAAGAAAGTTAAATGTAGAAACTAAAATTTTAAAGCTATTTTTGCAGTACTTGTTTTAATCAGTTTGCTTAGTTTAAATGTAACAAATTACAATATTACCAGCCATTACCTGAATTTTTACAAACATGTAATTTCCCTTCTTTTTCTTTGTTTTGTATGTATTATTATGGTGCATAACGTCAGCTTTGTCAAAATGGCGAAAAATAAAGTAACGGTTTTCGGAAGGCGCCACTTTTAGTATTCTAGTCGCCTTGGTGTATGTCTGCAATATCAGTAACATGAAGAGTGAGTAACTACATTATCTCACCAATACAACCTCAGTTTTTCCTTCAAAATCATTTAATCTGATGTTGGCCACACCTTCTGAATCATGATGGAAAGAATAATGAGATGGCGCCTATGGTGGTACCGTTACTTTGCTCTCAGCAAATTGGACAATGAGTGACGTCATATTAGCACCAGTATGGCAAGATTACAATTTTCATAACTTGATTTAGAATTTTTTTGTTATTTAGTCTCGGAGTTTTTGTTCTTCCCTCCTGACATTTTTCTAGACTGTTCTAATTAAAATGTTATGTTTATAATTTTGTAAAATATACATTTCTTAAAAATTACTTCAATAATTCACTCAGTTTAATTTAGCTTTACTTTTTTTTAACATCTGGTTACATTGCCCGCGATTGCGGTTTTTGTTGATGTTCTTCTCCTTGCAGCAGTCAAATCTCTCTCTCGCTACTGCAGTGTTGCCTAGCTTTGGATATAATAACGCACCAAAATGCCCATTTGAAGAAAGTAAAATACCAAATTTTTATTGAATTACTCAAAGAACTTTGTATGCGTGACAAATTGTCTTTAAAATCTGCGTTGTTTTAAATAAATGTATTATGGCTATGTACAATTTAATTTGAGTTTTTTGTTAAGAGAAACTCTTCTATTAATAGAACGACTTTCTTGCTATATTTGAGGTTATATAACAAGATGAGGTACACTTTTTGTAAAAATGTTATGGTTTCTTCAATATTTTTTGGTATTTTTTTGTTTCAATTCTTGATGCCCTATGTCCCCCTAAGGATTGAGGACCGGAAGAAACATTTACACTACTACGGTTTTAATTCGCATTCAGTAAATTCAAACGCTTTTTGCAATTTCAATGTTAAGAAGAGTTGAGAGAAGAATATTTAATATGTATTCTTGCATACCCTTAAAGGGAGCAAAAAATTAAATTTGCACTTTCAAAATATTAATATTTATAAGAATCAACAAATTTTCATTAGCACTAAAATCTTCTCAGAGTGACCTTTTTAACCTTCTTTTGTTTAATAATACAGTTTTCTTTTTAACTTACAGTTTTGGTAGCTTTAAATTAAAAAAAAGAAACAAACACCAAACTTCAAAATTTTCACATTTTGGGTATGAAAAAGCACTAAATTTATTGCGAAGAGCAAATGGTTGGCAACACTGCACAACTCAGCTAATGAGACGTCACCCACTCTCTGATGGGCGCAATCTTGTTTCTATCATTCTTGCTTATGAATAATCTCCATTGTGATTTGTATCCTGATTGGCTGACATAACTGGAGTCATTGTGAAATGAGCAGGCAGAATTCTGTTGTCAAGTCCCCGGTGTCGTGGCAGCCGATGTTACACTCACAATTTTGTTTCGGATGGCCAAATCATACCATATTTGTGCATCTTTTGTGATTGGTATTGAAAATGCGTCACATACCTTGAATATCTGTTATTATTAATTTAAAAAACTTGCATTTTCCGTATGAACGTTGAGGTATCTATTTTGATGACCTACGATTTTACGCCGCCTGGTTTTTGTTGAGGAGCTTCTTCATAGCAGAAATATGTAGGTACACTCGGAGGTTTGCCATGGTCGGCTGAGGAGCGACCGCCATTAAAAAAACTTCTATTGATTTGTATTGTTTCAAATGGTAGTCTCGCTCCAACCTATTCGGCTACAGCAACCACCAATATGATAACAATAAGAACCATAGAAATAATAAAATCATATATCACGCCTTATATGCGGCATTCGTCCGTTAAGGATTAAAGCATCATGACTTGAACCAGAGCGTCGAGCATCCACTGCTCTGGTTGCCATATTTAATAACATATCTACAAATATATATATGAAAAAAATACAGGCCATCAGGAAATGTCTTTTATACATTCAAGTACTTACAATCATTGTATTGACGTTGAAATACCCTTTCCGATTACGAAAAACGTCATGCTTTATGTGTGGCTTAGTTAATGATATATGCGTTTCGCTATGCAGCCAATGACATCCGGTATTCCAAAGTTCTGCAAAAATGCTACCTCGATTTATTCACATCGTCATTGATCCTGTTTATTTCGATCCAGGAGGAGCATAGATATATTTCTAATATATTCAGTAAAACAGTACTCCACCCCACTGCTAAAATTCGAAGTGTTGCTACCAACTGCAGTTGTGCAGGAAGGGATGTTTCTTTTATAGGAGGAACAATTATAGTCAGAAGCATACTGAACGCAGTTTTGGTTAATCTGTAACTAGACACGAAGCTGTGAAGTTTTCGTCAAAAGTTTTAGAACTAATTGCAAGATTTATACATATACTTACACCGATTCAGTAGCATCTAATGGATAGGAAAAGTCGATAAGGAGCTTTCCATTTCGAGACTCCTCTGAACGCCGCTCGATATCAATAAAAATAGTAGCAAGTTTTCATTTTAACCAAGTTTTCAAATTACAAATTTGTGAATTGAAAGCTGTCAGCTGTTTGTTGACATATGACCAGGGTGAATCAGGCTATCGGATCACTGTGGTGTTTTTCAAGTGGAGATAGTCGCAATCAAATAACCAATGGGCTGACTTCTGTAACTACTGTGAGCGAGGTAAACATTTACTCCGACAGCCAAGCGACACTGGGCTCATTATTGGTATACTCGTAAGTAGTAACGGAGAAGTGAGCCTGATTTCTCTCTCGACTACATCAGAATACTTCGATACTAGGCTCACAGAGAATCCTCGAGACGGTTCTCCAAACGAAAAAGAGAGGATTGGGTTTCCCTTCAAAACCTGTGGTCTACTGTTGAAAATATGGGCTTCACGTCAACTCAGCGAGTGCTGGATTAGCACGCAAACGTGTAAGGTCGAGAGATTTTTCTGAGCACGGGTAGATCGAAGACGCTCGAAGGCACTTCAGAGGCTAACAAATCCGCAGTTCTCGAATTTTGCAACAACAATCACAACAGTTAGAACATCAGCATTAACCCTCCGATGTTCGGTGCCTTATGATGCGGTAAGTGCATCATAAGGGTCTGCCCAGACCCATACAAATAATGTAAGAAGTACGGTTTTAAAAATAATTTTATTTATTTATTTGAACGGATTAGTATTAATTACGAAGAGCAATTGGGTTTACAACTATATAGTTGCATGGAATGTTTATTAAGACATATGGGACGATTACATTTGCTGCAGTTATAACGAGTTTTACGTCGCTTTTTCGAAGAAGAAGCAGCACAATGGTTGCACGATGACCGTGTTGAAGCAACTTGAGCATATGATTGTTGCTGTGCTGCATCTGATGTCGATGGACAAGATTCCGGTACCTAAAAGTAGCGAAATAATTTATTTTAAATTAGTAAATATGAATACATGCATACACATATCTTTATACGCGGAGATATATGTAGGTGTGTATATAATTCATACTCACCTTGATATTGAAAAGATTCATTGCTTGTCTTATATGAGCAAACCTCCATACTAATGGGTTAGTCGCCCGTTTCGTCATATGTGGGATAACTAGCTGTCCTGCCAATTCAATGATAAATGAACGCCTCTTATCACTCTGCTTTGCCGGATTCAGCTCGTCATAGATGATGAATGAGGCCAAACCGGCAATATCAAGCATATCAAACAAACATTGCCAGTGGCCAACGGTTTATCGAGCGTTTGCACGAATAGCCAGTCAACATTTGATCCATTGTATCTACCCCCCGCTTTAAATTTACTGTAGTCCAAAATTTGATCTGGCTTGAATCCTTTCAATGGATCGGTGATTTGACGGTAATGGGCAGTGGATACCATAATTACTGGCTTTTTCGGCTTTGCCATATACGAGCACAGAGCGGTATTATTATTGTGATAACAAAAGAAAGTGCTTTTAACATCACGCTTCGGATTAAGCAATTCATGCGGAATGAAGGTCTTATTTTTTCTTACGGTACCGAAGAAAGCCACTCTACGATCCATCAACATTTCTGCCAAGTTGTATGTTGAAAAAAAATTGTCAGCATAAACAGTCCTACCGCTGTCCATATAGTTTTCCATCAATTTCATGACGACCCGTTCACCTTGATTCGTTTCTCGCTGGCCACCTGGTGGTTTTCCGGTATAAATTATACCTTTCAAAGGGTAGTTTGAAACAGAGTCACAAATCCACCACACTTTCATGCCATATTTTTCCGGCTTACTCGGAATATATTGGGTGAATCGAGTGCGCCCACGATATGAAAATAACTGTTCATTGACGGCTACATGACAATCCGGAGTGTATGCTTTCTCTAAATTGGCCATCAGCATGAGCCATACATCGTCCAGGGCAGCAGATTTGCTTTGCTTCAACCTCTCAGCACGAGTACCACTGTTATCGAAACGGATGAAAGTAGTTAAGCTCTTGAACCGATTCAATGACATAGTGGCCTTATAAATTGGCATATTGTAACTGGCCCACAATTCTTTCGCTGGCTGAGAATTCGAGTGGAATACACCAGCAATAAGTAGCATCCCAAAAAAGCATACATTTCGCCTTCGTTAGTCATTACCCAAGAACGCTGTTTATTACTGGGATGCTTTTCATTCCATAGAGGAAATGCTTCAACGGCTTTTCTGTTGGTTTCCCGCACAATGATACTTACGATTTCAGGAGACAGCAATAGCTTGAAAAGAGCTTTATGACTCAGTGACGCTCCTCGTAGTGGCCCTTTACGAGTAAAAGTTGTAACATTGTGACAACGAGGCCTTCCAGGTGGTGGAGGATTTTAATTCCACATCTTACCATCTTTCGACCTGTATATAAGGCCCTGGGTAATAGATGTGCTGCGTGATTCCATTGTGGTTGAAGCCTGAAGGGCGATAGCTTCTCTATACAAATCCTCAATATCATCATGGTTTTCATCCAGAACAGCCTCTAACTCGATTTCCTGTTCTATATCTGATGCTTCACCGAAGTCATCTTCATCTGCAAAATATTCATCATATTCTACGTCGCCACTTGTTTCAAATGGATCGGACTCCTGTCCCATAATTTCTTCAATTTGTGCCTGAAGTAGCTGACGTTCTTACGGACTCACATTTGCTGCACTTAGCTTACGAAGCAAACGCGTCATCACATCAACTTCATCCATATTTACTTGTTCCATTTTATTTAAAAAAACACTTCCCACTAATTAAAAAACACGTGTTCACTTTAAATTTCAAATGTTAACTAAAAAATTATCTCTGTCGCTACCTCCGCTAACAGTTTAGTTGTTTACACCTAACGGTTAACCAATTTACATGAGAAGCTTATATGGGTCTGCACAGACCCATGTGAGCTTAATTAACGAAATTAGTTTAAAATAATTATTTTTACAACAAATATAGTAAAAATCTTAATTTTGCTACTTCATTGTGCTTAGCACACTACATTTTAGGAAGTCATGGACTAAGAACCCTCAGATATTAAAAATAAAAGATCTACATACATTTAAAGATCGAATGGGTCTGGCCAGACCCATATGAACATCGGAGGGTTAACAAGCAGAACCGCTACTACAAACTCTTCAATTTTCTCATACTCGTCAATCATGTCTACATGCCCAAACATAGTTATGCCGGCAAAAGCAGGTGAGAACAACAAAGAACTTTCTCTTCCAAAGAGAACACATAATTCTCCAGATAAGAATACAGAACAACAAAAACCACCAAAAAACAATTACAACCTACTGGTTAAGTAAACCAACAAATAAGAAATCAATCCCGCATACTCTTACATCAAACAGATTTGATGTACCTTCTCTTGATGATGAAAAAGAAAAAGTAACACGAAACAGTGGGACAAACAACACTAATGAGCAGCAAAACTCTAAAATTCCAAATCCACCACCTACATTTGTACAGAATACTGGATTCATTAAATATTTAACCGGCGCGCTAAACAAACTTCCGAATTGCGTTTTTGAACTGAAAGTCCTGTAAAACAATGATGTAAAAATTCAACCAAAAGAGTTATACCACTATACAAAAATCTCTAAATTATTAAAAGAAAAAAATACTCAGTATTATACATATAAGCCCAAAGAACAAAGGGATTTAAAGTGATACTGAGGAACTTGCACAACTCCACAGATAAAGGTGAAATTGTAAAAGAATTAGGTGAACTTGGACTTGAGGTTACAAATATTCATAATATCTTACACGCTACTACCAAAGCACCTTTGCCACTGTTTACACTTGAATTAAAAACAAAACCCAACAACAAAGATATATACATTATTACAAATCTACTACATTGCAAAATTAAATTTAAGCCTCCACATCAAAAACGCACTTTGCCTCAATGCAAAAACTGCCAAAAATGCACACACAAAAAATTTTTGTTTTAAGACACCTGTGTGTGTCAAATGAGCTGGAAGTCATAAAGCCATAGAATGTCCAGTAAAGGACATTAACGAAATAAAATGTGCTCTTTGTAGTAAAAACCACACAGCCAATTACAAAGGCTGTATGATTTATAAATCATTAAAAATAAAGCAATTTCCAAGCCTTTCCAGACAGAAAAATCCCACCACATTTACAAACAGAGAAAAAAAAGTTGCATCACAAACTACACTAGACTATGTGACAACCCAACACAGTACTACAACACCAAATTTATCTTATGCCCAAGTAACAGACATAAACGCTAAAAATGATGCTCAATCTATTGAAGCAACTATGTATAACGGAAAACAAAGGAATTTCAGAGTTGAAAGATATGATGAAAGAATTAATCTCACAAATGTCTGCAATGATAAACATGATCACGTTACTTTTCGCTAAATTTAATGAAAAAACAAAATAAATTAAGAATTGTCCTGTGGAACGCTAATGGTCTAAGCCAACATGCACTGGAATTAAAAAGATTCCTAAAAAACAATAACATAGACGCAGCTCTAATATCTGAAACACATTTCACAGATAGAAATTTTTTAAACATTCCTAACTATACTATTTATCACGCCAATCACCCTGATGACAAGGCATATGGTGGAACGGCAGTTATTAGAAACGAAGACATTAAATGAATTGATGTGAACCACTATAGACAGGACTACTTGCAAGCGACATCTATACAAATTGAGGACTTTAGTTGGCATTTAACCCTTTCTGCCATAAACTGCCCTCCTAAACATACAAATTCTAGGACACTAAACCTTGACTTTCTTAAAACTCTTGAAGGCCGTTTTATTGTAGGCGGAGATTTCAATGCAAAGAATACCTTATGGGGACCCAGAATAACAAACACGAAAGGGATCAATCTTTACGATGCAATAATAAAAACTAAAAGTAAATTTTTAAGCTCTGGAGAACCAACTTATTGGCCAACTGATATGCGGGAGCGACCTGATTTAATTGACTTTATTGACACATTACCAAAGATATTAAAAGTGAGCAACTGGAAATAACTCCAAGCTTTGACCTCTCATCTAACCATTCTCCAATATTACTAAGCTATGAAACCAGTTCTATTCTAAGCTACAAGATACATAAATTTTACAATAATTATACGAACTGGAACTATTTTCGTGAAATTATAGAGCAAAGCCTTAACATTAAAGTCCCCCTAAAGAGCGAAAAAGAAATAGACTCCGCAATCGCATACTTCAATGACAGTATAGTGTATGCAACAACAACTTCCAGACCTATAATCAAGATGAGTAACAACAAATACAACTTACCTCATAAAATCGTGGAAAAAATCAGAGAAAAACGAAAACTAAGGCAACAATGGCAATCTACACGTTCACCAGATATTAAAAAAAGGCTGAATATAGCAACACAAAAAATTAAAGATATATTAAAAGTGGACAAGGACAAAAAATTTGAAAAATATATCGCATCACTGGGAGCTACTAGAGCTACAAACTATACACTATGGAAGGCCTGCAAAAAAATCGACAACGCTAAGGACAAGGACAAATTCTTGGGCGAAAACACCAAAAGAAAAAGCAAAAATACTCGCTGATCGTTTTAAACATTTACAAATCAACCTAATAACCAAGACATTGACAATTCTGAATTTCATGCTCACCTCACAAATAACATAAATATACCAATCAAGAAAATAACTTCGAAAGAAATACGAATAGCAATTGAGACAAAAATTGCCGGAAATAAGTCCCCAGGATATGACGGAATCACAGGAAGGGTTCTAAAGGAGTTACCTGACAAAGCCACTCTCTACTTAAGAAATATATTTAACTCAGCATTACGATTGAAGTATTTTACACTGCCTTGGAAGGTTGCTGAACCCAAACCTTAATAAAGACGCCTCTGAAGTTTCTTCATACAGACCAATTAGTTTATTATCATCATTATCTAAACTTTATGAGAAGCTTATTCTTCACCGCCTTGACCCCATACTACAGGCGCGAAACTTTTTTCCTTTATACCAATTCGGATTTCGTAGAAAATATTCAACAATAGAACAGGTACATAGAGTAACAAATAAAATATTGTCAGAAATTATAAAAGAAATACATGCGTTGCTGTGTATCTTGATGTAGCGAAAGCTCTCCACAGCGTGTGGCACAAGAGCTTAATACAGTATGTTCTGTTTTTATGCGGCTTTTTTTTATGCGGGTTTGAAATAGTGCGGTTTTTTTTTTAAATTACAAAATGCATGTCGACCTATTGGAAATTGTACATATAAACAAGATTCTAAACCAGCTAAGCAAAAACTCATCACAGATTACATCAGAAATGCTAACCCTACAAGTATGGAACCGCCTGCATAACTATCTAGATCAGACGTGTACATTTCCTCAAGTGACGAAAGTGATTTTACGCCAAATCCTAAACGAACGCGCAACATGTGGGTATTGTCTGATTCTATTTCTGACTTAAATTTATTTTTCGATTCTGACGTTTCTTAAATAAAGATATAATTTTCAAAAATACAATATTTTGTTTATGCGATTTTATTTATTGTAATTATTTCAGATTCATGCGGTCTATGGAACGTATCTATAGTTATAATATGGGACTAGTGCCCTTTTTTATGCGATTTTATTACATTATTTCAGATTTATGCGGTTTTAGCACTTTTGAAACGTATCTATAGTTTTACTATAGAACTAGTATCTTTTTTTATGCTATTTCTTGCGGAACGTATCTACCGCATAAAAACAGAACCTACTGTATTTAAACTTAAACAGTATCTTCCACTCGACTACTATTTGTTAATGAAAAGCTATTTAGCAAACAGATACTTTTATGTGAAATATATACACAAATACTCTAACATTCAACTCATGGAAGCCGGCGTACCTTAGGGCAGTGTACTAGGGTCTGTACTATATGTGCTGTACACAGATGATATTCGCTTGCCTGCAAATATCGACATCATAGCAACTTTTGCAGATGACATCGTGCTATTGGCAACTCATAAAACCTTAGAAGCAGCAACAAACAAGTTACAACAGATTCTAAACAAAACACTAACATGGTTTAATGCTTGGGCTATACAACTCAATAGTGGCAAAACAATTCATGTAGTTTATTCTAACAAGAAAGTAGGACACAAGAATCTGACAATAAACAATTCACAAATCCCGATAGACACGAAAGCAAGATACCTTGGAATGACTATTGACTCCAAACTTCTCTGAAAAGAACATATTACGAAATGAGGTAAAAAACAGATTCCGACAACTATACTGGCTACTTGGCAGGCGCTCGAAACTGTCATTGCTGAATAAAACCCTTATATACAAAACTGTAATTGTGCCAATCTGGACATACGGCATAGAAATCTGGGGAACTGCAAGTAAAAGTAACATTAACATTCTTCAACGACTACAATCAAAAATACTCAGAACTATAAGCAATGCGCCTTGGTAAGTCTCAAACGAAGATATTCATCGCGACTTCAACATCGATACAGTAGCAGAAATCATCCGCAAACGCAACACAAATCATATTGTCCGTTTAATGAACCATATAAATACTAACATGCGACAACTCCCATCAGCACAAAGGTCAAATTCCAGGCGACTCAAACGACCAACCCCAACTCAGCTGATAACTAGAATAATTTAAAGCTATGTACATACACTTGTAAACTCACACAAAAACTTAACCAAAATGCAATATTGGTAATGATTAATGTTATGAAATCCAAGCTGGAGAAAGAATTACTTAGTGTCATACGACAGGTGTAATTAATAAAGGAGGGGAAGAAAAAAACATTCTCCTCCGTTGTTCTGTTTTCGCCAAGCAGAAATTCAACCATCTGGGCTCACACATCTGATGAATTTCCTCAGTAGATTGAAACGGTTAACGCAAATGTAATTAGCCACAGTTTTGTCGTCATCCTCTTCGCACTCAATACACCCCTCCATTTTTCTCCTCTGTTGTGTTTTTTCACCTTTTTTCTGTTCTTTTCTTTCCTCTCTATTCTGTTCTTTCCCCTCTGATTCCCTCTGCGTTGTATCACAAATCGTGGTGAAAAGATTTTAGCAGACCGTTATTCGGCTCTGAGCGCATTTGAAAGATATGCCGACGACATTCGTTTTGTGTTTCACTAAAAATGACGCAGAATCCAAAGTTTCCCTCAAACCATTTTTTTTCACTATACCTAACGAGCAAACCTGGTATCTCAAAGTACGAATTAATTTTTTCACCCAAGTGAACTCTTGTATGGGCAGCCATTTAACCTTACTAATATCAATAGGTCTGTTCATATAATATAAAAATTATCCAGTAACTTGCCAGTAACTTAATTTCCGAAAATTCTGTATCAAAGAGAAAATTATCAATAAAAGTACATGAACACAAAACCAGTAACAATTTGCAAGTTTTACGAACATTTAATCAGCTGCAAAAATCACAAAAATCAAAATTTTTTTAATTTGAGCTACCTAGTATTAAATTAAAAAAACATAAAAAAAAATAAAATGCAAAATAACAAGCTTCAAAATCACATGATTTCATTTTGTCCACACTAATTTGTTCCATTTCATCATCGCTGTCAGATGAAGACCATTCCATTAGCAATTGCAATTCGCAAATTTTAGTTCGTGTTTATTTTTACTTTGCAATCAGCTGTTTTTCTTACTTGCAAATTCTTACAAGTAAAAAGTTATCCAGTAAAAACTTGCAACTTCTCCTCAAAATAAAATCCCATTTAGCACTCTCACTTTCCCATGCTTTGCAAGTTTTTTGGGTACATAAACACCAAAAATTGATAATTTGTTACAAATTGGTGTCTACATGAACAGACATAAAGTCTCGATACCCACCAATACAATTGCCTTCACACCAATATATTTTAGCTGATACAGTTGAAACAGTAGTTCAAGTTTCAAAAGTTAGATGAATACCCTTTTTATGAAATTCATACTCGATAATTCACCCCTCATTAGATGACGAATTAAGAATTAATATTTCTTTAATTATTTAATTCATATATTAAAAATATCTGCATTTACATTCAGTTTTTATATTAAACTCACGTATTATTAATTCACATGTATGCGTGAGTGCGTGCATGCACATATGTATGTATGGATTTTAATGCTCTTATATGCTGCACATTTTTATTACATCGATTACTAGCTGAATATACGTGGCATAATAAACGTATTAAAATATTTTAGTTTTCCTACTAAGAGACGTGTCATTTGAAATTTCATAAAAAAAATGTTTTTTGGTTGTTGTTCAATTGAAATTTTATTGCGAATTGCTAATTTAAGTTTGCTCTTATTTACAAGAAACATTTGCTGGTTTTCTATATTAGTTACATACATAAATTTGAGATCAGTCATACAAAATTACTCGTAATAGAATGACATGGAATTTCGTGCATAAAAGTTAACAAAAAATAATTAAGAATATACTTATAAATAATGTATTTTAAATGTTACTTAAGGCAATATTTTTGCATTTAAATTTGTTGAGTAAATTTAGTAAAATTACCGAAGCCTACAAATTTTACAGAAATTGTTGGTTCCCTTCTTGTTGGAGGTCTTGGTGAAAAATTATTATATCATTCATACCGCTCTGAAATTAAATAAAAATCCATTTGTTTTCTTTTTTTTTTTTTGCTTATTTTTGAAGTACATATTCTCAGCATGTTGAAAAGGTTTTTAATAGTGTGGCCAATATTAGAGCATTAGCCGGCTCTCAGCGAATTTGAGAGAATCAGCGTATGGGCTAAGGTAGCAGGAGCTATGAATCGGTTTGTTTATGAAAAAACTAAGAATGTGTTAGTGATACACAAAAAAAATAACACAATGTCACTTCATTTCCGTCTGGATAAGGGCTGATTGGACGAGTGTGTGAATATGTGCTTGGGCGAGTGTGTGAATATGAGTGAAATTATCGTGCAGACTTCGTCTAGCGATAAGATTGCGTTAGTGGTATATGAAAAAATCAACGCAGCCTTCGTTCATGTTGTGTCATTGCTATCTGAACAATGACTGATTGGACGAGTGTGTGAGTACATATGAAATGATCGTGCAGATTTCGGCTGGCGAATCACCCCCGAAACGTGGCAGCCAAAGATTCCCTCATAATTTAGTTTTTCTCCACAGTTATTGGCCAACCTATCAATCTATCGTCCTTGTATTCTTGGGTATATCTGAAAATATATTAATTCGCAAAGTTATGATCAATTTATCATTTTTGCGATATTCTCGAAACTCTCATCTTTTTGCAACACCTGCGGATTTAGCAGGTTCACACATGCTTATTTGACTATTCCTTTGAATGTATTGGTTAAAGTTTGCATTAAGGGTCATTAGTTTTAACCCCAATGAAATTACTTTGGAAAATTAGAAAATAAATATTTTGTGCAAAATAAAACAATAGAATTAAAAATTAAATGTTGCGAACTTCGTGACCTGACGCTAAGAGCACTAAATGAGCTAACTCGATTTTTTTATATAGTGTTGAAAACCTAGTAATTTTCTCTCAAATTTCGATCGAGATTGGATGGTTATGGAAGGACCAAATAGGGGGAAATTTGATCAAACCGAAGGCACAATTTTTAAGTGATCTAGAACTTTTAGAACTGTATTTTTAGAAGTTAACCGATACACCGTTAGTAGTAAAGAAAAAGTTATTGGAAAAAAGCAGCAATGCCACAATTGGCATATACCTATGTAAAAAGGTTGTTTTTCAAAAGCAGGATTCATTTCAAACATTTGAGCAAAGTTTTGAAGCAATATAAAAGAAAAGGTAAATAAAAAACTTTATAAAATAGCTACGCAAACTTGTGAGTTTTATTTCAAATGTATTTTTTTTTTAATATTATTTTAGAAAATTTTGTTCCAAATATCATATTTTTGCTCATTTGCTTCCCATAGGTTAATAAAAGCCAACTACTAGCACATATATGTACATTACTTCACATACGACTTGTCAAATAAGCAGGTTGTCAATGGCTGGCTCTCTGTGTACACTATTCTTGAAACCACATTTTTTAAAATATCGTGGACATGATAACAGTTTTCAAACGACTGACTGAGTGACGTAGAATTTTTGAGCCTTTAGATTCAAAACCTTTTCCACAATTTTTAACCGTGATTCAATAATAAAAGGTTTTATAAAGTTTAACAACTGCTTTCGGATGCTACTTAAGCCATTGATGCAATTTGAAAGTAAGGGAAAAGGGGCAGTACCTGAAAAAGTAGTAGGGTCAAGTACTTAAAAGGTAGTAAAAAATTTAAAAAGGTCGATGTAAGTCATAGAATAATTTTGTTACTTTATTAATGGTATTTAGTTATTTATATTTTTAACTTAACCCTTCCCATGGATTTGTCACATTTATTAGTTCAGGGAAAAATAAATCCATTTCTTTTTGCGTAAATGGTTTAAAACTGTTTTATGGTCGATCTTCAAGTCCTGGGTGTTGCTACGATTACTAGCAAGCCGGTCAACTTCGATTATTTCTGTGTTTGTTTTTGACATTTTCTTTTATCAAAAATGCCTGAGCGGAATCGACGAAACCTGGCTTGCAATATACCGAATTTTCTCTTTGTTGACTTCCATTGTTAACACCCTGTAACTCACAACTGAATGGAACAAACAAAGAACAACAAAAGAATTGTTTTAGTATGGAATGTCACCTTGACAACGAACATAAACTATAAATTGTTTGATCGATACTTTATGAGATATCGGTCACTGCAGCCATCTACCGAGAAAATAATGGATTTCTTTTTCCCCATACTAATTACATGTGATCGGCATCTACATGCGTCTAATTACCGTGCTCTTTATGTACTATAGGGTATATTCAGAAACGCATTATAAATGCGCAGTACTTGCAGCGCTGGCAACACTGCCAATGTGACAAGTGATGCAATTGATAGATTTGTTAACGATTTGCAAAAAGATTTGTTGCATTTATGAACGCGTTTTACACTAAAATGGAAGTATTATTGAGTTTAGTTGTTGACGATATATTTGAAGTAAAAAGTGATAGTTTTTTGCTAAATTTAAGAAAAAAAGAAGTGTAAAGCTTAAAAGAAGATCACATATAGTAAGATGTTCATTAAAACGAAAAATTCCCAAAAAATAAATCTTTTTTTCCTAGTCGCTAATGCTTTTTAATTTATTGTGATTGTACTTCATTACTTTTCCAATTTTCAAAAAAAAAAAAAAAAAAAAAAAAAATCTTTTTTTGAAACAATTAGAAAATTTTCGCTGCGCGATTTGCCCGTCTATTTTCAAATCTTTATTCACTTTTTTTATTTCTTCCGCCACCTTATTCCACAAAACACTCTTTTTCCTCCTCCCTGAAGCAAATTCACTTTCCATGCTCAGTCGGACTCTGAGAAGCAACTTTACTTCCGATGTACTTAGATAATCGCTAAAATCAAGAAAAATGTAATAAAATATTGTTTTAATAACGTATATTTAATATATCTTTGCATTAAAAGCTAAAAAAATTAGTTTTATACTCACTTTTCATCAGACATCATATTAGCGTAATCAGCGGCAGTATTAAAATTTTTCCTGCAAATAATGCGTGACGTTTGATACAAAAATGGCGTTTTGGAACGCGGTGCATTTGCAGTACTGCCATATTTGCATTTCTGAACGCATTAGGTTAGGTTAAATGGCTGCCCTAGCTAAAGGGCTCACTTGGACAAATGTTAAGAAATTCGTCCGTTGTGGTGCCATATATGGGAGAGGAGAGAGGAGATGGGAAGGAAGAAGGAGCCTTGGGATTAGATACGATGATGACCATACATTTTACGACGGCGCCGACGGGGGCTGATTTACGTTCGTAGTTAGCCGTATCAAGCTACTAATGAACTTCACCAAATTTATGATACTTACGCCGGCTATATCCGCAGGCGTAGCGAAAAAGTGGGAGCCCAGATTTCTAAGTCTTTGCCAGACGAGAGCAGGGCAGCTGAGAAGAAGGTGTTGAGATGATTCCACCTCGTCCTCCAGACAGTTTCTGCAGAACGGACTTGAGGTAATCCCAAGTCTTACAGCGTGAACACCTAACGGACAATGTCCGGTAAGGATGCCCACCAAATTTGAGAGCTGGGGCTTTGTTAGCCTTAGGAGTTCCCTTGAGCGTCCCCGATCTACCCGTGGCCAGAAGGATCTCGCGACCTTGCACGTTTGCGCACTAGCCCAGCGCTCGCTGAGTTGTCTCGAGGCCCATCTTTCCAGGAGCAGACCACAGGTTCTCAGGGGAACCCCAATTCTCTCATTATGCGACGAAACCGTCTCCAAAGTTCCCTGTCTAGCCAGCTCATCAGCCCAGCAGTTTCCCTCTATGCCGCTGTGACCGGGAACCCAAATGAGCCTGATGATGAAGTATTCGGATGCAGTCGAGAGAGAAGCCAGACATTCCCCGACTAGTCTCGAACGCACAAACAGCGAGCCCAAGGCCCTAATTGCCGATTGGCTTTCGGAGTAAATATTTACTTCCTTAAGGGGGAAGTCTACTGTGACAAGGGAAAAAACAGGCTTATTTTCCGGATTTTATTTCTAACAAAATATTGCTCGTACATAAAATCTATTTAAACTCTTATCTTAATTATATATTTAAGTTTTTGAAAAAAAAATTTTAAGTCAAAATATTCAAAATGGCCGCTGTGGCACTTCTGCAAGCGCAGGTCCGCTTTTCTTAGGTGCCTAAACGGTGTACATGAAATCTTACGTTTCGGTGATCTAAAACAAAAAAACGAAATATTGTTATCATATACATAGTATTGACTCTCGTCTGACGTAGGATTATGTCGATAAAAAATTTTGGCGTTGAAAAAAAAATTCTTGAAATTTTTTTCTTTTTTGTTGCCTAAAATTGATGTTACTATTGTTTATAACAATTTAACAAATAACGATATCAAAAAAATCCTATGTCAGACGAGAGACACTATTACAGAGAATATATGTATAATTAAATTTTTAAGCTGATTCATTTATCAGAACTCGAGATATCGTGTACACCGTATACAAAAACTTAGTTTCGAGAAAAATGCGTTTAAAGTTTCAGTATAGCAGGTACGCGCTTTGGAGCGCTTCGGGAAAAGGTCGAAATTTCAACGAAGAAAAATTTAGCCAGCTGTAACACATATTGTACCTTATTTAAGAGGGTTCAAAGTATTTTTTAAGCTAATAAAAAAAAATCGATTTTTTGAAAAATTCACAGTAGACTTCCCCCTTAACGGTAATTACCGAATTAAGCAACCAGTCCACCGCTTCCTTAATTGCGGATACCTCCGCTTGGAAAACACTACAGTGGTCCGGGAGCCTAAATTTAAGTTTGATGGGAGGCTCCTTACAGAATACTCCCCCACCAACCCTTCCGTCCAACTTCGAGCCATCCGTGAACATGTTTGCCATGCCTTGCCGCCGAATGTTGCACATCCCTTGAGGGAATGTGAGTAGAAAAAGGTCCGCTCGGACCTAGCGTGGGTGTACAGTGGTCCAGCACCGTAGGGATGAACTCAAAGTTTTTAAGAATGCTAGAGTGTCCGTAACTTAAGTCTAGCCTATGGCCCGAACACCTTAATCTGATTGCGGCGCGTGCAGCGGTAGTTTTTCCTACAATGTCCACGGGCGCCACATTCAGCATAGCGTTAAGTGCTAGAGTATGAGTGGTACGGAGAGCCCCACTGATTCCAATGAGGGCAGACCTTTGTACCCTCTCCAGCTTCTAGCGAGTTCCACCAGACAAGGACTCCGTATAGCAAGATTGGTTTTATAATCGTATTATAAAGCCAAAAAGTGACTTTAGGCGAGAGGCCCCATCTTTTGCCGATAGCGCCCCTGTACTCCCAGGTACTTCACCTTGTCAGAGAGCTCCAACGGAGCGCCCAATATTGAGGGGAGAAACACTCTTGGTATTTTGTATTTCCTCGTAAATAAGACGAGCTCCGTCTTCAGAGGATTTATCGATAGGCCGCAATTTGCGGTCCAATTTATAACTAGATTCAGATAACCCTGCATCAGTTCCATCAGAGTATCTAGAAACTTGCCTCTGACAATAAGTGCCACGTCATCCGCGTATGCAATCACCTTACATCCCCTCCCCTCCAGCTCCTCCAGCAGACCGTTAAGTACGGCAACCCAGAGTAGTGAGAGAACACCGCCTTGCGGAGTGCCTCTGTTCACTTGCCGGCGGAGAGAGGTGTCACCCATTGCCCAACGCATTGCCAACACTGCAAAAGTACGTTGCGCATTATAACGCGTTTCTGAATATACCCATAGTTCATGGCAGAGCTATAATTTAGTAATGTTTCCCAAAATTTGCAATGATTTATTTTAGATTTTAGAAAGATAAATGTCCTAAATCTCAAAGCTCGTAGTTTGACAAACAATTGTGATAACCAAAACCATACAGAAATAAAATAAAACTTACGTTTCCACGACAGTCGGTTCTACGTTACCAAGACGCCCCGGATTTATATCCGGCCAAGGACTGACACTCCAGCAGCATTCCCCGTATGTAAGTATGGGGAATGTTTAGGCTGATACAACAACAACAACAACAAAATGAAACTTAGTATTTTCAACTTGATTCTTTGATTCTTGCATTTTAACAATTTCTGCAACTTCCGGTACGTTTCACAAAAACTTTTCTATCTTCTAATCTTTCTACAAGTTTCCCACAAAAAAAGATATTATTACTCTTCTCAGAAGACACTTAGCAAGAGTGAAAACACGTAGCAAGAAAAAAAGAAAAAAAATGTTTATCTCGTCCCGTCCGCTAATCAATTGATATGCAGAGCTTTAAAAAAAACGTCTTTGGGGTGGCTTTTTAATAAAATCGCTCAAAAGAAGCTCTTGGCATTTGGGATCATAGATGTGATTCTGAAACAGATGTACATTTCGTAAATGTGATAATTTTAAATTTAGTTGTTGTTGTTGTTATTGTAGCAGTATCTTCGCCCTTTCAGTGTAGTTATCACCGGTCGTCTTCGTCTAGCTCATCTAAAGGTAGGCCCAGGAAACTAGCTGTTTCGACGGTGGTTAGTGTCGTGCGGGGTGCCTTCACATGCCGGACATATGTTTAGTATGTCGGGGTCGATTGTGGATAAGTAGGAGTTTAACCTGCTACAGTATCCAGAACGTAATTGTGCCAAGGTTACGCGGGACTCTGGCTGGCGAAAATCCTCCACTGAACCCTCCCCGAGGGTGCCAGCTGGTAATAAGTACCACAGTTTTCCTATTTTCAGGAGGTACTTAGCTAAGTTAAGGGTACTATGGGTAGGGTTCGATACTCCTCAATAGTACAGCACTACTCAAAGTACCTTTAACGTGGTCGGGGGTGAAGGGCTGGATTAAGGTGTGATGCGACCCGTGCCGAGAATCTGTCAGGCTTGGGGCCCTTCTATAAAATAACCAAGTCTCGAACGGAGCTTACGGATAACTGGCGCCCTCCGTAATAATTAGCCTTACCCGTGTAGTTCGGAGCTATGCACGGGCGGACATCCTTTCTCCGACACTCGTGGGTCCAAAACGCAAACAGACTTTAAAAAAATAAATAAAAAAAAGGAGATCGGTCCTCCTTCTAATAGACCGACAGGAACAAACAGTTCCTCAACAAGAGCAACGGTTGCACCGAGCTCAAAGAAAACGCCATCCATCGGCTTAATAAGTCGATCCAAACACACAACGACAGCCTCAGCGAAAGCGAGGACAGCTGACACGTACTCAGAACTGGACACAGGTCCAAGTAATATACAAGTAGGGGGGCACTAGCCCGGCAGTCAACTGCGATTCAGCCCCCAAAAACGGTCCCAACCGGAAGCAATGCTACTGCTAGCTCCGGTACCGAAGGATGGCCGCTTGTGAGGGGGTAGACCCAGCGAAAGCGAGCTACCAGGATCGCAGAAACGCGGCTAGGCTCCTAAGGAGGGTGCACGAAACTCACCCAAAGGAAGGTGAAATGACACAGGAGTTGAAAGAGGCGATTGATAGAGCGAAAGCGATCATCCCTGATTTCAACCCTGACTTCAAGCCAACACAATCGGCTCCGAAACGACAGCGGTCCTCGGAGGAAAATAAGCCAAACGCAAAAAGGCACAAATCAATGGGCGTGACGCCCAGAAGATCATTTGCGGAGGTTGCAAAAGACCGCCTGATCATAGGAGTCCTGGACGAGAACCACCCAGAAGGTATGATCCCCAGGGCCCAGTGGAAATGGATCGAGGCCGAGCTAACGAAAGTGGAACTGAAAGTTATTCTGGAGAACCCCGGTCCCCCGCCTGCGTGCGAAGACTTAGGCTGGCACCAAGGCCAGATAAAAATTATAGCTTGCGACGATTAGAGATCGGTTCAACTGTATAAAGAGGCCATCTCCAAAGTCGGCGAAGTGTACCCAAATGCCAAGCTAGTGGTCGTGGACAGGAAGGATATTCCGTCCAGGCCGCGAGCAAGGGTTTGGTTACTTTCAACCGTCGAAGACCCGGATGAGATTATGAAGCTCATTCGGGTCTGCAATCCGGACATCCCAACGCAGGAATAGAGGTATGTCAAGACTCTCACCAACAAAAATAGCGCGGAAGAATCGAAAGAGCAGAAGCGCGCCACCATGCAGGCTCTCCTGCTCCTCACAGAGAATTCAATCGAACCATTAGCGAAATGCGATGGGCATCTGAGATACGGTTTTGTAAAGGTGAAGCTTCACATTTACAAAACAGACACAGATGCAATTGAGTTCCTCGCCACTAAGGAAGGTGAAAAGCACATGGGCGAACCAGAACCCATGAGCGAAACCGAGCCAATGAGCGAAGACGACCGGCCCACCGAAGAAGAATACGCCTCTTCAGGCTCAGAAATGGGCTTAGGGAGGCTGTTCTTCGAACGGGAGGGTAAGTACCACACACAACAGCGTAAGTATTCCGAAAGGGAACTTTTATGCGAAAGCAAAGAAGACCCAGACATTACGCTAACAGCTGATGCATCTTCTACAGATAAACCTTCATCACTGTAAAGAAGCCTGCCTTGCCCTCCTGGAGCGTCTGGCAGAAGATCAGCCGGACGTAGTCCTCATCCAGGAATCCTGGGTACGGAATGGCGAAATCTGCGGTCTGAGGACATCAGGGTATAAAGTATACAAGACCAATGGTGAAGGTACTAAAAGAGCATGCATAATGGCAAAAGCACATCTTAATATATTTATGATTCAAAATTTCAGTAACGCAGATACTACGACGGTTAGCTGGGAAGTGAGCGGAAGCAACATCTGGCTAACCTCGTTCTACTTTGCCGGAGACGACACAGGTCCACTGCCGTCGCCGCTAATAAGAAGCCTTGTGGAAGACTGCAAAGCACACAACCGCAAACTAGCCCTAGGAGGTGATGCCAATGCCCACCATACCGTATGGGGGAGCTCGGATACAAACGAACGAGGTGAGTCTCTCTTTAATTATATTATATGTAGTAAGCTTTTAGTGTGTAACAAAGGCAACGAACCTACATTTATTACGCGCAATAGACAAGAAGTTCTTGATATTACGCTAGTTTGTCAAACCCTCTACGAAAAGATGACGCAGTGGAGGGTTCTGAATGAACACTCTTACTCCGATCATCGTTACATAGAAATAAAATTTGGGGGAAAAAACTCACGGGCCCCGCCCGCCAGCAGGAACTTGAAAAAGACCAACTGGCATATATATAAACGGGAACTTAAGGAAAGACTTCCAAACTCCCAAAATATTAATATTGAAGACAGAGAATCATTGAACGAACACGTACAAATCCTTACGGAGGTAAACAAGCCTTGCCCCTTAATTAAGTATAAGGGGAAGAAAAAGCCGCCCTGGTGGTCAGAAGACCTGTCTACACTAAGAAACGACAGCAGAAGACAGTTTAATAGAGCGAAAGCGACACGAGAGAGTAAAGACTGGGACTGCTACTACACTAAGCTAAAAATTTACAAAAAAGAAGTTAGGAAAGCGAAAAGGTCTGGTTGGAGAACGTTCTGTGGAGAAATCGAAGGAACCACAGAGGCCTCCAGACTGCGTAAAATCCTTTCAAAAAAACACTATACCACCGGATACCTCCAAAAACCGGACAGGAGTTGGACTACTTCGAGTGACGAAACTCTGAAGTTGCTAGTGGACACACACTTTCCCAGCAACGAATCATCTAACGTGTTAATCAACAATGGTACAGAAAGACCAAACTCTGACATTGAAGAAATAATCACTGAAACTAGGATAACCTGGGCAGTGAACACGTTCAAACCATTTAAATCACCGGGCCCAGATGGATTATTCCCGGCCCAAATACAACATTCACTAAACTACATCATGGAGTGGTTGACGGTCATATTTAAGGCCGCTCTGAAACTGAAAAGTGTCCCATCAACATGGAAAGAGGTAAAAGTGGTCTTTATCCCTAAAGCGGGAAAAAGTTCACACACGACACCTAAGGATTTCAGGCCAATAAGCCTATCCTCCTTTCTGCTAAAAACATTAGAAAGAATTTTAGAAGAGCATATTAGGGCTAACATCAGCCCTTATAAGCTCAGCATCTCACAACATGCGTACTGTAAAGGGAAATCAACCGAAACAGCACTTAACTCACTTGTTACAGAAATCGAGAAGTCAATGTATAATAAAGAATTCACACTGGTAGCCTTCCTAGATATCGAGGGCGCATTCAACAACATCCTACCGGATACCATAATAAAGGCACTGACGGACTTCGGGATCTCTGGCGCTCTGGTTGAGTTCATCAAAAACATGCTCTTGAGCAGATTGGTGATCGCAACCCTAGGGGACTCAGAGATCAAGAAAAAAGTTAGCAGAGGAACACCTCAAGGCGGTGTGCTGTCCCCTCTCCTATGGGTGCTGGCACTAAACTCATTGCTAAAGAGCCTAGAGGAGATAGGACAACACGTTGTAGCCTATGCGGACGATGTTGCATTGGTAGTAAGGGGGAAATTCCCCAATACACTCATAGAAGTCATGCAGGATTTACTAAACATGGTTGAAAACTGGTCAAAAGCAAATGGGCTAAGCGTCAACCCCAATAAAACTGAACTCATCCTATTTACCAGGAAACACAAAATTCCAAATATAATTCCTCCGACTCTAGGTGGAACGGCACTGTCATTCAGTGATGAGGCCCGCTACCTAGGTCTAATACTAGACCGAAAGCTAACATGGAAGGCAAATGTCGAAGATAGAGTAAAAAGGGCGACAATAGCACTATACTCTTGTAAACAGCTAATAGGACTAAGTTGGGGTCTCTCCCCATCTATCGTATACTGGCTTTACACGGCAATTGTCAGACCAATCCTAACATACGGCATATTAGCATGGTGGCCAGCTTTAGATAAATTGTACGTCAAAAGAACCATGGCACACGTACAAAGAATGGCCAGTCTTTGCATCTGCGGGGCCCTCAGAACCACACCCACAGATGCACTAAATATTATTCTTAACATTTTACCAATAGAGCAGTAAGGTAAGCAAACAGCTGCCAAAGCAACTCTCAGACTAAGAGAAATCGGTCTACTCAGAACGTACCAAAGAGGGCACTCCTCTATTTTAGAACAATTCCCCTGCATTCCCAGCACAACGGATTTCTGTAGGACCAAGGACATCAATTTCGATAAATCCTTTGTCACAGTATTTCCTTCCAAAGAGGAATGGGATAACGGGCTCATTGTCAAGATAAATGACTTAAACATCTACACAGATGGCTCAAAACTAGACAACCAAGTAGGCGGAGGGATCTACTCCGACAAACTCGGAGTATGTCAATCATTTCGCTTGCCTGATCATTGCAGTGTATTTCAGGCGGAAGTCACTGCCATAAAAGAGGGACTTAAAGAGATAAAAACGAGAGTATTATCCGCAAATGAAGTCTTCATTTACTCGGACAGTCAAGCAGCAATAAAAGCGCTGGAATCAAAAACACACTCGTCAAAAACAGTTCTAGAATGTTTTAAACTACTAGATGGCGTATCTAAGTGCTACAAGGTGCACCTTATCTGGGTACCAGGCCACAGAAACATTGCAGGAAATTGTAAGGCGGATGAACTTGCAAGAACCGGTACAACGCTCGGTCTCGAACCGGATAAGGCGCTGATACCCATGCCCATAGCCACTTGTAAATTACTTATAGACAGGGAAACCATCAAAAAGGTAAATACAATCTGGCAAAACCTCACAACATGCGAACTAAGCAGACAGACATGGCCGAACTGGAACAGCGGTCGATCGAAGATCTTGCTACGATTCAACAGAGAATCTATAAGAAAAATGATAGGTGTTTTAACTGGTCATTGCTTAATAGGCAGCCACGCTAGAAGGTTAGGACTCCCTTACTTCGATTTCTGTAGAAGCTGTCTTAATACAGAAGAAGAGGAAACAGTCAGACACCTTTTATGTGAGTGTGAAAGCCTAGCTATGAGAAGGCTGCGCACTCTCGAGACAGCATTTCTAACCGATGTAGCGGACATAGCCCATCTAAAACTAACGAAGCTCTGCTCGTTTATTAAAGCAACCGGATGGTTTGAAAAGGAACACGTAGAGTAAGGATAAGCTCCAGTGGTATCACAATGGGCCTGCTGAAGGTCTAAGTGTGTCTTGCGACAACCACCCTACCTACCTACCTACCTACGCGGGACTCTCGGGGAAGCTGGAGCTCTTCGTCTGCAATAGGTGGTGGTTGGACTCCGATAACGGCATTCGGGGGACGGGAGCTTAAGAAGGTGGTAAGGGTCTCCCGATGAATGTCGTTTATGGCCTGTCTGTACACTGTCTGATCCTGGAGTGGTCTGTCTGTTTTGTCCAGGATCTCGTCCACGTAGTTGAGGAAGTGCCTCCTGATGTGCCTGGGAGGTGACTCAGGCTCAAGCAGGTGTCTGCATGGGTGAGACCTACGGTGAAACCCTAGCAGAAACTGCTTGCTGAGCAGTTTGTTATGCTCCTTTAGAGGAAGCATGTGAGCCTCCTCATGCAGGTTTTTAAATTTAGTATTTTATTTTAGTATTTAGTATTATTATTCTTGGTTTGTGGCTTTGGATTAACGTTTCCATTGATTTCCTTAGAAACGCCAAGAACTCAAAACTTTTCGGAAATTGTTTAGAAACCGCTCCCATATTTGATGGAGCGGATTTAGAAAATACTAACAACATATTTACATAATATATTCTGACTTCCATTGGGGCGGACTCTTTTTTTCAATATTTACAATATTTGTAAAGTTGTCATTATTTTATTTGTGTTTGCAGTCGTTTTCTGTCGGCAATTGAGTAGTAGAGACCTCTCTCGACGAAAAAAACAAACACTCATCATCATGCCCGTCCTAACGTATGACGCAAAAGCTTGGCCGATGAGGCGTCCCTTTGAGTTTTTGACAGAAAGATTCTGCGGAAGATTTTTGGGCGTTTGCTTTTTGGAGTCGGCGAATATCGAAGGCGATGGAATAATGAACTTTACGGTGACATAGACATAGCGCAACGAATAAAGATACAGCGGCATCCCCGGTTAGGTCATGTCGTCCGAATAGTTACAAATGCTCCGGCTCTGGAAGTATTCGATGCTGGTGGTAGCAGAGGAAGAGGGAGGTCTTCTCTGCGTTGGAAAGATCAGGTGGAGAAGGACTTGGCTTCACTTGGGGTGTCCAATTGGCGCCGGTTAGCACGAGAAAGAAACGACTGGCGCGCTTTGAAACTCGGCCAAAATCGCGTAAGCGGTTATCGCGCCAATCAAGAAGAAGTCGTTTTCTGTACATTCTCCATATTCTGGAATGGAATTGATGAGGAAATTTTGTGTAATTCAACAATCAATTCGTTTCTTAGCTGATAGGGTTGATTGCAGTATATTGAAAAAATTGGTTTTCTACAGAACTGAAAGATGCGAAAGTCACAACAAAGCAGGATGGGCAAAAAATTATTGCCTGCCAACTTTTTTAACACAAGTTTTCGCTTCTATGCTTTTGCGTAATTTTTCTTTAAAATTTGTTCTGATATGAAAAGTACGAGGGCGGGTCAATAAGTCCGTGACTTTTTGTATTTCCGACCTCTTTACTGAAAAAGAAATACTGCTCCTGTCAACAGGCATCTGTCAGTTGACTCCTGTCAAAATTTGAACGTGCTGCGTCAGTTAGTTTGTGTTTTACAGCTACCTTTATCAGACTACCCAGTACACCTACGAATAACTTAATAAAGGTAGCTGTTCGAAGAAGAAATAACGGATTTATTAAATATCTCAAGATGGCCTTAATTATTGCTTCATAATTTTTAATTAATTAAAATTGGGGCACCTATCGCGCTCACCATGATGGAGTGCCCATACCTGACTTCACCGTCCGCCCACACACGCAGCCACCCCAATGTAAAAATGTTTCTTCTACCTAATATATGGTTTGTAAGTATGTAAGTTACAATACATTTTGCTTACCGTACAATCGTACAATCACCTTTTTCCAATTAACTCACTCAGCAGTTGCACAAACCCTCAAGCGGAAGCGTTTACTGTTTCACAATATCGTTTCTGTCAATTCTTTTTGCAATCACTTTTAAAATTCTTACTAATTCAAACTTGGGAAAATAAATAATGCTTACGTAGCGTCTGGCTTGAGCAACGCCTTCCTGTAGAATTAAGTTATTCATAGGTGTAGAATTAAAAATTTTTTGTAAAGAGTTTTGTTTAATTCGGACAAACGGACATTCGAATAAAAGCGGACGCACCGCACTAAGTAAATTGCCGTTTTTCTATTTTCGTTGAGGTTTTCCGCGCAAGGAAACCTAACTGGCCCGAGCGAAGTATTTTGCTAACTTGAAGTTAGAAGAACCGCGAGTGCGAGGAAAGAGGTCCCCGAGTAGTTTTTTTCTCTTCTTTCGATAAAAAAAGGACGCGTTTGAACGCAAGCCGCCTTGCCCGCGAACAAACATTTTTAATAAAAACTAAGAAAAAGAAAACTGTACTAGTGTGTTCAGTGCGTGCGAGAAAAAAGCTAAGAATTACTCCAACAATCAAACTCAATATCAGCGACAAAAATCAACGCAGCATTATTATTAAAAAACAACCATCCGAGTGCAACAGTCACCGCATCGCTACTACCAAAAACAACCAACCGAAAAAATCAACGCAGCATTAATAGCAAGAGGAAACAACCAACAAATCAACGCATCGTTACCACCGAAAACAACCAACTGAATACAAAAATCAACCCAGCATTATTATCAAGAGCAACCAACGGAATATAAAAATCAACGTAGCGGCATTACCAGAAACAACCAACTGAGTGCATCATCTAATGCAGTGTTATTATCAAAAACAACCAACGGAATACAACAATCAAAACAGCGTTATTATCGAAAGCAACCAACTCCAGCAGCAGTAACATCATCACGCAGAATTATAATGCAACAGAAGATGAAATTTATAACTGAAATTCTAACGTAAGTCATGACGAATTAAATAAAGAAATATTGTGGAAAAATAAATCGTTGAATATTAAAAGAAAAATTTTATAAATACTGAAACGAAAGACAGGATGAAATTAGGAGATAAGACATATTGATATTGTTTAGAATTTTTTTTTAAATAATTAAAATAGAAACAAAAAGCCGAAACAAAGCTTCAAAGAAATTTATTATAAATACAGAAATTTTACCGAAAAATAAATTGGTGAATATTGAAAAGCAAATTTTGTAAATTTTAAAACGGAGAAAGGGCGAAAGTAAGAAACGCAGACTTTAATTTATTATTAAAAAGGAAAAAACATTTATTGTCGAAACTAAAGCTGAAATAAAGCTTCACGGGAATTTATTATTTGAAAAATGTCAAACCCAAACAATTTGGTACGAACAGCTATGCTAAGCACAAATAACACAGCCAATCCAAATCCTCAGGACCCATCCGACTCCAACAATCCCCCAACCCAAAGGCAAATAGATTTTTCGGATCTAAGAGAACTAGTTTCACAGATAACCTTAGAAGTCCTTAGCAGTCAAGTACCAACAATTGTGCAGACCGCACTCAATCCCAACGCAAATTTTGTTAACATGGTAGACCAAACAATAGAAACACAACATCTAAATAGCCTAGGCGACCTCGACAGAATTCCCGACGTTGTTAAATGCTTAAGGGAATTTTCAGGCAGACCAGGGGAGTTTAACTCCTGGAGAAAGAGCGTGGAAAGAATACTCAGAATTTATGAGCCCTTACGCGGAACAGCAAAGTACTATGGAATCCTAAACATAATTAGGAACAAAATCGTAGGAAACGCTGATATCGCTTTAGAGTCCTACAATACGCCGTTGGACTGGACGGCCATCGCCAAATGCCTTACATTGCATTATGCAGATAAGAGAGATGTGTCAACATTGGAATATCAGATGACAGGACTCGTTCAAGGCAACTCTACAGTACAACAATTATATCAGGCAGTGTACTCTCATTTATCTCTTATTCTCAACAAATTAGGTAGTCTGGACACAGGAAAAGAAGCCTTAAGCTTACTTACCGAGACTTATCGAGGAAAGGCCCTTGATACGTTTATCAGAGGTCTCAACGGAGATTTACCGAGACTGCTAGGTATGAGAGAGCCTGCGGACCTTCCGCAAGCTTTACATTTGTGTCTCAAACTAGAGAATCAGAAATTTCGAACTCATTATGCTCAAAATCAAAACGACTCACCACTAAGGAAGCAGTCTTACTATTCACCAACACCTTTGCCACAGAGAGGCTCCAATAATCAAAGACAAAGGCAGACATTTTACCCCCAATTAGCTCACGTACCTAGATTCCAAAATAACCCAAGATTTTTTAATTACGAGCAAGTACCAACAAATAGCAACCAGAAAAGACAACCCCCACCTAGACCCATAGCACCCAAACCACTACCACCGCCAGAGCCGATAGATATCGACCGAAGCATCCGCTCCCAACAAATAAATTACGCGAACAGACCTCAGGCCAATCAATTCCTGGGAAAAAGACCACCCCAACCATCCTCTCAAAGGAATATCCAGCCTAACAAAACCCACCGCGTATTTCAAATTGACGCAGGCAGCGAAGACACTTACGAAGGAAATGACGATTTCGACCAGACATTGACAGAATACGTCGATTCCATAGAATCAGAAAACAGGGACGAAGAATTGGTATTAAGCGACGTACATTTTTTAGGATAACCAGCTCTTCGCTACCATATTTCGAATGTAGAACGAAGAGCGGAGAAGTGTTAAAATTTTTGGTAGACACAGGCTCCAGTAAAAACTATGTCCAACCGAGGTTAGTAAAAAAAGAAATACCTAACGACACCCCATTCTTCGCAAAATCAGTTGCAGGAGACATAAAAATTCAATCGCATACTTATGTTAACTTATTCAATTTAGACGACAAGCTCAAATTTTACGTCATGCCTACCCTAAAATCTTTCCATGCAATACTGGGAAACGACAGCTTGAGAGACCTGAATGCAGTCATTTTTACTGACAAAAACCTCATGGTTATCCGCGACAATATCAAAATTCAACTTAAGCAACTTAGTAGCCAAAGTATAAACTCTATCGGACTACAAGACGAGCACTTGACTGATTACCAAATGGAAACTGTAGACACTTTAGTAAAGAAATTTCCGAATCTCTTTTCGGAACCCGACGACAAACTAACTTACACGACCAAAGTCACTGGAGAAATACCAACTACTACGGACACTCCTCTTTACAGTAAATTTTACCCATATCCAGCTTCGCTTAAAAGTGAGGTAAAAAAACAAATCAATAAACTTCTAAGTGATGGAATAATACGACCATCACGATCGCCGTATAATTCCCCAATTTGGATCGTGAATAAGAAACCAGATTCACAGGGGAATAAAGAGTATAGAATGGTGATCCACTACAAGAAGTTAAATTCAGTGACAATACCAGACAGATAACCTATCCCAGAGATAGCAGACGTCCTGTCTCAGCTAGGCAATAGCAAGGTATTCTCAGTGCTCGATCTCAAAAGTGGATTCCATCAAATTCCACTTAGAGGCTCGGACGTAGAGACAACCGCATTTTCCATAAACAATGGAAAATACGAGTTTACCCGTCTGCCATTTGGCTTGAAGAACGCACCCGCGGTATTCCAGCGTGCGTTAGACGACATCCTTCATGATTTTATTGGGAAGATATGTTACGTCTATATAGACGACATCATCATTTACAGTAAGTCAGAAGAAGAGCATGTACGTCACATCGAAAGAAACATTGGAAAATGCCAATATGAAGGTACAACTCGACAAGTGCCATTTCTTCAAACAAGAAGTGGAATTTTTGGGATTTGTAATATCACAAACCGGCATAAAAACTAATCCAAAGAAAGTCGAGGCGATAGTTAATTTTCCTGTACCAAAAACTTTGAAAAACTTAAGATCGTTCCTTGGCCTCTCCGCCTACTATCGTCGGTTTATAAGAGACTACGCTAAATTGGCCAAACCTTTAACAACAATGCTAAGAGGCGAAGAAGGCCATGTGTCAAAACGTCAATCCTCTAAAATTGCGATAAATCTCGATAGCGCAGCAAACGAGGCTTTTAACAAAATAAAAAACTCCCTAGTCTCAAAAGGAATTTTACTATCCTACCCTGACTACGACAAAGACTTCGAACTCACGACGGACGCATCGGATTTCGCGCTTGGAGCTGTCCTTTCCCAAAAGGATAAGCCCATAACTTTTATTTCTCGGACATTGAGTAAAGCGGAGGAGCATTACGCGGCAAATGAGAAGGAGATGCTCGCCATCATCTGGGCCCTAAACTCTCTTCGAAATTACTTGTATGGCTCCGCCAAAGTAAAGATCTATACAGACCATCAACCGCTTACTTATGCGCTCAGCCATAAGAGCAATAACAGCAAAATGAAGCGCTGGAAGGCTATACTCGAGGAGTATAACTATGAGCTTCACTACAAGCCAGGAAAAAGTAATGTTGTGGCCGACGCCCTGTCAAGAATTCCATTAGAATCGGGAGTCCATACTATGTCAGAAATGACTAAAAGTGACAGTAGTTCAGGACAAAACCTTATCTGCAGCGTCGAAACTCCATTAAACGTCTTCAAAAACCAAATAATTCTAAACATAGATTCAACATCGACATATGAATTCCAAATCGTTTTCCCTACAATTCACCGGCATACTATCACAGAAAATGAGTTCACCTCCAAGAAACTCGTTTCACTTCTAAAAAACTATTTAAATCCGTCGGTGATAAACGGCATCAAAGCTCCAGAGTCCCTGATGGGAAAGATTCAAGAGATTTTCCCAGATAATTTCGCAAAGTATAAAGTTAGGTTTACACAATTATTAGTAGAAGATATTAAAAATGAAAAGCAGCAGGAGGGAATTATTATAGAAACACACACAAGAGCACATCGCAACGCTAAGGAAAACAAAGTCCAAATTCTGGAAAAGTATTATTTTCCCAGCATGAATAATAAAATTAATAGAATCGTAAAACAATGCTCAATCTGCAAACTTAACAAGTACGACCGGCAACCAATAAGACCACAACTGAGAAAAGCCCCCATACCTACCTTTCCGGGTCAAATACTTCACATAGATATCTATAGAACTGAAAACAAACTGGTATTAACGGCCATCGATAGTTCTCGAAATACGCCCAAGGACGAATTATAAACTCTAGAGCCATACAAGACATTAAGGAACCCCTTCGAGAAGCCCTCTTCCTATTCGGAGTACCGGAAATGATAATATTCGATAACGAAAAATCCTTTAATTCCGCAGCAATCAATTTCATGCTAAAAGATCAATTAGGTATAAAAATATTCACATCGCCGCCATATACGAGCTCTGTAAATGGCCAGGTGGAACGGTTCCATTCCACTCTTACAGAGATCATGCGCTGTCTCAAAGCTGAAGGCACTTATAAAATATTTTCTGAACTCTTAGAAAGAGCGTTATATGAATACAACTTTACAATACATAGCACAACAGGAAAGAAGCCTTTAGACTTATTTTTCGGACGAAAAATTGATACTGATCCGAAAACACTCGAGAAAGTACGACAGACTAACGTACAGAGACTCATAGACAAACAAAATAATGACGTAGATAACCACAATAAAAATCGCCAACCATCTCGAAAATATAACCAGCGAGACATCATATATGTTAGAATAAATAAACGTTTAGGAACGAAGCTTACCCCGAAATTTAAAAAAGAAATTGTGAAAGAGGACAAGTCAAGAACTGTCCTCACAGAAACAGGAAAAATTGTTCACAAGAGCAATATCAGAAGCTAAATAACCATTAATCTTTTATAGATCACTCTTCATCACCAGCATATTGGCAAACGAACTGCAAATAACGAACTAAACTCTATCGCACCTGGTCACAATAAACAATGGACAAGCAAAAATACAAGACGGGACTTTTAAAATAATTCATGTTACAAGACTTAACCAATACGCATCATTCCTGAACAGCATACGAACTTTCATTGAGGAAAACATCCCAAAAAACAATTCCTTTTCCCCACTATTAGACCTTGAACCCAAATTACCAATATCCTCAACGCAATAGAACCAATCCATAAATTCCGGAATAAAAGATCTATTAATATGCTTGGTACGGCCTGGAAGTATATTGCTGGGACACCGGACCATGATGATTTCGAAATGGTCAAAGACATTATAGATAAAAATAACATAAATAACAATAAGCAAGTTTTGATAAATCAAGCATTTAGCGACAGAATAAACAATTTGACAACAATAACGAATATGTTAAGTAACGCTATTAGAAAAGATAATAGACTTATAGATGAAATTGCTTTACTTTTACAAACAAAAATTAGATTAGTTAAAGATGAACTGAAAGACGTTAAAAACGCAATACAATGGGCAAAAAACAATGTAATAAATTCAAGCCTACTAGATAAAAAAGAAATCGATGTAACTCTTAGCAAGCTTAGAGAAGAAAACATTTTATTTACTTCAACAGAAGAAGCCCTTAGCCTGTTTTTTCCCTTGTCACAGTAGACTTCCCCCTTTAAAAAAAGAGGGAAGTTATTTTTCAAACAACTATTCCGAGTCTAGAACAACCGCGACCCCCGGTAAAGCCTCCATTAAGTCGAAACTCACAAGTCAAAATTAACGACCTTCCGTACTTTTAACGATTGAGGACAATCGTTTTTAAGGGGGAAGAGTTAACACACATTACATTTTGCTTACCGTACAATCACCTTTTTCCAATTAACTCACTCAGCAGTTGCACAAACCCTCAAGCGGAACCGTTTACTGTTTCACAATATCGTTTCTGTCAATTCTTTTTGAGAGAAGAAATGGGCCTCATATAAATAAATGTCTTGACACCCGAATTTCTCTCTTGAATTTCAAACAGTTTTTCTCAGCTTATACCACATGAATCCATATAGTGATTGACGTAAGTACGCAAGTATAGCTTGCTTTATTTATTTTACTATTAGTCACATACAAATACATACATATTTATATATTTTGATATACATACATACTTAAAATAGCATATAATTAACGAGCTTCTCTGACTGATTAACCGGTTATCTGAAACAGTCTAAAAGTATTATTAAAAATATTTAGCTTGTAAGTTTTCCCTCTTTTTTTTTGTGTAATTTAAGACGTACATCATTTTGTTATATTAGTACAAGTGAAATTCAGTTTTGGATTTACCTTTCTTAAAAATCCGTATATTATAAATATGTAAAATATTCAATTCACATCACTCAGGCATTTGCACACCGAAATACAATTTTCTTATATTCGTCTGTTATTTATTTATATGTAAATATTACGTTTTGCAGATGTGTTCAGTTCAGTTTATTAAACGAATTAAATTGTGAAATATCAAATTTTTAACTACTTAGCAATGAGCTATGATTCCAAAAAGTCTATAATTAGTAATATTAATATTAGTAAAATAAATTTAAACAAACAAAAAAAAAACTTCATTTTTATTAGTCTTTTAAGGAGCTAAGTATTGGAGTTTTTAAAGTTATACTTTCAATATGTAAACAAATAAAAAAGTCATAGCTATAAATAATTAAGCGATTTTATTTGTTATGATTCTCAGCAACGTACTTATGCAATGTTGTATATGTTAGCGCGATTTTCTGACTTAGGTAAGAAATTAAAAAATCTTTAAAAAATTATAAAAACTTAACATAAACGTAACGAACAATATTTTTTAACCTTTCATATAACGTCGCTGACGATGTCGACATATCACCTCGGTTAACTTTCCATACAAAGCCCACACCTAAATACATCTCATCTCTCTTTTTGCCTTTTGTTGTTTTTAACGTTTATCTACTTTCGCCAATGGCACTGAGAAGCGCGTACGCAATGAATGATGAGTGGTGATGGCGGGCGCTGCTGTTGTTAAAGTAGTGGTGTTCGAGTTTTTGGAGGAGGAGGACTTTGGCAGTGTCGCTTCTGCAGAATTATTGCTGCTGTTGTTGTTACTATGGCTAGTATTGGCAGTGCCAGCAATGGATTGACGCCTGGTTACCAAACGTTTTGGCAGTGTTGTTGACAAACTATTGGCTGCAGTACTTGAGTTGGTGAAATGCCTGCCGCTGCTATTAGTAGAACTGTTGACACCTTCGGCCGACTGTCGCTGAGCGGCTGTGCGTGTTGTTGTGCCACCACTGACACCGCCACTGTTGCTACTACTGTTGGCATCTGAGGTGCGGTTGCGTTTGCTGACGGGTTGTGGTACATCTGGCATTTTTGGTGAAAGCAATAATGGAAGTAAGGCAATAACGTGGAAAAAATTTAAAAATTGTTGAAGGTTTAACTCATTTTTTAATAACAAAAAATCTATTTTTATAATTCTAAAATAATAGCTTTATTTGGATAAATATCCATTGGGTATATTTTTAGTGGCATTGGCCGACAATCTTGTATAGTTTTTTGGTTTAAATTAGTTAATGCATTGATATTCGGAACACAGACGATACTGTAGTTACAGGCAGGCTAAACGCGGTAGATCAAAATCGTATGACACCGGGAGAGCTGGACGTTAAGCGGAAATTTCGCTACTTTATTAAATATTTTGGGAGAATATCTTTATTGATTTATTTAAAAAATGTCTTACAGACTATTTAATACAGATGTTTCCAGAAAATTAAACTTAATGAATAGAAAAAATGTAATTGAATGGTGATTAACTCTTTGCATCTGTATGTTCTAATGAAAAAATATGTTACAGCATTACAAAATTATTTATTCTTCTCAAACTTTAGTAAAAAAATAATTTATTACGGATTATTCCGTTCTTGGTGATAAGATAGGGCTTTTGTTCGCGAATTATTCCGTCGAATGATGCAAAAGGGTTAAGAGGGCTATCATTAGGGATGCCATATTTAAGTACATTGGAGGGATATCAAGGGGATCGCTTATTCAATGCTTAAAAATGTTATCATAAGAGATCTGTAACATAATTAAGAAGGTGTCAAAAACGAAAGATGAAGACAAAATAGATCTTCTATATCGCAGGAATATGAAATTAATAAGCAGGCTGCTTGAGGAGTACGAGGGAATGGGGTCATGAAAATGAAGTGAACATTTTTAATGCCGATAATATGAAGGTTTCGGCTTGTTGATACTCTAACAATCATTAGAATGCGAAATCAAGTAAGAATGCGAAATAGAACCATACAACATCATCAAGTACGAAATACTTATTTATTTAGAGTAGACTTACAAACAAAAAAAACTCGAATATTCAGCTGCTTACAATGCTTCAAGACGCATACAATATCCACAACTCCACATTTGTCGACAATTGAGTGCTCTTAGAACTACTCATTTCGAATCGAATAAAATAAATTTAAAATAACAGTATATTAGAAAAGACGGTATATTAAGGGGTTATACGCAGTTATGACTTTCAAAAAAATCGATTTTTTTTATTGCATTTTTGTAATGTACATATATTCAAAAGTATACGCACGAAATTTGAAGTAGATCTAAGCAATACTTTCGGAGTTATACCTAAATATGTAGAGATGCCTCGGCACGTTTTAAGGTAGGTATTGAAACTTTAAACGTGTTTTTTTCAAAACGGCATTTTTCAAGTCGGTGTACACGATATCTCGAAAACGGCTTGTTTGATCGGTCAACCGTTTTAACTCAATCTTTAAAGATACATTTTCTAGTAATTAATCGTTCCTTTTGTAAATCTGATACTTATTTCCCATTTTATAATCAATTTACGGCCAAATTTTAAAGTAAAAATCGAAATCATTTCTTTTAAAAGCTGCCATTATGTGAAAATTCACTATTTTGATTAGCCGAACGATTAATTACTAGATAATCTAATATATTAACAAAATTTGTTTGGTTTTTATTTCAGATAATCCAATCCTGAGTTACGATGTACACCGTAAATCGTCTTTTTTTAAAGGAGGTTCCAGAAATCGCCTGCAGCGCGCTCTATAATCAACATTTTCATTAATAAAAAATTTTGTTACGTTCTTGAAGGATGCTTTTATAACCGCCAAAAATTTTCAAATTAAAATATTCTGAAGTTTCTTCAGGATAAATCCTTGACAACCCGTCTTTTATTTGCTTCATAACTGCGTGTAACCCCTTAAATTTTGAATCAAATAAACACACTGGGTTCCATCAGCTCATATTGAAATTTCAAATCAAGTTTTATTTAAATAAGTGAGGATAAATAGCGAGGAAATAAAGGGGGTATTTCTTCCAATAGCATTTTTTTTTTTGGCAGATCACGCACGACTACTGTCAAACTAAATAGATAATTTTTTTCAGTATTCATTGACATTTCATCATGGAAAGTCTTACGCCTCAACACCGACTTTTTTTTATTGTATTTTTTTTTTTTTTTTATTTATTGAAATGTTATAAATTTTTATTTACGTTCCATAAAGATTACACCTAGTATAAAACTAATACGTAATTTTCATTTCACAATTTGAAGTAGCTTAAACAATATTGACAACTAAGTCTTGAGGTTTCTTTCTTTTAAATCTTCTTTTTACAGTTGCTTCATCGCTTAGTACGGAAGCTTCTGCGTTAATGTGTTTTTTTAATTTTTCAGCATGCTTAACTGCACAGAGATTGGCTGTGTCTGAGACGGTTTTTAAATTTAAATCCTTGTGCAGATCTTCATTACGCACGTACCAGGGAGCTTTAACGATTCCGCTCTATTTATTTATTTTGAGTTGATAGCACAGAGTTTCTGCCAATTAGCCATTGGAGTTTTTGCGTCTTTAGATTCAGCTCAGCAGCTTTGATTTTCACGTGCTGTTTCCACTTGAGCTTTACATCTAAAGTCATGCCTAGATACTTTGCACTATTAGCATTTGGCACTATTGCTGGCAAAATATGAACTGGTTTGTAGATAATTTTTTTATTAGTAAAATCCACGTGAACTGATTTGGTTTCATTTAGCTTTATGTTCCAATTTTCAGTCCATGTGACTACTTCGTCAATGGACTTCTGCAGTTTCTGGATGGATTCGTTCTCAGTTGATCCAACAGCTAAGATGCATGTATCGTCAGCGAATGTAACTACTTTGCACATTTTCGGTACTGGCAGGTCTGCGGTATAGAGTAGGTACAGTACTGGGCTGAGTATGCTGCCTTGTGGTACTCCGGCCAATATTTGTTTTATTTCCGAATACGCCTGATATTGCTTTACTCTAAAGTACCTATTTGTTATATACGATTCCAAAATGTCAGTGAACTGCAACGGAAGAAGGGCTTTTAATTTACAAAGTAGTCCTTTGTGCCATACTTTATCAAAGCCTGGGCAACGTCAAGAAATATTGCTGAGCAGACTTTATTACTCTCTAGCGCGTCTTCTATTGTATGTGTTATGCTGTGTATTTGTTCGACGGTAGAGTGTTTTTCCCGGAAGCCAAACTGATGTGAGGGTATGATGTTTCTACATGCAATTATAGATTTTAAGCGTTTGGAGAACAGCTTTTCGAATAGTTTACCCTGACACTTCATTCGGATTTTTGCCTGGTTTAGGTATCATTACTATTTCGGATACTTTCCATTGGAATGGTATATATTTCCAATCTAGGCATGCATTCATTATAAAAGTAAATTTCATTAGCGCCTTGGTTGATATATTTCTCAAAACTTCGGCGGTTATTAAGTCGAACCCTGGACTCTTCCTTAATTTTAAATTGGAAATTTCAGTGGCAACTTCATCTATACTGAAATGCTTTATTTTAACGAACTCTTCTACAGTTGATGGCGGAGTGAAATTTATTGTTTTTCGGTGCGGTTGAAAGATTTTCTGCAGGTGGTTGACAAATACGTCAGCTTTTTCTGCATCGCTTTTAGCCCAAATGTGAATACCATTTTGCTGTTTTATTGGCGGATTATGTTGAATTGGTCGTTTGACACACGTCATCGCTTTCCAAAGCGAGAAATCACCTGTTTTTTCTGCTGATAAGTTTTTCAGAGTGTTTTTTATGATATTGTTTTTATGCTCCTGTATTTTTTCTCTGAGCAATTTTGTTAATCTGTTTAGTTCAGTTTTCTTGGAGGGCACCCTTGTGGATTGCCACTTTTTTCTTACTTTTCTTTTTTCTCCTAATATTTCTAATATTTCTTGTGGATATCTTTGTTGATGGTTATCTTGTGTTTGTTTATTTGCTGGTGTGCTTATCCATGCTACTTTCGGAATATGTGTTGTAAGTTTTATTGTTTCGTCTTCAATATCTTCTTCGTTGGTAATTGTGTCGGTATTTTCCATATACGTATCGAGTTTATACTTGAAAAAATTCCAGTCGGTCATTTTATTTGAGAGTACGGAACTTCGTTCGTTAAATTTTGATTTGCCATTAAGATACATAAAAATAGGTGAATGGTCTGAGTTCAGGTCTACGCCGTCTGCTACTTGGATGATATGGTTTGGTATTTGTTTGACTACAAAGAAAACTATAACATCGGGGATTTTGTTAGGGTCTGAAGGCCAGTAGGTTGGACTTCCGGTTGAGATAATGTGGCAGCCACGTTGTTTTGCCGCTTTCCATAGTTCACGACCTTTAGTTGTTGTTAGGCGAGAACCCCAGCTTACATGTTTCGCGTTGAAATCTCCACCAATTATGTATCTCCCATTGTAGTTTTCAAAAAGTTTTTTATAGTCTTCTGACTTTAGGTTATGTCTAGGTGGACTGTATAGCGCTATTACTGTTAAATCAGCTTCAGATAGTTTTATACAAACTGCTACTGCTTCGAACTCTGTTAATCTTATTTTTTCATCCTCGAAGTGATGATAATAATGGCGCTGCCACCTCTTACATTTTCTAGGGGATGATTTGAGCAGTACATATTGTAACCTTGAAATGTAATATACATTCGCTTAGTTAGGTGTGTTTCGGATATAAGGCAAATATCAATTTTTTCCTTGTGCAGCAGTAGTTCTAACTCATTTTGGTGCTGTATAATACCATTTGCATTCCAAGCCATTATTTTGATATTTTTCATGCTCTTTATGTCATACATTTGCTGTTTTCTCTAGATTGGTAACTCGACTAAGCAAAAGTTGATTATGAGAGAATGACGTTTGTTCATCCAATTTCTTCAGAATTTGAGCCAAGATATCTTCCTTTATTGGTGCAGGTTTGTTCTCGGAAAGTACTTCAGCAAAAGTTTTGCCGCTTTAGACTCTTCAGAGCTGTTTTTTTAAAATCGGATTAGCGGCGGTTAGTGATTTGCGACCAGCAATGTTTTTATTGCGTAGTTTTTGTAAATCTTTGGCCACTTTTTGATACGGGAAATTAAAGCCCGTGATCTCCACAGAATTTGGTTCCAACAAGACGGCGCTACTTGCCATACAGCTCTTGAAACAATGGATTTACTGTGGCGTCGTTTCGGTGTGCAATTTATCTCCCGCCTCGTACCAGTAGATTGATTAACCACCAAGATCATGTGATATCATATCTTTGGACTTATATATGTGGTAGTATGTAAAGTCTAAATACTTTGTGGATAAATTGGCTTCGATTGGGGCATTGAAAGCCAACATTACTAAAGTTAATCACGACATAGCGACGGAAGCCCACCAGCGAACCATTCAAAATTGGTGTTTACGGATGGCCGAATTGGGGATCATATTTAATAAATTAATGTCACGTATTACACAAAAATTACAAAGATTGCCCTATCCATTTGAATTTTCATCAATTTAAATCTCAATTTAAAATCCGATACCTCTGAAATGATCACTCTTTATATTCAATTACTTAGTAATAATAAAGTGTGTATTTTCATTCACGATATTAGCCTGAGACGTCATAGGCGTATCCATTTGGGCCATGCGAATTGAATTGTTTTCATCGCTGTACATAGATGCTTTTTATACGAATTCTTCCTAGAATTTCAAGTCTTGCCTCACCGAGTTTTCGTTTTAAAGGTGACTTAGAAGATATGTACACATTTTTTAATATTAGACGCAGCACATTTGCTTAGGATGAAAAATTAGAAGAAGAAACTCCAGTGACGGGCATTTCTCTAAGCGCAGAACGTTTTGTGGTCAGAGAAACTTTGGGGTGATGGCCTATGAGCTTATTCTTGGGATGCCTTTTACACTCAAGCCACAAAACGTTTTTACAACACACTGTGATCTATTTATTTCACAAGCGAAATCACAGTTTTTAAGATCTAAAATGCTTTGTTTTTCAATTTCAATGATGCGTTTCAGTGAACCGCGTTCAAAAAGTATAAAACTATCTGAACGGAACCTTAATTAGTTTTAACTTAGTAGCAGGATAAAAAACATTTTAAAAAATCTACTATCAAAAACAAAAATTTACACTAATTCATTGTTTGGCTTAAGGGGGTATTTTAGTGTAGAATTTTGAAAAAATCGAATTTTTTTTGCATATTTTCAAAGTTTAGACATTTATCGGTTCCGATCCGTGTTGTCTGAAAACTTTAAACGCGTTTTTCTGAAAACTACATTTTTCAAACGTTTGACATGATATCCTCAAGTTCTACTGGACCGAGTCTTCTCAATACATATCTCTATTGTACAAACTATTATTTTAACAAAATAAATTTTTTTTGCTATTTTTGAAAAATTCAGAAATATCCAAAAAAATAGGAAAAAAATGTACTATTTTTTCGATCAGCCGTAATTTAGCAAAAAAAATTGTTTCCACGCTTTCTTAGTTAGTGCAATAGTGGCATTCATCTAAATTAATAGTCTTTTTCTTTTTTTTGTTTCAGATCATTGCAATGGTGACAAGTTTAGCGCCACTTGCAAAAAACAGCTTATACAATTTTCAGTTTTTAATTTTTCGAATTTTTTTATGTATTGTTAAAAGATTACTAAATGTCTGGTAAAAAAAATAGATAGTAAAAATAATTTTCGTTTTTTATTAATAGCACCCGCAAAAACACCTCAAATTCGTGGTTCTACACTAGAATATCCCCTTAAATAACGGAAAATTGTACAATAATTGTGTAATTGCTCCTCATCAGCGAAGCTATCATTTGCAGACATATTTACTACTGTAAATACAGTAGGTTTGGTTAGGTTAGGTTGAAGCGGTTGTCCTGTGGGACACACTAAGGCTCATAGCCCATTGTGATGCCGCGTGGGGAGCTTGTCCCTATCTCTCCTAAAACCCGTATGTATTTTTCAAAAATTTTAAAATATCTCTGATTTCTATAGAACTGAGGTCTTCTAACTCATGAAAAAATTGTCTACCCAGAATAGTAAACCTGCGTCTGAATAGAGCAGGTCAGTGGCACAGTAGGTGCGAGATTGTCTCTTCCTCGTCCTCATCTAGACAACTTCTACAGAAGTCATGTGTTTGCACACCCATCCTTTGGGCGTGTCTACCTATTAGGCAGTGCCCAGTTATGGCAGTAGAATTATAAAATAAATCTATACCTCTAGAAGTCTTAAGACTTAAGTTTATAAATATTCACAGCACTGTATTTAAAGTTTCATGAAAAAAAAATCTGGCATATGTATAAGCGTTGATTTTCCACTTAACGTCTTTTACTTTGACTCATAACTGCTTTAATGTGAAGTATTTTTCTAATGCTTTGAATGCTCTACAATTTCTAACATTTTTTAAGTTGGTTAAGGTACCCAAGCGAAACGAGAAACATCTGAATATGTTTTAGCAAAAAACAAAAAATTCATTTAAAGAAACATATTTAGTAGCGAAGTTTTAGAGCTCTGAAAGTGAATTTTTCTTCATTTATTATTGAAAATCTGCATTGCTGCATGCTGTGAAATAACACTTTGCATATGTTTTTCTTTCACTTAGTATGTTCAGTAATATTTGTTTGCTCAAAATTTTGACCTAATACGACTTGATTGAAAACGGTTACGTAATCTGGAGGCCCAAAATAAAGTTTTCGGCCGATAAGCTATGATGTTTTTTCCTTATTACAGTGCAATCGGCAATAAAAAATATTTTTCTCACTTTTAACCGTTATGAGTTGTAGGAAATATTTGTTAACAAATAGCAGCTGTATGCAGCAAATAAAGTATTTATTACAAAATAACTGGCCGCATGCTAATTTTTACAAGCAAACTTGTAAATTATTATTTTTTTTTAACTTTTTTTCTTAGTTATATTCATGTTGCGTATTTTAGAATCGAACAATTCCTTTACATATTCAAAAACTATTACTACATATAGTTCCATGTGGCATCTTCAATGTTAAACAAATTTTTAATGCACTTAACGGATAACTAGAAATTAACTTCATTACAATCAGTTACTCTATTCTTTAGTGAGGTGAGTTTGTAAACTTTTTTTAAGCATTCGCTTAAAGCTGTCAATACAATTTAACTATATTATCAAATAGAGCATTTTCAGCTTCAGTAGTGGTGGCTACTGTAGCGACTGAGGTTATAGTTGATGCTGTCGTCACATCATTACGCAGTTCGGCCTCAAGGTCATCATCGCCATCATCATCATCATCATCCTCCGCATGAATTTCAACAATATCACGTTCTTTAGAGTCAATATTTAAGTGATTTAAATTGATAGCAACCTTATCATTATCATTTTCATACAAACTATCGATTTCGCATATGGCTTCATAATTAGCAGGAGTTTCGCGCAATTGACTATTTGACATATGTCGTAGCGCATTGCTGGCAGTAACGACTAAATTATCACCATTACACTCTTCCAACGCTTCACTATTACTATCTGCGCCAACACTTCCTTCACATTCAACGCCAACGCCTCCTCCTTCCACATCTTCAATAGCTGCAAACATTTTTAAGAAAAAAAAAAGACCAAAAGAAAGCAAAAGAGAAAAAAAAAACGCGCACGATTTCAAATTTAAAATTTGTGGTATTAAAATTGTTTAAATTTTTGTGATTTTTGTTTTTCTTCTAAGGCAGCGGCGCTAAGTGGTGAGTGGCGAATGTTGTATGGGCGTATGTGGCATGATGTGAAGTGGTGATCGACCGATAGAAAATGAGCGCAACATGATTTATTGGTTTAGATTTATTAATAATAGTTATAATAGGAATAAAAATTACATTTAAACATTTAATACATTAGAAGAACGAGTAACCATTAGTAAAGAACAACAGATATGAAAAAATTATAAAAATAAAAAAAAATTGAATTAAAGAAATTAAATAAAAATAGAATAAATACATCTACATATGTAAGTAAAAGGTTTTATATCCAATATTTTATGATGAGGATGTACCGTTATTTTGATGAATATGAAGATAATGACAATATAGCTTGTATTTGTTTTAATAAAATCCATATTTGATTTTATGTTCAATGACTGGACTTTATGTAACGTAATGCGATGTGGCCAAAATGGCTTTGCATAATAATGTTTTATGACAATAAATGTTATTTACAAATGTCGGCGGTTCTTCAAATATTTATGTATAATAAAAGTGTATCAAAAACAAAGCAAAAAAATGCGCAAAACTAAAATTCTAAAAGAGTCACACTATACAGTGATGGTCAGATAAATATTAACACCGTTGTAATCGTCGCCAATTTTTTACCGAATTTTGTTTTATAAAAAATGCAGTTAAGCGTAACACCACTCTAGGTTTTTGAAATCGATTTGTTTGGCTTAAAGACCCTACAACAATATGAAGACGAGACCCAGTGTGAATTGTCCATATGACGAATCTAAAAGACTGCAGGTAATTCAACAGGCCAGACTATTCCGTTTTCGTTCTGCCGACAGTCGGTTTTACATGAACGGAACGACCCACCCGAATAAAAATCCGGCTAAGGACTGTCACTTCAGCAGAATTATCCAAAAACATTCACCAAGGTACACTGAATAACTAGTAACAGTCGAACAAAAACAAGAAGAGCAATGTTTTTTTTTTCTTTCTGTCCTTAAAATGTCAAAATATGTAAGCAAAAAATTAACAATTCTTAGTAATTTAAACAACATTTGACGATTTCGAGATCTTGGCTATCATAAAAAAATTGTTTGTTAGTTCTTTATGAAAACTTATACAATATAACAACAAAAATAAAGCAACGCAGTACAACCCATTCGATTAAAGTTATACGTAAGATGAGAACGATGAACTTTATCAAATGCTTTGTTAAAATCAGTTGAATGGCATCGATTTGAAGATTATTTTCAAAGCCATGACAAAACATGAGTAGTAAATTCGAATAAATCAAATAAAATAGGATGAATGAATCCCCAAGTCGGTAGAACTTGCCGACAGGTACGACCTAAAGCTGGCAAATAAGCTATTCCATGAAAATCGGGGAGGGGGAGTACTCGCTCCTCTTCTGTAGACACTAGTTATAGATGACCTTCTGCACAAACTGAACAATCTAGGATTCGACACTCAGGGTTATACTGATGACCTGGTAGTACACATAGTGGGCTGGCATGAGGAGATCATCTCTAACCGCATGCAACAAGCCCTCAACATATTAAACAAATGCTGTACCGAGAAAGGGCTCTCTTTAACCCATCTAAAACTGCGCTAGTGCCGTTCACCATGAAAAAGAACATCAAAATCAAATTTCCTGTACTAAATGAATCGACTCTTTAACTCTCCACAAAGCGAACTACCTTGGTATCAACCTTGACAAAACGCTCACTTGGAACTCTCATCTTGAGAAAGTTACTGCAAGAGCCACAAGGGTTTTCTATACCTGTACAAGGCTCTTTGAAAAAACATGAGGTCTCAGCCCCAGAATGACTTATTGGACATTCACTACAGTTAAACCTATAGGCATTTATGCTTCCATAATAGAATGGCCCAAAGTTAAGCAACAAAAGGCGGTAAATGATCTCAACAAATTGTAGCGCCACATCTGCGTCAGTATAACAGGAGCAATGAAAACATGCCCAACTGACGCATTAGGTGTGCTCCTATGCACACCACCGCTTCCCATCTTAATTGAAAAAGAAGCACGTTTGAGTGACTTTAGACAAAAAGAAACTCCGACCTAAAAAGAGGAGACATGAGAGGACATCTAAAGATTTTAGAATACTTCCGACACACTCGGATTCTCTTCAGAAACTTCCAAGTTCTCATTAATCAAGGTGCGGCCTGGAAAAATAAGTCTGTCACCTTCAAACCCGGATCCCAGATATGGTACACCGATGGATCGAAATTAGAAGATGGTAGAACGGGGGCGGGAATCAATTGGTCGCAATTTAAAAAACTCGATTCCAATGGGTCTCTACCCAACTATCTTCCAGGTCTAAATACATTCCATTGAGATATGTGTGAGGAAATGCCCCGTAGAAAAATGAGAGGAACTCACATTTACATACTTTCAAATAGTCAGACGGCTTTCTATCAACTACAATCACCTCAAAAATGGCGCATGACTGCCTGATGCTTCTTAATATACTAGGGAACTTCATCACGATATTATTGGGTTGGGTTCTTGGACTCGAAGTACTCGAGAGAAACGAAATAGCGGACCAACTAAAGGGGGCCAACATGCCCCCAAATTGGTCCTAAATCTTTCTGTGGACTTACACAAAGGGCCACAGCAACGAAACTCTCAGGAAGTGGGAGGTGAAGAAGTTCTTTCAACACTGGGGAAACTCTATCCTTCAGCGACAAGCGAAACAATTCCTAACCCCGGACAGAGGAATTACTGATAAACTACTTTCACTTGTTAGAGTGGACTTAAAACTATTAACTGATTATTTCACAGGCCACTGTAGCCTGGCCTCTCTGAGACCATCATCTGCCGATTCTGTGAAATGGGCATTGAAATGTCTTGCACTGGACAGAAAACGGCTACAGCACCTTGGTGGTACTGCTGTAACTCCATATAAACTATGGAACAATAAACCCCAGAATGTACTAAAATTTTTAAAAAGCCTCAAAATATAGAATACCTCAGCAGGTTTTGCACAATAGATCTACTTGGGTTGCAGTGCGCAGTAGTAGCCTAATAACAAAAATAAAATAGGATTACGTTAACAAAAAACGTATTGGAAGTGTTCTTGACGAAACAGAATAAGATAGAAATCCAGTATTTCATTGCTTAAAAAATTTTCAGACAGTCGGCTCTACGTTACCAGAACGACCCGGATTTATATCTGGCCAAAAACTGTCACTCTAGCAGCATTCCCCAAACATTTAAGGGAAATGTTTATGCTGTTACAACAACGCTTTTCAGCATGAAGATACATTGTAGTCATAGAAGGGCAATTTGCAGTAGCAGTGAAAATGCAGTAAATATTACAAATTGAAAATGAATTTGCATTACCAGTAAACATTTACGGGTAACTAAAAAAATTTCAGTAAAATTTTTTTTTTCTGATTACTGTGAAAAATTGGATTACAAATATTTTTGGGCTGATAAATGAAAAAAATTCCAATAAAAATATTTGTTTACTGATTACTGAAAGAAATTGCAGTAAAAATATTGATTGACTGCATGACAACGCCAGGCCACGAGTTGCTAAATCGATCCAGAAATATTTAGAGGGACTGAATTGGGAAATCTTGCCCCACCTGCCGTATTCCCCAAACCTTACATCTTCGGATTACCATCTGTTCCGATTAATGCAGTCAGCCCTATTTGGAGAGCGGTTCACTTCTTACGAGAGCATCGCAAACTGGCTCAATGAATGGATCAAGTCAAAAGAACTCGAATTTTTCGTCAGAGGAATCCGTATGGTGCCTGAAATGGCACACACTCTACATAATATCGTATATTATTTAATTGTTTAAATAATTCGTAACTTTAGCTAAGAAAGGACGGAAACTTATTCCCATACCGAATAAATGTTTCAAAGAATTTTCGCATTTTCTTATTGAACCTAGTGGTTCGGTATTTATTTGTAACTACGAGTAACTATTTTCAGTAAAAAGTAAATATTTAAATTTAAAATTGAAGGTAGTTTCATAATTACAATTTACTTTTTGGTTTTTGTAGCAGATTACATTTGTTGTTGTTGTTGTAGCATAAACATTCCCCATACTTACATACGGGGAATGTTGCTGGAGTGACAGTCCTTGGCCGGATATAAATCCGGATCGGTTCGGTAACATAGAACGGACTGTCGTGTAAACGAGAATACATTTGTAATTTTACTTGGTGATAAGCTATTTTATTATTTGCACTTCAATGAATTCACCAATTTATAAGCTTTTTTTTAACCTTTACGAAGTATCTGTCCGACCGTGAAGAATTTTTCAAAACATGCCTAAAATAAAGGCTCTAAAACGGTACCCTCGCCTTCTTCCCATACTCCCAAAATAAATTGTTAAAGTTAGGAATTCTTTCAACCGCAAGAGTGATGTTACGCGTTGATGGAGTCCATTTCATTAGGCTCAACTAAGTATTTTTACACATTTTTCCTCAAATAAGCGTATATAAATGAGTTACGTATGTATAGGGTTATTCAATAGGTGCGCTTCAACTTTTTTCCGATAGGGAGGGCGAACGACGCAATATTTTTTATTTTTCGCTTGCCATTTGTAAACTTCATTAGTATACATTTCATCATGGAACGCTACACACTTGAGCAACGATTGCAAATCGTGCAAATTTTTTATGAAAATAATCGTTCTGTTGCTGCTACTTTAAGAGCATTACTGCCATTTTACGGTCCATTTAACAAGCCGTCCCGTTTTGGGGTTATGTGAAGTCATTGGTCTACAGTAACAAGCCGGCGACGATTTGTGAGCTCAGAGCCAATATTGAACGCGAAATTGCTGGAAATTCGGCCGATTTATGCAAAAGAGTGGTCGAAAATTGGGTTCAACGATTGGACTTCGTAAAACGTGCACGCGGTGGTCATGCAAAAGAAATCGAATTTCATACTTAAATGTATATGTTCAAACTCGATAATAAAAAAAAAAATTAGTTAAAAAAGTCAAACCGTTTGTGTTTTATGCAAAAAAGTTCAAAAGTTGAAGCGCTCTTACTGAAAAACCCTATACAAATAACTTTATAGATTAAATAGATTAAAATTGGTAAAACAGTAGCGCTCTAAAATTTTTTTAGAAAATTACAAAAGAAAGTGTATGAAAATGAATAGAATGAAGAATAAATCAAATGCGCATTTTTATTTTAAAACTCTTTTAGTTTATAGGTATATTATTGTGATTTTGATAGAACTCTCGTGACCAACTTACCTTTTATAGACAGTCTCCGTTTAGCCGCTTGCACACGTGATTCTGCAGTAGCGGCGGTATTTGTTGCTGCGGCACCACCACGTTGTGGACGCTCGCTGGTCTGAATTTCTTTTCGCTCATTTTTTGCATCGCGATCCGTCGCCGACGTGACTGCCGCAGATGTAGCCGTGCTACTTCTCCTACTCGTGTGGGTTTCACTGCGCCGCTCACGCTTATCAGTACTTCCGTTAATGTCAACGTTACTTGCGACAGCATTAGAGGTAGGCTCTTGATCGTCATCTACTTGGCATACTGTCTTTTTGGCAACACCTTTGCTACCGCTACTGCTGACCAATTTATCAGAAGCACCGCTACCATTAAGACAATTTTGCGGGTGCATACTGGCACGCTTAACAGCTGTGGCCGAACGCTTTGAAGGTGGTTGCATTGGTTTATTATCCGTATTCTTGTTGCCACTTGTAGCGGTGCCTCCAGCATCGGTGACGACACCTAACGCCTCGGAAGTGCTTGCAGTCATCGCCGGTTGCTTTTGTGGCGATTTAAGCTTTTGTTCATCTTGCTTATGTATACCCACTTCCAGCCAATACTTCAGTTGCGCCTCACGTTGTTTGGACATCATCTCTTGCCCCTCGGGATATTTGCTTAACATGCCTTGAAGCTTTTGTACCGTTTTATAGACAGTTTCTGGTGAAACTAGCCCATAATCAAATAGTGAACACATATGTAAGATAAAATTACGGTACAGATTTTTGCGTATAACCTCGTGGCCATTACAATCTAGAAACATTTCGCAAGCTAATGGCAACTGACAATCGCCGACATAGCCATGTTTCATCACATGTAAATTCCACAATTTCATCAACTCTTTTTCCCCTTCGTTCACATCGGAGAACTCATCAATCATTTGTATAGTTTTTTGCCGTAGCCAAAGTGGATCACTTTCGCCTTCGGAATCGATATCAAGTTCTTTCGGATGAACAGGCAAACAAGTCTCCGTATGGTGGTAAAGCCTATTAAGGAGCAGCAAAACTTTTAAACTCATTGCATATTGTGAAAAAAGTAACTACCAACCTATTGTGGCCCGTAATATACGGTCGCTGATTGCTTAAATCGTCTTCGTCTAGCACCAGAAACTCATCTAGACAAGTCTTTTGTCTACGCGGACGGCACACCAACAAATTTGTCACCGTCGTTCGCCGCACTGGACCACAAGTTCTCGCAAAAGAACAGCCTGACGGCCCTGCCAAATCATATGGCGAACCCGCATATGAACCATCATACGAATCATTGATTGTCACGTCGATACGCGCACCATTCCCTGCCGGTTGATAAGTAAAGTTGAAACGCGCATGGCACAACTTCAAATGCTTAAGTAATGCATACAAACGCAAACAATCCAGACCACACCATGGACATATTACCTCTTGTGTGTATTCAGTTTGTTGCCTCGTGTTATTACTGTACAAAAAATTATAAACTATTTGTATCTTCTCCGCTTTTACAGGCGGTAGAGCAATTCCACTTTTGCCACTGTTACCACTGCCTTTTACGCAATTATTATTGTGATTAACGTGTGCGCCCAATGTGGCGCAACCATTCAAGGGAACTTCAACACCATTGCTTAAACTTTTTTGCTGATCATTTTTTGCCTCATTTGTGTTATCAGAAAAGTTTCCATATAAATGCAAATCTTTTGCTTCAATACCCTTAGGCATTTCATTCGCTGACCAGATTAAACGAAACTTGAGCGTTGGAAATTGATTGAATACGTCGAATTTCATCGAGAGTGGAATGTAATTATCTGGCAGGGTCTCCCAAGTTCGTTTCTTTGGAGAAAAAGATTTTATGCTCGTTGAATTGAGTTCCTGCATCGCCGCCTCATAGTCCCCCTCAGGAATAAAGCATATATTCTTCTCAAACACTATTAATTCGCAGCCATAAATTTTTGTACTTAGTTTACCACGTTTACAAGGGGTCTCTGAATAAGATGGATTTGTTAAAGTGATGGAATAACATATAATGATATAAATTTACGTATGTTAATTAGAAAATATAAAAATATGAATTTTTGAGGCATTTAAATAAAAATTAAAAAGTTGAATAGAGAATTTTTTGTATTTTGAATTATACAACCGTTATCAACATATGAATATATAATATAATTAATAAAAACAAAGTCGATCAGGTTCTGTAATTTACTTCTGAGTGAATTTAATTGAAATTCATGTTGCAAAATTTTAAATAACAAATATAAGATAATTTCGTTTATTGACATTTGCACTTACCACCGTTTTCATTATTCTCATCATTTGTTTTGGTATCAAATTTTGGTAGGACTTTAATACGAAACAAAAGTTTATAGATAGTGTGTTGATCGCCCAAAGGGCACATGGATTGTACCGGAATACTGATAGCAGAGAAGCGGCCAATATTATCATGCGGATTATATACAACGTCTGAACTGTAACTCTGCCATAAAATATATATAAATTTAATACCAATCATGGAAAATTATTATGGAAAATTTCAGAATTACCATCATTTCCTGAAAATCCGATGTGCTATCCTTTCGCTTATTTTTTGTTATTTTGTACAGGGTAGCTTCGACACAGACCGCGTCACCAGCATTCCACCATTGATCGCTGCAAGCACTTTTATCGAACAAACCATTGTAAATGATATTCAGGTATTTATTTGATATGGATTCCGTTTTCTGAGTTATTTGCTGTAAAATGGAATTAACTTTGAACGTCGCACGTTTTTTATTGTTTCGCGACATACGGTCCTTCATGTAACTCAGTGTTCGATTCAAGAAGATAGGCTACAAAAAAGAAAAAATGTTAATCAGACTGGAAGATTTATAATCAGATTGTACTTACACTTGTGCTATGGCGATTGCGTAAAAACCGATAAATCTGTGTTGGTTCTAAAAATATTTTGTATTAAAATAAAAAAAATTGAACAATTCTTTTGTAACTAACTTTCAAAAGCCTGTAAAAAGAGTTCCTGCTCCTGTTGGTGGCCATTGAGTTTTGCATTATCAACGTTCGTAGATGCAGTATTTGCAGCGACTGCAGATGCAGCAGCAGCTGTTGCAGAAGGCACTCCTCCATTACCAGTAGCATTTCCGTTAGGAATATTGTTCACAGCAGCTGCCGGCGCCGCTGATGCAGTGTCTTTTTCGCGTTTTTTCGCCGGAGCCATTCTCCGTTTGGTAATTTTTTGCAGAATTTGCACTGTGAACTCTTGTAATATGAGAAGGAACGTTGGATCACAAGTTGTTAATTTTCTGCTGCTTCACTGTCTCTGTTTTCGACGCTACCCTTGCCGTAGCAAAATACAATTCACGCTACAAATTTTACCCTTGATATACTCCCTCACTCGATTTCTTTCAATTAATCATATTCAATTTAGTTTAATATTCTAATATCGGAAGAAAATATAAGTTTTTCATATGCTAAAGTTTTTCACGGTTTCCTATTGTAAATGAGAGGGTATCGGCGCGAAATTTTCACACACAAGGCGTACAAACTCTTCCTCTTCAAACATACTTCCTCTTCATAATTACTTACACCCATTCACAATTAATAGAAAAAAACTCTAGCTAATTAGCATTCAACCCGAAGTATTTTTAAAAAAGTTAAACAAATATTTGAAATTGATGGACTTTCTTAAATAATAGATAGTCGTTGACGTTTTTGTGTAAAACTAAGCAAGTAATCTAGTATATTTTTCATTATTATTTATTATTATTATGCACCTAAGTGCATTTCTTGTATGACATAGGTTGGCAACTTTGTATTTCTAATATTCCTATTGAATTCGCTTGGTTTTTCAATTTTTGACATTGTTGTGAATTCGCTAGTCATAGAACTCGTGTATTCTGAACTTTCTTCAATTGATTCACAACTGTTTTAAAATAAATTATTTTGAAGGATATATTCAGAACTTTCTGGGAAAATGGATAAAAACAGCGCAGCTTTGGTGAAGAAATTGCAGTCTGAGTTGGACGCCTATCAAAATTTGCAAAAAAGTAAGTGTTCGCCGGTTGCATTGCATTCTTACAATATATATAATATTTTTAAATGTTCCTTTGTGGTAGCCTGCGTAAAGCTTGTGAAACAGCGTACACTTCTAGAATCTCAGCTTAATGAGAACAAGTGTGTGCTTGACGAATTAAACCTACTCGGCCCCGATAACAAAGTTTACAAGTTGTATGGGCCTGTGCTTGTGAAACAAGATCTGGAGGAGTCACGTCAAAATGTTGGTAAACGTATAGAGTATATTTCTAAAGAACTGAAAAGTTCTAACGATACTTTGGAAAATATGGAAAAAGATATGACAAAACACCGCGAGACAGTGCAAAAGCTGCAACAACAATATCAAGTGGCTGTGGCAATGAAGTGAGAATTAGTAAATTACATTTACAACAATTAAGGAAACATATATAAACAGAAACAAAACAAAATATGTCCACTGCAGAGTACAGCAATGAGGAAAGGTGTCATTGTTCGATTTGTATTAATCTAAGAACTTTATTTAATGCATAAAAGTAATTCTAACCTACATACATAAAAGTGTTTTTCGTATTTCGGACAACTTGCATTTACTACATCCGCTCAAAGACTTTTGCTCCAGCGTTCCGCAATAATTTTACGGAAGTCTATTGATGTTAAAATTACAAAGTTTTTTTAAGTCATAGCGGCCCCCGTAGCCGAATGGGTTGGTGCGTGATTACCATTCGGAATTCACAGAGAGAACGTTGGTTCGAATCTCAGTGAAACCCAAAAGAAAAAGAAAAACATTTTTCTAATAGCGGTCGCCCCTCGGTGGGCAATGGCAAGCCTTCGAGTGTATTTCTGCCATGAAAAAGCTCCTCATAAAAATATCTGCTGTTCGGAGTCAACTTGAAACAGTAGGTCCCTCCATTTGTGGAACAACATCAAGACGCACACCACAAATAGGAGGAGGAGCTCGGCCAAACACCCAAAAAGGGTGTACGCGCCAATTATATATATATATTATATATAGTCATTCTCTAGGCAATCGAACCTATGATCCAACCACGGATTTATACTATTGTTCAGGTTATGAACACTGACATACTCAACATTTGTGCGACTTGTGAAGATACTCCGCACGACACGAATCACCTATTTATATGTGTCCTTAAACCCACTCCCTCTCCCTTTGGACCTACCCCGTTGAAACAGCATGATCATGGGCCCTATCGTTAGTTGATATAGATGAGCAACGGCTACTAAACCATACCGACAGGGCTTTATGAACTGCTACAGCAACAGCGACTAATTATGAAATATATCTCAGATTAAAAGATAATGTACACCACATATGGACGAGTTTTGACTACTTCTTTTTTTAAACAAAGCACATATTATGTCAAGCACTACATAAAGCAAACTTGAAGTTCGACAGATTTATATAAAATAAATATTTTTTGGGTGTTGCATAAAAAAAATCCAGCATTAATTATATAGAATAAAAAGCCTGAAATTTTAAAGTTTTGCTTGTAGTGTTTTTTTTTTGTGACATGGACACAATATGGACCCGCAAAAAAAAAACAAATAGTTAAACCTTGACAATATATGGTTAACAACCTTTGCTAGTACTATGGCATCTCTATCGCAATACAGCTAACAGATGCAAAATTGTAACTAATTGTTTTCCACTGCCTTCCACTCGATTAAATTTTATTAGAATTAATATAATATAAAAAAGTTAAACTAATACAAGAACGAGTACTAGCTGCCAGGACCTTCAACTCGATAGTTAGATAGAAGAGTCTATATTATTATTAGGAAATCGTAGTAGTTAAGTTACAATCTTTCAAAAAATTATTTAAAGCAGTTATATTGGTGCTAGAAACAGTAGCCAGTAAAGCAGAAGGTTTGGTGGATTCGAAGTGTCTTTCCTGAAACTTTTGGCATTTTATTTTTCTATATGGTTATTTTGCATATAGTATGTGGGTTGTTATTGACTTGACCCTTTTTTTACTTTGTTTTTTTTTTTTTTTACTCTCGAAATTGAAAAGTAGTTAATTTTAGAACAAACGAGCAATTATTAAAAAAAAAACTAAAAATAATTCCGAACACTTGTTGAAATAATTATAATGTTAAGACTGAATAGATTGTTTTTCTCTACTTTACAGTACCGATATTCATGCAAATGGCTTAATACATTTGGTGTACATTTCTTCTCACGTTGGCATATATATATACAGTGGTGGTCACGATTTTAGCACACTATAATGCAGTAACATTCACTTTGCGTTTATTGCTTATATTCAAATAATCTAGCGGCAATATTTATCCCTGGCGGGTCTTTGTAGAAAGGAGAAAGAGAGGCCTTATAATCAGAACCTTGATTTTTTCTCCTTACTTATTAAAACTGGTTTAAATACAAGCACTCTATAATAATGGAGGACACGAATTTAGCACACATATGGATATTTCTCATTTATTTTCAAAGAACAACACATTAGTGAAAGAAAAACTTAATATTTAGTTGGATATCCCCCACTCTTGAGAACAGCATCGCATCGGCGTGATAGACTTTCCACTAGGGCAGCACATCTCGTCTGGGGTATTCCATACCAAGCAGTTTTAATCTCCGACCACAAATCGTTCAAATTCCTCGGTGTCACGGCTCGAATATGCTTCTCGACATCATTCCATAAATTCTCAATCGGATTGAGATCCGGTGATTGAGCTGGCCACTTCAAAACACTAATTTTGTGATCCTCCAAGCAACTTTTCACCAATCGTGAAGTGTGCTTAGGATCATTGTCATGCATGAAACGCCATATTAAGGGCATATTTTCCTCCGCATAAGGAATCATGACATCAGTTAGTATGTTTTTGTAAACATATTGATCCATACGCGAATCTATTTTGTGTATGGGTCCAACACCTCGCCAGGAAAATGATGCCCGAACCATGACGCTTCCACCACCATGCTTCACCGTTTTTAATGTGTAGCGAGGATCATGTTCCTTATTTTGCGGTTTCCAAACATATTGTTTCCCGTCAGATCCGAGACGACAGAACTTCGATTCATCGCTCCATAAAATATTTTTCCAGAAATTTATTGGTCTATGGATATGTTCCCTCGCAAAGTTCAGCCTGGCCTCCAAATTTTTTTTTGACACGAAAGGTTTGTGTTGAGCTATGCACCCACGCAACCCGTTTTCATTTAAACGCCTTCTAATGGTTTTGGAAGAAACATTTATTCCATATTCCGATAAAACTTGCGATTTTATGGCATTAGAACTCTTAAAAGGGTCTGTTCGCGTGGCTTTGCATATTAGTAAATCCTCCCTAGCTGTTGTCTTTCGGCGTCGTGGGCGTTGTTTTACCTTCTTAAATGTCTTATGGCGCTTAATATGAGCAAGAGTATTATAAATCATTTTGCGTGAACACCTTAGAAGTCGGGATATCTCAGACACAGAGCTCCCAGACGAATTCATACGTTGAATTACTTTCCGCTGCGCTTCGGAGCGCCAAGAACCTTTCGCCATGTCTAACATATTTTTTTTTCACATTAATTATAATCAACATAATAGCTAAAATATAAAAACTTACCATAAAGTTCAAATACTTAGAAAAAATTTAGTGGGAGGAATTATTTATTGATATGTGCTAACTTCGTGTCCAGCGCAAACAAGCAGCTCTTGCACTCAACTGAATTTTAAGAAAAAAATTGCAAAACAAATGCTACGGATTATAACGGTTCTTGTTATTTTAATTGTAAACAACACCCAGAGAAAAATATTCGTAGTGAATTGTCGAAAAGCAAAGAGGAAAGTGGAACAGTGTCAAGGTTGTGTATAGTGTGCTAAAATCGTGACCACCACTGTACATGTATAATGTACATATGTATTTCTATAAAATTTTGTTTATATAACGCCTGTACGGCAAATTACTCTTTGGTTTGCTGTCATTGGCGTGTTTAAACGTCATCTATGGTTTAAGCGTAAACACTAGTTAAAAAACTTGTCCAAATAAACTGTTCCAAACAAATATTATAACTTAAACCAATCTTTCGCAAGGTATTTGTGTTGGGTTTGCATGTATTTTAATTTTAAATGGTGGCAACAGTGTTCATCTACTTGGTTTTTTCTCTTTTGTCTGCCCGCGTCTAAAATTACTATAGGGTTAAATAAAAGAGTTATAAAGGGTTTTTCATTTGGCGCGGGTCGATTTTGGCGCCCTGTGGCAGCCATTTTGTTTTGGTGACATCTGTCAAATCTTTTGTTTATTATTCAGTTGTTTATGCCAAATCATCATGGCAAGTTACACCATTGAACAGCACGTTCAAATGATAAAACTTTATTATCAAAATAAGTGTTCATTAACGCAAACGTTGCGCGCATTGCACCCATTTTTCGGTAGAGGTGGTGGCCCTTCCAATTTCTTATGGCCCATATTGAACCATATGGACCTTGACGACATGTGGTTCCAGCAGGACGACGCTACGTGCCACACAGCAAACGCCATTTTATTCCATTTGAACATCTACCCGCTCTTATTGAAAAACACTTTAGTATAAACCCGATTTCCATCAAAGACTCAGCGAAAAAAGTTGACAATTCTCTCAAAACGTCTCATTCAAAACCTGGAAACGTATAAACGTATTACTCATCTGTTCTGAAGTACACGTCATTTGATAAATTAGGAGTGTTCGCGATGCAAACAACTTATACTTGAATTCGTTTACGCAAAAGCTTGCAAGGATAGAGTCAAATTGGTAGCATTCGGGCAACAACATTTTTAAAATTAGAACTGTTAACGGAAATGGAATAAAAGAATAGAAGGAATGTCAAATGGATAGAATTAGTTTCTCGGCCATTCACAACAGAACAAAAACTTTCCGTCATTCCCTTTCACTGACATTTCTAAAATAAAGGCGAATTTAAGAACAAGCAATCAACTACTCCCATAACCAGGCGAAAAAATCAAAAATCAGTTACTTTATTTTTCGCGATTTTGACAAGTCTGACGTCAGCTCCCTTTGCAATACAAAACAAATAAAAGTAGGAGAAATTACATGTTTGTGAAAATTCAGTGAATGGTTTGGTAGTATTGGGATAGAAAAATAATAGAAATTTATTTACATTTACAAAAAATATTTTAAATAAATTATTAGATATATCAAAATGCTTATATCTAAATATAAAGGAGTACTAGCTGCCAGGGCTTACGACTCTTTCTTTAAGTATATAATACCTGAGTTGATTTAGATCTAATTATGGATTTTAAATAATCTTTATTGACTTACATTGTTTCAGAAAGTTATAAATTTTATGAATGTTTTCAGAGGAAGTTTTTTCAAGAAGTGCGAAGGGTTTAATGTCGCCAAATATTTTGATCCTGTGGCTTCGGAGATTGGGGCATTCATCTAGTAAGTGGTCGACCGTGGAAAGTGATCCACACCAAGGACATGTGTTTTTGGGTTTCTCTGTGAGGAGGTGTTCGTGTGTAAAGAGGATGTGCCCAATGCATAACCGTATAAAGGTAGTGGTTTGGCTCCGAGTGTTATTATTTGGAAAGTGGGGCTTTTGTCCTGATGGGTTAACTTTGCTGTACCAGGATGAAAATTCTTTCCAATTCTTATCTTTCTCACTTTGAATATATGCTGCAACGGTCCTAATCGAATCGTGTTTTTCAAATGTTGCAAAAGTAACTTTTCTCATTATTATTCAATGTTTGTTAGCTTTACTTCTTTATTTTGTTGCACTCTTTCGTTTGCTAATTTCAATGAATTTTTGGGAAAAATTAGTTCATAATTCATGTGGTCATTGAGACTGAACTTCTTAGAAATTAGGTAAATAGCTGTCAAAATTTTGTAGGGTGAATTACGTAATTGCGAGGGTACTTGAGAAGTGCATTTCGAATGTGACAATTACGTGACGTAGAACATAAGTTTTTAATACTGGATCACTGAATATAGGGCTGTCTCAATCGGTCCTTTTTGTCATTTGCGGCAACGCATTGTGTAAAGGTGTGACGTGTAAAACGTATTGTAGTATATGTATTGCCGCATATAAGCAAAATAACTGCAGATACTCTATTCGTGAAAGCTATCATATTTCGCGGTGTATAAACAGGTTTTTGTTGGTTGTGAAATATATTATAAAATTAATCCTTATTGAAATATAAAAATAATCCTATTTATTCGGGATCGGAACGCACATTTATTTTGCTGGACAACTTGGATAAGCCTACTCTTTCAAGCTTTTATCGAAAAGATAAGTGTGCATTTGAATTGACTCAATTTACTTACATTTCGTCTGTTTTCTGCATTTAATTTGATATAATAAAAAACACCATCGATACAAATTTGCGCCATACAAAATTGTTCTTCTTTAAATAGTTGGCAAATTCGCCGCTCTTGCCGTACGACAAAAGTAGAAAGTTGCCAGTTTTTGTATATACATAATATATATTCCGGCATGGCGTTCGATGGTGGAACGAACCAATTGTGACGGGCTTAATAATTTAATCTTTGAAATTTGTTGCTAACTAATTGATGCTTCAGAAACAAATCCTCTTTTCTCAATATTCATAAATTAGAATATTTCAAACTGTTTTAGCTAAAATTTTGCACTTAATAATAGAGTTTGGGCCAAATAAGACCTACTAATGCTAAGCATAAATAACTTTTTTTATTTTTTGACATATTTATTTTTCTCTTTTTGTAGGTTATAATTGAATTGTTCGATATTTATTATGAAACCCTGCAGTACAACACAACGCGTTAAAATTATCGAGTTTTCTTTTCTTACACAATTATGATTTTTTAAATAATGTTTTGATGTCGGATGAAGCGCATTTCTATTTAAGTGGTTGTTTCAACAAACAAAACTGTAGATTGTGGGGCTCTGAAAATACAAGGGCAACACACCAACATCAGTTGCACCCGTTTAAATGTACTGTTTGGTGCGGTGTTATGGCCACTAGAGTATCGGTCCGTATTTCTTCGAAAATGAGGATGACACGCCGGAATCGATTTCAAGAGCTTCTTACAGAATATTGATTGAAAACTTTTTGGGGCCAATGGCGGAGCAGTATCCTAATTTGTGGTTTCAACAAGGTATATGAAGGAACTTGATAAAACTTTGAGTAATTTTAATGCATGAATTGGGTTGCTATCAAATATTAAAAAGTAAAATGTCGAAAGTAAATGAAAAACAAAAATTTTTTAATCTTCATAGAGAAATTTTTATATTACATTAGCTGAGAACCCGGCAAGATTACATAAATAAAATCAAAGCATAATTTAATTATTAATATAATTTTTATTTATTTATTTAAAAGAGTAACAGTTATCAATAACTATTCCACTTAGAAATAAGCACTAGCTGCCAGTGCCTTCGGCTTACACCTGGTATACCATTTAAGAGACTTCAACGGCTTTTGAACGATGAGATGAATACCCTTACTATATTTACAATTGCACGCATATATGTATATTTAATTGAAATGATTTATTCCAATATGGCAAGATTACATTTTGACAAGTAGGGGAAAATATTCTATTCTCTGATTATTATTTGATTGTGCCACGCAAAGACTTCCCAATAAAGTAAGAAAAAGTAAGAATAGCTAATTTTAAAGGCAAAGTCAAGTCTATAATCAACAAACAAATTAGGCACTTTCTGCCTCATATCAACAAATTGGTTAAAATATTTTAACTGCCTTTTGTCTGAGACATCATTTGATATGGGTTCAAGTCATAGTGTAGAGGTACCCGGAGGTGGCACTGAAGGGTATCATGTGTTAAAGGTGCAGGACAATTCTCCTGGCCAGAAGGCAGGTTTGGAAGCATTTTTCGATTTTATTGTTGCCATAGCTGGTACACGTCTTGATCAGGATAATGACATGTTGAAAGAATTGCTGCGTCAAAATGTTGACAAGCCCGTGAGATTAACGGTGTACTCAAGTAAGACGCAAACAGTACGAGAGCTAATGTTGACTCCAAGTAAAAATTGGGGCGGACAGGGTTTGTTGGGTGTAAGTATACGCTTTTGCTCATTTGAAGGAGCAAATGAAAATGTCTGGCACATTCTTGAGGTGCATCCCAATTCGCCGGCAGAAATCGCTGGGCTGCGTGCCTATTCGGATTACGTTATTGGGGCAGATGCCATACGCCACGAAAATGATGACTTATTTACATTGATTGAAACACACGAACAACAACCACTTAAAATGTATGTATATAATATTGATGACGATGCCTGCCGTGAGGTGACAATTAAGCCAAATAGGAATTGGGGAGGAGAGGGAGCGTTGGGTTGCGGCATTGGCTATGGTTACTTGCATCGTATACCAGTGCAAGCAGAGGGTTCAATCGCCAAAGCACCAACTACAATCGAACCAGTGAACACTCCAACTATTGCAGCTAGCACCATACCACCGACATCAACAACAGCAACACCTCTTATCGCACCAACACTGCCTTACGTCCCTCCTTTAACGAACACCTTTAAGCAACCACAAAGTACTGACGTGCCGGACAACACCGCAGTTTCCACAGCAACTTCACAACAGCCAAGTGTTTTTCAAACATACTTCAATCCTGATGCTTTGACAAGTACTGCAGGTAGTAGCGCATTTGACGTGGCAGACAAGATAGCAAACCCAGCACATAGTCAAACAGTAGCAGTAACGGAGCAAAAAAGTAGCGAAATTAAAGCATTGTTTCTCACTCCTCCTGCTGCTCCTAATTCGCAACCAAATCAGTTCTATGTTTCTAATTTACCGCCACCTGCAAACTTATTCATACCCGGATCTCATGAGCAACCAGTGTCCGCAGCCACCCTAACCAATACCACAATCGGAGCCTCGCAGTTGCAATGTCCCCAGGCCACATTACCTCCACCATTCGTTTCTACGGCTACGGTACCAATGTATTCCATGACATCTCAGCCCCAACAATACATGACAGCACCACAGGCACTATCATATCCAGCAGCGCAAACTGTGCCCACTTATCCACAAGTGCAACCAACAGGCGGGCTCTATCCGACACAGCCAACACCTATGCCACCACAAATGTTTGCACAACAAGTTGCACCTGAATCGAATACACCTGCCAGCGGAGCATCGGTACCGCCTGCAAATGTCTCGGCAACAACCATGTCACATATGCAATCTATCCAACAAACGTTTGCTAATTAGTTACACATGTGTTAAAGTAAATTTTAATATATTTGCCTTCTTTATTTTGAACTTTTTGTTTTATATGTTTTTATGTATTTCTTTATGCTTTTCGCTTATTGTATATCATGGTCTATTACTCTTTATGCTATTTTAACAAGCAAAACTTGACTACCAATAATTAGTAATAATGTATTAAATACGAGTTATTAAATTTATATGGCAATGTGCAAAATAGATACGAAACCTGGTAAAAATTGTTTGATTGCGAAATAGTAAACATATGTATGTAATCGTATAAGATTGATGCAGTTTCATTTTATTTATTATTGTATTTCTGTTGGTGGATTGGTAGTTCTTGGTAACGGATATGTTGTTGTTATAGCGGTTCATCAAGCTCTGTCTCCTGTACGGTTTATTCACCGATCGTGACGATGATGATCGTCTATATCATCTAACGGTAGACTCAGGTGTCATTCTGCTTCGAAGAGGTGGGTCCAAATTAAGAGGGGGTTAGGTGAATGGGTTTAAGGGGGCATGTGAATAGGTGGTTAATATCGTGCGGGGTACCTTCACATGTCGAAGATATATTGAATATGTCGGGGTTGATTTGGGATAAGTAGAGGTTTAACCTTAATTGAGCCAAATTTATGCGGGTCTCACGAGGCAGCTAAATGTGTTCGTCTGCGATGGGTGATGATTGAACTCCGTTGACAACACTCGGGTGTGGGCAGTTTAAAGAGGTGGCACTGTCAGATCCAGTAGTTGTAGGTTTGTTCCGTCCTGGATCTCGTCATTACAGTCGAAAAGATGGTTCCTGCCTCTTGCGTTCAGGGTAGTTCCTGTGGTATCTTACAATACTCCTTAACCGGAGGCTTGGTAGCCATGTTGTGGAGATGTTGCAGGGGAGACATTGGGAGGATTTAAATGTTGCCAATAACATTTCTTTTAGAGGATATTGCCGCAGTTTTGGACCTTAGTGGCAAATGCGGTTGTACCGAGAAGGACAGCAAACTGTCGAAGATAACCCCTAAAATTTTGGGGTTGTTTATGATCGGTATTGATGTGGCGACATCTTGCGCATTTAACTACAGGTTGACCTCATTCGCGCAGGTGGCTGTTGTTGTTGTAGCAGCATAAACATTCCCCGTACATATATGGGGAATGCTGCTGAAGTGACAGTCCTTGGCTGGATATAAATCCCGGTCGTTCCGGTAACAAGTGGTAAAAAGGGTTTCTGTGGATTTTGGGGACGAGGAAATCTGGAGATTGCTCGCAGTGCAAAAGCGAGAAAGGCAGGCGAGATAATATTTCACTTTGGAACACACCCATCTATGTCATTGCAGAATGCCATTATCGAGCAATCGTCAGCCTAGGAGACTAATGGATCTGTCTCTGGGGGTTAGGGAAGCTTAGAAATATAGAAGTTGAAAACCACGGGTGAGAGGATATCACCCTGCGGCAATGTTTGCTTTATCGTTCTCGTTTTTGAGTTCTGACCTCGAAAAATTATAAACGATTGTCGACCACACAATTACTTCGTGGACCACCTCTTTAGCCCCCTCTTGAACGTCAACTGTTGGATATCATCTAGTAGCGCTTTCCATAAGTTCAACGCTACTAAGACAATCCTCTCGCAGGGGTGGTTTTGGTAAAGCCTGCTAACTTATGTGTGCAGGACAAGTAAAGCATCAAATATTTTCTCTATTGGTGAAGGAAGAGTTATCGGTTAGCGCCCTGTTGTTCCCTTATGAGGAATTATGAGAGTGTTCAAGGACAGTTTGAAGATCCTTGTGAGGTATTCTACTGGCGCCGAAACCAAATTTTTATCATCATCATGTAAATTTCGTCGAGGCAAATGGCTTTAGGAGTTTTAATTTTTTGTGATGACTGCCTGCACTTCATCGCTGTAGAAAGTAAGCGGTGCACAGGTTTTAAGCAGTTTGTGCAGCCGTCTGGTAGCACGCATCTCTTAGGGTCCGACGAAGTACATCCACCAAGAGTGATTACCTCCTTGTCATTATGTTTCGTCGGGTTGGGCAAGGACCTTACGGTGGACCAGAGCTTATTCACACCAGAGGCGAAGTGGCGGTTCTTCAAATACTCAAGCCATCTAGTCAGTTTATGTTTGATGACCAATTGCCGAATCAACAAATTAAAGTTTTTTATTCGAGAATCCTCGGGATTCTCATTCTCATATGCACAACAGCTGCTTCATCCAGCGAGTGTGAAGTGAGCCGCAGCAGCAATAATCATCTTGCGGAATGCGCGATCACCTACACGCACATCAATGCGTGAAGTCAATCCAATCAGCTATGTTAAAGCTAATAAAGGAAAGGTAATTTACCGAAATAAAATAGGCGGGTTTTTCAAACGAGACGATAATGGGCAAATGGAGATGCAAGAGATAGCATAGATTGCCAGGTTACGCTATTAATCAGACCAGCACTAGCAATTGTTAGATCAGGCGAGCTACTGCAGTTACCCACTATCCTGGTAAGGACGTGGTCGTGTACTGAACGTCGAATCGTCTATCTGCTCTACCAAAAGTTGTGCTCTAAGATAATTTGGCAGGCTTGAATGCCAGAGATCGCGGTGCGCATTGAAGCCACCTGATGATATCAAGGCGGGCAGCAGGTGACAGGGGATATATAAATATAATATTAAATATTTCGAGCTTGACGTCGCCTGACCAAACAGCTATTGTTTGACATTCTGAGATTTCTGCATCGATAAGACAATATTGCACAATATGGTGGACTATAAATGCTGGGCCACTACCACTGTCCCGCTCGCGGTCCTAACGGTGCACATTGTAGCCCTCACTGTCAACCAGAGAGGAACTACCGTGGAGTTTGGTTTCTTGGACCGCAGTTATCAAAATTCCGTGTCGGTTCACAAAATCGGTTATCTCGTCAATCTAGTTCGAGTCCGTTACAGTTGAATTGTAGTAGCTTAAATTTCCTTGGAATGAGGATCGCGTTTCCGAGGTACACTAGTCTGATACATAAGAGAAATTGTGTGGAGAACCATGGGCTGCTGGTTGGACCACATTGGAGCGGGAAGGGGGTGGAGAATGTAGGTGAGCTCCGAATAGACGTAGGGGTCCCATTTGTGATGGTTGATGGAGGCACCAGCGCATCATGCGAAGTAAAAGCCGTGGAGGCCGAGTGCGCATAATGTCGAGAACAAGATATAGCCACAAAGCGTGTGGATTACTCCCTGTGGGTCTTAAAGTCTCAACACGTCTTAAGATGGCATTCCCATGGCAGCCGGTTCTACGTTACCGGAATGACTCGGGTTTTTCCCGACCAAGGGCTGCCGCCCAGTAAACTAGCCCTGTCGCTCATCTGCTGCAACGTCATCATAACTCAAAAATTGTGATTTTACAGAAGACGCATTTTTCAGTTTTTAAATTGTTTTATATATATTAAAATTGTATATGAAAAGAAGATTATGGTCAAATGTGCTGAAATAGCATCTGGTTAAGACGTATATGTACATAAATTAAAGGTTGAAATGTATAATGGACTTTTTTCTGTAGCTTCAAAAGTACTCCGAGTTTTTCTTATGACGTTGTTACTGCAAAAATAGGTTTTATGGTCTGACATAATTAAAATTGTGACGTTACTGCAAATAACAAAAAGTTTTATAGCTGAAAACCTATTGCAAATTCTGACTTGTGACTGTATTATTGTATATTTGCACCTTACTAAACACTATAAGAGAAAGAAATATGGATATTAAAAAAAATGTATTGCATTCATTGCATATTTTATTGTAACATAAAAATTAACATATTACTTCAGGTACAAAAATAAAGAAACGTAAATTCACGTAAAAAATAATATTCATTTTAAATAAAAAAATTAATTGAATAAGGATTACAATTGCTCGCAAAAAGGTCTATAATACTTAGGAATGTGATTTTTCTGTATCAATTCTAGCAGATCTTTTTTGTTTGCGGTCCGCTATCAGAGGTTTTGTAAAAAATGAAGTCTTCATCACTTGACACAGCTCTTTTATTTAAAAACCGAAGAACGCACGAACCCAACTCGTTAATACCTCTATACCCATTGGATTCATCCCAAACAAAACATTCCCATTTGTTACTCTTTAGATCGTAGATTGTAAAATTGAATACATTTAGTTTTGATTTATAATAAAAAACTGAGACATCGCCCTTTGGAATCTGCATGACGGCTTGTAAATCGTACACTACCACATTAGCATAGCCTTCCTCCTTATCATACTTCTTTTCCTTTCTGGATAATTCTTTCTCTAACGATATGCTGATTATAATATTCTTCTTGTTTATTTTTTTCATCACCCTCAGCGATATCGTAGGCACAACATGTTTCACATAAGCCTTTTTGTTTGCGTAAAGAACGAAATATTATAATCTTCTGTATATATTCGATAAAACATTACATAGTTAACAAACGGAACGTTTTTATCTTTACACTCCGCGACGTAGTCTCGGTGAATGTCTGCAATAGATTTGATACCATCAATAAAATGTTTACTGGTGTTTGCGCGAGTCGATAAAGCTTTTAACACCTTCCCTTACAATTTCATCAATTTTTCTCGTTCAATCCTCCATCAGTAAAACATTTGCCACCTTATTTCGTTTCTCCTGCACAGTTCTTATTGGGCGATCATTAATATTCAAAGTATTTTTAAAAAACAGTTTGCATACTCCAACTTTCTGCCCATTGAGATGGAAATAGAAGCCATTATTGTTTATTATTACCACATAACGATATTTAGACTGAATGAGCTCCATACTATTCTGAATAAATAGTCGCTGTTTTTCGTAGATAGCCAAATCCTAGTATGATCTAAAAATTACCATCCGTTCCTCTCCTGTAAATTTTTCAAAACATTTTCGCTTACACTTCTCTGTACATGGAGGTTCAATTTTTCTCTCTTTTCGAACTTTTTGACACGTAGACCTCATTTTGTATTCTTTTCCACTATTTCTCAACTTTTCGTTTACATTTCTTACCCAATTACTCTCATTTCGTTTACGCTTTACTCCTTTTTTAGTGGACTCGTTAAAATCATCGGAGTTTCGACACCGGTTGTGTTAGCCTCAGAACTGTCTGATGTTGAATTTAGTTCGCAGTGACTGTTACTCTTACTGACAATATCGGGTGGAATGTATGTGGTATCACGTACGGAATCGTCATCATCCTTAGAAAATAAGCTTAATGAGTCTGATTTCATTTCAACAAAATTCACTGTTGATGTACTTTTTATCTGGCATTCTTTACCCTTTCCATCTTGTTTTTTTAAAGCCATTCCCACCATTTTGGCGGATCGAGAATTAGTTTCCATTATTTTTTGACTGAAAATGACAACAATACTGACATAAATGGAAATGATTCATAGTAAATAATTTATGCTTAAAAAATATTTAGTGCAAGAATGTCATAACATAGAATAGTTCTTTAATACACTATTGCTTCACTAATACATCTTATAATAGTGTTTCAAGACAAAATAGTACTAAAATGAATATTATTATTTTCGTCAAAAACGTCATAACACTCAAAAACACTACAGGAATTCACTCAAATGTTTACATGCACAACGTCATATCTTAAAATAATGCAATATACGCGATAGAGAAAGAGATATAAAAGTGAACTTACCTTTTATTAATATTGTCACAAAACGAAATATGACACTTTTCTAGAGAACTTCACGATGTTAACCACACAAAAGCCGACGCACAACTGAGATAATACGTTGTTGCAAATACGACGCAATAGGATATGTAATTAGAGCGAAAGGCATCTATCGCGATGCTGAGTGAAATGTTAAAACTTCGGATATAACACTTTGTCAGTTGATCAAACATATTATTTCCGATATATTAGTGATGTTAACTAAAATGTTGCGATTTTTGAGTTATGACGACGCTGCAGCAAATGAGCGATATCACCCCACCCCTTAAGTCACAGGAGCAATTCCTCGCAGCAACCTTGCTCCAAATGCTTCTCCCTAGAGCTGGAATTGAATCCAACCCTGGGCCAGAAGTAGTCTATTGCTGCGTCTGCCATAAACGACTCCATCCGAATTCCACCTCGGTTAGGTGCAACAAATGCAACGGGTGGAGCCGTCTTAAGACCTGTTCAGGCCTTAAGACTCATAGGGAGTGGTCCACACGGTATGTGGCCCCGTGTTGCTCCCGCCAGCAGGCGCCCAATGCCTCCACGGCTACTACTCCCCCTGATAGGCTGGCACCACCAACCGCCACCACAACCCACACCTTTATGGTAAGGAGCCTATTGGAGCAACACAACTCCCCCGACTTAACCCATCCCCTTCCCTCCTGCTCCAACCCCAGTGTGGGGCAAACTAGCAGCTCTTGGTCCCCCGCACAGTCTGTTCCGTGTGTCAGACCGTAATACCTCGGAATCTGGCATCAGTCAAATGCAATTCTTGCAATGGCTAGTGCCATTTTCGGAGATGTTCCGGCCTGCGCGCCACCCGTGAGTGGACAACTGACTACGTTGCCCCCTGCTGCAGAGCTCTGCACCCGCAACAGCCCCCCCGAGTCGTGGCCGCCCACCATCATCAGGCCGCAACAACAACAGCGGATTGCACAACAGGTCCAACGTAGGCAACCCCACACGTCGCTCACCCCCCGAGTTACAACGACCTTACCTAGAAGCGTCAAGCTTCTACTATTCAACTGTAATGGACTCACGAGCAATGTCGACGAGATAGTTGACTTCATGAGCCGGCACAGTATCAAAATTGCTGCGGTCCAGGAAACCAAGCTGCACGCTGGGTCCTCTCTGATCCCCAGGGATGGCTATAACGTGCACAGACATGATCGCGAGCGAGACAATGGTGGTGGCCTAGTGTTTATAGTCCACCACACATTGCAGTATCGTCCCATTGATGAAGGAATCGACCGCAGGGACAGCACCTTAGAATGTCAAGGCATAGCTGTCCGGACAGGCGATTCCGAGTTCGAAATTTTTAATGTTTATATACCCCTTGTCTCCTGCTGCCGGCAGGATATCATCCTGATATAGGGGAGCTCATCAGAGGTGAAAACCGATTGGTTGTAGGTGACTTCAATGCGCATTACGATCTTTGGCATTCAAGCCTGCCAAACGATCGTAGGGGACAGCAATTGGCAGAGCAAATAGACGATTCGACATTCAGCACTGTGAACGACGTAGACCCCACCAGGGTAGTGGGCAATTGCAGCAGCTCGCCTAACATAACAAATATTAGCGCTGGTCTGATAAATAGCATAACCTGGTGACTTATACTATCGCTTGCATCAGACCACTTGCCCATTATCGTCTCGATTGAGACACCTGCCGACTTCGTTTCCGCGAATACCGATCCTATATTAACTTTAACAAAGCGAATTGAGCCGGCTTCGCGAAATTCACCGAAGACACCTTCGTCGATCTTCCCATCCCTACTGATGTGCGCGCAGGCGAACGCGCATTCCGCAAGGTGCTCACAGCTTCTGCGGCTCACTTCATCCCCTCTGAAAGGCTAAAGTACATCCGTCCCAATTTCCTAGCCGAAGCAGCCAGTTTAGCAAACGAGCGTGACCACCTACGCCAGGTCAATCCCCGCATAAGGGATCTCTATTTGGCGATCCAGCAACTGGTGGACCAACATAAACGGACCAAATGAGTCGAGCATCTGAAGACCTGCAATCTCACCGCTGGTGTGAGTAAGCTCTGGTCCACCGTTAGGTCTCTGTTGAACCCGAAGAAGCACAACGACAAGGTGGCAATCACCTTCAACGGTTGCACTTCGTCGGATCCGAAGAGATGCGCGAGCTATTTTAGCCGGCTTTTTATACTGCATCCTCCGGCCGACAGATCCAAGCGTCGTGCTACCAGAAGGCTTCACAAACTGACGAACGACAGTGTGCCACTTACTTTCTCCGGTGATGAGGTTCAGGGGGCCATCAACAAATCAGAAACATCAAGTGCTATTGGTGATGCTGAAGCACCTGGGACCATTGGGAGTAGGATTTCTCACAAGGGTCTTCAATCTGTCCTTGGCCACTCTGATCATCCCTGGTAAATGGAAAGCAGGGAGAGTGGTCCCACTACTGAAGCCTGGGAAACCCGCCAACCAAGAGGAATCTTATCGACCGATAACTCTCCTTTCCCCAGTAGTGAAGACACTTGAAGCCCTCCTACTCCCACTCTTCACGAAACACCTGGCCACAGCCCCACATCAGCACGGCTTCCGACGGGTACATAGCACCACCACTGCACTCACCGCCATAAATACCCAGATAAACCGCGGGCTTAACCAAAACCGCCCCTGCGAGAGGACTGTCCTAGTAGCGTTAGTCCTGAAGAAGGCTTTCGACACAGTCAGCCATTCCACGCTACTAGATAATATTTATCAGTCGACACTCCCGCCAGGGCTGAATAGTTGGTCCGCAACTACCTGAGCGGTCGTCACTCGTCAGTGATTTTTCGAGATCAAACATCAGAGCAGAGGAAGATAAAGCAAGGTGTTCCGCAGGGTGGTGTCCTTTCTCCCTTGCTGTTCAACTTCTATATCTCGAAACTCCCCCAACCACCAGCGGGAGTCTCCCTGGCCTCATAAGCTGATGACTGTACGATAATGGCGTCGGGCAATGACATCGATGGCCTGTGTTCCTAAGTGAACAACTACCTCACCGACCTTTCTCGCTTTTTCACTGCGAGGAATCTCCAACTTTCCCCCACTAAATCCACGGCGACCCTCTTTACCACCTCGACAAAGGAGGTCAAGCTGTCCCTTAAGGTAAAAGTCGACGACACACCAATTCCGACGGTAAACAATCCCAAAATTTTGGGTGTAACCTTTGACAGTTTGCTCTCCTTCTCAGCGCACACAACCGCAATTGCCACTAAAGTTCAAAACAGCAACAAGGTACTGAAATCGCTTGCCGGCAGCACTTGGGGCAAAGACAAAGAACTGTTGCTATCGACATTTAAGGCAATTGGTCGGCCAATTCTGAACTATGCAGCGCCTGTCTGATCGCCTGGAACTAGTGACACGCAATGGATAAAGCTACAGACATGCCAAAATACTGCTCTTCGGACAGCGACCAGTTTCCTCCTGATGTCCCCGGTTCAACACCTTCATAGCGAGGTACAAATGCTTCCAGTAATGAAGCATAACAAACTGCTCAGCAAGCAGTTCCTGCTGGGATGTTACCGCAGATTTCACCCCTGCAGGTACCTACTTGAGCCTGGGCCGCCTCCCAGGCATGTCAGGAGACATCTCTTAAACTACGCTGACGAAATCCAGGACAAAAATGACCGAAATCTACTGGACCTGACAGTGTTTAGACAGTCAATAAACGACATTCACCGGGAGACCGCCACCACCTTCTTAAGCTCCCGTCCTGTGAATGCCATAATCGGAGTCCAACCACCACCTATAGCAGATGAAGAGCTCCAGCTTCCTCGTGAGACACGTGTAACACTGGCACAATTACGTTCTGGATATTGTAGCAGGTTAAACTCCTACTTATCCAGAATCGGCCCCGACATACCAAACATATGTCCGGCATGTGAAGGCACCCCGCACGACACTAACCACCTTTTCACATGCCCCCTAAAACCGACTCATCTAACACCCCTCTCCCTCTGGACCCATCCCGTCGAAACAGCATGTTTCCTGGGCCTACCTCTAGATGAGCTAGACGAAGACGACCGCTGATATGTCCGACACTGGCGGGGTTACTATTACTGTTAACAAACAAACAAACAATGGCACTGATTTCATCTAACCGAAGTAGAGTTTGGTTGGAGCCGTCTTTGGTAAACGCTCTACTTCGGATGCAGGGTTAGGCTTAACACAAACCCTAAGTAGAAGTACTAGGAGCAGCCGTACTGCATAAAATTTAAACAGCCTTAGTCGGGAAAACCCCGAGTCGTTCAAGTATATAGGGAATATTACTATGGGAATGTGTCCGCGGATATAAATCCGGGTCGCTCTTGTAACGTAGACTAAATTGTCCTAGAAGCGTACTGAAGTTTTTTTATTCGCCTGCCGGGTGTACCAGGTAACTTCTGCCCGCTAAGGCATAAAAAATTTTAATATTACCGTAGCAACCTCTTTAAGTAACAGTCTCAATCGATCAAACAATATTGAAAACGAAATTTCATTTGATATCTTATACAAAAAAGGCAATTCACGCAATCAAACGCGCTTAAAAAACCATGCCCAATTTTGTTTTTCCTGAAGAGTTATCATATTTTATAGAAAGCATTCGCCCATTTCAAATAATCGATATAGGCAGCTCAAAATGGCTGGACGTTCATGAAATGGTTATAAAACTTAGCCAACAAGCTATTCTCGAAGCAGGCGAACATCGCGAAGAAGAAGTCAAAGAATTTCTTATTTCGCGTGACAAGTTGAAGGTACTTATGTTATAATTCCAACTATATATGTATTTTGTCTTATTTTACAACTCAAATTTATTTCCGATGTTAGGTGCTTATACATGAAGCTTATGGCATTTTCCTATGGAAGACGCGTGTGCTGCCACATTTACTTGAAATTGATCCGAATCCGCGAGCCACTTTCCTCATATATACCGTACTTTTTCACGAAGCTGCAGTTATTTCCTTACTCGACACTTCACTATTCCATGTTAGCGCATGTGAAGCATTGCAGGATGCAGCTATTGATTTGGTTGACTACTGTGCTTTAGCCGTTGCACAAGTCATTGGTTTAGTTAGGTATTTATGTACATCGCCATGGTGAAGTTCAAATCTTTATACCAAATTAGAAAATGTTTGCATTTCTTTAAAGCATGGGTTATCATGAAAACCAAACGAGAGTAGATGTAGACGAAGCTGTATTATCGGAATTGGAACGTCAAAAACGCGATTTAATTTATAAGATTGGTATGCGTTGCATTTCGATTTTATGCTATTTAGCCGAACATGCTGATGCAATACCGTTGAGTGCCTCACGACGCATGGTAGTGACACATGATGTACCTTGGTTAATGGCAGACTTGCTTCAATTTCGACCTTGGCAGCGGCGCACCAACAAAGGCATACAACGATTTATTGGTAAAGTTTTTTTTTTCTTTTTTTCCATTAAATTCAATTAATAAAACTACTTTGTTGTTGCAGATGAAAAGTGGATATTGGTGCAGGGTGATGACATATCTAAAGTAGCTAACCAAGAAGCCCAAGCCTGGTTCTGCTTGAGGCAATTACTCTTTAATAAACCATTGATGACATCGTATGAACTTAACGAAGAGCGTCGAAAGCACTTATCAAAGGTAAGAAGTATCGCTTAAAAATTTATACAAATCCACAAGTTTTTATTTATATTTTGAAAAGCAATTGACAGTAGTTGTACCTTGCTTTCTACTATTTACTAGGGCTCTTAATATATTCAAATAGTTGCTGGTATTCAATTATTCAAATAAACGTTGAACTGCGATTATTCGATTACTTGGTATAATTCGAACGTTCATTCAATCGAAGAGTTGGTTGCGAAATATGTATGTTAACTCAGACTTTTCAATATATAATTTTGATTCATTAAAATGAGCGAAAAAAATTAGTAGGGTTTGGGACTGTTTTTTAACTGCAAGCAAATTAGGCACAAGCGTAACCCCACTACGTCCTTAGGCATGCACCTGAGGCAAAAAAAGAAACGGTGATGATAAAATGTGGAGCGCTGATATTTTAAAATGCCTTCAATGGATGTCAATTCAAGCGTACGCTTCAAGTGGTCGGTAGAGGAAATTGCAATAATTTTTTTTTTTTAATTTAGGTGTTTGGAGGGATTTTACATCCACAAAACGACAGGGTATACAACGGTAGGTATTAAAATCTTGTCTAGGATTGTTTATCGAATTTTTCTGGTCTAATTTGGTGGTCCACGGGGGCTATTTTATCTCACCCGTACCAACCTTTTCTGGAAGGCATCACCCTATCCGCCACTTCGGGACGCGTCATGGCAATACAACAATTACGACTGCAAATTTGAAAGACTGAAATCAATAATAATAGAGTAACTGCGGGTATTGTGGTATACCCATTTTATTTTCGTCTATAAAATCGTTAAATTTTATTTGATTTGAATGAAAATTTATCAATAATATGCTACTGTTATTAAGTTCAAAAAAACCTAGCTTCAAAAGCCTTAGAGCCGCGAGTTTCAGAAATATTTAAGAAAGTACTGCAAAAGACGGAAACAAGCCCTTGAAGAAATTGGCGGGTAATGTGGTATACCTTATTCTGGTATAGTATACCACATTACCCGCATATGATGCCTTTAATAATAAGTCAGTTACTTTGGATTGATAACTAAAATTTTATTGCGAACCATTTAGAAAAGGAATATGAAATGAATTAAAACATATTGAACAAAAATATTTTAAGCTTCAAATGACAAAAAACGCAACAATAAAATTCATAGCACTTGTAAGAGTATTACTTACAAGAATCGCAAAGAAAAATAGCACTTCGATTGGGAATACACTTTTCGTGGGCCCAAATTTGTTCGCATTGTCTAAAGCTTCATTATTATATCCTGCCCATAAATTTTGCCACAGTAGTTGCAAGAGGATTCTTTTGTTGGTGGAACATCTGGAAACTCCTCTTCACTGTCACTTGAATGCGAGTCAACAAACGATTTGGTAGAAATATTTTTTTTATTAGAGGGTTTTGGGGATGGATTAACCGGAGCATTGCGTTTCCTGTTAATGCTTTCAATGCTCTGTAACAAATTACACTTATAAGGCGAAGTTGTTAAAACAGTTGCCTTTGTTTTCCGGCCTTTCCGATTAGGTGGAGGATCTCGTAGCTTTGGTGGTGGAGATATTTCCCAGGGAGTAACGAGTCCTCGGCTTGTGCTTGCTTCTATAAACAAATTAAATAGCGTTCCTAAAATTTCCATAGATTTTATTGCGAAACTTCGAATTTCAGGCTCAATTTCCATGGCTGATGCGCTTGGGGTTTCTTCTGTCGTTGAATTTATGGTTTCAACTGGATCCTCTGAGAAGACAATATATCTAGCAAGATTTTTTATATTTAAAACTGAATTGTACCTGATGATGATGAGTTACCAGCTATAAAATCTGAATCTGTGAAAATATGTTTGTCAAACGGATAAATCCCCGTGGCTTTAAAACCATTTATTGCAATTTCTCCAGTTTGAACCCTCAAATAAGCCTTAGTAAATAGTCCAGCGATATCAAAATGTGTCACTTTTCTGCCCTGTTCACGCATAAATCGTCTTATTTCGTCATTATAGTACTTCTTAAAAGGTCCCATAAAAGCCTTATCCAACGGTTGAAGTTTGTGTGTTGAATGGGGTGGCAAAGAAAGTATAGTCACATTGTGTTCGCGGGCTAGATCAATAACTTCTATATTGCGTGTGTGGCTATAATGCGCATCTAATATAAGAAGCAGAGGTTCAGACGGAGATGGTTTCGTTACGCTTAAAAAATGCCTGAACCATTTCGTGAAGATGGGAATCTGAACCCATCCAGACAAATGGCACGCCGAGTTTGAGCCAGAGGGAGTGTCTTTCATTAGAAGAGGGTTATGGTTTTTTCGTGGAAAGATGAAAAATGGTGGTACGAAACCACCTCCTGCGCTCATGCAAGTGATGACTGTAACAAGCGATCCTCGCTCAGCTGAAGTCATTGTTCCAATCTGTTTTTTTCCTTTCCGAGTGATTATTTGTGCCTGCTGCGAAGGAACTACTGATATTCCGGTTTCGTCAACGTTCCAGATTCGAGTAGGCGGAAAATTATGTTTTGCGTTTTCTTCTTCCAGCAATTTGAAAAATATATCAACATTTTCTCGAGAAAAACCACGTGCACGGTCGACGCTTGTTCCAGTTGGCTTTCGAAAACTCAGAATATTTCGGTGTCGGTTACAAAAGCCTTTTAGCCAATCCTTGCCAGCGCACTCTTTAATAACGGAGAACTTATTGGGAATGTTGTTTTTTGTGGCAATTTGATAACGCAATGACCGCACGTCTGCGCGTGTTAGTCCCCAGTACCTTGACTCCATTTCTAGTAAATATTTAACTAAGTCATTTTCAATTTCCGCTGTTAAAATCGGAGCCCGCCCAAGTTTAGTTGTCAACAGCTCCTCGATGGATTTCTCGCTTCTTGACATGCGCTGCAGAGTGGTATGGGGGACACTAAATGTCTTGGAAGCCAAGAGAATACCCATTTCACCTTTTCTAACCGCTTGGATAGCTTTTTTCATATCCTCTGCTTTCCATTTTCGTATTTCACCTTTCTTCGGCATTTTTTTGATCGAGAGGGTAATATGGTACACTATACCACTTTAGCCGCCTTTACCTATACCACAATAGCCGCATTAGAGTTTGAACCAATTAATTTTGAATAATTAAATAACGATCAAATATACAAAAATATTGCTTATATGCTTCACTAGTATTAAACTCACTTTTTACTTCCCGATGAATAAATGCAGCTTAAAGCACAAGATTTTAATTTGCCAGAAATTTTCCACTGAGCACAAAAAAATGCCAACCACACGACCACGCGATTTTTTTACAACTGACTCACTGTATGCCTTTCAAAACACAAATCAAATCACGCGTTCTTAAGATTCTGAGAATGCCGAAATATCTAACTTGGTCCCGTTATTCCCACGACTTTAGTTTTCGAATAAAGCTGCTATACCACATTACCCGCCTATACCACAATACCCGCAGTTACCCTATATTCTACAATACAAATAAATTTCTGGGATTATTTGAATGTTCGATGGTTAACTATTACTTGTATACCACTGTTCGAATATAAAGAGTCCTATTAAACCAAAATTTATAATTAAAAGTTAATCTTCTCCTACCAATTTTACTAACGTATCATTTTGAATACCGTTTCAGTGCCAAGGCCTGTTACAGGAAACAATACTCGATCAGCTTCCTCCATTGGTTGAATTGAAACAGTACCTTTGCAATTTAGGTGTCACTGGTGGCACAAATGTGTACAAGACACCTAAATCTAATTTGGTGCTGGAAGAATTACCAGGGATTCGAGAAAATCTTATTGCTGAAGCTGAACGGATTGGCGGTTTTCCAGTTGTAGCACAGAAGCAGGAAGAAATATTTCTGTGCACTGATAAAGATAAAATATTTGAAACTGCTAAACGTTTAAATATGGCATATAACACAGATTTGCTCGCCGAGCTGGAAGAAAAAACTGCAGAACCTGGGCGAGCCAGCAATACCGTAGAAAATAGTAAACATGCCATTAAAAAATGTGGCAAATGTGCCAGCGATGCAGAAAAGAAGTGCGGAATCTGTAAGACCACTTATTACTGTTCAAGGTATGATTGTTGATCTTTTACAGCATAAAATAAATACAGCTTCATTATTTTCCAGGAAATGCCAGGTCGACGACTGGTCGAAACACAAAGTCAGCTGCATTAAAACTTAGAGCTCACCGCGCCACTTTTAATGTCCACTCCACAGATATAATTCAATTATGAAATTTGTAAAATACTTCGCTTTATATGTACTTTAGTTTTTTATTTATAAAAGGATTTTACTGCCCAAAACACACGGCTTTTATATTTTGCAATCCTTGACCGCCGCAAAACACTATATTTTATGCACGTTATTAAAAACTAAAATACGCACAGCGCATTTAGCTATTTTGACGCAGATGTTCTTTCACAACATCCAAGGCAGGCGTCTCCTCTCCGAAATCCTTAATAACCACAACAGCGCATCCGCTAACTTTACGTGGTTTGCCTTCTTTGTCAATCTTGCAAAGTCCAGACCATTCACCCAATTTCTTGTGCGAATCCACACGGATAAGTGGAATTTGATGTTCGTGGCAGAGTGCTGTTACAAGTTTCTTGTACAAGTCGACATCCATTGAATCGGCGAGGATGCATAGAACGGCTTGGCGTCTATAAAAATAAATAATAATAAATATAAAATACATTCAATTTTCATTAGCAACTCACTTGTCCAAAGCTTTGCATGCTTGGTGGATGCCATGAACCAAACCATCAGCGATCAGAGACTTCTTCAACACCTCTTGCAGAGCGGTATTTATGTCCATTTTGTCTCCAATTACTGGAGCGGCGGAGGGCACATCACTATTGGGATAATATTTAAATTAGCGATAGCAAAGCTTACAGAATAAAAGCAAAAATGCATGCAATGGATAGACAATGGTTCGCCAAACACGACCATAATATGGCAATAACATTCTCCATTTGCCGAACTATTGCTACACTATATTTTTGAAGTCTGATTTTCGGAGGTTTCTTAAACAACCAGTATTCAACTTACACATCAACGTCGGCCATTTTTAACTAGATCAGTCGTCTCTACACTGAAATAACAAAACAAAAAACTTATTGTTAGTTGGATGTACGACATTAAATTGAATAAAATTTGATATTTTACTCGGCTAAAAAATTTCGTTCCTTTCGTACCTTTTTGACAACCGGAAAGAAAGGATGCGGCAGTTCAGCAACCAACTTCATTAAGGCGAAATGTCAAATTACACGTCAGTGGAAATTCACTGAACCAAGGGCTAATGCCATTGTTGCCGTACAGTAGAAAGTAAATGAAAGTTGTTCAAAGTCGTTCTTATATTTCGGCGACCACTCATGCATTTGCTGTCCAGCAGCTTATATGTGTGCGTGTAGGGCGCATGACGCTAATATCTAAAATTTTTGATTTTCATCATGCAAAAGCCGACAACAAGTATGTGTGACACGAAGCAAGTACGTGTGTCACCCGACACGCAGCATATAAGCTGCTGGACAGCAAATGCATGAGCGTGTGGCCGAAGCATTACACACTTTCCATACCATGATGCAAAATATTAAGGTAGTTTCATTACTAAAATTTCTTCATTATAAAGCAGATCTTTGACAATCTACGGATGGAATTTTTCGAGAAGGAAACATTTTTATGAAGTTTTTGTTATTTAATACAAGAATAAAATTTGCATACCAAAAATGTTAAGTTGTTGTAATTAATAAATTAATTTTCCAAGTTTTTATTCAATCCTGTAAATAATATCAACGAGTTAGATGAGAAAATTAAATAAAACCCAGATGTGATAATTTTATTTAACTTTAGATATTAATGAATAATAACTTATTTTACTAAAAATAAATGAAAAAGAAAAATTATAAGTGCAGTGAACAGTCGTTCGCCTCCTCAGGCAATACATCATGGTTCCATCTGCATGCCTTCAGTCATTCCTCGAAGACGTCAAGTATTGCTCCCTTCAAATATATTGCGTGCTTTTGCTCTAAAGAAATAAGCAGCTGATATTTATTTTTGTTTTAAGCAATTAAGAACATACAATGACATATGCAGTTATAGTTAATATGGAAGAATAATAGAATCCATTCTGTGTTTTCTACATTGCTTAGTACATTTACATTTATTTTCTTTTGAAAATTTATTGAACTGATTGTCAAAATTTTCAATGAGTTTGTAAACCAACAAAAAAGGCTCCAACAAAGGAGCACGGTACTTTAAAATCAAATCGCAAGAAAAAAACATCAGCTGCTATAGTGAAGTCAATGTGTGTGGGTTTTGCTTTTTGCAATGGGTCTTTCTGGATTATGTGCAAAGAGCACAATCAACCTACGCATTTTCTAAACGAAATTTTTCCACAACATTACTAATACATGCACAACGATACGTATACATTATTGTGTCCATTTTGCCGCCATCTGTAAATAAAAAATACCCAGTTGCGGTGATGTCATCCGTACCTTACCTTTTTACTTTGGTTATGTTCTATTGAAGGCTGAATGAAACCTTAAAAAAGTACTCAATCAAGTGATTTAAATTAGTAAAATATATTCATAATTGTAATTCAGTGTTCATTAACTAATTTAAATATAGCAAATCATTTTCGGTTTTAAAATTAAATGAGTGCAGCCTCTGCGAAAGTTGTGATGCATACAAGGTATTTGCACATACAATACAAATTAACAAATCATTTATCTATTAATATTAAAGAATCTAATTAATCATTAATCAAGAATATAATAATATTAAAGATTTAATCATATAAAAGTAAGTAAATAGAAAGTCCAAAAGATAATCAAAAAATTTGCTTTCAAGCACTTGAACCATTTAGATCGCTATTATGAATTATTTACTACGTGCATCAGGCCACAAAATACCATGAGAAGTTAAAACCTCCAATAAATCCATCTATATGTATCAATTATTGAGAATGAATATTGTTAAGCGAGGCAAATTTTGTTCAGCATACACACATTCATATATATATCCATTAAAAATATTTCTTATTTTGTGATTGGCGATAACACTATATTAAAAATTATTTAATTTTAGTGAAATGAGTGAACAAATGCATACACTGTACACAGCCTGACAGTTGGAATCAGCACAATCGACTACAAACAAAATCATATGTCATTGTGTTCATTCGTATAGGTTCACAGATGGTGTTTTTGCTGCTACAGTGAAACGCCATCTAGTACCATGTGTTTTTAGCGGCTCTTATTTGGCTCTATAGCTTCCATGGGTAAACGTGATTTCATTGTGTTCAGTTGATTTATAGTTGGATTGTCAATTTTTTTAAATTGGGGATAAATTTCTCCAAACAAATAATTCTTAAATTTGGTTGTGATCGAAGCGTACGCAAGGGAGATTTGGTATTTCCAACAATTTACATAATGTGTGAGGAACTAAGGTATGTTAATAATGCAGAGTGTATTGTTTTAAAATTACTAATGACAAATGAAATAACAGGTGAAAATTGGAGGGCCTATGGTTGACATACATAAATAATAGTTTATTTTCTATAGAGTATAACTCTCACCTTTAAGCTATAAATGTAGTAGATACACACGTACACTATTTTGTAAGAGTGTGCATCAAATGATAAGAACGGCACATAATGTGCAAATACTCGCACACATATGTATTACATACAATACGATTGCACATACATATATGTATGTATGTCATTTCCTGGCTTCATTCAAGCCTGAAGCGCTTGAACATTATCGCTTTTGTTTTATATTTTGTTCTAATATTCTATTATATCGTATACATATATTAGTTGACCTTTAGCCTTGTTTTTGGTAAGACTGAGTGCCAGCTTTATATTCAGATTTTGGTTGACGTCATTGATGGCTGATAATCATGCTAATTATAACTGATCTTAACGATAGTAAAATGTAAAAGCTGCAAATGTAGTGTGCAAAATGTGGTTCGTCAAAACTTGCCATAACTTACATACATATGTACATAGTACTGTAAGGTCTTGTTTTATGCGGATTATTTTTATGCGATTTTGAAGTTGTGCGGTTTGTATTTTATCCAAAAATTTCATGGACAATCATCGCGAAGTTTAATTACCGATTACATTGTCAGAAAAGAAAGAGCTACACATTCGAGAATAAAGTTTGTGAAAATCCATCGCGTTTACCGAAAATATCTATTACAGAGACCGTCTCTTCTGATGGCGATGGTGATTTGGAACCACTTGGCAAAAGGTGCAAGCCATTATCAGATAGCGATAGTGATTAAAAAATGTAAAACTATATTACTTTTCAATAAAATGAAATGAATTAAGTTTACTTTAAGCTTTTATATGAATTTCTTTCAGACATTCGAAGTCATTAACGAAGCAGCCTATTTATTTTCTATTTCTATTTTTATGCGGTTTTAAGTTAATTTTAGCTCATTGTTTTGGTTTTATGTGATTTTAGAAAATTGCGGAACGTATCCCTATTTTTTCAAGACATGTAAAGTCTTTTTAATGCGAATTTTTTATATGCGCTTTTCGGTAGAAGTATCCACCGCATAAAACTAAACCTTACAGTATTTATATACACATAGCCCATAAAGTCTGCGTACATTTTTAAATTAAAAACACAATATAAATTTATAGCTGAAACCATATTTTAATTATTTATTTAGTATCCAAGGCCCTGGTAGCCAGTGTGCTAATTAAGCTAGGGTTATACTGTATTGTATATATAAATATACAAAAATTAAAATTAATATTTTGTTGGATAGTCATCCTTTTTAGTGATCTTTTTGGAACCAAAACGTTCTTAATAAGCCAAGTATTTCGGCACTCTGTTTCAAATTTATTTTTAAAATGTTCAAATACCCCCATTTATCCATTGTCGATTAAATAAATTCTAACTTACCCATACCACTTGCCGCCATGCATTCCCACACCATAACATCGCCGTATTTGAGTCTACCAACAAGATTTTGTTTCTCAAGACCAATTCCTGATTTGCGCCAAACAATTTGACGATCTCTTATCCCAAATATACAAAATTTACTTTCGTCTGAAAAAAATATTTGTTTCCAGAACTCTGAAAACTCATTTACTATATAATTACAGGGTTCGGCACTCGAAGTGTAATCAATTAAAAAGACCACAAATTTAGTATGGAAAATTCCTTTTATTCAATTCAAAGTAAAAAATGTGTGAACATATTACAAAATTAAGAATCAATTTATTTTGCTCGATATGACCACCGTTTGCCTTTACTATGGCCTTGAGGCGGTCCAGAAACGAGTCGCAAGCTGCCCGAATGTGACTTGGGTGTATGTTGGGTATGTTGGCCCACTCGCGGGCAATGGCTTTTTTCATCGCTTCGGGACTGGTGAATCTTTTAGTTCGGGCCTTGCTCTCCAAAATGGCCCAAAGAGAATAATCCATCGGATTTGCGTCTGGTGAATTTGAGAGCCATTATGTGGACGTTATGAAGTTTGGAAAGTTGTTTTTAGCCATTCTTGGTTCACTCGAGCTTTGTGAGACGGTGCCGAGTCCTGTTGAAACTTCCATGGTGTGCCACCGAAATATGGTGTCTGCCCACGACTTCAAAGCAACCGCCTGAATACTTTCCTGATAATATTTCGCATTTACCTTGACGCCAGGCTCGATGAAAACGATTGGAGAGCGCCCATCTGCGGTTACAGCGGCCCAAACCATTACCTGTGGCGGGTGCTACCTCTTGGTGGCCAATCGATGACTCAAATTCTCGTATGAACGGTCGGTCAAATAAACCTTATGGTTTTGGAAGTTTACGAACTGCTCGATTTGAAAAATTTTCTCGTCAGAAAACACAATGTTCGGAAATTGATCGTTTTCGGCCAAGCGAAGCAACTCCTTCGCTCTCTCAAGTCTGACTTGTTGCTGCTTTGGTGTAAGATCATGCGCCTTTTCTAAGGCTTGACTTTGAAATCATTTCTCAGTATGCGACGGATACTACAGTCAGATATTTTCAGTTCTTTCGCCATTTGATTGGCACTTCGTCGGGGACTTCGCTCAAGTCGGTTCTTCACTTTTTGAACCATTTCACGTGACGTTGCAGTCTTTTGATGACCACCTCCATGACGTTTCGCGATGCTACTAGTATCATTGTAACGAGTAATGGTGCGATAAACAAAACAAATTATTTACTTTAAGGTGCTCGACCTCACGAACAATCGCTGGTTGTGATTTTCCAGCCAAATATAATTTCAAACTCGCACTATTACATTTGAAATGCATTACCGATTTTATGCTTCCGCACGCTTGTAAATAATACTCTGGACTGTCATTTAGTCAACTAAAAGGCTCTGATGCACAGTCTGAAGTTGGTTTCACTTCGAGTGCCGAACCCTGTATTAATGATTCCAATGCGCTCTCGTCTGTTCACAAGTGAAATTAACGAGTTTCTTAGAGCGGTAGTGTCGCTTCATGTAAAAATTTTCTAGCAGTTACCGGACAAATTATTTTTTTTATGCTTAGTTTACACTTTCGGTAATTTTTAATGTGTATTTATTTTATTTTATTATTTATTTATTCTATAATGTGTAATTCGAGGGTTAACCTTTGCCATATTGCTTATACTGCGCTCTTCTCGCATCGATAGTGTTCTTGGATGGCCAGACCTGTGCTTAGATGTTAAAATCCCGGTTTGCTTGTGATTGTTTACTATGCGTTGAACAGAGGAGTGCGTTGTCCCAATAGGTTTGCCAATATTTCGGAAGCTATCTCCACCTTTCGACAATTCAACAAAAAAAATTCTAATTATGTAAAGAAACAAACTGTACGCAGTCTTTCCGGTGGCTATATCTACTGTTGCTGCAATTACTTACCGCTATGTAAACAATGAAGTGAGGATTCTTGTAATTTTCTTTTGGTTTTGTATCTTAAGAATGTAATGAAAGAATAAATAAATAAATTATGTTGGCAACTATAAATTTATTTGGTGTTTTTAATCAATTTAAAAATATTTGTAAGGTGTACACAGACTTAATGGGTTATATGTATAGTGGAATGTCACCCTTTTAAATCTATGAGTATGAATTTTTTTTTATTGAAGTTTTGCTTATTGTTGTTGTTGCAGCAGAGAAAGATCTACATACATATATGTATGTACATACTGTTTTGGAACTAATTGCGATTTTAAAATTAGGGTTACGTCTTCAGAGAATGAATAATTTATAAACTGAGTGGATATACGTACATGAAGCAAAATAAATGAAAATAAGTAATATTACTAGGCACTCGAAATTTCTTATACATTAAAATAAATGTAATTTTACGCACAATTTCTTACACAAACATATTTAATAAATTTAGTTTATTTATTTTCTAGGGCAGGCATTTTGGTCGGCTGCGGAAATCCGTTGCTCGACATATCGACAACTGTCGATGAAGCATTTCTGCAAAAATATGATTTAAAACCAAATGATGCCATTTTGGCTGAAGAAAAGCATATGCCACTCTACAAAGAATTAGTGGAGAAGTATAAAGCTGATTACATTGCAGGCGGTTCAGTGCAGAATTCGTTGCGCGTATGCCAGTGGATGTTACAAAAGCCCGACGCGGCTATATTCTTCGGCTGCGTTGGTCATGACAGATTTGGCGAGATACTTGAAGAGCGTGCGCGCTCAAATGGCGTTAATGTACATTATCAACGCACCAATGAAGCACCAACTGGCACATGCGGTGTTCTTATTACCGGCACACATCGCTCCCTTTGTGCCAATTTGGCTGCTGCCAATCACTTTACCATAGATCATTTGCTTACGCCCGAGAACCAAAAACTTATAGACAATTCAGAGTATTTCTACATTTCGGTAGGTGTTTGTTTTCATAATGCTTCTTATGTAAATTCATATATACATACATACGCGTGCACTTTACAGGGTTTCTTCCTGACGGTGAGCCCACCAAGCATTCAGCACATTGCCCAACATGCGCACAAACATAAACGGCCTTTCCTAATGAACCTTAGTGCTCCATTTTTGTCGCAATTTTTTAAGGAACCGTTAATGGCTGCATTACCTTATGTGGATATACTTTTCGGCAATGAACTGGTAGCTACTATTTTTCTATAAATTTAACAATTTTGTACACAATTTTATTCCCATAGGAAGCTGAGGCTTTTGCAGCGGCTCAAGGTTGGGACGAGAAGGAAATGAAAGAGATAGGTAAAAAAATGTTGGCGTTGCCTAAACAGAATGCTGATCGGCCGCGTATAATTGTACTAACACAAGGACACTTACCCGTGTTACTAATACAAGAGCACTCCATTGAAGAATTTCCAGTGCAACGATTGGCACCCAGTGAAATTGTTGATACCAATGGCGCTGGTGATGCTTTCGTTGGTGGATTTTTGGCGCAATACATACAAAAGAAGCCGCTTAGCGTTTGCATACGTTCTGGTATTTGGGCAGCACGACAAATTATCCAGCGGAGCGGCTGCACGTTCGAGGGCTTAGTTGACTTTAGAGAATAATACTTGGTGCAAAAATTAGTTGGATTTTAACGTAAAGCACATTCGAACTTGTTACGATTTATGGCAATTTTTTGCATAAAGAAATATATTCTATCTATGCGGGCTAATTTATTTAAATCTTAAAATAAACCCAGCCACCTTATGGACGAATTTAAACTGCACCGAAGCAATAAAATAATGATTATTGGTGATTTTTATGGCAATATGTTAGAGAGTACACAAGCACTGGACGTTCTTTAATAAATTAAGAGCAGCTAAGAAATATAAGACAAATGGTTTTATAACTGGTTTAGAGTATATGTATATCCATTTTTTAGGATAGCCAAACATGTGTTTTCTTTATCCACATTTACATGTAGAATATAATGTGGTTTGCTAGGGTTGCGAATTTGCTTTGGTTTCTTAAGCAGTCAATAGTTATGTTCCAATGGTCAATGATCGGATCCGGATAGAAATTTTGCGCAAACGCAACAACAACGATATGATCATGGTAGAGATCGGAGTTGGCTTTCCGTAATTCGACACTCGTCGGCTCGATACTTACAGGAGTCAAACAATTTATTCGTACACTCACAGTTTATAAACAGATACTGATACTTAGCACGATTTATACAAAAGAACAATATTTCAATTTATTCGTAAAAAATAACACTTTTATTCAAAATTTAAGGAACAAATTCATTTCTGGAATTGGAGAACTTAAGGTATCATAATAACGAAATAAATCAAAATTTTATGCAAAAATATTATTCGTACATAACCAAATAAAGAATATTTTATTAAAAAAGTAATAGAAGAAACGAGTATTCAGTACTTTGTTGGGCCGCCTTTAGCTTAAATGACTGCTTCCAAACGGCGTTGCATACTTTTTACCAATACCTTGGTTTCATTAGCTGTAATTTTCTCCCACTCAACATTTAAAGCCGTCTTTAATGACGGCTTCGATGTTATTTTGTGCTTTCTGATTCTCCTTTCTAAGAGCTCCTAGACATGGTCAATTGGGTTCAGATCCGGTGATTGAGGTAAATATTTAATCTGCTTACAGTGGTAAATAAGGCTTACACGAGATAAGATGAGTGTTTTGGGTAATTGTCTTGCTGGAACAAGAACCCTCTAGCATTCAGTCCATGTTTAACGGCACTATCATGCAAATTATTCTTCAAAATGTTTAAATAAAGATGTTTGTCCATTTTATCACCAATAAAAACCATTTTTGCTACTCCAGAAACAACTATACACCCCCAAACCATTGCATTTCCTCCTCCATGCTTAACTGTATTTTCTTTTCGCCAAACATTTGGAGGCCCATCTGATTCGGAAACATAACATTTCGACTCATCACTGAATATGGCGTTTTCCCAAAAAGAATATGGTTCATTTATGTAGCATTTGGCAAACTCCAATTCTTCTTTCTGTTAATATCTAAAATGTTGAGCTTGCGGCGTGCCACTCTGATATGATAAACAGCGTTTTGCAGACAATTACGGACTCTTTATGGGCTTCCTTTTTATGCAAACACTCTTGAATATTTCGGTATAGTATCGTGGAGGCTATTTTGGGATTTTGCGTGACTGATGCTACTATGTTGCGTTCCGCACGTAAAGTCAATATTGTTCGCCTTCCGGCTTGATGGTGATTCGCTTCCAATTTACCAATATTAATACCTAATTAGCAGTAACACTTTGCACCGTAGAATGCGATTTGCCAATGTTTTGCCGATTTCGCGCAGAGACTTGTTTTCCAAGTACAATTTAATAACGATTTTACGCATTTCTAATGGTAAATCCACACTTCGTTCCATTTTCTCGTTTTTAATCGAGATATTACGCGAAACTGAAACTGAATCGGCGATAAAAGCTAAGAAAACCCAATCTTATTTCGTTTTCAGCAATATTAGTAAAAACACAAACGATTTTTACTGTTACATTTGCAGCAACAATATCATAAGTTGAAAGAGTACGAATAAATGTTTTGCAGCATTTTGGTACGTCTGCCTGCTTTCCTTGGAACCCCTCAGTGTGAGTTGAAATAACAGGAGTTTTGTTTGCGGCAATTCATCAGGAATGTAACATTCTTCCAGTGACCCCAACGAAATATATTGTCACAACAAATATTTTGCGGAAGGCTCAAGTTTTTTACGTATTACGCAGGGTGTACGAATAAATTGTGTGACCACTGTGTGACATTATATGTGTATATGTATATATTTATATACACATATATAGATATAGTTGGCTACACCCTTTGCTGGGTGTTTGGCCGATCTCCTTCCTCCTCCTATTTGTGGCGTGCGTCTTGATGTTGGTCCACAAATAGAGGGACCTACAGATTTAAGTCGGCTCCGAACGGCAGATCGTTTTTATAGGAGCGTTTTCATGGCTGAAATACACTCAGAGGTTTGCCGTTGTCTGCCGAAAGGCGACCGCTACTAGAAAAACCTTTTTAATTTTGCAGTTTCATGCACGGAGATTCGAACCTACGCACTCCCGACTGGTAGTCACGTACCATCTATTCGGCCACGGCAGCCACCAATATCATTAGTCCTAAACTATTATAGAAAATTGCTAACAATTGAATAGGTTAGCTCTTGAAAAGTGCAGATTTTCAGTTGAAATGAAGTTATGAAAATGTTTCATCTCAACGGTGCCATGTTCCAAAAAGAAATTCGTGTGGAATTCAACCACATATAATTATTTCAACGACTGAGTCTGCATTTCTTGTATAAGTCTGTATTCTCCTTGAAATGAAGTAATCATATAAATCTTGTATCCATCCGTCACCAGCCACGGCGCACAGAATGCAGAGGTGTGGCCTACATCAGACCGTTAACCGGCTCCCAAAGAATCAGCTGATTTGCTTACGTAATGAGGGCTTTGACGGTGGTTTGTTTTCTGAGATTGTGTTTGATTTACGAAAAAAATTAACGCAGTTTAGGCCACGTTATTTCGTTGTATCTAAGGTTGCAGACAAAACTACAAAAATAAACTATCTTGGATTAAAAAATACTATGAATGGGTTACTAACTCATTTTCAAATGGGTCCGTAGGGGTCGCATAGGTGGAACGGGTACTCTTTTTAAAGTTTGGATTGTTCTTTTATGTGGTTTAAGGTGTTACACCTCTTCCCCTCCGTCAACTACCCCAAAAACAGTGGGCAAATAAGTAAACGTTTCTCATTTGAATATCTACCTTAAAGTCACAAACAATCTTTCAGTGGCCATGATCAGAGTTTTATTGAAATGTGTCCGTTGTTTTCTAATAAAAGGCTCAATTTTTGGCAAATTATAATCAAAGGAATTAATTGATATTCTTGAACATCCGAAAAATTTCCATTCGTCTCACCATAACTCTACATGTGGTGGAATTTTCCACAAGTTTTCCTATACAAATTTATTTCGTGAATTGCTTTTTTTCTTTTAGTTTTACTTTGAAAAAAAAAAAGTATTCATTTGGAAGCAATTGCTCATCTGAAGACGATCTATTTTAATTATTACCATATTACCAGGTATTAAAATTGCTCCGCTATTTGGCCGAAGCGCTACTTGCAAAATTATTCATGTACGAATTTTAGTAGGTAGCCGAGTGATAATGCGACAACAAAGGATTGAAACTCTTGAAAACTCCGGCTAGCGAGATTGGAAAAACCCAAAAAATGCTCGGTTTTTACAAATAATAAGGTAATTAGAGCACTTGTTACCTGCCCTAAATATATGAAAATGGAAACGGGTTCAAAATCATTGAATCATCGGCGAGCTTGAGTAGGGCTAATGGTAGAAGCTTTTAAATGTAGAGCAATCAGCAAGCGGTAAATTTTTGGAGTATGGTCCAATGGATTCGAATCTGGACTTCCAGACGGTCAATCTTCTGCGGCTATGCACCCAGAAATATTGTTTTTTAGCCAATGCTGGGTGGTTTTTGCCTTATGGGCTGGAGCGGAATCTCGTTGGAAGATCAAACGCTGCCTTTTGATAGTACTGCTTAACTGCTACGCCATGCTTTCTAAGAAGAAAGTTTTAGCATAGAAGTTAGAAGTTTTAGCATAGATTTTGTCGTTTTGCTTACTAAAAACTGTCTCATCTGTGAAAAGAATATTTTCGTGGCCGTTAACCGCGTGCGATCGAAGAAGCTGCTGGCATCCGTCGAGCCTAATTTTCTTCAAGCGCGTTGTCAAAAGATGACCAGTTGAGCGACGGAACGCTTTCATGTGGATATCATCTCTAATTAGTCTTGATATGGATCTGATCGATACATTAATTTCCCTGTACATGATTTTCCGCTTCCTAAGGGGATTTTTGCGAATTCTTTCTCGAAATCTTGTACTGGTTCGAACCACGTGAGGACGACCACTTATTTTTCTGTCTGACACTTCAGACGTTTGGGAAACGATTTATCGTACGGTAAACAAACATTCTCGAAATATTAAGTTTTTTCAGCAAATCGTAAATCTTTCTTGCACTTTTACCACACTTTTGTAATGTAATTACTGCAATACGACTTTCCTTAGCTCCCCATTCCATTCATAACAAGCGCAATCTGCCACGAAACTGAGTATAATTTATGAGTAGAGTGTATATAAACAAAAGCAAAAATAACGGAACTTTTTTCTGCGAATTTGTTCTCGCCATATGCATTGAAAAATTTGACACAGAATTTATATAATTGGCGCCTACACCATTTATTGGGTGTTTGGTCGAGCTCCTCCTCCGATTTGTGATGTGCGTCTTGATGTTGTTCCACAAATAGAACATTTAAGCAACATTCATGTACAGGAGCCAAAAAGTCTGCTTTCACTTTCTTTCTTTTAATAATACCGTTATTTTATTAGGAATTCTTCTCGGTTTTGCTCACTTTTTATTATTTATAATTGACTGATTAGTGGATTTAGTTGATCATTCTATTTAAAAATTGTAATAATTTGAAAACACAGAATTCCAAGAAAATTAGTCTATCGCACTCCTCTGTTCAACACATAGCAAACAATCACAAGCAAACAGGGAATTTAGCATCTAAACACAGGTCTGGCCATCCAAGAACACTATCGACGTAAGAAGAGCGCAGTATAATCATTAAAAATATAAGCATTAAAAAAAGTATTTGTCCGGTAACGGCTAGACAAATTTTACGTGAAACTGAATGCCGTGGTTTTGTCGCTCTAAGAAAGTCGTTAATTTCACTTATGAAGAGCGCATTTAATTTGCTAATAATTATGACGTTATATAAATAAGCCTCCAGAGTTTTGGAAACAGGAAAAGAAAATTTTGTATTTTTGGGATAAGAGGTCGGAAATTATTTTATGCAAGGCAGGAACTGCTTTGGAAAAAAATCTTTTTGATACAAACAAACGCGGTAGTGATGCAGTTGTGGTGCGGGGTTGCATGTCGGCAAGTGGTATGGGTCAGTTGGAATTTATTGAAGCGACAGTGGATACCTAAATAGGTGTATTTGAAAATTAAAAAAAAAAAAATTTAAAACTTTTACTCCACTCAATCATCACTCAACACAACAGAAATAGATAGAAATCGATCCCTAAACTACCTAGGTTTAAGAAATCACTTATGGTTATAACATTAAACTTTTTTCCCGAATCTTAGCAGGATATTTATTCAGACCGTAACGTCTATCGTACGGCCACCGTAGCCGAATTGGTTGATGCGTGACTACCATTCGAGAGTGCGTAGGTTCGAATCTCCAAAGTGATAGAAAGTGTTTTCTAATAGCGGACGCCTCACGGCAGGCAATGTTAAACAATGGTATTTCTGCCAAGAAAAAGCTCTTCATAAAAAACTGTAGGTACCTCCATTTGTGGAACAACACGAAGATGCACGCCACAAAAAGTCCTCCTCCAGAGCTCTGCCAAACACCTAACAGAAGTGTACGCGTCAATTATTCATTTATTTTATTTAACGTCTATCGTGAGGATGCCGTTCGGACCTGCTCATTTCGGCTTATTACGGTTTTATGTGACACATTACTATCCTTAAATGGCGTCTGCAAACAAATGACAGTAAATTACAAAAACAAAAAAAACTTAATTTTTCTCCCATTCATTACACATACAGATGAAGAATGTTCATTGTTGATGTTATATTTATTGTATTGTATTTATATACGTCTTTTAAATTGAATACTTTAATTAGTGTTGACAAATACTTTTTAAAACACATAAAAAATGGTTTTTGCATATTGTTTGAATATCTATTGAATAAGTTGACATTGAGAGTTCATATTTCAAATAGTAGTGATATTCTATATGGTTTCGGTATGATTTAATGGATTTCTATTAAAATATTGATTTCTGGCTATTTTCATTGCTGGAGTCTATTGTAATCGCCGATAATAGTGTGTGCTTCAGTTTCGTCAGCCTTCGATTGTTCTTCAACATAACCCACTTTTCTGCAACTTTCCACAATTGTATTCAGTTATATCCGATCCACTTATTTTATGTATGCATGTATGTAAATACAAACATAATGCAATTTGAACCACTTAAATTTTATAATTTTGTATGACCACCAGTTTTTTTTATATTCTAACAACAATTTGTTAATTACATAAAGTGGGTTAAGAAACTTATCTCATATGGATGTAGCTTGTCATAAAAATGATTTTTTTTTTTTGGTAGTCATTTTAATCGATAATGTGTCAAACAACTTTGCTTTAGGTTTTGTAGAGCGCAAAAGTGAAGTGCTGGTGTAGTTATAATTTCAAATCTATTACTAAAGGCTAAAAGTAAATTTTTAACAGTAAAAATTGATTTTAATAGTTAAGGTCTGTATTTCGATTCTGGTTACCACTAAACATATACATACGCAAATTGCATGTTTATATAAGACATGAGATAAAATTTTAAAATTAAATAGTAGGAAAAATATGTATATTAAAAGTAACAAACGTAAAATTATTGGTATAATTGTTTAATTGTTTGTTGCATTGCTGCCAGAAGCGTTCGACAATTGTCCGGGTACGGAAAATTGTGGTCTAAATGCAGCGAAATTTCCTGCTGGACCACCAGCAAAGGCGGGCAAAGTAGTGCCTTGGAAACCGGCTGGGAACTGAGCCATTAGTTGGGCTGTAAAAAAAACCAATAATTGAAATGAAGAGCAAAATAAAATCACTTTTTACATACCCGCATTTGATGAGTTGCCTGCTGTGGCTGCCAACCGGGAAAGTATTGAGCGTTCAGACATCTGCAGGCGCTGCGCAACAGGCGGTATACGCGCCAATGTGGCTGGCAGGCGCGAAACGTCGCTCTTCATGTCGGACAATAACTCCTCTAGCTGGTTGAGGACTTTGTGAAGTACAGCATTGGCTGGCTTATTGCCGGCCAACGATTCCTTGCTTAAGTGCTGATGCGACTCGGCAAGACATTCGACTTCGGCGAAACGTGCGTTTAATGACATCGCCGGATGATTGGGATCTTGAGCCAAATTGAGGAATGCCGCGCGTCGCAACTGCTCCTCTATAACCAATGCTTGCTCTAGTAGTTTAAAACGGCGCGCTAAAAACTTGTTCTTGATCTCCAAGAAATTGCCTTTACCGACGTCCATTTTGAAAGGCTCGTTGATAATGGCAAAACGGATGTCATTTTGAATGTCTTGCCAACGCCCATATCCATGTGTCACAATACCTGCCAGCAGCCAATAGTCATGCCGACGATGCCAAATTTCATACTCACGCCCCGGTACGGCGGCCTTCTCCTCGTTCAGCCATAGTGTGTGCAGTTCGGTGAAACCACCATCGGCAATATTGAACATAAATTTGCGCTTCAACACTTCAAGACTCTCTTCAATCTTCGGCTTTTGCTCTTTAGCATTGCTGCTGCCGGTGCCAATAGAGCCACTCGATGTATTGGCCGATGTAGTGGGCTTTTCCAACTCCCCATCTTCCTTCACAATCATCACGTCATCATCATCGTCATCAATAATTGTGGTGGTTGGCTCCTCCTTAGGCTTATGTTCTGGCTTACTTTCATCCTTTATAGTTTTACTAGCATCTTCCTTAGAATCCTTTGTGTCTTTTGTCGAGGCAGTGTTGTCGCCTTCTTTTTTCACTTCACTGCCATCACTCGTTTCTATTTTGATATCCTTTCCAAGCTCATCACCAGGTTTATCCGTTTCTTCGCTTTTTTCGAATTTCACATCACCGCTTGATGAAGAGACCTCAACCTTTTGTTCATCCTTTGTCTCATTGCTCAATTCAGGCTTCTGCTCGTTATCGCCGCTTAACGTAGTGCCCATCTCGTTCTCTTTTTCTTTTTTGTTTTCATCATTAACCACTCCTCCGCTGACGCCAGCCTTGTCCTCCCCTTTTTCGGATGCCGGAGCTGGGCTGGGTGCTGCACTGGTAGCCGGAGTAGCGCTAGTACTGGTCGTGGCGCTTTTGTCTTCTGTTGCTTTTGAAGCTTCAGTCTCTGCTCCTGCTGCAGCTGGTTGACCATCCATTAACTTTGGGAGACCACCGATTTGTCCGCGTACTGGCTCACACGGCTTTAATATTAACTCTGGCATGCTATAGTAGCCATTGATGTGTTCAAACTCTTGCACCTTCTTACGAATCAACGACATAACACCAATGCGTGTCAAAACATGCTGGCGAGATAAACCTTCCCGCGGTACACCATCAGCAAAAGCTTCAGCATTATCGGCGCCCGGCTCGCAAAGGTGGCGCATAAATAGCGAGACGTAAGCCTTAAAGTTGCGTTCGGATTTACCACGCAAGTCACGTACCAGCCACTGCGAGTTGAAAGCATCCTGTGGGGGCATGCCAAAACGCATAATGGCGTTCAAGAAACTCTTACGCTGACGCGCATTAAAGCCCAACACTTCAATATTACCGCCTACACGCGCCAATAAAGGCGGTAGTGGACGATCGTCGCGACGCTCTACGCGACGTTTGGCTTTACGACCATCTATAGCACCATTCTGTTCATCGAAGTCGTCATCGCCTCCATCCTCATCTGATCCGGCCGAGTAATCTGAATTGTATTCGGAGGCATTGTCTTGCCAATTTCCGTCGTCTCGAGTCGTGTCCGCTGGCACAACACCACCATCTGTGTAGTTGACTTGCTTGCGTACACGTTTGCCTTTACCGAGAGTACGACTCACATCTTCCTGATGTTGTTCATAGTGGTGACGCAACAACTTCACCCAATACGCCGGATCAGAGTTTTCTGCTTCTTGCTTAATGATTTCGGTTTCCTCTTCTTCATCCTCTTCTTTTGTCGCATACGAAGCTACCTTGAATGAGGACAAGTACTCATTAGCCCAGGATTCTTTTTCTTCAATACCACGATTCGAACGATCAAGCAACTCAGCAACTGCCTTGTCATCATAGTGAATTGCCTCTTCTTTATCGCCATCCTCTTTGAAAAGTTCTTCAGTGCCGAAACGTAAAATATCATCCAATTCTTGTTTGGTGAAATTCGCACCTTTACCGCCCATGCCAGGACGTACCACCAAATGGGTCAACATCATTTTGCGTTTCGCCACCTGTGTAACACGCTCCTCCACAGAATTACGCGTCACAAAGCGATAGATCATCACTTTATTTGCTTGTCCAATACGATGAGCGCGCGAAAATGCTTGAATATCATTATGAGGATTCCAATCGGAATCATAGATAATGACTGTGTCTGCTGTAGCCAAATTAATACCCAAACCACCAGCGCGCGTACTGAGCAAAAAAACGAACTGTTGAGCACCGGGCGCGTTAAAACGATCAATAGCCTCCTGACGCAAATTACCTGTGATACCACCATCGATGCGCTCATATTTGTAGCCCTCGCCCTCAAGGAAGTCTTCCAGTATATCTAACATTTTTGTCATCTGAGAAAAGATTAGCACACGGTGCCCTTGTTCCTTTAACTGCTTTAGCATTTTGGACAGCAACACCAGCTTGCCTGCGGCCTTGGTTAGAGAATTTATTTCATACATCCCACCTGCGGTCGTTAGTGCTTCTTCGGCAGCGGAGGGAAACAAGTAGGGATGGTTGCAACATTTCTTTAGGTCCATCATTACGTTAATCAGCGAGCAGGAGTTACCGCCGCTCTTTGAATTAAGTGCCTCGTAGTTTTTCGTCAAAATGAACTTATAGAATTTCTTCTGCATAGCCGAAAGTTCTACACGCACAATAAACTCTGATTTCGAGGGCATATTCTTGAGCACATCAGCTTTGAGGCGACGCAACATGTGTGGTCCAAGCATTTCATGCAAGCGCTTCACCTGCTCTTCTTTCGACACATCTGCGAATTCGTTCTGGAAAGCATTCAAATCACTAAACTTGTCTCGACTAAGGAAATTCAGCAAATGAAACAGTTCCTCCAGATTATTCTGCAACGGTGTGCCAGTCAGCAGCATTCTATATGCAATGTTGTAACTGTTTAATATGCGGAAAAATTTACTTTGATTGCTCTTCAAACGATGTGCCTCATCCACGACCAGCACCGCCCAATCAATGGATCCCAGACAAGCAGCGTCCATGGAAATTAATTCGTAGCTGGTCAACAGAACGTTGAATTTAAATTGAGTTGTGCGCAGGCGCGATGCTTTGCCGCCGCGTATGGCACCCTCTTCAAAGGATAGCTCATTCTCACGTATAACGGCACGCGAATCCTTGTCGCCCACATAGGTGATGCAATAAAAGTCTGGCGCCCACAATTCAAATTCACGCTCCCAATTAATGATGGTCGAGAGCGGCACAGCGACTAAGAATGGACCTTTGCAATGGCCTTCTTTATATAAAGAATACAAAAATGTTACTGTTTGGATTGTCTTTCCGAGACCCATCTCATCGGCTAGTATAGTATCGATACCTTGGCCCCACGAATACCGTAGCCAATTAATGCCTTCGATCTGATAGGGATGCAATTGCATTCCAGTTTCATCCAAGAACTGGGGTTGGCCTTCATATTTCTTTTTCAAGTCGGTTGTAGGTTTTTCAGGTGGTGGGGTGTAGCGTCGTTGAACACGATCTTCATCCTCAATTTCCTTTATCTTTGATTTGCGTCCCTTCTTACCCTTCTTGCCAACACGCGAAGTTGTCGACTCCGAGGTGCAGGCCGTGCGTAAATCTTGATAATAATCAATAGCTTGTTTCAGTCCGGGTATATCATCTGTTTCATCCTCCCAAGTAGATTTGTCGTACGGCAAATCGCGCCACTTCACCAAATACATGGTGGTACCATCGCGTGCCGTACGATGATTGATAACTCGTTGCACAATTAGCCATTCCGGCTTCACACCGTTACGATAGAAACGCTCTTCTAAATCCTTTTTGTAATCCTCATTTTCATCCTCGACTTGTATGCCGCCTTTGGCCTTGTGGCGCTGAATACGTTGAAAACGCGAATCCGCCTCGTCTAGTGATTCTTCGAATTTTGGCGGCTCTTCCATATCATATTTGCGTTGGTAGGAACGTATCATTAGCGGGTGATGGACATCCATTTGCACCTCAGAAACCCATTCGCAATGCCAATAGGACATGTTGTGCCATTTCACAAAGTATTCCCGCATGCGTGCTTTAGCCTTTTTCGACGTTGACGGTTCATTTGATTCAATCCAACGCCAGGTAATAACTTTTTCTGCCTTGCCCGAAAGTGGCGGACAGCTACAACGTGGACATTTCCAATCGCCATCTGGTATATTGTCCAAGGGCGGATTGAGACAGAAAGTATGATAAGCTGAGGGACACGAGTCACAGCATAGGAGTTCGCCACCGTCCTTGCAGACTCGACAAAATTCTTGATGCTCATCATCGTCTTCCTCTTCAGCCGCTCCACCATCAGCCTCACAATGCGGACATGACCATTTGCCCTCGGGTGCCTCGTCCAATTCCGGTTCCAAGCAAACTAAATGATATGCGCGTGGACATGTATCGCAAAGAATGATTTCGCCACCCTGTTGGCAAACTTCACAATAGTCCTGGTGTTCGTGCTCACCCTCCTCACCATCCGGAAAACGACTAGTGGTCTTCAACTTCTTCTTCTTCTTGAACTTATTACCAATCTTGGTTTTCGCCTTTTTGCGCACTATTGGTGCGGCGGCGGCAGCATCCTCTACAGGTGCTTCAACTTTCTCGGTGAGAGCGGCGGATTCTTTCTCATCGGCACTGTCATCAGATTTCTGTAACATCTTCTCGAATTCTAGATCGGAATCACGCTCTGAAGCGCCACTAGCATCCTGATCTTCATCGGAACTGCCCCGCTTACGTTTACCGAACTTAATCTTTAATGTTGGTACCTTGCCGGACCGACGACCCTTCTTGCTGCTCGAACGACCGCCACGCTTACGGCGGGAACGTGATATTTCTTTCTCCTCCTCTTCGTCTTCTTCCTCTTCTTCTTCCTCATAAATATCGTCAGGCTAATTAAAAAGAAAAAGATATACAAATATATATTTTTAGCGTAAAGCTGGAAAACAAATCAATAGTTGAATTAAAGAACTTAGGCAGAACTACTCTATGCAGCATATATTTATTTATTTATTAAGCCAATGAATATAATTGCTTCATAAAAGGGTAAGTGGACATATTTTAAGGTTAATAGGCATTAAAAAAAGGAAATACTATTAAATAATTTATAATTAAGATTCAAAAATTTCAATAGGTTATCTTTGAAAACCAAAAATCTATCTCAACAAATTTAGAAATTTTATTAAACTAAATTAAGGCTCTACTAGTAATAGGAGCATTTTGAGCACAAAGAGATATTGAGAGACCAACATGAAAGAATTCGCGAACTACGCAGAGCTCTGGCCGGAAATTTAAAGAAAATTCTCTCACGGGCAGTCAACAGCACCACGGATTAAGTTAAAAATGCAAGACAAATATAGGATTATTCTTCTGTTCTGCAATGATTTTCAGCGAATCCATAAGCATCGCGCTTCATATGTAGGGATAGGATCCGAGAAGCATAAATTACGCAACGCGAAATGTAAGAATACTTTCTGGATTCTAGCAGCATGGCACGTACAATATGGATACCAAATGAATGCGTACTCAAGTTTGGAACGTACAAACGTCGTATACAAAAGCTTCAGCGTATAAAGGTCAGAGAAATCGGAGCTATGACGCCAACAAAAGCAAGCATGGCGTAAGATTTGGTAATAATAAAATTCGAATCGAATATTTCACTCAAGACTTTAATTTCACTTACACGTGACAGGGGCGTTCTAGATATGTGATAAGAGTTGTCAATAACAGGGGCACGCTTAGAAAAGGTAATTTGGAAACACTTATTTATGTTCAGCGGTAGACGATTATTGATACACCAGTTACTGGAATTATCTAAATCAATTTGCATTAGTTCAGAATTGAGGGAGCTAGTGATCGTCGAATAAATCTTAACAAAAAAAAAAAAGCGGGCCCAGAATACTACCTTGCGGAACCCCAGAACAAGCAACGAACGGAAGAGACCTAACATTGTCGACAACAACCAAGCAGCAATGGCGATTGTGCAAGTAAGATGAGATCCAACTTAAGAAGACTGAGTGGAAGCCAATGCGGGCTAATTTTTTTTATTAATATTATATGGGAAACCCGAACAAAAACCTTAGAGAAGTCGGCATAACTGATGTCAACCTGGTGCCCTGATTGCAAGACAGCGATACAATCGTCCGAAAATAGAGCTAAATTAGACACTGTTGAGCGGCCCGGAAAGAAGCCATGCTACTCCAGACGCACCATGTTCTTGACAGCAAAAATCTATTTGTCTTGGACGATGCATTCAAAAACCTTCGAAGTGGCGGAAATCTTTGAAATAGGACCGTAGTTACTAATATCGTTTTTATTACCGCTCTTGAAAATAGGTGAAATGAAAGCTAATTTCCAGGCATCAATAAAAGTATCCGAAGTTAGTGATTTGTTGAAGATTAACAACAGAGGAGGCCATATAGCGCCTCGATGGTTGGAAAATACTTGACTGGCTTTCGCCACTTTATACTTTCTTATCAGGTATACCTACGAACCCGAAATTCACACATGGATATCGCTTCTCACGATAATTTTCAAACTACACCAGGCGCGTGATTTTATGATTTTGACATCCATACATATAACGGGTGCGCCATATTTTATGTCGGTATGTATATAAACATTCAATAACCTTGACATTTATCATCCGATTGACTTGAATAGATACATAGCGCGGGACAGTAGGAGATCGTCCACATTCTGTTCATCGATGCACAGGACGTCCCATTGAACTGGTAGTTCAGTTTTGTCGAAAACCTTCCCTGGACTTGACTGGCCAAGCCATACAGACTTCCAGATTTAGCCTCTACGGATTCTTTTATTTAAAAAGCGAAGTGTACGCCACCAAGCCTTAGACGGAGCTCAAGAAAAACATTTTTGCCAAACTCAACGTTCTATCGCCCGAGATGTTCGAAAAAATTATGGAACACGCAGCGAAAAGAACAGATTTTACTTGATGTTGAGTTCAAACCATTGTAGAGAACCAAATTAAATAAACATACCTCACATGTGGAAATTGTTTTTTCTTAGTTAATTATAAAATATTCGCATATCGATATGGTATATGCATAGCTAAATATCACAATTCCAGTGCCATCTAACAGCTATATTAGTTTGGGGGAAGAGAAATCCATTATTTTCTCGGTAGATTAATGTACTAATCGATGTCTCGTAAAGTATCACTCAAACAATTTAAAATTTATGCTCGTTGTCAAGGTGACATTTCACACTAAAAAATTTTCTTGCTTTTTTCCGTTCAGTTGTGAGTTACAGGGTGTTAACAATGTAAGTCAACAAAGGGAAAATTCGGTACATTTTACAGTTTTTCTTTGATAAAGCATTTTCGCAAGCCAGGCCGCTGAAATTGTGAATGGTGTTTATGGTGCCGATACTGTAACAGCCAATTACGTGCAATTTTGGTTTCTTCGATTACGTTCAGGGATTTTTGTTGTTAAAGGAAATGTCGATAAAATCACAGAAATAATCGTACTTTAATTACCGGGATGCAGATAAAGATCGACCATAAAATAGGATTAAACCATTTGTACAAAAATTTTACGCAAAAATAAGGGATTTCTTTTTACCCCAAACTATGATAATATTTGCAGAGGCATTTGTGCTCATATAAGAGTAACATATATTCTGAATATCGTTTTCTATTATCGTATAAAAATTTTGAAAAAAAATATACACTCGGCAGAAAAAGTATGCATACAAGGTTCTGTCTTATTTCCTTTCATCCAAAAATAACTTATCTTTACCAAATTTCCGAGAAAAATCAATTTCTATGCTTTATTGCTAGTCTCTTGCACAAAGACTCATTCGATAGCGTAGAAAAAGTATGCGTACATGTAGTAAAACGGGTATATCCCGTGTCATAAAATGGTGTAAATGTGTCGGAAAAATTATATTCTTACTTATTTTCGTAAAAGCAACAATTTAAGACGGTTTTTATTCTATTACATTTATTTTCAAATTAATATATACAATGCCACCTAAAGGAAAGGAAATAAGCCCCTCTGAAAGGGAAATGATGGGTAAGACACCGGAGTTTTTGTTTTATGGACACCGAAAAATATTAACACAGCGTGAAACTCGGAAACACATTTTGCAAAGTGTCCAGCAGACTATCAGCATTTAAAATTGCTCAAAATGTCTGCACTGCCATAATTCGCAAAATTTTAAAGAAGCAAAAAGCCCTTCATATTGCCAGTTAAGCGTGTTGCTTTCGCAAGCGGGCATATAAATAAGCCTCGGACGATCCTCATCAGGTCCAAACACCATATTTGAATTCTATAGACCACCTATGGGATTTACTGGAACGAAAAATCCGCCAGCACACAATTACCTCAAATTGGACTCAAATCTCTCCGACAGAAACCTCAAAGTTTGAATTCCGTGCCGAAATGTCTGGCGGAAGTTTTGAAATGTAATTGTTTCACTTATGTACCTTGTACGCAGACTTTTTCTAATGGATTTTGAAGGCGAATGCATGTTTTGTTTGTTTTTATGTTATTGATGGAATATTTATCTCTTTTATTTTCATAAATATATCCTTGAATGAATTTAAAATAAATTTGATTTTATAAAAACTATATAAAAGCCTTTTTTTCAATGAATTATTTTTGTTGGTTCCTTGTACGCAGACTTTTTCGAGTGTATGTGTGCATGTTTTTTAATTTTACATATTTTCCGAATATGGACCAAAGCAAATACGAGCTTCGAAATGTTTAAACTCCCGTGCCAAATGTTTAAACTCGTGGCCGCCGTAGCCAGGTGGAATTGTACAAACATGTAGCATTCGGTGGGCCCGCGTGGACTTAAAACATCAAATTAAGAAGCTTTTTCTAAAATTGGCATAAAAGTGGAGGTCCCTCCATTTTTAGGATATACTTCGCCGTACCATACATTCTGTGCACACGGCGAGAACAAATTCGCAGAAAAAAGTTCCGTCATTATTGCTTTTGTTCGTATGCATTTTCTACTCATAAATTATACTTAATTTCGTGGCAAATTTCACTTGTTAACAATGGAGTGGGAGCTAAGGAAAGTGTACCATTAGATTTAGAATTTGTTTTTATATTTACATGAAGTACATTAAGACTTTTTTTTTTTTTTTTTTTTTCCCCCATTTATTTTATACATCTGTCCTTTGACATTAAGTATGTTGTTTAACAATTTGGTCAGGATTTATATACATCGCTTAGTGGCCAGTGTCAAAAGCGATAAAATTTAAATAAACGAAATAATAGCAATTAAATAATATACAATAATACAATACAAGTTTCACTTTACATGATTACATTTTACAACTATTTTTAATTATTTTTTTTTTTACATATTTATGGTTAAGACTTAAACCACGAATTGAAGAAACTATGTCGAACAATGAATAAAGTAAGACTTAAATCGTTTAGAACCAAAATATTTTATTATTTCTAAACGCTCTATGTAATTTTGAAAAAGAAATAGTATTTTTCTTTTTTTTTAATTTTGTACCAGTCAACAAAAATTGCATTTTATATTATATTTGGAGTTGACTAGGAAACAGGCACAACGATGAGTGCCTGAAGATGATTTCTATATATCGCCAAATAAATATTAGTAATAATTTAATTTGAAAAGATATTTCGCTGCTATTAAAACAGTTTATATCATTGTTAAAAATGTATAATTTGTAGGCCATTATAACTCGACGTAAATAGAGTTAAGTTATATGCATACATTATTATTTTGAACTGAAAGAAATGGCTCATGTTCTTAAAATTCTTTTTTTGTCTTCGTTTTGTTTGATTTTTCCATACTTTTTAAATATATTTATACACATACATACGTAGGTAGATAGATACACATTTTTATATTTTTGTTTTTATATGTGTCGCCCGCACTTAGCCCGCAGGTACAGTTCGCGAAAAATATTAAGCGACCCTTTTCCTTTTTCCCTGAATTATGAAATAATTAGTACACTAGTTTTTGTTTTTTTAATGAAAATGCATGAAGGCGTTGGTATAGTTATAATCAGTTGTATTTTTTTATTTCCACTACGACGCTATGTGTACTAATACAAGGACACATTTGATAATTGTTGCAATAAAACTCGCACTTATTGTCACGCCCATTCGTTTCTAGTCGTTTCATTTCGTTTACGTCTTGTAGTTGTATCGCACTTTTTCTTATCTCGTGTCACACCTGTACTATTTGGTTTCACACAACTATAATTTTAATTATGCTGCCTTCAAAAACGGTTATATGATACTTTTATTTACAGTTGCTCCATTTTGTTTTGTTTTATTTGTTTCGTTTCGTTTTATTCAAGACGAATCCATGCAAGGTAGCAGTAGTACAAAAACAAAATTTTATATGTTTATCATGTGTTTTCAATTTGCAATTTGGTGGTTTAAATGCCAAAATTTCCAGCAGAACTCAAAAAAACAAGCGAAACAGTAACAAAACGTAGATCACTTTGACAATGAACCACCAAATCCCAAGAAGAAAAAAAACAAATCAGTTTCTACTACTATTACTTTGTATGGCTTCGACCTGGATTTAATGTATATCCAGCAATTTGACGTTTAGCTGGAATTTCCCCAGTAATTTTCAGTCGCCTGGATTAAATGTGTATCGAGCAGTTTAACGCTTAGCTGGCATTTCCCCCAAGTAATTTTCAGCGGCTCAAACACATTCGTCATTGTTTTTTACTTTTCATCGCTATTAATCAGGCCACACATAGTTATCCTCTTGAACCTCAACCCGGTTATTTTAATTCTGAACGCTACTCGCGAATCTTAGCAGGTAGGCGAGTGTTAATGCGAAAACAACAAAGGATTGAAAGTCTTGAAAATACAGAGCAGCGACACGGGGAAACCCCTGCAAACCCTGCTTGGTTTGTACAAATAATAAGTGAAGCTGTTACCCGCCCCAAATATGTTAAAATGGAAAAAGGTTCAAAACCAGAAAGGAAAGAAAAAATCCACAATATGTTTTCACAACTTCTAGTTAACATTATGATTCAGAAAATGAACAAAATTTTCTTGTGAAAATCGGGATCGGTGGCCATCTCGTTTTGGGCCCATTCACCGAACGTGCGACGCGCTTGATGGTCGTTCGTCTATTCATTATGAAATGGCAAACCAAACTGAGCATAAATCAAGTGACAGCTGTCAAAAAGACTATCTACGAAAAAAGTAGTGCCAACTTGAAAACCTAACCTCTAAAAAAACACCCTTTATTATGTATTATTGAATATGGCAGAGGTGTACTGTTTCCTTTTACAAATCGAAGCGCGTATTTGGCCATACGAGTTTTCAAGGCCAAGCAAAACAAGTACAGCAAGCAAGCAGCCTGCATTGGGCGTGCACCTTAAGTTTCCTAAGGTTTTTGCAGATTGAATGTAAACGAATACAGTTTGAGTTAATGAACGTAAACGAGTATAACTACAATAAGTTCATTTCCCGTAACGATAAGTTGGAGCACCTTTTTAATCCGAAAAGACGATACACGTTCTTATTTTCCAGCTTTCTCGTTGGGTTTGCTCTATTTTTAAGTTATAAGGCAATGCAATTTTTGTGAATTTAAATTAACATGAAATATAATCCATTGTGGGCATTATAGATTGATGGAAGAATCCTTTTAATATAGATTTCAAATAGGGCATCGTAAAAACGGTGAAGGATGATACTAATGTGCAAAAAAAAGAGAACGTTCGAGAGTTAATGAACTGTCGTTTTTTATTTATTCACAAAATATTTTACGGGAGGTAATAAAAAACGCTGTGGAGTTTGATGGCATGCAGTAAAACTGAAAATAAGTGTTTTTTACCAAATAAATGCGAAGTATGTTTGCGCGACTTTCGGAAAATTTGAGAATCTGGAAGCATATTTGTTTTTAATAATAAGAGCACCTCAAATTAATTCAACATATAAAACTACTATATGTATATAATATATATATATATTTTTTTTTGTTTTGCGTTTAATTTTCTTATACTTGTTTTAAAAAGCATAGTACATTCTACAACGAAATCAAAGCATAGTACATTCTACAACAAACACCTTCCTGGAGCTGAGCGTACAGCAACCAAGAGAAAATTTATTAATTAATTTTTACGGTGCTCAACTTAAAGGTGGTGCTGGTCGTTTGATGATTCTAAAAGTTTAAAAGAAAAAAGTGTCTATCCCATTCTTAATGCTATAAAGTAGAATATCGATTTTTTCGTTGTCTTTTTTACTTAAGGGGTTAGGGGTAGTCAGAATTAAAAAAAACTAATTTTTTTTTAAATTGTCTTAAAGTATAATATCTTAAAAATATTGTGTGAAAATTTGAAGTGAATTCGAGAAATACAATTCGAGTTATTCAACAATTAACAAAGGGCGCTCGGGTAAAAAAAACAAAAACTTCGATCAGGCACAATATTATCTATTAATAAAATTAACTTCTCTTGTGCAATTTATTTTAGATGAATCTCCAAGGACTTGTGATGATCAGCGCAAGGGACTTTTACAATTATTAAATTTTTTTTTTTTTTTTTGAATATTTATTGAAATTTGACTAAAGTCAAGTCGAGACATGATGTATTAATACTATGTTTTTATTATTGTAAAATAAAGCAATTGATTAGCAAAAAAAATTATTGAAAATCATCATTTTTTCGGGGCTCTGACTATCCCTCACTCTTTAATATTATCTGGGAGGAAATTGACTGTTTCTCTCTTCTAGAAATTATTAACTTTTCGGTCCCTACCAGGTCTTTACGTACTAAATATCCGTTCCATTTGAATAGGATCTGAACAAATTATACCTGCAATGCTCCTATTGCTCGCTCTCTTCACGAACTCAATGAGATCAGGCTCAATTAAACTCTCTATTGTAATTAAATTTTTTTAATAATGCTATTATAGTATTTGGTGAGTAAGAAAAATTGTAATTTAACCTAATTTTTTTTTTTTTTTGGGTGTTGTTAAATTTACTTTTGTAGTAAGTAGTCAGTAATGCCAATGTAAAACAATCGATGGAAACAGTTATGCGATATGAGCGATTCTGTATCTTTCTCTAACGTATGAATTTTGCTAGCAAATTATACATATAGCTACACTGCTCACCCGAATGCTTCTTTACAGTATGCAATGAAGCAAATATTCATCACAAATGGTAAATCCCAATTATGTAATTTTTAGTCACGGTGGATTCTGCTAAATGCAGAGTCCCTCAAGACTCTCGCTGAAACTTATAGGGTCATCCTATGGCTTCGAGAGTGTAGACACAGAGGTCTACCAAACTGATACCAGGGGGGATTTCCCTGCAGTTCTGGAGGTGCTAGGAGGGAATAGACTCATAGTAGAGAAAGTTCCCGTGGGGATGTTGAATCAGTCATGTTGGATGGGGGTAGTACTAACGACGCGTGCTCTCGAGCGAGGTCCGTCTTCAATATCGGGCAACTGTTCGACAAAGCGGAGGAAGATAGGCTTCTGGCCTCGGATAATGCGGGCACTTACCTCAGGGTGTGGGAGAGGATTTCTGAAGATAAATTTTCAGCGCTTTAAGGCAACATCCGCAAATTTACTTCTCAACCTTAAACCAAGCAAGTGGAGCCGACGTAGTTTTGATCCAGGAGCTGAAATCATTTGATTTATCAAACTTGGTGTAAGTAAATATTCATCGCGAACAAATGGAAATCGAACAATTCTATTTTTTTTTCGCTTTATATTCTAACATTTCACGAATAATTATCTCATAGTTTTTCTATTATTTGGGCCATTTTTTCGCTCGTCGTCCGATAAACTGAGTGCTCCACTTGCTCAGTGTTCGGATGGCCACTTATGCATGGGATTCATTAATTTGTCATTTCCGACTTATCAGCGTTTTAAAAAATGTAGCTACTTCTTTTTTCATTTTTTTTTTTGGAAATGAACAAGCATAAGAATGTCAAATATGAACATAAATTTCCAATTCTGAGTGTACGGGCACGCCCCGCTTTTAAGCTACAGAAAATAATTATCAATTTTGGGTTCTTTCTCATATGAAACGCAACTTTGGCGAATGCATTATTTGTTTTATTTGATGGCACAGGCACGCACAAAATAATTATCATTTTTCTTTCAATTGAGTTCTTCTCTCAAGAGAAACGCAACTTTAGACGAATTCATTATTTGTTTTACTCTTGCATATACATCTTTTGAATGGGAAAAGAGAGCATTCGGCTCTCTTATGCTCTCTTTTCCGCTAATTTATATCGAAAGAAAAAATATTGAAAACATTTGCGTATGTATTAGTAAGAAAATTTTGTAGATTAGTTTCCATCAACCATCTTGTAAAGTTTTCAATCGTATTCGCTAGTGTGATTTCTGGTACTAGCTTTCAAATCGTTTTTCTATGATTGGATTCATGTAGTATACATACTTAAATTCATATATTTACTTGCCATAATCACTACTAATTCGTACCCTCACGATTTCTTCTCATATAGTTATATTCATATTTCGAACTCATTGTAGGCCCCTGCTTTATAAATATATTCCATAGAATATTTGTTTGAAAGATGGTGCAATTTACATTAAGAAAAAATGCAATCGAAATTTACTTAATTATTTACTTTTATTATTCATTTACTATTTATTCAAAAAAGTAGATATTCTAAAGAATATATTTATATATAGAAGATGCTTACATTGAGTTCGAAATTTGAATATGAGCAGAAATCCTAATGTTACGAATATAAAATTTAAGAAAACGGGTAAAAATAAAAAAAACTTCTAATAGAATATAATAATTACGTTAATATAATTATGAAATTATAGATTTTCAACTTAAAATATCCAACTTCGATGCTTACCTTCTCATTGCGTGAAGAACGTGACGATCGTGGCTCCTCAGCTTCCTCACCACCCGTACTACGGGCCTGCTCCGACTGCAAATTCGGATTTACTTCGCAGAATTCACGCCACTTGGCTGCTACTAACATCATTAGCTTGGGTGCTGGTATCTTCGGATTTTCCTTTTGCAAGATGGGGCGAACATGTTGTGTATATAGTTTGTATGATGTCAAATTTTGCATATCCGTTTCCGTATAATCAATCTCAACATCGGTGACATTGAAGGCGGAACAAACGTCTTCAACAGATGGCATACCTTACATTATAAAACAAAAAAGCCATTAGGATTTAGTTGTCGAAATCATCAATCGTTAACAAAAAATAACATCGAAAAATTCTTTAATTTATATTTAAAAAACCAACATGCTTTATATGTGCAATACATTGTGCGTAGTTTATTATGAAGTCTTCGAATACGAAACATGTGATATCGTTTCTTTGGCATACTTTTTTTACTAAATTTTCCTACACATTTCTTTTGCCCACTTCAGTAAAGAGATCGCAATTTTGGAAACTTTGAATATCACGTTAAATGAAATGTGGGTTTGGTTGTCTAGCGCATTACATCATCTCAAACTTGCTTCATATTAAGCGTAACTTGTGAGCTAAGTTTCATTAAAGTATCACCAATAATATTAGATTCATTGATTGCAAAGGAAGTCAAGGGGACGGAAATAAAAATGTGAATTTCAATAATTGTCACTCTTAATAAGGACAACGCATTTTCCCAAAGCGTTTTTTTTTCTGCTGCTATATTTCTGCTGCCGTATTGGGACAATTTGAGTTACAATTTACTGGTAGATTTTGTATTCTCGAAATTTGCTTTGATATGACAGGCATGTGAGGTTGGTTAGTCCCACCTTTTCCTCATTCTCACTGCAACCCATCCAAGTGGGACAAATACCATATACCCAGTTTCGCTCACATATCATCTTGACTTTTAACTTGAGTTATTGCGTATGTGGACGAACGGTGAGACAGACATTCATGAATAAATTGATTTCTCTTATCCAGGGTTGGGCATAAAAAAATCAATGAATATTTGACATGCACACTTCTGTTAGGTGTTTGGCCGAGCTCCTCCTCCTATTTGTTGGGTGCGTCTTGATGTTGTTCCACAAATGGAGGAACCTACAGTTTTAAGCCGACTCCGAATGGCAGAGGCAAGCTCAAGTTGCCGCTCCGTGGAAAACATTTTGAGACAATTGAAGTCATAAAAGAGAATTCGAAGAACACACTCGAGCTTGACTTGTTTACAGTAGCACAGAAAACAAACTATGTGACATATCACGCTGAAATTTGCCATGTAAGCTTATAACAGTCCTACCAAAAAAAAAATTTATTTTTGCCATATGTCATCCGCGGACCGTTTTATTGATAACGTTTCGTTCATATTTGAGCAGAAGGTATGTCTATATTTAACTCCATCCCATTAAGTGAATACGAGAGTTATTTATAAATAAAAATAAAAAAATATAAAAATATGCTTTCCAAAAAGTCGCACCAGATGGTAGAAGAGTTTAATATTAAAATCTCTGCATTTTTAAATGTTTAAAAACCTTTTCACCAGAATCAATAAATTCTGTTGGAAAAACAGTACCAGTGTATGTGTGGAGAGTAGTGATGCACACTCATGTACATATGTACAAACATCAGTATATTAATTTAACCAATATTTATCAAAATTCAACGCACCTGATGAAGTGGATTCCTTTTCTTTTGATGTGGACTTTTCCGCCTCCTTGCGCTTTCGGCCACGCTTTGTTGTACCATAGTCAACCTCCTCGTCATGCTGCATAAAATCACTATCATCGTCGCTATCATTCTTCTTACGCTTCTTTTTCTTACGGCCTTTCTCTTCGCCCTTTTTGGTTTTACGCTTTTTACCCTTCTTCTTTTTGCGATTGTCGTCGGGATCGTAATCATCATCTTCATCATTCTGTGATGAGTGTTAATAGTAAAAATAAACAGAAAAAATATTGAGTAAGTTAATTTGTGCGTTTTTATAGGAATAATGCAACTATTACTCACGTTCGGCTTCAAAGGCGCATCGGAATCATTCGATAGTTCAGCTACTTGTGCTGACTCATCAAGTGCTTCTTCTTCTTCTATAGAATATAGAGTAAAATCATTAATATTAAATAAAAACAAATAAGAGTTGAAAAAACGTTTTGTGGTCCGGCGTCGCAAGGCCGTCTTGCATGCGGCGATAACTTAAAAATTTCATTTACAGTCACAAAACAGTGCCCCAAATTGAAAAAATTAAAAATCCGTGATTCTTTGCATAGAACAATTTTTGGGTGTACATATCCATGTATGTACTTATACAGATGAGAATTGCAAATGCATACAAACGTCCCCACACAATTGTGTCTACTACATTAGAGGAAGGACCGGATTTATAGCTGGCCAACGGATGTCATTTCAACAGCGTTCCCCAAAAATGCATGGGAAACAAATAAACTGCATTTCTGCTGCAGAAATGCTTATAGGGTTGGAGCAAGCAACCCGTTGTCAATAAAACAAATATTTTTTCTCAAATTATATTTATATTTTTTTGCAATTTTTTCTTAAATGTTTGTGTTTGTTTTTTTCGTCAGCTTCCTTTTCATTTGCATTTTACATACTAAGAATATAACAATATCTTTTTTTTTTAAAGTGATTTTTTGCTGGTTTTGTCAGCAGTTCTGCTCTTAATATTTTATGTATGTATATATATGTGTATATATTTATATAGTATGTATATTTAATGTTTATCAATAAGTTTTCATCGTAACCATGATCTCCAGTAAATCATAATTGCATTCGTGGTCATTGTCATTATTATCATCATACAATAACTTCTGTTTAGTTATGCAAAATTACATGTGTTTGTATGTACTATATACTAAATAATGATAATTATATGAAATATATAAAATTTCTCTTTTGTTTAATTTTTGCTTAACGTGCATAATACTTCACTATTACCACTACCGTTTCCTTCCTTCGAATATGCCGTTTAGTTTTGCCTTAAGTTTGAAGCGAATTGAAAATGTTTGGGTGACAAAATCGTTTACTTTTTGTTATTTTAATTGTTTGCCTCTGCATACATATGCACAACGTTAATCTCAATTACTCGGTTAGTAATAAACAGTGTTGGAAACCTAAAGATGCTGAAACCCTTTGAAAAATGTGTCAAATTAGTTATTAACAACTGCCAGTTGAAATAAACCAAACACGAAACTTAACATTAATAGTGTACAAACAATTATTTGAGTGGTCACTTCAGCAGTGGAAAAGAAATTAAAAAAATGTTGGCCTTTGTTTTGCTTAATGCATATTTCAATCTTCTTTGTTTTCTCTTAATATTTACTACTGTATATTTATGTATATAAAAAGCTTCAACTTATTAATTTACGTACGCATAACAAAAATAGGCAAAAAGTAATTCAATTCACTTTTTAGTTACTTTTTTGATATAAACAAAAAAAACAGCAACATGATATTCTCAGCTAGGACATTTGAAATTTATTTTTCGTTTTTACTTGTTTTTGTGTGACTGAGTGAATACCTCAACTTGGCCGCATAGACGATGTGCCAAAAAAAGTGTGCATTTATGTATATTTAGGCCAATCACAATTCGGTGCATATGCATTTTTCCGGTGTTGCGAATTGCTATAAAAACACAATAACAAATTGTGCATATTTGCCACTAAATTTTGCAAATGTACCGAAAAATCCAATGCAAGACTGCATGCAACGGAGTGTGATTACGCATTTTCTGTTTTGTTTCTTCTTCTTGCAAGTCCTGACACAATTAGAATGTACGCACAACCCATTAAAAAGTTTGCTAAACAACATAAAAAACATATCTGTGGACTTTCAACGACGCAAAACTTAAGCCGAATTAGCCATTTCTACACAAACATTAAACAGTTGCTTTTCAAACCAATATCTAAATTAACGAACATTCATAGCCTTATCTTAGGAATCCACTTTAACATATATTAATTTGAACAAAAATACTAAAACTTTCTGATCAGATCTAAAACCGAGACTTGCCAAATTCAGCCAAGTTCTTATGTCAGAAATCCACAGATGTACCTGCATGAGACCAAATATAATATATCTATAAAACTATTTTAAGCGATTACGACAAAAAAAAAACGTTTATTAACTAACCAGTGGTAAAATGCTTTTTAAGAAAATTTAAAAACTTCGAAAGTATAGAGAGTTAACAAAGACATACAACAAATGGGTGGGCACAAAAAGGTGAAATTTGTTAAAAATGTTTAATTGCTTTCATAAACTTTTTACAAAGGATGCCAACATCTGAAATCTTTTTCAACTTTATATCCAAAGCATTATATACCGAATTTATTTGTTAGCGGTTTTTGCTGAAGTTGAACTTTTTTTGGGTCTAAACCTTAAGTGCAAATGCATAATAGCGGAATTCGCCATGTCTTGCAAAGCACTTACACGTTTTGCAAACGTTTCCAAACATGTAATGACAAAACCAAATATAACCGGGAAGATATTTGCTAAATCTGCAAAGCATGCAGCAGCGAGAATCGTGTATGTTAAATACTATTCTATTGCAACTTAGCGGCGTGATACACTCGTACTCTGTCATATATAAATATAGGACTTTTGCGAGGCAGGGAATCCCCTTATTTTGTTTATTTAATTAGTTTTGAAATTATATTGCGATATAGGTATTATATGTACATATATCTCAAATGTGACGGTAAACAAAATCCAATGCATATTTTTTACATTTTGACTGTTTCTTTTTTTTAATATTCATTATTTTTGTATAAAAATATGTTATACAATATTATTTAGCAAACCACAATATATCCAATTTTAAAATTTTAGGCAAAATTTGGAAAAATTGTACAAATATTTCATTCCACTTCTAAGGGTTTTAATTACAATTTATAGAACGACTTTTGGTATGCAGTTTATTACATTTTACAGCTTATTAAATTTTAGTTTAAGGTGTAAGCAAATTTGAAGCTTCTGAAAAATACCGTTGCTTTTTATACTTTTTTTTCTTGCAATTTTCTCTATTAAAAAAATCTCGTAGTTCGTGGAAATTTTCTGACTTTTCCACACAATTTGAAAATTGGATTTATATGCTTTTCATTAGACAATGCACTACACTTTTATACAAAAATAATGCACATTAAAAGAATAAGAAAAATTGGTCACCATTTTATCGCGGGATGTGGCATTTTTAATGACAGTATTGGCATTTTTCAAAAGCATTCCCTATTGATCTACGCCAGATTTTAAATTTTACTTGCATTATTTGCAACTCAGATTCAACCCTTTGAAATTGGTAAGTTTTGAAAATAATTTGGAGTCTTGCAATTTGGCATCATTTGGTTACATGTTCATTATATAGTATATACATACATATGTATGTATGTATGTATGTATTATATATCGACAACTAGATAATTGAGTATGCTTCAAAAAAACAACAAATTAAACAAGTTTACTTTCACAAACTTCTGAAAAATTGCACAATTCGCATTTTATTATGCACCTATTTAAAAATTATAGCAAAATTAATAACACGAAAAAATAAGGCAAAGTGCATCTAATAAAGAGAATGCAGAAATAATATACTAGAAAGTCGGTAACTCTGAAACTTCGGTCCTTCATGCAAGCAATCATTTTTGTGAGTAGTATGTAGTACGTACGTATATGAGTGTGTGTGAACGTGTTTATTACAAAATTTACTTAGTTTTTACACTTTATGCGTTTTTGCAAGCAAAGTACGTAGGATTAATTGAGCTCATATTATTATTACTTTTTGTAACCTGTGCACTTTTGTTACAATTTCTGAATTTCTTCAAATGTATAGTATGTACATGTGTAGGTATGTATGATCTAAAGAATTTCCTTTTGAATACACGCATTTAAGTTTAGTTATAATTGTTGCAACCTGCACCTGCAACCGAGAAATACTCCAAAGAAAAAACTTGTAGACGCACAGATAATTTATATTTAGTCTTCGCATTTCACACTTTCTCCCTCCCTCTTCTTGTAAACAAATCGTACAAATAAAAAAACTATTTTATACCAAATTTAACTAAAAATTTCTTTAAGATTTATTTTTAATTCAAATTCAACCACTTCTTGTAAATCATTTAATTATTGTATGTGTTTACTCTCACATAAACGGTTGCATTGCAATAGTGTTTTCAAAAAAAAAAAAAATATTTCCAAATTATGTATGCACTGTACACGTAGTAAGACGGCAAAAAAGCATAAAATTAAAACAAATATAGGCAGTCGCCGCTTAATCCTAATTATTACACAATTAATTATTCCCTTAAAATTTCTGCTTGCTCTAGTGTTTTTTGCTTTTTTTGTTTAAATTGTTTTAAAAATATATATGTATAATATATATATCAGTGTTATATTTAAATGTATGTATGTTTACATAAGGTATACATATGTGGTTTTCTTTTTAATAATAAAATCGTGGAAATCGGGGATTTTCTTTGCATTTCCAATTCACTTTAACATTCGTATTCATTTCCTACTCCTTTCTTGTAATACAAAATTCCTAACTCTAATTAAATTTTGCACTCAGGACGTATTTCAAATAGCTGGTAAACCGCGACTTGATACTTTAAAAATTTTATTTAGAAGAGCAAACTATGTAGTACGAGTGTACACTCAACTTTAGGTTATTTTGCTTTTATTGAGTCGGTGCGATCGCTCCTTATGATTGCATATCAGCGCCTAAAAAACAACTTACAAAATCCATTAACAAGCTTGTTCAAATGTGAAACAATAGAAATTTTAACGTTAATCAGCAATTTCATAAATACGTCCCGGTTGCATATTAATTCAGGATTCTCAGTTTCTTATGCCATTTTTACAGTAATGAAGTTGCATTACAGCATGCACAAAATCAATAGCGGTCATCATTTTCATCGTTCGAGCTTGAATCGGAACCAACATCAACGTCGTTATCGTTCAAATCAGCGTCGTTAGAATCTTCATTGTTGGAGTCCGATGAATCACAAGAATTTATATCATTGTTACTGTTGCGGTGTTCTTGCGTTCTCCTCACGATCTTTTCATCACCTACGTCCGCGTGCGCTGGCATATAATGATGGTGACCATTGAATTGTTCTTGAACCTGTTGCTGTTGTGCGCTGTATTGTCCACCAGCAGGCGAAGTATGTGCCTGATTGTGAGGCGACAAATATTGCTGTTGTTGGTTTTGCTGTTGTACGTTATTATGTGTATGCTTCTTCTTTCTATGTAATATTTCATCCTGCTGTTGTTGATGCTGTTGATATTGTGGAAAAAGACCTGGTTCATTCTGCTGCGCGTAGTATTGCGTTTGGTGCTGATATCCACTTGGTGGTGAATGGTTGCTTTCGCTACCACTAACCATTGGCGAAACACGTGCGTTATGCGCAGCCGCAGCGGCCAACACATTGTTGCTGCCATCCACCAGGTGCGATGTCACATTCGCTGTCATATGCATAGCGGCCGTTGTGGAGGCATGTTGTTGAGCTGCCTCCGCCGCCGCTGCTGCTGCCGCCACCATTGACCTCAACGTATGATCGTAATCGGTTACAAGCTGCTTGATGTGCGCCAGTTTGGCATGCAAGTAATAGAAGCGTTGCTTGTCGCGTTTCAGCTCCTCCTCATTCTCAATTCGCTCATATTCAGCTACAATTTGCTGCTGAATATGCTCATAGTCGGAGCAGCCTTGCGGCACGCGTCGCAATTGTTCAGCAAGTACGTGGAAGTTGCGGCGCACATCTTCAAGGCGCTCCAGCAGTTTGTTGTACTCATCGAAGTCCCGTTCAAATTCAGTCTTGTATTGGCGTCGCTGTTCGATGCTTTTGATAGCCGTATACATGCTAAAGTCATAAGTTGGTCTTTCAGCGGCGTCCGCATTGGGTGCATCAGTGATGGCGGAATGCTGCGTTGGCGGCAGCTGCGATGTACTTTGGAGCTGTGGCTGCTGTTGTTCTAGCTGCTGATAAGGATGCTGGGGAGGGTTGTAATGCCGTTGCACTGGGGAGTGTGTGCTGGCGGAATGCGTTTGTTGCGATTGGTAATGTGATACCTGTTGCAGGTGCCGTTGTTGTTCTTGTTCTTGTGGTGTAGGGCTGCGTACACCACTAGCGCGTGGCTGCTGTTTACTTCCCGTTGTCGTCGCTGATGCTGCTAAACGAGATGGTGCTTGGCTTTTGTTGTTGCTGCTGCTGCTGTTGGTGCTGCCACCCCTCCCCGTTGGCACATGTTCTTCACGCTCATTCGTACCGCTGGCTGCAGCTGTGGGCATTTTTGGCGAGTATATGACACTTGACTTTTGGTGCTGCTGTTGCATGTAGCTGGGCGACTGACGATGGTAGTTCCCACCACCATTGCGGGTGCTACTGCTATCACGTCCTGTTGATCTGCTGCTACTACCAGACTCTGGAACAAAATTAACACCGTATGGCAGCGAACCTTTCGGCGAGCCTGCCAACGCACCTCGCTTCATTGTATGTTTTAAGTTGCTACTGTTGCCTTCGTTTTCTTGTACGTTATAATTTTTGTTGCCGATGTTATTGCTGCTTTTGGGTGAAATGTTCATCACATTAGACGAACTATTGCTATTTCCAGAGTGGCGATTTTCTTTCGGATTGCTGCCAGCCGCTTTATTATTACCGCTGCTACTTGATTTGCGTGCGCTATTACTGCTATGTGGTAGATAACTACCGCCTTGCTGCTGCTCAATATTCAACATAAAGTCATCCATATTGTTGAGTACGTTGTAGCTGAGGTCGGTATTACCAGAACTGTCATCGCCATGACCAGCGTTACGCGAACCTTGTGGGGAATAGGTTGATGATGTTGCCGTCTGTTTGCTCCGGTGCATGGGGTAATTAGTGCTGCCACCACTGTTATTGGTGCCGTAGCTAACACCCCGCGATCCATTACCAACACCGCTACTATTTGTGCTCCCCGAATTTGCGGGATTGGCACCAGCTATTGCGTCCTTCTTAAAATGACTAATACGCTGCTTCTTCGGCTGGACTGTGCATACAAATGGCTCGTCATACTCCAGACTAGTGCGTTTTAAACCATTACCGCCATTCAAGCCACTGCCACCAGCTATTGGAGGCGGGCTACCGGTGTGTATTGATGTGGGACTTTGGCCCGATGTTGAACTACCCGCGTCTGAGCTCAGGGGTGGAGTTAGATTTTGTGGTTTGCGCCGCTTAAGTTGCTGCAACTCCTGCTCCGTGTAGTATGGCCAATTCTCGTTCACGTCATTCCACATTTGACGGCGTAAATTGTATGTGTTGTCACGTGACAACGTCGCAATGTCTTTAAGTATATTGCTGATTAGTGAACGTTCCCGATCCCGCAATCCTTCGTTTTGGAGACGTGAATATAATTCAGGCTTTTTGAAAGGCCGCAGCGCAAGCAAATGGATCAGCCGTTCGCGTATTTTACGGCGCGATATATCAGGTAACTTACCGCCTCCACTATTAGCATTTGAGGCACCTCCACCTTTGGCACCGCTGCTCGCCTTCGAGCCGTTGCTTGAAAATGAACTGCCTCCACTACGTGAGAAACTGCTATTACCGCTTGCAGCATTATTGCCCAGCCTTGACTGTTTACCGCCTCCAACGCAATTATTAGGTAATGTAGATGTAGTGGATTCGGGAGGCGAATTATGTTGTGCAGCAGACGCGTAGCCATTGGTGATACCACCCGCTAGGGTGGAAGAGAGCGATGAGGCAGACGTGAGTGACGGCGATACGTTGCTTTGAGAATAGATATTGTTGGCACTGCCGCTGCCATAGCGGTTATTACCGCTATTACTACTACCAGCAACTGTGCCCGAGCCGCCCAGTAACGTGGGATTTGGCGAGCGTGAAGACGAGGAAGATGTGCCGCCAAGTTTATTGTGTATGCGTTCATTACCACTATTTAACGAAAGTTGTGTGGCTGGCGGCGAATTATTGTTTAGCGACGATATTGTTTTGTTACGATTAAGGCTATTTAAATAATTACTACTGCTGTTAGTGTTGTTGCTAGTGCCACTGTGCCCCAAATGCTGATAGACTGCCGATGAAGGAACAGATTTCTTCACCTTACGTCCAATATCGGTTTGGTTTGGTTTGATTTCGCGTATGCATTTACTCTTCTCCGTCTCTTCGGCAATTGCCATTTTGGTGCGGGTCGTATCGTAGATATCATCGTTGGCATGTATGCGCATGCGATAGGGTATTGAGCCGAGCACATCCAGACCTTCTGCGGTCTGTTGAATACACTCAAGGGAGCCCTCAACATCATCAATAGTAAAGCCAAATTTACGGTCTTCCAACGTGGGAAAAAAGATGACACCCGAGTTGCCATTGACTTTAATTTTGGGACCTTGACCATTTGTGAAACGCTTGTCATTATCGCTGAATTGATATTCTTCGATGGCGCGGTATGCGGAATCGGTGAGCTTGACAAAAATATATTCCTTTGACTCATCAGTGTAGCGATTTTGTGACATGCCATAGTTGCCGGACGTAAGTGCAGAAGGGCATTTTGCAGTAGCGATCGAATTTGACATAACGTATTACAAACTGTGCGAGAGCTGGGTGTTGGTTGGTTCAACAATCAATTGAAACTCAAACTACAAAAGATTTATGTGATATCGGAAAACGCTTGGCGAATAATATTACTTTTTCCGATATTTAAACATGCATCTAAGTAGTGCCGGATTGGTGTTTGTTGGCGTCTGTGGAAGTTTTATGATCGTTTCTTTATTTGCTTTATTTTTTAGTATTAGGAAGCATGAACCGTGGAAGAGTTGTTATTGGCCGCTATAGTAGTTTTTGTTTTAATATAACGCTTAGGACGTGGTAGTATTACAATTCTCCTTTTCGACTTTTGGAGATGTGCTTATTTTGATTGAGTTGTTGCTTATTGAGTGGTCTTCTTTAGTTCTGTTGAGAGGAATAACAATTCTCGTGGAAATGGTTTTAATTAGTTGATAAACCTTGTTTGTTTTTTCATGAGCTGTAACTTTTTTTTTCGGCAATATTACCGATATTTTAAGTTTTAGATACTCCGACGTTTAGTTGATTTGTTGGTGCTCTTTTACTTTTTTTTTAATTTTGATTTTGCGATGGATAGTAACTTTTTCGACTATATTTTTAATAGATTTTGTATTCTTTTAATTCTCTTCCGCATCCACTGAAGATAATTACGCGTGATCTTCGTTGATTATAGTTAGCGATTATGTCGAAAAGTATGGTAATGACTGACGAGACTTGGTCATATGCAGTTTTATGCTTTTGATTTTTTCGTTATATAGTATATTTTTTATGTTTTTGGATTCTGTAAGCAATACTGCGACGAAAAGATTTGCCTTCTTTCTTTCTTTTTCCAATTAATTCTACTGCGGATCGCGATTTGTTAATGTGTGCGTATGCGGTGTGCAATACGAAATTCACAGCCACAAGCACGAGTGCTGGTGCTATGCGCCTGCTGATCTGTTTACTGCCTTTATTAGGGGGGGTTTTTCGCAGTAGCTGTCACTGACTTATGTGGCCTATTTGTGTATTGGTTTTGCCCTTGTTGGCCGTCGCTCACCGTCGTTTGACGTGATAATTTTTTGATGTTCTCTTTTTCACGGTAAAATCAGCTTTATATGTAATTAGAATGACACTTTTTTTACTGGTAATTTTGGTATGATTTCCACACAAATTAATATCAAAATTAATAATATTAACTAGGTTAAGGTAGGCATAGTATTTGCAGAGACTGCTATTACTGTGCGTGATTTTTTTATTTTTGTGATGGTATTGGCTATTGTTTTTCTTGTGATTATAATTGCAGGTTTCGTTGTTGTTGTAGTGGGAATTCTTGCTTCTGTTGGTATTTACTACCGTCGATGTTGCTGTTATGACCACTACTATAGTAGCTGTAGCACTGACTGCGGTTGCTAATGTTTTTGCTCCTAATGCTGAGGAAAGTACAAACAGTTGTGGTACCTGCAAGATACTTTGTTCGTATCTCCATCTGTCAATGGCTATATTCGGTGCGGTAAAGCGAGACAGCAATATGTAAATGTTGCTGTTGTATCAGAGTTTTCGCTTGGTTTCTATGTATGCACTCGTATATACAGTGGCATGTCTAGCGACGTTGTCTTTGAATTTCATACGCTGTTGTTGTTAATACTAAAAATCATCTGTGTATGATTTTTATATGTTTAATTCAATATGCACACACTTGTAGAATGTCAAAATGAAAGAAAAAATACAACAAAACAAGTGTTTTACGCTTCTTATATTTTTCCTGTTGTTTTTGTCAACGTTTCATTTTAATATGAGCGGAATTTTTGCTCGTTTTTTCAATTTGTTTGTTGTTGTTTTTCTCTTGTTGCTCTGGGGATTTGTGGTTTTTCAATGGGGTTTTCGGTTTTTTTCCTTCTTTCAAAATACTTTTCATGAATTTACTGCTTTTGTTTTTGATTTCGAACTTATTTTAACTTGTTTTTTTTTCTTTGCAAAATTTTGATCAACTTTAACGCACAATCAACGTTTCGGCGTCACACTTTTCCTTCACGCACTTACATATATTATATATTTATACATGTATATATGTATAATGACGATGATTTGTACAATTTGCTATGCGTTTCTGGCTTCTAAAAACTAAATAACTTTACTGATCACACACTTCAATCACTCTCTCCACTTGATTATGTGGTGCAAGCATATATACATAGTATATGTTAATTTAAGTTCATTTTAAATTAAAGGTTTCTTTATCGACGTCCGAAAGGTATCTGTGAAATGAAATCGAAACAAGTTGTTTTCAAGCGCTTGCTTGACTGGCTGGCTGTTTGGGTAGATAGTGCTTTGCTTGCCTTGCTTTTTCGTTGTTGTTGTGCTCGTGTTGCTACTTTAATTTCAGTTTAGTACGTGCTTTGTATCACTTTTTGTTGCTGCCTGACTGCTTACGCGTTCACGTTATTGTTGTTTTTTATTGACATATCAGCACAAAGTCGAACGAAACAAGTTTGCAATTTGTACTCTCTCGTGCTCCCTCTCTCTTATCTCACCAACACTATTGCCTTTATTGCCTTACAAAGGCTATCACTCTCCAACCTTTTACTCTGAATTTATTTCTCTTTAAATCAAGCTCTTTCTCTTTCTTATTCGATCTCCTCTTTTGCAGACACTTACCCTCTCTCTATTGATTGTAAAGATTGTAAAAAAACACGCTAATATTTGCACCTTAATCCAGCATCTATCTTACAACAAAAAAAATTGTAGCCTTGCTTTCCAAGTAATTGATGGATCGTTTTGGAAGAGAATTTTCTATATGTAGGCTGACATAAATCGTGCTACTCGTTGTTGTTAAGCGAATTTGTTGCTTTCTTTTTTTCTTGTAACAGAAACCAGTTTTTTTCTTATATAGTATTATTTAACACACCGAGTATATTCATAAAATCATTTGTTTTTTTTAGTCTTTATCCCACTCTCTCACTCTCACGATTAGCTTTTAGCCTGCTGCGACACAGCTGTGTTAACAAACACGTTCGTTGAAAAACGACGAGTAAATTATGTACTAACGAGTGAATGACGAACCAAAATGTATTATAAGTTGTGCGGAGTGGCGAGGGGTGTGTCGTGCATACACACACGTGCGTATATCTTGCTTTACACAATTATGACTATTTTCGAATTATTTCAAATTACCGCTGGAACTTATTCTCTCTGCTCTTGCGAGTGCTTTTCAATCACTGCTGCTTCGTTGTTGCTGCTTATAAAATTATTACGGTATTGTTTACGTATATTTCAATTGAGATTTATCTTTGACGATTGCCAAAAACACTTTGTATCTCTACAAGTCGCTGAATTGCCTTGTTGTTCTTGTTGTAAGCCAGGTATGAACGAAATCCGCTCGACGAAAAACAGTTCTAAAAAAAATGAATTTATTTGTAGCAAAAATTAAAGATTTATTGACAGTAAAATTCGAAAACGCATTTTTTTTGTATTTTACACCGAGCCTTTTTTCACATTGATGCAAGTATGTAAGTATGCAGTGTGCGTAAGATTAAAGAATAAATTTATGTAAAGCTCGCCATAAAAACCATACAGACTGGCCCCTAGAATAGTTATTTCGTATTCGCAACTAAATCGAAACGGCGTACATAGAAACAAAAGAAACATACGCATATCGCAAATTTATCAAATTCATGAGAATTGCAATACAAAAAAGAAACATATAGTGATTCAAGATTTATGTAGATGTTTGGCAGCAATTGTTTGTTACAAGTTAATTTTCTTTCAGACAATAAGTACAGCCGGCTTTGTAAAGGGAGCGATACTCTCCGAACATTGCATTTTATGAAAATGCTGAGCACATATGTATTCATCTAAGCGGATACGTCAACACGCAAAACTGCCGCATTTGAGGTATTGAAAATACATATGCCATTCAAGAAAAAAGTATGCACCCACAACGAATCACTGTTTGGTGTAATTAAAGTATAATAATTAAGTTATTATTGATCGTTTGAAGTCAGGACACTTCTCCGATTGAACTCTCTAACCGTTTTGCTGTGCCGCTATCGGAGGAAACCCCTTTAAATCATACACATCCGGTAATACTGCGTTTGAATTGAATAATGCCACCTATTTAAAAAGAAAAATTTTGGACGCCAATCATTTGCGAAGAATCATTTTCATTTGAATATGAAAATGCATTCTGCAAAAAAACAACTTGATGCCATGATAAAAATCTTTCTCCGACCAAATACACTTGTGCCAACATTATTCACAATTCCTGAAAAATTGTTGAACTCGATATTTCCTAATCGGCCTTCTGCGGCTCGAGCTCTTCTATGGGCTGGAGAAAGAGTCCAGGGAAAATGGAAAAGTTCGTTTAGGTTTTTTACCCAGAAGTCACACCGTGCTATACGTGTGGTCACAGGTGTATGTTACGCAATGAATTACATAGTTATAACAAAGTTAACGAAACCATTTTCGCATGAGAAATATTGCAAATATGTATTATAAAAAGATGAACTGACTTAATTATGAGACCACAAGTGTGCTTATATATCAGACAATACGGTGATTGAATAACTCTTTGGTGAATTTGGCAAATGTACGCTCCGGTACTAAACTATGCATGCCGCCTCCAAACGGCAGACAGGATGGGATTTTTTCTTGGCGGAAACACACTCGGTCAGTCATAACTGTCGAGAAGCAATTGCTTTTAAATCACACGCAAAACGATGAATCAAAATAGCAGATATTTGATTTAACAAAGTTCGTTGCAAAAAATATTATTTTTAAATATTATGCAGACTTTTTACAGGATTTTTTACACAACCCAATATTAAGATCAATGTGCTTTTGGCGATATATTAAAAATAAATTACTTGTATTGCATTTTCAATTATTCACTGTCGAAAAAGCTTTTGAGCTACTTACTCTTTGGTGACGCTGACACTGATGTTTTTGTAGTATCACTCAATAAGAATTCGCCAGGTTACGACCGTGTAGCTGCAAAAGCCGAACAATTCAGGATAAATGATAAATTAAATGGCTAATGACAATGTGAGATGTATAGCGTTAAGTTGTGAAGAACTTGGCTGAAACATACAATTCGGCTCTTGACGGGATGACCATAATTTCTATAAAATTGCTTCATTAGTATTTGAATTCTTGAGCTTGTTTTTTTTCTTTTATGTATATATTTTTTCATAGAATTTACTCTAATTCACCATGTATCATTGTAATTATTTTTAAATAATTTGCTTGCTTACTGTATGTTTGATGACCTGCACAAGTTAGCACTCTTTTCCCGCTCTATGACTCGTATCTCTTCTTTGTCTTATACGCTCTTTTTTGGCCAGCCTCTTAATGAACTCACTGCACGTCGTTCCTGTTAGTCAATTGCTGTGATTGTTTTGTTTGGCTGGTTGTGGAGGTAATTGTAGGCTTTTGACTTTGATGTTCTCATTGATTTCTGGGGATTCTTTGATTACTGGTGGTGTTTGTGCATTTCAGGAGCTTTATTTATAGAAAATAAATATATAACGCATATATTATATTAATTACTCCAACACGCTTATGTATATAAACATTGCCGAACATTGTCGCTCGCCGTTCTCGCTATTTTCCATCACGCTTGCTCACGTCACTTTATCACTGATATGAAAGATAGCTTGATTGATAAGGTTTTTTTTTTCAAAGATTCTTGTCAATTGTCACTAGTTGTTTTTGTTATTTGCGCGCATAATTTGCTTATCGTAGTACCGTTGCAATTACCCATGACATTTGTGCACTGTTTTTTCACTTTAAATATTTTTCTTGCCACATAAAAATATTAAATCTTAAGAAACTTAAATACCGACATTTCACACGCTGATTTTATAGGTTTAAATATTTCATTATCTCTTATCGAGGTTGCCATATTTGTTAAAAATAATCGCAAACGAATATAAGGGAAAATACAAATAAAACTTTAAATTTCAGATCGCTCTGAAATGCCGCGGGGCGGTGAATAATAATAACATACTGGCGCATATAGTTGAATATAATACAATATAATTAAAAGATTCTTAAGCAAAACTTCTCCAAATTTTGGTTAGTGGCTAGGATAGAGGGACTTAGTCTTCTTGTCCGCATCAAATTTCATACAGCTTCTTTTAAGATTATTGTGTTATACAATTTATAAGGAACAGGTTTGCTACCCTCCTCCAGGAACACTCTTTGAGGGAAGCTTTCAGACTTTCAAACAGCACTGTTGGAGCGGATATTTGCTGCAAGTATTATTACTTGCTGCTTTAATACAAATTTTATTTTTTCTCTTCGAAAAGTGTTTTATAATAAATTAATTAAATCATCTTCCATCCACATCTTTCATTTGTATTAAAATACTAACTATGCTTCAGAACTAGACAGATAAGTAAAAGTGAATATATGCCAATTTTTTAGTACTAACAATGTTATAATTTTTTCTTTAATTCTAAGCCTAATTTGAAAACCAAAAGTTGAAAGTAATTATTTGGTTAGAGGTTCGTTTGATTCGCGTGACCTTCATAGTGAGGCGATGTGAATAATGCTATAAGCACGAAAGACAGTTATAAGAAGATATGAAGAGGGGCTAGCTCACTAAAGAGAGCTATGAACGTATATAATTGCCAGAGAGCAGCTATGTACGTATAATATAAATATGCATGTATGCACATGCATACATTTCTATACAAGAAAGCATTAGTACAAATTCGATCGGTTGGAAGCGCTGAGTTGGCGAGCACAGTTGGAGTAAATAGTCGTTCAAATCGAACTCAATCAACGCACATGAAAAGTAAAATCCGGCAAGACAAGTTTTATATTGTTATACATTGTAAATCAGATAAAAAAAACTAAACCCCAAATTTTGATATGGTAAATTTGTGTGAAATTATGAACGTGCACACATTTGTAGGTATACATATATACCTACATATTTCAATCAAAAAGTAGTTTAAGTAGACGATTGGTCATTATGAAATAAAATCCAATAAATAGTACAAGTTTAATATACAATTGCTTTTTTTTTGTGTTTTAATCGTCACCGTGTATGAAGTGTGTTCGATTGCCGGAACCAAGCTATCTCTTACCGGACATTCGGTAAAACTCTCAGAATTTTGTGTAAAGAATAGTTACTAAATAAAGAAAAGGGGAAATTAAAAACAAAACCTATGAGTGGTCTCTTCAACTGCTATAGCTTGAATGCAAGAGTTCGACTTTAATTTTGATTTGAATTTTCTTTTCTTTGGCAAACACGGCAGAAATCGACTTCCGAGTGCAGGGTTAAGCTCATTGACAGCCCTAAGCAGAAGTAGTGGGAGCAGTATTGCTGCTTGGAGCTGCTCCAGTGACCATAAACTAGAGGTGAGGTTCAGTACACTAGACAGGGCTAGTTTACTAGGACGGCACCCCTTGGTCGAGAAAAATCCCCGAGTCATTCCGCTACGTAGAACCAGCTGCTAAGAGAGTGATTGAATTCCGCCGTATCCGAATGGGTTGATGCGTGACTACCATTCGGAAAACGTAGGTTCGAATCTCCGTGAAACACCAAAATAAAGAAAGTTTTTTTCTAATAGCGGTCGTCCCTCGGCAGGCAATGGTAAAACTCCGAGTGTATTTCTGCAATAAAAAATGTCCTCATAAAAAAATATGTATCTGCCGTCAGTCGGCTTAAAACAGTAGGTCACTGCATTTGTGTAATAACATCAAGACGCCCACCACAAATAGGTGGAGGAGGTCGGTCAAACAACCAAAAAGGGTGTAAGCGCAAAATACATACAGCTGTGTTCAAAAATAGAGTAGTGCAACGCCTCACAACATTCATATTCATTTTTCGACATATTAAACAATGTTAAATGAACACGTGTTCATTTGTGTTCTAAGAATAGCGATTAAATCCCGTTAGTTTTGCATTGGTTTGTGTAAGCTTTTGATGACTTTTGCGAAATGCACCCAAAAGTGGATGTTCATAATTATAGTACTGATTGGTGTGAGTGGTTGCAAACCAATTATAATAATTTATTAGTACAACAAAAAACTTCAATGGTAAGTGTAATGCAGTAGTTAATGTTTTGGTGAATGATTTTCATTGGGTTTGTAAAATTTTTTTATTCTAGTGGGCAGAGGAAAGAATTGCACGGCTGAGAAAAGAATTTTGATAGTTAGCTTAAGAGCAAAAGGCAAAACGTACAAGGAAATTGAAAATATTGTTGGCTGCACACCTAAAATGATATTTAATGCGATTCATTATAAAAAAAGCCAGAAAATCGGGTGAGAAAAAGCTAAACAACCGCTGTCGAAGATAGTCGCATTGTGCGCTTTAGCAAGATAAGGACGTCAGCATCATCTAAAGTTATCAAAAATGAATTGAATCTCTCGGTCAGTGAGGTTTACAGTCCGTCATCGTCTAATTGAGCAAAATCTAAATGCCAGAAGTCCTAGAAAAGTATCCTTTTTGACTTGGAATCATGTAGAAGAACGACTCAGATTTGCAAATGCTCATCTGGTCTGGCCCGCAGAAAAGTGGCGAAACATATTGTGACAGACGAAAGCAAAATTATTTTATTTGGTGGAACAGACTCTTGGCAGTATGTACGACGGCCACACCAAACACCGAATATAATCCTAGGTACACAAAGAAGGCGGCCGCCGTAGCCGAATGGGTTTGTGCGTGAGTACCATTCGGAATTCAGAGAGAGAACGTAGGTTCGAATCTCGGTGAAACACCAAACTTAAGAAAAACATTTTTCTAATAGCGGTCGCCCCTCGGCAGGCAATGGCAAACCTCTGAGTGTATTTCTGCCATGAAAAAGCTCCTCATAAAAAATATCTGCCGTACGGAGTCGGCTTGAAACTATAGGTCCCTCCATTTGTGGAACAACGTCAAAACGCACACCACAAATAGGAGGAGGAGCTCGGCCAAACACCCAAAAAGGGTGTACGCGCCAATTATTTTTTTTATTTTTACACAAAGAAGACGGTTAAGCATAGTGGCCTAAGTATAATGATATGGGCTTGCTTTTCTTACAATGGCGTTGGCCCTATACATATGATAAATGGCATTATGGATAACATGTTTATGTAGACATATTATTGTACAAAATATAATGCTACCATATGCCAGTTAGGAAATGCCTATAAAATGGACATTTCAACAGGACAACGATCCGAAACATACAAGCAAGCTTGTGAAAGATTGGTTTGCATCCGAAAAGATCGATCTTATGCTATGGCCACCTCAGTCCCCAGATCTTAATCCGATCGAAAACTTAAGGGGAGATGTTAAGCGGGTTTGTGGCAATTACAAATGCTTCAAACAAAGCTTATCTTTGGCAAGTGATTCAGAAAGTATGGTCTCAAATCTCCTTAAAGCGTTGTCAGGACCATATCGATTCCATGTCCTGTCGATGCGAAGTCGTTATTAAAAATAAAGGCTATGCAACTAAATATTAGACTGTATTGACTATATAGAACTCAAAAAATCATTTTTGAATGAAGTTATTCAGTTTTGTTTTTCCATTTATATAACCACTACTATAATTATGAATAGTCACTTTTCGGTGCACTTCGCAAGTCGTCAAAAAATTACACAAACCAATGGAAAACTAACGGTATCTTTTCACTATTCTCTTCTTTGTATACTATTCTTAGAAAAATATGAAAACCCGATTAATTTGTAATGTTTAACATATATATGTTATGCATGAATATGAATGTTGTGAGGTGTTGCACTACTATATTTCTGAACACAGCTGTATATATTTTTTTCAGTATTCTTTAGTTTTAGTAGTCAGTTTGAAATCATGTTTTCGTGACTTCTTGAAATAAATGTACAGTATTTTTTAATATAAAGCTTTAATAGAGGAGTTGTTTAAAACATACTGTATGCCCAAAAAACTTTTTCATTTCCATATTATGTATTACAATTACATAAAATTGTGCACATCTACTCTTAACGTCCATTTGAACAGCAGCATATTCGTACTCGAATTTAAATCCGAGCTCACCGAGAGAATATGTTCGAATAGTATACTGGTCGCGAATGAACAGTGCCATTTAATAAATAAAGTTTGAAGTACTACCAAACCCAGCCTAGCTAATTTCGTATCCCGAAAATACTTTTATACCAAACACAAAAAATAGAAATATAACTAAAATAAAATAAATGAGAGATCACGTTAGTTACCAAGGCGTAAATCAGAAGACAGCAAACACCTCAGTCGACCGACCAATCAACCAACCAATCGTTCGTTTGGGTTTTAGGCTGTCCGATCAACCTACCGATCGCTACTAACGGTCATAACTGCACACAGGCTCTCAATGTGCTTAAACTGTTTTTTTTTTTTGTTTTTCTGCTTTTTTTTGGAAGGGGGTAACAATAAAACAGTCAGCGTACAAGTACAACTTAAATTATTTAACTCTAATAGATACATACCACTTATATGTGTGTATGTATATTCATACATAAAAAGGTGCGGGCATACCACCAATTCAGAGCGCTTAAAGATCTACTGCGCTTACTATGTGGTAAACGAAAAAATAAAGAGAAATATGTTAAAAACGATAACAATTCCAAAAGTATTGCACCAATTACCCTAAAGCTGCATTCAAAATATAATTTAAGCTTTATGCGAAAGAGTGGCACATGTAGGAATGAAAGAAATAAGACGTAATGCGAAAAAACAAGTTTACAAACTAAGACAATTCGAAGCAAAGCTTGAAGAAGAAACAATTTAATATTGTACAATAAAACAGCAAAAAGCAAAAAAAAAAAAAGCTGAACAAGGAAATCAGTAACCAAACGACTAAACAGACAGACTGACAAACAGCCAGTCAGCGAGGTACGAGTAAAACACACGTATGAATGAATGTGCTGAATATTACGGCTGGCTGTCGCTGGTAAATATAAGTAGTTTCTATTCGTATAGCAACTACGATTGTGACTGGCGTTGGCTTTGGGGTTTTGGTTTAAGGTTGAGCCGTATAGCCGTATATGTGTGACCGTTTTTTATCTTTATAAGAATACGAGTGGGGCCACTTTGAAACGCATATAAATGTAAATATGAACAGTGCATAAGCTCAAAATTTACTTGAAACTATTCAAAATGTTTGTCCTGGGACAGACTTATACATATATATTTATATATAGTTATAAGCCACGATGACCATCGTATTTAATTTGAAATTAAATAGCGGAAGGGAAAGAGGCCCGCCTTATTCAACCTTTTTTAACCCCTTTTTGGATGCTGGGCCGAACTCCTCATCCTATTTGTGGCGTGCGTCTTGATGTTGTTCTACAAATGGAGGGACCTACGGTTGTAAGCCGACTCCGAACGGCAGATGGTTTTTTATGAGGAGCTCTTTCATGGCAGAAATACACTCGGAGCTTGTCCTTTCCCGATGAGGGGCGACCACTGCTAGAAAAGAGGGTATCATTTAGTGTTTGAGGTTCCAGCTTGCGCACTTCCGCATGGTAGTCACGCACCAACCCATTCGGCTACGGCGGCCGCAAGGTTTAGTGCTAATAAAATTGAGCACCCAACAAAGACTGACAATGTCAAAAGGTCTCCCGACGGCAAAAACTCCAAGAGTGTAGTTTCTGTGCTGTAATGAACTACTTTCCGAGTCCGGGGGCTGAACCAAGTTTTGAGGTTTTAAAGTGATCTATTGGCGATATTATTAAACATTGGCGTGGTCAAGGCGTTATACCACAGGCATCAGGAGGTAGGATTTTAGACGTCATATGGAGAGCTCGTTCGTGCAGTCGGGTTCGTCTCTAATGCCGAATGTACATTAAGTATGCTTCCACTGTATATTACCGATAGACTAGACTAAGACTAATTTGAGCTTGCTTCATCACTTCGTTAGATATTCATTTATTGTTTTTTGTTTCTGATATTTTGTTTCTTAATATTTTCCACGTTTCAGATATACTGATGTTGTCGAATGAACCTACAATTTTATGCCGCCTCCTAACGGCATCGCCTGCCAGCTATTAAACAAAATTTCTATACGGTAAATTCTGTTTTTATGCGGTATATACGTTCCGCAAGAAACAGCATAAAAAAAGCTACCCGTTCTATAGTAAAACTATCGATACGTTTCAAAAGTGCTAAAAGCCGCATAAATCTGAAATAAGGTAATAAAATCTCATAAAAAAGGGGTACTAGTACCAAATTATAACTATAGATACGTTCCATAGGCCGCATGAATCTGAAATAATTAAATAAAATCGCTTAATCAAAAAATTGTATTTTTGAAAATTATATATTTATTTAAGAAACGTCAGAATCGAAAATTAAATTTACATCGTCAGAAATAGAATCAGACAATACCCGCAAAATCACTTTCGTCACTTGAGGAAGTGTACACGTCTGATCTAGATGGTGATGCAGGCAGTTCCATACTTGTAGGGTTAGCATTTCTGATGTAATCTGTGATGAGTTTTTGCTTAGCTGGTTTAGAATCTTGTTCATACAATTCCCGATAGGTCGACATGCATTTTTTAATTTTTTTAAAACCAAACTATTTCAACACCGCATAAAAACAGAATCTACTGTATTTGGTCATTACGCCAATAGTGGGTTTCGAGCCTGGGCCCTATCGAATAGTAGTCACGCATCAACCATTCGGCCGACAGTTACTATCAAGTAAACCTTGGTCAAATTAAACAAAATGAACTTATTTATTGGACGTATTATATATTTGGACTAATTTTAATTTTGTTCGCAACGCTGCTAAAAATAGCCAAACACATATTAGTGGCAATTTTGTCAAAAAAGTTAAAAGCGAATACTGGAAAATAAGGAAAAACAGCAACTTTCAAAATTAAAATATAATTCCTATATATGTACATATGTATGTATGTACTTATTACAATGTAATAATAAAGTGTTCCAGCCAGTTGGATGTAAGCCAAAGCGATCTATTAAAGGTGATATCGGTAAATCAGTTGGAATCATTTGAAAATTCCTTATTTTTATTTTTGAAAATATTTTTTTTTTATTACTGTTTAACTGCCAAGTCTGCGTATTGAAAACGAATGTCACTGCTACCTGGCACACTTTGTATCATAACACTACGCTTTTTATTTTTTTAATTATTTACAGCAAAAGAAAAGTATGAACGAAAAGGCACAGTACATTCCGTATCTTTTATTGAATTTGCCATGTTGCACAATCAGTCGATTTGCTTTGTTGGTTTTATTTCAGCTGTCAAAATACTACAGTGTAAGTGTATAGTGAATGTGTTCTCTTTTTTCTTAAAAAGTGGTACCAGTGTGAATAAAAACACATTTTAAATTGGCAATGCTTCTAGTTCAATAATCTACCCACTATAGATTTTCACAAGCTAATATAATTAAGTTTGACAAGTTTGCTATACAAAGCACCAAACGATAGAAAGTTTTTTCTAATAGAGGTCGCTCCTCGCCAGGCAATAGTAAACCTCCGACTGTAGGTCCCGCCATTTGTGGAAAAACATCAAGACGCACATCAGGAGGGGCGCGGCCAGTTAATTAATGGTACTCGAAATATAGTGATGCTAATCGACTTCCTGGGTGCAAGACTCGACAGAAACTCTACAGCCGGCCGCTGCATGAGAACTATCGATATCAATAACTATAGTTTGACAGCTGAGAAACAGCAAACTGTGTTGACATTTCTGTTCAGTAAGGTTTGTTTTTGTATAAGAGCGTACAATTCTTGGCGTATGCCGATGATATTGACATAATCGACTTTAACAAACTGGATAAAGAAGTAAAACTAGTGGGTCTGGTGGTGAATGAGGACAGAACGAAGTACGTCTGGTCATCAAACAAACAGTCGGCGCATTCGCGTATCGGCACCCACGTTACTGTTGACAGTTATGGTTTCGACGACTAAAAGACTTCGTTTATTTAGGAATCAGCATTAACACCGGTAACAATGCCAGCCTTGAAATCCAACGGAGAATTTCCATCGCCAACAAGTGCTAGTTTGGACTAAGTAGGCAATTGAGTAGTAAGTAGTAGTAGAGTTCGTCCCTCGACGAACAAAACTAACATTCTATAAGGCTCTCATCATGCCCGACATAAAGTATGGCGCAGAAGCTTGTACGATGATGACATTCGATGAGGCGACACTTTGAGAAAAAGATTCTGCGGAAGATTTTTGGATATTTGCACGTTGGTGACGGCGAATATCGTAGAATAGAAAAATGAACTGTATGAGCTTTACGACTTCATAGACATAGCGCAGCGAATGTTGTCCGAATGGATACACACGCACCACTTGAGAAAATATTCGATGCGTTGGAAAGATTTGGTGAAGAGGGACTTGGCTTCACTTGGTGTGTCCAACTGGCACCAGTCAACATGATAAGGAAACGACTGGCGCGCTTTGTTAAACTCGGCCAAAATGGGTTACCACGGCAATCAAGAAGAAAAAATCAAAATTGGACTTCCGGAATGGACCATGTAACTCGTAGCCGCGGCAGACATATGCGGTAACATGACCGTCAAGAACTGCCCTATCTACAGTAGGTCAGCCCTGACTAAGCTTCGGCGCCTAGTATGGGTATCACGGGGCTATACGCGCTAACCGTACAGCTGTGACGAAGTTGTTGAGCCTGCAATTCCCGCTTGCTCAGATCCCGAGAAGATATCACTAAAGTCATAATATTTACGAGGTTCAGTACCCCTATCCTCGAAAGGAAACATTAAGAGTGTACCCTGCACCGGTAAACAAATATCTCCAGTTTATTACTCAAAGCAAAGCTGCCTCTGACAATAGGTAGCTTTCTTAGCATCTTCAAAGTGGAAGTGTGCAGAGATCAATTTAGAAATAAACCTCCGGAATGAGCGAATTTCCATCCTGAGCGACAATTAGGATGCACTGAAATCTTTGCCATCCTTTGAGTTTAAAAGCTCGCAAGCCCTTGAAATCAAATTTACAAGGGTCGCATAATGGATTCTTCCCTTAATGGTATAACCAATAGAGTTAAGCTCCTTACAGGCCTATCTGTGGACAAACTGCGAATATTTACTGGAATTCTCTCAGGTTACTGAAAGAATGTGCAGCCATCCTGTCGCCTCTGCGACCAATCCGCGGAAACTCCAGCACACTTCCTTCTTGAATACGGTGCCATAGCCAGGTGTGGACATCTCGACCTCGGTAAAAGGCAAACAGGATATTTACGTTTAAGTGCAAATTTCCTTCTAGTTCTATCAAATTAACAAATCTTGTAGACTTTAAAACGCTACAGTGAAGTTGTAAATCGTTTAGAACTGTAGATGGTTAAGCCACAATTACAGAGTTGCCAAATATTTCGGAAATGAAATTTGCATATGTGGGTAGGTGGCGCTGGAGTTCAGGTACTGCAGCATTTGCAACACTGAGTCACATAACTGTTCATTATATGTACATTGACGGTTCTGCGACAAATTCGATACCGATAACCGATGATGAAGACGAGGGTAATGGTGAGGGCCGCGATGCAACAGCACTTGCGACGAAGATGATGGTGAAGGAAAGCCAAAAGAGGTGAGCAGGCAGGCGAATTAGCCCATCCAACAACGAACAACCAACCGTCATAAGCGAATCAAACTCTATGTGAACTCATACACATCCAAAGTATATGGCCAAAAAGACCAACTAATCGGCCGACAATCGGACGTGCAATTCACTCACGTTATTCGGACTGGGTCGAATATGTTATTGTTGTTAGTTGATTGCATACTTGCACAAACGTTCCAACGAGCGAACAAACAGACTTCGACGAATGAACGGAATGCCAGTTTTAACGTGTAGATGAATTGGTTTGTGAATGCTGCACCGTCGTCGTGCAAACAATACTTTCACTTCTTTGCGTTTTTATTTCGAACAGTATTTCTTTCTTACGCTATTTTTTCTTTTTTACTTGTGTGCTTTTCGTGCGCTTTACTTTGCAACGCTTTTGCTGAATAATTTTATACATATACACACATACATACATATGTACCATATAGTATATATATATTTTGAAATTCAGCGAATACAAATTATGCCTCGCGTATTCAACGAACGATATAGATACCATACCAAAACCAGCAATAACAACAAACAACATCGGCACAGCAACAAGAGCAAAATTTTTATTTTATTTTATTTCATTTACTTTTTGTGCTTTTTTGTTGTCTTTACCTACCAGTAAGTTATATATTTCCCCCCCCCCCCACCAATTCCCGATGAAATTATATTTTTAGTATATTTTTCCGCTCTCTGCTTTTTATTTCATTTCTTTTTTTCGTGTTCCTCCTCTTTTTGCCTTTTTTGGTCTCATTTGGCAAAATTTATATATGTATATATGTACATATATACTATATACAATACAATACATATAAAATTAATAAGATTCTTAACCCGTAAGAGCTGTGACCTCAGGGCGATAATTGCTTATCTACCACCTCCATGCGAAATAATTTATGTGACAAATCAGTTTAAACCGAAAACCCTTTCTGACAAATATATAAATGGATTCACAATTAAAAAAAAACACTTGTTCAGGCTGTGAACTTTAAAAAGTTAATTCGGTCACAAGGATGAATAAAAAAAATTTAGTAGCATAAACCATGGTGAAGATTTCTAGAGGTGTGCCCAAAATCAGACCGTTAACCACTTCGTAGTGAATTTAAAAGAATCAGCTGATTGGCTGATGCAACAGTGACCATGAGAGCGATTTGTTTACGAAAACAGTGAAATTGTGGTAGTGTTAGCGATATACCAAAAAAAAAAAAAAAAAAAATCAACACAGTCTTCGCTGTCGTCTGAACAACGATTGATCGGACGAGTATGTGAATACGTGTGAAATGAGCGGGCTGAATTCTGTTGCTAAGTCCCTGGTGACGTGACAGCCGAACTTACTCTCACAATGTCGTTTATCACTGCCAAACACAGCTGTTGGCCAAACGTGGTACTATCATTCTTGACATTAACAGCTTTGCCACTTTCGCTCGAAATAACAATTATACACGAAACAATATTTTCACTACACCCTATGACAGCAGTGGTGGAGAATAACGGTAATTGAAACCGTAACAATGTACGGTCATAATGAACGTTTGCCATTGAAATTAATCTATACATATACAGAATTTGTTTTATATTATAAGGAAGCCTACGAATTAAGTTCTAATATAACAATATAATATAATAATATAACAAAACTAGAGGCCGTCGTAGCCGAATGGGTTGGTGCGCGACTACCATTCGGAATTCAGAGAAAGAACGTCGGTTCGAATCTCGGTGAAAACACCAAAATTAAGAAAAACATTTTCCTAATAGCGATCGCCCCCTTAGCAGGCAATGGAAAACCTCCGAGTGTATTTCTGCCATGAAAAAGCTCCTCACAAAAATATCTGCTAAAGCCTCATATGAATTCTAACTTTCACTAAGCAGAAAATTTAGGTAGGCGAAATGTGAAAACAATTAAGTATCTTTCGCAAATTGGCAAACCCGTATCATTTTTGAAGTATACGGATCAAATCAGAAACACTGATTGTGAGTGTCGAATTGTCGTTCAATAGTCGACTGGGAATAGATATTTGCGCTCTTCTTTCTACAATTTATAGATAACTTTGTTTGAAAATTAAAAAAAGTAACATATGTTTGTGGGAATTAAAGATCTAAAGTTGCGAACAATGAAAATCAACTTGCAAGGCTGGTCACTTCACAATAGTACCAGTGTACACACTACTAAAATAAAATACTCGTATAATCGACTCAATCGGCAAAAGTCTGTTCTACTGCCAATCGGCATTCGCAATAGCCGACATTCGCAGCTGTGTACATATATAAGACAGCTGGAATATAAGACTATTCATATACCTACAGTACAGTTATAAACCAACAATCTGGACCGCCGATAGGTAATTTTGATAGTTTTAATTTTTATTTTCGACCCTAATCGTGATTTAATTTACTGCCCGTCACTACTTGAGCAGCTACGTCTCAATGTACCAAACATAACATTAAGTTTCCGTTACCCCTTTCATGTTTTAGTAGTCGAATCTAATTATTTTTATATTTTTTAAATCTATAGAAAACTAGATCTTGACTTTGCAATGCCAAGGGCAGCTAGGGTTATTTCCTAATATTCATAAGAAACACTTTTTGTACTCAGTCTTTAAGAAACTAACATTAAGAACTTTCTGTATATCTAGTTTGTAAGGTTTTGTAACCATAGACTTACATGAAATGAGATGAGATAGAAAATAACACAACTTTTTACTGGGTTAGGCTAAAGGAACCGGTAAATCAGCTGATTTGTTTTTTTTTCATTCACGTGTCCATGTGGGTGTCAGGCCAGAGTGAAAAAAAGTGAATTCATTATTTGTTTTCTACTTAGCCAATACTTTGCTTTGGAAATGAAATATACAAAATATTGTTGTTGGTCTAGTGCCACCTCCTGTAAAGAATGCGCCTCGACTCATACATTCCAGAAAATAGTTCAAATCATGCTTCACTACCAATTTGTGATTCTCGTCGGAATTTTGGCCTACATTTTGCGTCGGGAGCTACAGCCGTAATGTCCCTACGAAATATAGTTTTTATGGCATTTTTTTTTTCATGGCATATGCACGTATTCGGTAAATGAACGCAGAATCAAAAATAAGTTGAGCAAGGGCCAAAGTACGGCCTTGGAACAAGTACAGAATGTGAAAACAAAATGAGGTTCGACAGATATTTTTATGGTGATTATAAGGGTACTAAAATTTGTATGCTCTAAAAATTACAATAACTCGAGAACTACTTGTATGTTTGTAAAATCAAGTACATCATTGGAAAGGTAATCAAAAAAGAAAAGTTCTACTTAAAATTACGTCATTCATAGTCGTCTAAACATCATGAACTCGAAACCGACTATTTGATTCATACCTCCAAGAGTGCTCCTGGGGCATTTATTATAAGAATCAGAGATACAAAATACAAAAAATTAGATATAATTATAAAAATTACGGCTATGTGCGCTTCGCTAGTACCACAACTTTTTAACTTGAGCCTTTCAGAACAAGGGTGGGCCGATCAGTGACTTAATACCATATGTTTGTGGAATTGAGAAGTAACAACGTGGAACAGTTCGAGAAAATTAAAATTAATATCAATTCTTCCTATTGCATACCTACTACATTTTTGCGAATATACTCTTTAAAATCTTATTATATTTGATTAATCAATTGCAAGTTTCATTTACATCATACATTACAATGCAGTACTTTTTACATACATACATGGAACATATATTTCTATGAAATTGTATGAGATATGTATGTATGTATTATGTCTGGTATTTCTTCTACCCCTGCATATATAAGAAAGATTAAAACATTTTCTCATATATGTGCCACGCCCCTAACTTCTATACAATTAGTATATAATATGTAGTAAATAGTAGACATTATTATTAATCCAGGATATCTATTTTATAATTTTTTTTCATCGCCATAATTAAGCAGTTGAAGTGTAGTTTTAAGACAAGACAATCGCGGACGGGTGATGAACGTCAACGATACGAGACGAGCAAATTTTCACGAAACGCGAGAAAAACACATATAAGCAGGGTGACAGCAACAACTACACATAACACGACGGCACGAGTGATTGCGACTGCGGCGCGTACCTCAACGGCTGAGACTTTGACAGCGACGACCACGGCAATACGAGATAAGTGATGGAAGCAGAGACGTAAGCGAGAACGAGGCGACAGCAATATAGGCGAATACGAATGCATGCAGCTAACGAGCGAGCGACAAGAGTAGGAATTACGAATAAAGAAAATTTGTTAAAATATATATTTATACATATCTAATTAACTTTTGCTTTACTTTTAAATCATTTTACTAATTGTATTCTACACTATCGCTAATTAATTTTATTTGTGTAAGTGCTTTTTTCACCAAAGCACGCACCTTTTTATTTTTCTTTTTTCGCTGTCTCGAGTTTTCACAATTTTCAAATAATCACTCTACCTATCGGTAAACACAGAATTTCCACTCGCAGCTATTATTACGTATCATCACACACCTTACTAGTTATTTACGCGATTAAAAACGCAATTTTTAAACGAATTTATAATATTTTTTCAATCAAGTTCCCCAAGTTAAAGTCAAAAATCACGTCATGGCTGCCACGTCCAACCAACAATGAATCGAACAATTCTCACGGCGGCCCACTTCACTCGTTACGATTCACTCACTCTTGCTCACATAACTACAAACTCGCCGCTCCATGGGGATGCTGTGACATATGGAACACCGCGAGCATTAACTACGAAAGCCGCAGCATAAACTGCTAGGGAATGTAGAATGTCAGCGGACCACCGCCAACGGGTCACAATACCGGGCAAACGATAGATTAAAAACTACAAAAATAAACGAAAACGTGATGTTAATATTGAATACTCGTGCTCAATAAGAGGGAATAATTGGAACGTGGAACATGAAACTTGGAACAGGGCAATATGTATACAAATGAGCAGCACAACCCAATGGATATCATGTAAATGTCGTGTTAAAATCATGCGTGTAAAAGAGCCAACAACTCCTAGTGCCACACGATCTCCGTTTAGCTTTGTACAAAAAGGTAACAGGTATATACATATGGTATGCAACAGCATGTAAAATTAACAGCTAAATGAGAAGACAGCGGAAATCATTCGCTAAATTATATAGTTCATATATGCATGATTCCAAATTAAGAGATAAACAAAGAAACTAATTTATTTGTATTGTCCTATATATTGTACAAAGGTGCATAATTGGAATGGCCAAATTTGATTAAATATTTATAATACATACGGAGAGACTCAGTATTTATAGAGCATGACAACAAGAAATCAGTAAATAGAAGGAAAAACCTTCGATACGTGTATATACATATATGTCTTTGTATGTATATTTTGCAATTCATGCTAATTTTGAAGGAAACAAGACCATCACCCAACCGACCGCTCTATTCGTAATAACAGGTACGCATGCACACATATGCATATTTGTATTGGTATTCCATACCATTCGTTTTGTCGCGACGTTCTCAATGTTAGTTCGCCGAGCAGAGAACAACGTTTCTCTGATTCCACTAGCAATTTGTATTGTTTACCATTTCGAACATATTTGCCAGAGAAGGTTGATATATTCGTCAAACTTCTCTGCATTTGTTATCATTGAGAAACGAAACGAAATTGTTTCACTTTGGTTAATTTCATTTTATGATGGAATGTTCACAAATAAGGGCTGATTACTAGCCCTATTCACGCTGAGCATTGGTGAGATTGGTCATACGATAAATGGCAAGTTGTGAATTCTAACTCGCTGTCTTTTTAAACCACATTCCAGCAGACATTTTTATCTTGATACTTATGTCAAACCATATATTGCTAATGGAGACCGTTCGTAGCTCGTAAAAGATTCATGATAATCAAGATTGCTCAGTCGGTATGGTACTTTGACAGCCAAATTTTCATAGTAGCAAAATTATTGAAATGTTTGTTTTGCGGCATCTTGATTCGAAATAGTGAAGTCCCACTTGGACTACACAGACAGATAAACATTTCGGTTTTCCCCATTTTTTTTTTTTTTGCTTCAGCAACTTTTTCAGGCATTTTTGTTTTTTTTAATTTTTAAGTTTACGTCGTCAAATACCAACACACAAACATTTGTTTTCTTATGGCTCATATCTATCAAGTAATATTACAGCTGATAGGCAATAAATGATTGCTTGCGGGGATGCACCGTTAGCGATTACTCATCTGTTGCGAAAAATATTCCATGAGAAATCACTAGTAGATTTCTAGATATATCACTTGCTAGCTGTTTTGCATACAGTATTGCCAGCTTTTGAGCTTCGTAACGTTTTGTGAGGAGCAATCGAAGGCATACATATGTTCAAGAACTTCGTGGCATTCAACATAAGCATAAATAACATCCAAAACAAACATCAAGGACTGAAGGGCATTTCTATTCGCAAACGACCCCAGATTTATTAACATGCACCGAACACTGTAGGGTGGTTATGGATCAGAGAAATTAAGAGGTTGCAGAGCAAATCGAATAAAATTTCGTTGTACCCTTTCAATTCTATTTGAATGAGAGCCATAAATTGGATTTGAAACCCAATATGTATATTCGAGCTTAGAACGAACCTGAGAGTTATGTATATACAATTTATCTAGTATAAAGGCCTTTAAAATCGCTCACATAGCGACTCAAAAATGCTAAATTAGCATAAGCCTGCGACAATATCTGACTAACATGATTTACGAACGTAAAACCAGAGTCAAATGTCACGCCTAGATCAGAAAACACGTTAACTTTAGAAAAAGCAATCTTTCTGAAAGTATAAGAGGAAATTATAACATTCAGAATTTTGCGTATTAGTAAACAGAAGCACAATGAGCAAGTTGCACATGTTTAGAAATTATGAGTTGGGTCTCTTCTGAAGAGGATCTGAGATATATAAACAGTTCGAATGCAATCCGAGCCATAGCAGTATATATTTTTTTATTTAATACCACTTTTAACATAATAAAGCAAAGAAGTGTTTTACTCGACAAACTTCGTTTAAATGAAATCTTATGCAATGAAAGACTTATGTAAAAAATATCTCTACGAAAAATGTCGAAGATCGTTTCCGATGGCTGAACGCTTATAAACAATGGAATTCCAAAGCGTACTGCAAGCTAACAAAATAATGGGACTAATTAATTTGTATATATCAGGTCAGTCCATAAGTTCGTGCGTATTTTACCCATAATTTCACTTTTGTACGATTTTTGCATACAAAAAATTATAACGGAACTATTTATATTTTCTTTTATATATTGTGCATTCAACAAGTGATTTTAATAGCGGATAGAAGCACGTGTTGCTAAAAAATAAAATGGAATCTTCGAACGCATATAAGATGCATATTTTTATAAATGAAACACGTGGATCGATTTCCAACGAACAACTAAAATTTTATTTCCAGATTTGACAAGTATATCAATGGTTGCAAGATTTGATAAATACATTTGTACAAGTACATTCTAGAATTTACATTTTGATATACATTTTCAACACATATTTTGTATTTTTTTTATAAAAATGGTAAAAATTCAACAACTGCTGCTGCAGAAATAAACACTGTTCACGGAGAGGATACCGTGAGTGTAAGGACTGCGCAAAAATGGTTTTCAAAATTCCGAAGTGGTAAATGCGACGTGGAGGATGCCCCACGCGCTGGTCGTCTTGAAGTCTTTAACTCTGACGCTTTGCTCAAACTCGTGAAAGCCGAGCCAAATTTGACAGTCGATATGATAGGTCAAAGGTTAAATTCATCACATGAAACAGTTCACAGGCACCTAGCTCAGTTGGGAAAGATTTAAAAGCTGGGTTCCACATAGACTTTCCGTCGCCAACCTTCAGCAGAGAGTGAGTGTGTGTTCTCAGCTGCTGCAACGCCTTGAAAATGAAATTTTTTTGAACCGTAACGTTACTGGTGATGAAAAGTGGGTCCATTGCAATAATCCTGTTCGCAAACGCCAATGGTTAGTAAAGATGAAACACCAAAACCAGGGGTCGGTGATGGCCTTCACCCCAGGAAGATTCTCCTGTCTGTTTGGTGGGATATGGCCGGTATTGTTTATTGTGAACTTCTGGAACCGAACCAGACGTTAACTGCTGATTATTATTCCCATCAGCTATCAAACCTGAAAGAGACACTTAAAAAAAAATCGATCGGCTTTAGTGAATAGACGCAAAGTTTTGTTTCACCACGACAACGCAAGACCTCATACCGCAAGGCAAGCATTAAGCAAGCTGAACGAGTTCGGATGGGAGCTAATGCCGCATCCACCATACTCTCCGTATAATGCACCTTATGATTATCACCTTTTCCGTGGACTTCAATCCCATACGAGTAACAAGAACTACTCCTCAAAAGAAGCTATAAAAAGGGATATCGAAGCGTATTTTGGCTCCAAGGACAAACAATTTTTTGAGCAGGGAATTAAAAATTTGCCTAAACGTTGGGAAGACCTTGTAAATAATGACGGAAAATATATTATTGATTAATAAATACTTTCAACATATTTTTTATTAATTTTAAAACCACCTTTAGAAAACGCACGAACTTATGGACTGACCTGATATAATATATAAGTAATATATTTGGCGCTTACACCCTTTATTGGGTGTTTGCCGAGCCCCTCCTCGTATTTGTGGTTTACGCCTTGATGTTGTTCCACAAATGGAGTTACACCCTTAAAAAAACTTTCACAGCGTTCTATTCGACTTTTTTTGGTGTAACGAATCCTGCACTTAAGATGATATCAAGCAAATCATTCGTGAATACGATTCGGAAGGGTCCAAAGTTCCAGGGTTTTGGAAAACTTGGTTAGCAGGATGCGCTACTACGAAACCAACCGAGGCAGCCACATAAACGAAATCGTATTCCATAATCATGGGAATGTTTGCTCTTTCGAATAATCTAATAATATACCGAAAACAATATATTCGTTTTTTCGTGTCAGTTCACAGAAATAATCTGATGTGATTAACCCAACCGAAATTCACAATAGTTTTACTCCTCTTGAATGAGCGCCATAATACCAAATTACAATTCGTTCGCTCAGCTCTTTCGAACATCGAACGCCGCTCATAATAAGGACCTATACTATTTTACAAGAAGCTTATATGCCTCACTATGTATGTCGGAATTGTTACATACACATCAAGAGGTATTCCGTCGCCGTCCGGATTGAACTATTTTTATAAAATTTATTTATAATTTAACATTTCTTACAGACCAACTACAGTTCTTAAGACGAGTTACATATAAAAAAAAGTAGTAATATTACAATTGAATTTATGTAAAAATAACAGGTACGTTAAAATAAAACAAATTGTTTTAATTGAGACCTAAAACTAAATTTAGCAATTCAGAAACAAAGGTTTAATTTAACAAAAGCTTATTCAACTCGAAGAGTGTTCCATTAATCGGGGCTTGTTTGGCTTACTGCGGCAACGTAAAATAGATCAAAATGACGCAAACCTGTACGAGATACATTCAATTTACCTGTACAAGATACATTAATTTTAGCCAAAAGAAAGGAACAATCAACGGAGCCCGATACATTCCCAGTGCAACCGGCTCTATGTAACGAAATGACTCGAGTTTAATCTGATCGAGACCTCCCACCTCAGTAAACTAGCCCTGATTAGTTCGCCGAACTCCACTCATCGTCTATTGTCACTGGACTACCTCTACACAGCAAGGTTGCTCCAAACACTTCTTCTCAGGGCTGACAACGAGTCTATCCCTGGGCCCGAAGTTTATTTTTATTACGTTTGCCAAAAAAGGTTCCACTCCTATTCCGCAAAGTAGTAGTTTAACCTGCTACAATATCCTGACCGTAATTGTGCCAAAATAACGCAGGTTTCACAAATTCATCGTCTGCGATAATGGTTGGACTCGGAGGACGGTATTTGGGGTTGGGAGTTTAGGAATGTGGTAAGAGACTCCGATGAGTGTCGTTTAATGCCCGTCTGCAAACTTTCTGGTCGTTTGTTATAGGTAGGTAGGTAAGTTAGATGGCAAGAGTACCCCAGATACACTACAAGTAGCACTTACGTGCCGTTTTGATACCATAATGTGGACCACTACCTGCAAAAAAATTTAGGGAAGAAAAAACCGTCTACAGCCATCCAGTGCTGTTGATGTATTGGAGGAGAGAAAAGGAATCTAGGATGAGGAATTTCTTCAAGCCATCCCAAAGGGTACGCTAAGGAATCTCAAGCGCCTAGCCGCCAGAGCCGGACATTTGCAGAGAAAGTGTTCAACAGTCTCTTTCTCTGCAGGATCCCCAAAGCTTCGGCAATAGAGGTTGTACGGAATTCCAAGCTTCTCCGCATGAGTACCGATCACCCAGTGACCAGTGAACACCGCCCCGCAATGAGTTTGGAAATTTAATGACGGGGGATTCCCATCACCTTAAGCGTTCTGTTTATATCGTATTCAGGCCATAGTGTTTTCGAAATAGCACACGATGAGACAGCACTCCATTTGTCTTGTCTTTTTTAGGAAGAAATTGTGTAGTTTCCCTTTAACAACGATCAAGGGGACACCGATGTCTGAAACCGGTTCTGTCGACCCCTTCTTGGCCAGCTCATCGGCAATTTCATTTCCCCCTATATTCCTGTGCCCAGGAATCCAGAAAGGGGAAATGTTCCTTGCACGTTCGAGACGTTTGAATTCCTCCTTACAGGAGTTCACCAGAAGGGAGCTGTAATACGGCGACGACAAGGCTTTGATTGCAGCTTGACTATCAGGACGAAATCAGATTTATCTGCAGATCGCTTTTTGGCAAATAACATTTTTGGTTAATTATTATCTCCAAATATAATCCTTCCATTACTACCACAATGTATCTGGCAATTGGGGAAACTTGTAGGCTACTTGTCGCAGATCCCTCTTTTAAGGGCAATATCGCTATTCTTTCGGATATCCAAGTTGCAATCCAGCCTGAACTACAACAGCCTCTAAAGTGGTGGAACAGAGCAAGACTAGCCTTACCACTTTCGCTATTCTTTCGGATATCCAAGTTGCAATCCAGCCTGAACTATATTACAACAGCCTCTAAAGTGGTGGAACAAAGCAAGACTAGCCTTACCACTTTGAGCGAAAATCATAGTTACCTTAATCTGGGTCCCGGGACATCGGAGCATCGAAGGTAATGAAAAAGCGGATGAACTGCCATGAATAACGCTCTTGAAGAATCGATATTCACACCACTAGGTGCAGTCAAGAGTGCAATTTCCCTAAAATACCTCCGAATTGCAGATTGTAGATGGAGAGACCAGACGAAATGCAAAATTAGCAGAATGTTATGGCCCACCTACAACCTTAAGCAATCGTCAACATTGATAAACATGAAACGACGGGACGCCTGGAGACTAACGGCAGTCATGTGGGAGAACAAGCAGCAAAAATGGGCATCCCTCACAACACATACTGTCACAGTTGTAAACAACCGGAGAAAAAGGAAACAATCTTCCATTTCTTTTGCGAATGCCCTGCCCTATGGAAGGACAGAATGTTAACCCTGGTTAAACCGCTGTTCGAGAGTCTGGAACAGCTGGCTGGGTTAGATGTCAACAACCTGATAAGGTTTCTGAACCGCACAGACTGGATATTATAGTCAAGCTGGTAAACAAGTTTCTAACGAGGATGTGGCAACAAAATGGTGCGGAAGCGCTAGTTGGATTCTGGGAATCACCACTTAAACCAACGAACCACAATGCATTTGGATGGTGACCGGAAGCAGAGGAGGCGTGTCACCGACCATCACTCTCTTCGGAACGGGCAGAACCCACCAATCTTATTATGCAAATCTTAACCTCCTAGGGTCTCTATAGATCCTTAGGGAACCTCCAGGAAATGCGTAAAAAATTACGACTGTATTGTACTGAAATATCGTTGAAGAGAAATGTATAATTCAATTGTTAACCCATTAAGTATTTAAATAAGGTTTTATACCTAATTCATAATATTTTTAAAAATATTGATTTATCATACAAGTTATTTGCGTATATATTTCTTGTAAAGAAAAAGCACCGCAGACGAAAACGAATAGAAATCGCGTGATGTTTTATTCCAAATTTTCACCATATATAAAATTTCACTCATACCTATATATGTACATATGTACATTAAAACCTCCATTGGTCGGAGTATTCTAATAATAATTATAATATGAACATAAATACTGAAATAGAAATAAACGAATAATTCCACTGTCGTCTAAAGATCATAACACATAGAATTCTATTTTCACCTACCGCAACAAAATTTTTCCTTTACTGCAGTATTATGTACTGATACTCCCTGCTACTTTCATACCTTTTTTTTAATAAATACAGGGCCCACCATCTATCGTTACGGATTTGAACTAGGTATTATTTGAAGAATGGTAACACTTAGCTGTCATCTGATTTGACAGAAAATTAGTTTTATTCTTCCGCTGAACGAAAATGGTTGTGTATACGCTCAAAGAACGCTGGGAAATATTGCGACATTACTTTGAAAATCATGGTAATGTTGCAGAATGTGTACGAAAATTACGTACGGCAATGGGAAGAAGAAAAGCACCGAATGAAGCGTATGTGTGTTACTTTGCGAAAAAAGTAAGAGAAACTGCGATTTGACGCCGTTGGATTATTATCTTTGGGGTGCCGTCAAAGACCAGTGTTATGTCAACAAACCAGCAACAATTGATGCACTGAAGACCAACCTACGCGATGTCACAGCTGAAATACAGCCGCATACAATCGAAAATGTGTTGAAAAATTGGACCGATCGTATGGGATGGTGCATGGCTAGCCGAGGCAGCCATATGAATGAAGTTGTGTTCCATCATTAACCGGAAGGATTGTACTTCAAAATAAAAAAACAGTTTGGAAAAATATTGAGTAGTTTCTTTTTTATAGCATTCTTAATTCCGTAAAGTTATATGGCGGACCCTTTAGTTTTACAAAAATGTTTCCCTTTTGGTTGACTAGTGTTTTTCTTGTTTCGTTTTAGTCTTTTTCTTACTATCATTCCTTTGGCAGTTCGTCCCGTACATTTATTTTGTGGCCAAATCATTTGTGGTAATATTATTTTAATGAAATATGTACAATATATGAAATATAAACCATTATTTAGTAAAAAATCTTTAAATCAAATGTTCAATCAATGAAGAGATTTTTCGGTTTTTGTATTTAAGTGAAATAGGCATGTATAATAGGGCATTTTTTTAAACATATGTAAAAAATAAAAAAAAAACACATTTTTAACGCTAAAAATTTCTGTTAATTGTTAGTGATAATTTAAAAAAAATACTTCAAATCAAAAGGATTCACGCACTTATCTATTGATAATAACGGAATACCAACATAAATGTTAAAATAAATAAAAATATATATGTATCGGGTGCTTTCTAGGTGTAGGGGAGCTACTGATATCGATAACTATGGTTTGACCGCTGGGAATGGCAATTTATGTTGACATTTCTGTTCAGTAAGGTTCGGCAAGTCATCATAAATCGTTTAACGCCAGAACAACTCTTCCAAATTGATGAAAATATAAAAACAAAAAAAATGTGTACGCGAAGTTCATTGAACGAAGTATTGAAAGAGACTGGGACACTTTTAGATTTACTGGAAAAAAAAGAGACAAAAAATGGGTTGATCAAATGGTCCATGTAACTCGTAGCTGCGGCGGACATATGCCGGATGTCATATTCAAAAAATAAATGCCATGAAGCTATCTATCAAATTATAATAAAAAAAAAAACATTCATTCCACCAAAATTTCTGTTTTGTATTATCATTTTAAGTTCGCAAGCTCTTAAAAAACATTCTATATATATATATATATATATAGTTTCATGATATATATATATATATATATAGTTTCATGATATATATATATATATATAGTTTCATGCAATCTTGAAGCTAATCTCGGTAATTATCTAGTTTACAGCCCTGCAGCCAAAATTTATCAATATAGGTCTTATATAGCAATTTGATGCGTTAGTGAATAAGTAATTAGTGGTACGCTCCGTATAGAATATTTTATAGGGTCCGAAAGGAGTCGATGGTACCCATACCGAATACTTTTGAACAATTTTGATGCCTGGCCTGTAAAGGAAATAATTACCCTAATCTGAAATAAGCACTTTTTCTTATTTACATATAGAAATATATATATATTTTTTTTTTCTTATATAAATTGAATATTATATTGTATGGTGTTGTATTATCCGACAGAATAAACGAGAGGCCTAAATACGTAAGTGCGAGGAGCTTGAGATGCTGGCCAATAGGAACAACGCCCGAAAATTCTACCAGAAAGTTCGGCGGCTTACAGAAGGTTTCAAGACCGGGTCGTTTTCCTGTAAGATCAAAGACGGCGGTCTTGTGTTCTGACATCCAGGGCATTCTTAAATTATGGAGGGAACACTTCTCGAACCTATTAAATAGTGACAGCTGCGCATGTCACAGAGAATGTCAAGATCCCGATACCCCAATCGTTGACGGCGAAATTGTCGTTCCGTTACCCGACCATGACGAGGTGAGAATAGCGATAGGGCGCCTATAGAACAACAAAGCCGCGGGCGCCGACGGACTGCCGGCTGAGCTATGCAAACATGGCGGTGAGGAGCTGGTAAGGTGCATGCATAAGCTTCTATGCAAAATATGGTCGAATGAAAGCATGCCTGTCGATTGGAATTTAAGTGTGCTCTGCCCAATCCATAAGAAGTGCGATCCTGCAATCTGTGCCAATTACCGCGGGATTAGTCTTTTAAATATCGCCTATAAGATTCTAGCGAGCGAGTGAAAGGCTGAAGCCCACCGTTAACCAACTGATTGGGCTTTATCAGTGTGGCTTTAGACCTGGAAAGTCTACCACCGACCAAATATTCACAATACGCCAAATCTTGGAAAATACATGAAGGGAGAATCGACAAACACCATCTTTTCGTCGACTTTAAAGCTGCATTCGACAGTACGAAAAGGAGTTTCCTGTATGCCGCGATCTCTGAATTTGGTATCCCCGCAAGACTAATACCGCTATGCATGATGACGTTGCTCAACACCAGCAGCTCCGTCAGAATTGGGAAGGACCTCTCTGAGCCGTTGGACACCAACCGAGGTTTCAGACAGGGTGACATACATTCCCATGGCAGTCGGTTCTACGTTACCGGAATGACTCGGGTTTTTCCCGACCAAGGGCTGCCGCCCCAGTAAACTATCTCTGTCTAGTGTACCGTATCCCACCACAGGGTGACTCGCTGTCGTGTGACTTCTTTAACCTGATGTATGAGGGGATAGTACGAGCCGCAGAACTTAACCGCTCAGGCACAATTTTTTATAAGAGCGTACAATTGTTGGCGTACGCCAATGATATCGACGTCATCGGCCTTAACAACCGCGCTGTTAGTTCTGCCTTCTCCAAGCTGGATAAAGAGGCAAAATTAATGGGTCTGGTGTTGAACGAGGACAAAACGAAGTACCTCCTGTCATCAAACAAACAGTCGGCGCACTCGCGTATCGACACCCACGTCACTGTTGACAGTTATGATTTCGAGGTTGTAAAGGACTTCGTATACTTAGGAAACAGCATTAACACCGTTAACAATGTCAGCCTTGAAATCCAACGTAGAATCTCTCTTGTCAACAAATGCTACTTTGGATTAAGTAAGCAATTGAGTAGTAAAGTCCTTTCTCGACGAACAAAACTAACACTATACAAGACTCTCATCATGCCCGTCCTAACGTATGGCGCAGAAGCGTGGACGATGACAACATCCGATGAACCGACGCTTGGAGTGTTTGAGAGAAAGATTTTTGGACCTTTGCACGTTGGTACGAGCTTTACGACGACATAGACATAACGCAGGGAATAAAGATCCAGCGGGTACGTTGGCTGGGTCATGTCGTCCGAATGGATACAAACGCTCCGGCTCTGAAAGTATTCGATGCGGTAACAGCTGATGGTAGTAGAGGAAGAGGAAGTCCTCCTCGGCGTTGGAAAGATCAGGTGGAGAAGGACTTGGCTTCACTTGGTATGTCCAATTGGCTAACGAGAAAGAAACGACTGGCGCGCTTTGTTAAACTCGGCCAAAATCGAAAAAGCGGTTATTGCGCCAATTAAGAAGAGGAAGAAGGTATGCTATTTTATTATATTGCAAATATTTCGACTTTCAAAAGTTAATTTTTCCAAATAGATTCTTACAAAAATAGAGCACGTTTGAGTGTAATTTGTAAAATTTCTATTGGGTTCTCTACAACGTTTGAAATTCTGTTTTGGTTCCCATACATTCCCAATCCGATGCGTTTCAAATGCATTTTTCTATAAAGCGAGCACACTAAATTTACTATGCAATCCAAACTTGGTTAAACAATATTAAATATACTGCTGTCAGAAAGAGATAGAATATAAAACTTATGAAAATGGCGAAAGCATAAGCAAGAACGCAAGGAAACGATCCAAAGGCGACGAAAAAGGAAAATGCAAATTTCACAATTCCTTTAAAAATATATTCTTAAAAATGTGAGAATAAAAATGCTTCCTTTGAATGTCAGCTCCGAAAATTTGGCGGCAATATTTTGACACAAGATAAGAGAACACATGCATAATTAAAGAAAACGCGGGGCACAAGAAAGCGACGATTGCTATTGGGTTATTGCCGATTTCAGCGCTATCGTTTTCGTTACTCCCTCGTCCGCGTAGACGTCGACGTCGACGAGAATGACCACAAAACTTTTTTCACTACTTTCTCTCCACAAATTTACACATTAAAAACTTCCACTCACCTTGAAAAGTATCGTCATTCTCATCCTCAGATGCCATTTCTCCGATTATTCACAAATTTCAAGCGATTAATTCACAAAAAACTAGTTTAATTGACAAAAATTCGCCACAGCAAACTAACGCACGTCACAATTCACTCGCGAAGCCGCTTTAACAATCAATGCTGCCAGCTTTTTAACAACTGGGAGGGTTGCATTTTGCAGGGTTACTATGTATACAACATATAACATGTATCAATTTGAAGCTCTTGGATCAGCAGAAGCAATGTATTTATTTATTTAGTTTTTACTGTCTAAAACCCTAATTTATACAATTAACGGGTGATCAATTAAGAGGAGTTTTTTTCATTTGCGTTTTTTTTACAGATCGCGCGCGAGTTGTGGCAAACTGTCATCGTGGATTTGTTGAACAGCGTTTGGCATTTCATCATGGAAAGACTCACACCGCAACAACGTCTACAAATTGTTCAACTGTATTATGAAAATCAGCGTTCTGTGACAAATGTTTTTCGTGCGCTTAGACCGCATTATGGTCAACATAATCGGCCTGCCTTAAACACTATTCGACATACCATCAACAAATTTGAATCCGAATATTCATTGGTGGATAATTCTCGACCGAATAGACCACGTCCAGCAAGAAGCATTGAGAATATAGCGGCAGTAGCAGAGAGTGTACGTGAAAACCGCGATGAATCGATTCGGCACCGTTCTCAGCAACTTGGACTGTCGTATGGAACAACTTGGTCAATTTTACGGAAGGATCTTCATTTAAAAGCATACAAAATACAGCTCGTACAAGAACTAAAGCCAAATGACCTTCCTGCACGTCACCGTTTTGCTGATTGGGCTCTTGAAAAGATTGAAGAAGATCCGCTGTTTTCGAGCAAAATTTTGTTCAGCGATGAGGCGCATTTCTGGCTCAATGGTTACGTCAATAAGCAAAATTGCCGTATTTGGGATGAAGAGCAACCAGAACAGGTTCAAGAGCTACCTTTACACCCAGAGAAAACAACGGTCTGGTGTGGTTTATGGGCTGGTGGAATCATCGGTCCATATTTTTTCAAAAATGATGATGACCGCAACGTAACTGTGAATGGTGCTCGCTACCGTACCATGATATCGGACTTTTTGCTACCTGAAATTGAATCTAATGATCTCTACGACATTTGGTTTCAACAAGACGGAGCCACTTGCCATACAGCTCGTGAAACAATGTCTTTATTGAGAAGTCATTTCGGAGAGCAGTTGATTTCACGTTTAGGACCTGTGAGTTGGCCACCAAGATCTTGTGATATCACACCTTTGGACTTTTTTCTTTGGGGATTCGTGAAGTCCAAGGTCTATGCTGATAAACCAGCTACGATTGAAGCTCTGGAAGCCAACATTACGCGTGTTATTCACGACATACCAGTCGAAATGCTCGAACGAGTGATTGAAAATTGGACCTTCAGAATGGACCACCTTAAGCGTAGTTGCGGCCAACATTTGAATGAAGTCATATTCAAAAAGTAAATGTCAAAGAATGTCCTTTCAAATGATAAATAAAGGTTTTGAACATAATTTACATTTTTGTTTTTTTTTAACTATTGAAAAAAGCACCTCATGATTGATCACCCGTTATATGCTTATATGCTAAATAGTACAATAATAATATTCCTTTATAGATATAAACAAATTATAGTTTACAGTTATTAAGTTTTTGTTTTATAGTTAATGTAATGCATTTTCCAACTGCTTGGAAAGGAAGGGTCTAGTTTCTATCTAACCGGCAACGTTTTACAGTGATAAAGTAGCAGCCTTTGAAAGTGCTTATGTTACCAGATTTTTTATTTGAGTTGGTAGCTAGTTAAAACATTTTAATCCTTTTAGAATATATTTTTCTTATCAACTTCTGTTCTAAACAGTGGTAGTCTAAATCTATTACTTAGTAAATATGAATGGGTTTCGTTTATGTATCTAAGATTATCGCTCAGATAATACGATAACTTGCCCTGCTTTGTATTAAAAACGAACTTCATAGCGTGATAAAATTCTTGCTGTTTCACGCTCAGCCAATTAAAATTTCTGATCATTTCTTGTTTGAGTGTATCATAACGCTTATTCAAAATGAATCGCATAGCTCTGTTTTGCATTTTTTGGAGTTTCTCAACTTGTGTGTCGCTATCCATGAAAAAATCGTTGGACAGTATATAAAATGCGACTCAACTATAGATCTAAACTACAGGAAACTGTAGAGTCAAGACTCAACTATTGATCTATAAACAAAACTTTTATACCTCTTTCCTATGTACTTGCATGATCTTTTCACAAGGAATGTCGGCATGTTATTGTTTCAAATTCTCAGAACTATTAAAATATAATGTGGCAACGTGCTAACGTCACGGAAATTATCGAGCAGACGAACGTTTTGGATACGATTTTGGACGTCTGCAACAATTTCGTTGCATAAAATCAGTGTTAATCCGGATAAACATATATGCGACTTTGGTAAATAATATTTAAACATTTTTCAGACCAAATTAATTGCGAATTATGTCCTATTATACGCGCAAGGAGATCGATGAATTGCATACAGACATCGCAACATTGGCGAAGGGCGTTGTTGTTGGTGGCGAGGAGGACCGCGTTATTAGTACAATTGAACACTGTTTACACAATGGATACGACCGTCGACGTATTGCGGAAAAGTTGGAAAAGATTTTGGACTCAAAACAGAGCTCGAGGTTAGCAGACAAATTGCAAGACAAATTAGATGAATATCGGCGAAAGGGTAAAAAACGTAGTGGTAGCGATGAAACGAACACAGAAATGCCGAAAAAGACTCGTTTTGATATGAAAGATAAGAGTAGTAATGCTTCTGGAGCTCCCGTGATAACACCTTTGGTTGCAGCATCAGTGGCTGCAGCGAATATAAATGCTGTCACCGCCGCTTCGGCAGGAGTATCTACGATTGGTCTAAATTCAACGCAAATCAAATTAATGATGGTTAATGCTCAACGAGAGATTGAGGAAAGAAAGCGTGCCCTTAGTAATCTAAAAGCTAAAGATCCTATTCTCGCGGCTGTTCCGCAGATAGGTATGCCAGTTGCTCTTGCTACACAAGCTCTAGCAAAGAAAACTGTACCAGAAGATGCCGAAAAAGCCAAGAAAATAGCAGAACTGCAGGCACAAATTCGTGCAAAATTGTCTAATCTAATTCAACCACCACTAGTGCAAGATAGACCGAAACCTTTAATTTTAGACGAAGACGGACGTACAATTGATAAAAGTGGCCGAACCGTTAACATACCGACTCTTACACCAACTTTAAAGGCTAATATTCGTGCAAAGAAACGAGAGGTATTTAATAAGAGTCAAGTGCAAACAGATCGCCATGCACAGCAAGAGGAATCCGTGAAGTTCTTCGATGATCGTATTGCGCTGAAACCTACTATACGGACCAAGCGTTCATTGCGCTTCCATGAACCAGGAAAATTTCAGCAACTGGCGGAGCGGATGCGTATGAAGACACAGTTGGAAAGATTACAAAATGAAATTTCGCAAATTGCTCGGAAAACTGGTATCAGTTCTGCAACAAAATTGGCGCTTATCGCACCTAAGCAAGATACCCCAGACGATGTGCCAGCAATGGAATGGTGGGATTCGGTGATACTCACGCAAGACTTAAATACTTTAGATGAAGGGGGAAAGATTAGCATTCGGCAAGCAGCAATTACCAACCTTATTGAGCACCCAACACAAATGAAACCACCAAGTATGTTTGTAAATTGACTTTAATTCATTTAATCCGATAAGTGAAAAATCGAATCTTAAATCTCACTATGTAAATTAATGTGTTTTTTCTTTTAATATATTATATATTTATATAATATACATATTTATCTTTTTTGTGTATTTTGTATAGATGAACCATTAAAGCCAGTTTATTTACCAGTTTTTCTTACTAAGAAGGAGCGCAAAAAGCTTCGTCGTCAAAATCGTCGAGAAGCATGGAAAGAGGAGCAGGAAAAAATTCGTTTGGGTCTTGTAGCCCCGCCTGAACCAAAGCTTCGTATTTCGAATTTGATGAGAGTCCTAGGTACCGAGGCTGTACAAGACCCGACTAAAATTGAGGCTCATGTACGTGAACAGATGGCCAAACGACAAAAGGCACATGAAGATGCCAACAACGCACGAAAATTAACGGCTGAACAAAAGAGTGAAAAGAAAATTCGCAAAATCAAAGAAGATACTTCATGTGGAGTCCATGTTAGTGTTTATCGTATTCGTGATTTACAAGACAATGCCAGCAAAAAATTCAAGGTGGAAACGAATGCCAAACAGTTGCATATGACTGGCACGGTAGTGCTCTTTCGCGATTGCTGCGTTGTTGTAGTAGAAGGTGGACCGAAGCAGCAGAAAAAGTACCGTAGACTAATGCAACACCGCATTAAGTGGGAGGAAGATATGGTAAAAGGACCCGACGGTCAAGAAATACCCAATTCTTGTGTATTAGTTTGGGAAGGTACTAGTCAACGGCGGCACTTTGGAGAATTAAAATTCAAGGTCTTTCCTATGGAAAAAATGGCGCGCGAATTCTTCCAGAAGCATCAAGTTGAACATTATTGGGATTTGGCATATTCTGGTGCTGTTTTGGAGGCATCTACAGATTCCTAAAATGTTTCAGATTTATTGTTTAGAACAAAATTTCGCTATGTAAATTTCAATGAAATATTTTAGTTAAACAATTAAATATTTTCGATAACGTAGAAAGTCTATGTGTTTAATATCTTTACTCAGAAAAAGTTTTATTCTCTTCAACATTTTCAGATTCAATAACATCGTTTACGACTTTCTCCCTTTCCAACTGTTGTTTGACTTTCTTAAATAATACGTAACGCACTGTATCCAAAATACGTTCATTAATAGTCAATGTATGTTCCGTTAGCTGTTTAACTGTTTCTGGCTTGAGGTATCCCTTTTGGAAGCATTCCGTGATTTGATCAACTGCAGCCAGACTAGCAGTAACAACTATACCATGTTCATCGCTATCGGTGTCGCTTATGGTGGAAACTAAACGTTCAATTACAGCTAAATCGATTGGAAACTTTTAACTTCTTAAATCTTTGAAATACAAATATGTCAGTTACCATTTGGATTTACGAATTCTACATCCTTGTATTTGCATACCGTTGAGGCTGTTATTAGATCATAGGTGGCAATACCAGCATCTACCAAAGCTGCACCACAGCAATTAATTGCTGTACTTAACGCACAACCATCATCATCCAATATGATTACTTTAATTTCCAGTTGAAAGTAAGGAAATTCATGTCGGCAAATGACAGGTTCCAGAGCTTTTTTGAGCGCCAAGGCCATAGACGTCTCTTTTCTCGATATACATGTTGGATCCATTACGGCAAATGGCGCATATTTCAGTGTACAAGTAACTATTCCAAGCGTACCACTATAAAATAAAAAATAATTTAAAAATTACGACCTATTTTAAAATCCACTCACATTTTTCTAGTCTGCTTGCTCAATTCACGTGGTGGTTCAATGGATGCCATTACCTTCGTTTTGCCATATTCCATGTAGGCGGAACCCTTTACCGTTGCTAGAGCACCAACTTTTAAGACTGCAAGATATTTATAAAGAAAATTGTCTTATGATCGAATACCAAGCTTACATGTTGGTCTTTCCTCTAGTTGTAACTTTGCCGGTTTATCAAGTTTGGCGAACACCTCATCAGGATTTTCTCGATTTATATATAAGGAATACGGTACCGACTGTTCAGGATACATAAACTTTCGACTGGCAGATGGTGGTGGCATTTTGAATTATTTCTTGTATTATTTAGTATTAAAAAATTATAATTTAATTTTATAATAAATATAAACAAAATTTAACCAGATATGACAATTCTACTAACGTGTTCAAGTATACGTTACCATATCGTTTTATTTTCTTTGGGCATTCTACACAACACTTTTCCAAAAACTATACAAATTTTTTTTCCAAACTCATCGTGATTGGTAACAGTTTGCGAACAATAATAAATATTTTATTGCAAACAGGGCTATTCCCAAACAACTGGAAGCATTCGATAATTACCTACATAAATACAAAGGCAAAAATTCAAAAAAGATGAATGTTACAGACCGACTAACTTTTACAAAAAAATATTAGAAAGGACTGTGCATGATCAACTAGAGAAATATTTCGAAACACATAATCTTATATTCGAAAATCAGTGGGTGTTGCTGTTGTTAAATGGTTTAGAAGCTATCTTTGCGAAAGAACTTAAAGAATAAGAATCACCAGTTATTTTTCGCCGTCGCAACATGTAAACCTTGGTGTTCCTCAGGGGTCAATATTAGGACTACTACTTTTTGCGATAAACATTAATCATAGATACATGGAACGCGGCTCAAAATGTAAATATAGCTTTGTTTGTTGATAATGCAGATTCAGCTGAGGAGTGCAATAAAGTAATGTCGGCAGACTTGAAAAGAAATGATTTTAAGCTAAAAGAAGAATAAATTAAAATTAAATGAGAAGAAAACTAAATGCATGGTAATTAATAATAATATTATCAATAATTTTTGAGCAAATTCAGAATGTATGCAAAATGAAATATTTGGCTGTATTAATAGTCAGCAAACTTCACCAAATTCAGAACTCGACCATAAAATATAAAATTTTTTAATAAAACTACATTTTTCATACTGCTCCGAAGTTTGGTTTCTAGCGTACCTAGATGCAATAGAGTCCTTACCACGGCAGCCACGGAACGACACCAATTTATACCCGGCCCATGAATGTCACTACAGCAGCATTACTCGTATGTGTATGGGGAATGACAAAAACAAGAACAACAGATCTTACCAAACCTTGGGTTTACACAGGACAATGAATGTTCTGAAGACAATTGAAAATATGTGTTAGCTGTCAAAAAGGAGGCAATTCACTTTTAAGCAACCGCTGGTAGTGTCGTTTCGTACGAATTACTTCCTCTGACTTCGATTTTTTTGGGTTTACATTTGAGAGGCGCGTAGATTACAATAATATTTTAATAACATTTACTGAAATCTCCAAACTAAAATAAATTTTTCCGGATACTCTTTTGTGATTAGGTTTTGTTTTCTTTAGCGAATTACAATGAAACTACTAATTTACTGCTTTCAAAAAATTATAGATATTGACGAAAACGGTGAGAGAATTGTGAATGCATTTACAAAAACTTTGCACAACTCTCCCGTGTAAGCGCCATGTAAGGCTATGAGTAATTTTAAGATGCAGTTTATTGACACTAATAAAATGATGTTGTTAAATTCGTTGAGATGAATAAGTCTGAAAGAAGGAATATGTTTTAATTTAACAGTTTTTTTTGTTAATAGAAAGTCGTATTTATCTTGTTATATAAGAATAATAAGGGATATTCAATCGTACAATTTAAGAAATAGTGATGAATTTATTTCATCGCTGAGCATAGTTGTCATGTATAACTACGTTGATGCTGGCAACATAGAATCGCTGATTTGACATAAGAAAAACGCACTGTAATTCTTGCTAAGCATTGCAGAAAATTAAATTTTAGTCTTCGCCGATTCAGTAAAATAATTGCAAACAGAAAGTATTTTCGTGTAATTAATTGAGGGTATTGAATATCGTATAAAAATGGTTGTTACTAAGAAAGATGAAAAGTCTCCAGCTGAAGTGAAGAAAGATAATGTGAAAGATTCAGCGGAAAAGGAGGCAAATAAAGATGCAAAAGAAGAAGGTAAGGACCAGGAGCTTTCTGATGAAGATCAACAGTTGCAAGACGAACTAGAGATGTTGGTTAATCGTCTTCAAGAGCCCGATAAGTCCCTCTATTTACCAGCACTGGAAATGTTGGCTAAGTTGATTAGAGCCTCCACTACATCGATGACTTCTGTACCAAAGCCTTTGAAGTTTATGCGACCTCATTATGACACTATGAAGACATTATACAAGCAGATGCCGGACCAACAAACACGGCAATTGTGTGCTGACATTATTTCAGTGCTCTCCATGACAATGGGCAGTGGCAAAGATTGTTTGGCGTACCGTTTTCTTTGCGATCGTTCTCAGAAAATTGGTGATTGGGGCCACGAATATGTACGCCATTTGTCAGGTGAAATCGCCTCGCATTACTTAGATACGTCTGATGAATTCAAAGCTCAGTTGATCGAATTGGTCAAACAGATTATTCCCTACAATATGGAACACAACGCTGAAGCAGACGCTTGTGATTTGTTGATTGAGATTGATCATTTGCATCTGTTGCAAGAATACGTAGACGAATCGGCTTATCCACGCGTATGTTTATATTTACAATCTTGCTACCCGTATGTTCCCGACCCGGAGAATACTATAATTTTGGAGACGGCTCTGCAATTAGCACGCAAGTTTAATCAGCATACGCAAGCTTTGCGTTTAGCTTTGATGCTGAATAATATGGAAAAAATAACAGAAATATTTAAAGAACCTAAAGATGCCGCCGTACAGAAACAGCTTGCTTTCATGTTAGCTCGCCAGCAAGTATGTCTAGAGCTGGATGAATCTGTGCCAGATTATGATGACCTAATGGAGATCATGTCTAATGCAAATTTAAATAAACACTTTTTAAATTTGGCACGTGAACTTGATATCATGGAGGCAAAAACACCGGAGGACATATACAAGTCTCACTTAGATAATGCGCGGACTCGCTTTGCATCGATACAGGTATGATATATCTAAAGGCAGTTTTTTAATTATTTTTGAAAATACTGAAAACTACTTTAATAGCACTAATATTTATTATATTTCATCTTAAGGTTGATTCAGCGAAACAAAATTTAGCTGCCAGCTTTGTGAATGGTTTTGTAAACGCAGGCTTTGGAGTTGACAAATTACTTTCTGAAGACGGCAATAAGTGGTTGTACAAAAATAAAGAGCACGGCATGCTATCTGCAACTGCTTCCCTGGGTCTCATTCTGTTATGGGACGTGGATGGTGGCTTAACCATGATTGATAAATATCTGTACTCTACCGACGATTACATCAAGTCAGGTGCCTTACTCGCCTGTGGTATTGTAAATTGTGGTATACGCAATGAGGTTGATCCTGCACATGCACTGCTCTCCGATTATATTGATAATCAGAATACATCGATGCGTATCGGTGCTATTCTTGGCCTAGGCATTGCTTATGCTGGCTCTAATCGTGCAATTGTCATAGATACACTTAAAAACGTGTTTGCGACTAATGGGAAAAACGCTGCGAATGTAGAGATCATGGGTATAACCGCCTTATCGTTGGGCTTAATATCTGTTGGTTCCTGCAATGCTGAAATTACCGAAATTTTGTTGCAAACCATAATGAGTCTCTCCAAGTCCGATCTGAAGGACACATATACCCGTTTCTTATGGTTGGGCTTAGGTCTATTGTACTTAGGACGGCAGAAATCCACAGAAGCTGTTATGGTGACTTTAGAAGTACTGGATGAACCATACCGTTCGATGGCTACAACTATGGTAGACATTTGCGCATACGCTGGAACAGGAAACGTATTGAAAATACAACATTTGCTACATATTTGCTCTGATCACTATGAATCGTCAAACGGCGATGGCGCTGACGAGAAAGGAAAGAAGGATAAAAATAAAGAAAAGGTAAATCAAATAATAATGAATTTTTGAAAATGTATTTAACACACCATATTTCTAACACAGGATAAGGCTGACAAAGAGAAAGAAAAAGAAAAGGAAAAAGAAAAGGAGAAAGACCTTTCTGCAACTCAAGCGATCGCTGTGTTGGGTATTGCTTTAATTTCTATGGGTGAGGACATTGGAGCTGAAATGGCTTTCCGCTCCTTCGGAAATTTGCTCCGATATTGCGAGCCTTGCATTCGTCGTGCTGTGCCACTCGCTTTGGGCTTAATTTCGGCTTCTAATCCTAAACTAAATATTTTAGATACTTTAAGCAAATTTTCACATGATAGCGACTCCGAAGTAGCACATAATGCTATTTTTGCTATGGGTCTTATAGGAGCAGGTACCAATAACGCCCGTCTTGCATCCATGTTGCGTCAGTTGGCACAATATCACTCAAAGGATCCGAGCAATTTGTTCATGGTCCGTATTGCACAAAGTTTAACACATTTGGGAAAAGGCACATTGACACTCAGTCCCTACCATAGCGATCGGCAGCTGATGAATCCCATGGCTGTGGCTGGTCTAATGGCGACCCTTGTTTCTTTGTTGGATGTTAAGACTCTAATATTGGGACGTTCACATTACTTGCTGTACACATTGGTGCCTGCAATGCAGGCACGCATGCTAATCACTTTCGATGAGGAACTAAATCAACTGCAAGTACCTGTGCGTGTCGGTATAGCTATTGATGTGGTTGGTCAAGCTGGTAAACCGAAAACTATCACCGGTTTCCAAACCCATACAACACCTGTATTGCTTGCGATGGGTGAACGCGCAGAACTAGCCACGGACGAGTATATCTCACTCACTCCTGTTATGGAAGGTTTTGTAATATTGAAGAAAAATCCAAATTTTGTCAAGTAATAGTTATAACGCAATCAGACGAGCTTACACTATTTTCGATAGTAATACATTTCTTATAATTAAAATAAAATACTAAAAAACCTCTACAAATATGTCTCATTTAATATACTCTGGCTGAAAAAAAATCCGTGTAATATTATATATTTAAAAGGTAAGCCTTAGAAGTGACTAAATACACTTCAAACTGTTTTTTTTTTTTTTAATTATGGTGAATTCGATTCAAATTTTTTTGAGCTGCAGGTATGAGTAGTTCAAATGGGAGTTGAAGGCTTTTCAATAAATATTTTACATTCAAGAAAAGTTTTTGTAATTATAAAATTAACTAAGTTTTGTAAAAATTGTTATGCTTATAAAGGTAATTTTAAGATTATGTTTGTCAATTGTTGAATCACTTACTTGTTTTTGGGCAGGCCAACATCAGAACCCAAAACCGTATTTGTTTGCTTTGTTTCTATTGACCAGCTTTATTTGATATTTTATTCATATATGTATGTATTTAAGTGTATTTTCTTCATTACAATATAAAAAATTAATCAATCAAAATTTATGTGTGGAGTCGCTCAAAACTTCGAAATCTTCAATTCATATTTATTTACTGAAATTTAAAAGAAGTAAAGGTAATTAGATTTTAGACGCATAGAGTGTATACCTAAAAAGAAGTAACGGTAATTAGATTTTAGACGCATAGAGTCATAAACAAAACAGAAGCCACTCCAAAGAAATTAAGTGAAAATGTGCACTACCCATAAATATGTACAAAAGTGTTTACACACAAGCAAACAAAAAAATTGCATACAGGATTAACAAATATGCATGTGTATGTTTTTTAGCAGAAACCAATTCGAATCTATAACAAAAAAGTGAACTCATATTCAGTTAATTTAACGATACCTTTTTTCGACATCAATTTTTATTTTTGAACAAAAATACTAAGCCGAAATAATTTAAATATAACACTTTAACTAGGTACTCTCACAATATAAGCATGACATAGATAGGAAACAATTTATTTCTTAAAAAATTGCATAATTACAAATGTGAAACAGGCAAAACGAAAACTCTTTATAGAGACCTCATTTGAAAGTATTTCTCGTCAATGAATTGGCAAAATTCTACTAAGCGTTTAAATTTGCGCACTGTTTGCGCTAATGCCATATTTGGTAAATCTGTTGTTAATATTGCAAAAAGATGCCCAAAGGTAATGGCGTCCAGTTCGCATGGTTGATCCGAATAAAAGAATGGAAAATCCGGCGACTCGTCTAGTTTCAGCGTTAATGTTTCACAACATTTTTCCACCTTTTCGATAACATCCTCAATTGTCATGTCATTCCACTGATACACTTTCAGCAAACGTAATGCACTGCGCCGTTTGGAGTAATTTTGTATCAAGTTGAGTGGCCATGGAAATACGCAGCCGTTGCGTGGCGCTGTCACCTTTTCGTATACATTTTTATTCATAAAGCTGATATATAGCTCGGCCATTGTGAATATATTTTCAGCCAACGACACATAAGTACGCATATCAGATTTGTTGTCATCGTCCAACCACTGACCGATAGCGGAACCTTTATGCTCTACGAAATTGGCAATTGGTTCAAATTCGGCTACTATAAATTGACCGGCGCGCAAAAAGGGCAATTTGGTCATTCGTCCAGCTGGCGACATATATTCGGCATTTGCACTAGATCGTACTTCAAATGGCAGTTGGCACATCTTTAGATATGCCTTAACTGCCAGGCAACTTGCATGTTCTGGCAAAAGTATTTGTTCAGCTTCGTAAGGCTGGTAAAGTAATGCATCTTCAGGCCATGGCTCGTCGCTCATCTTTTCGGCAACGTTAAGCTGACTAAGGTACTGTGAGGACTGCATATTGGATTATTTTATTTCAAATATTACATATGATAAAAAGCTTTAAAAAATTACTAATTTGTGATTTTATAAATTGCTTACACAACTGTAAGATTCCCACAAGGGCACGATTTTCTTCCAAAGACGCAACCAGTCAGAAAACAGCTGATAAACAGTGTTGTGGATCGTGCAAATTCCAATGTTTTGTAATTATGTACGGGTATATAAAGCGTTTTTCAGTAAGAGCGCTTCAACTTTTTTTTGAATAAAACACAAACGGTTTGACTTTTTGACGTGATAACGTCTTATAATTCGATTTAACAGGCTGCACGCACGAAAAAATGTGTCGGTACCTTGCTCATTTGTCGTTACCTTGCTCATTGCCGTTACCTTGCTCATTTGTCGTTACCTTGCTTATTGCCGTTACCTTGAATGAACTGCAAGCGAAAGCGCGGAACGAACGACAAAGCAAACAAAGTAAACGAACGGCAACGTTCGACATCTTGCTCTCTCCTACTTAAGTGAGCGTATATATGTATGTATATGCGCATATGTACATATATAAATTCACGTATTTGTATTTGCATATGCCTTCTTATTGATTATTATTAATTTGATTTACTGAAGAATTTAAAATAAAACCAATTTTGTTAATAATACCTGTTGTTTTAATGTTATTATTATTAATTTTTTTATTATATATGAAGGAAAAAATGTATGGTAATATTTACCATATACCTTATAAGATATGTTGTATACTAATATATGTATATAAACATGCATATACATATACAATTACGCGCAATTTTCAAAAAGAACAAATCTATATGTAAAGATGCATACAAATCATATGGACATATCAAATATACGAATATATTCCGTACGCAAGCAAATGTAAGCTAATGTGCTTGAACTGCAAGCGAGAGCGCCGAACGAACGACAAAGAGCACAATCGGCCCCCGCGTTCGGCAACGTTCGACATCTGGCTCTGTCCTACTTGAGTGAGCATATATATGTATGTATATGTATGTATATGCGCATTTGTATATAAATTCACATACTTGTATTTGCATATGCCTTCTTGCTGTGTGCATGGTAATGAACCATTTCTTTGTTGAGAATAGGACGATGATAGAAAAAGTAGGAAATGAAAGGGAGTGTTTCGAGTGTAAAGTGTCTTGAAAAAGGCAAATCGATGATGGTGCCTCTTAGTGTTGGTGACTTATTAACGTCTGATGCACAATCGAAATTGAAGATATCTTTCATGAATTTGATAAATGTTTCGTCATTTTCACGTTTGTGTAAATGTACCTTGACCTATTCCATTGCAATTCCATTTACCTCCTCCTCTATATCCATACAAAATATCTATCAAACAAATAAAATTAAAATTTTGTTTTGAAAATTGCAACCATTCCATCAATATTTTCTTATGACGTTGTCACGTTAAACTATCGCCAGTAAACCGACTTTACAGACAACCTCTTTTTTTTAACTAATTTTTTTTTTATTATCGAGTTTGAACATATACATTTAAGTATGAAATTCGATTTCTTTTGCATGACCACCGCGTGCACGTTTTACGAAGTCCAATCGTTGAACCCAATTTTCGACCACTCGTTTGTATAAATCGGCCGAAATTCCAGCAATTTCGCGTTCAATATTGGCTCTGAGCTCACAAATCGTCGCCGTAGACCAATGTCGTTACTGTAGACCAATGACTTCACATAACCCCAAAGAAAATAGTCTAGAGGCGTCAATTCACACGAGCGCGCCGGCCATTCGACCGGTCCATTTCTGGAAATAATGCGCTCATTGAACTTACTCTTTAGAGCTGAAGCAAACTGTATGTATTCGGTACTGAGTAACGGGTGCGCTCTCTAGTACCGAGTAACGAAACGTTACACACGAATATATTTCGTTACTCGCATTTTTTGTAGTATGAGTTCAGTTCACGTAGGTAATAAGTTTATACGTGTATAAAAACGTTTGCTGATGTACGTATGTTTGCGCATGCGCGTATAGCGCGCGCTCATTCGGTGAATTTAAAAACATTCGTTACAAAGACTGATGTTTGTTTGTTATTATAGTACCTATATTAAAATTTGGAAGTTAATCGTCCGTAAAAGTTTTTCAGTGCTTTTGGTGCTTCAAGTTTTGTGTACGTAGACAAAGTTTGAAATTGGAATAAGGAATAAGAAAATATTGTTTTTAAATTGTTTACACTTATTATTGTTATTATTTTAGAGCATAATTTTACTGGTACAATGGATAAGAAAAGGAGTAAACTATGGGGATTTTTCACGGACGCTAAAGACGATAAGGTAAAATGTGATCTTTGCAATTCGTTGCATTCCGTAAAAGGTGGCTCGACTACAAATTTGAAAAAGCATCTCATAAAGAAACACAGACCAAATGCGCTAGCCCTGGAAGGTCCTATACCACCAACTTCAACAAGCCCAGAGTCTAATCCTGAAACTAATCTTGTGATTTAAACAAATGAAACCAATTCGAAGCAGACTAATTTAAATGCCTTTATTAAACGTCCAATAGGTGTAGTAAGAGAAAAAATTTGATTTAATTTTTAAAATGATAGTTAAAGACATTCAGCCTTTTTTTGTAGTTGAAGACGCGGGTTTTAAAGATCTTATTATTTACTTAGAACCAATTTATAAAATACCTTCAATATATATATTAAGCAATACTTTGTTGGATTCTCACTACTCCGAAGTCCAAAAAAAATTAAAAGTAGAATTGGAGAATGCTAAATATGTATCGATTACCATAAAAAAATAAAAGCTATAGTGGAACATTTCCATAAGAGTCCAATAGCTACCAGAAAACTAATTGCCATGCAGGAGCAACTGAGACCTAATCAAAAACCATTAAAGCTTAAAATGGACGCAGTGACCAGATGGAACAGTACCCTTTAGAAGCGTCTCTTGCAATCTTACACAATCCAGTAGAAAATCTTTCAGAAGGCGAATGGCAGACACTGCCAGAAATAATAAAAATTCTGAAGCCATTCAAAGAACTCACTGAAGAAATGTCTTCAGAAAAAAGGGGACTGTTTCAATGGTCATGGCTTCGACGGAAAGTATGGCCAGAGTTTTGGTCAGTTTAACTACGAATATAATAACAGATACAGGAAAGAAACTGGCAAATAAAATACTAACAGAATATAAAAGTTACAGAATTGTTACAGGCACTCTGTGTTATCTAAATCAGCACTATTAGACCCACGTTTTAAGAAGCTGGCATTTAGGTTTGATTTATCAAGTTATGAGTTTGCGAAAGATGCATTGAAAACTGAGCTGCAAAACTATCAACACTGACGCTGATAACGATTCAATTTGGAAAGATTTTGACGCTGTGACGACGTCAGTGTCAGCTTCAAACTCTGTAGTTAGCAGCAGTATTATTACTATCAGACAGTATTTAGAGGAAAGGATTATATCTCGAAATGAGTGTCCTTTGAAATGGTGGCAAGCACGGGCAATTCTATACCCGGAGCTCTCGAGCTTGGCTGATAAATATTTATCAATTATGGCTTCTTCTGTACCATCTGAAAGGACTTTTTCGAAATCGGGCCAAATATTAAGCGAGAAGCGCAACTCTATTCAGCCAAAGAGAATGGAAAAGATTTTAGATCAGGAACGAAAGATTTTTGTTGTTTAAATATTATTGTCATAAAATACTTTTTGACACCTATTTATTGCTTTTTCACTCTAATTTGGGAGATTCAGCCAATACTTCATTTGCAGTTCTACACTTTCTTGTGACGGCCAAACGTCATACTGTACGCGTACCATACGATACAACATATTCGTTTCGTTGCGTTTTGGATAAGGTATCAAAAGTAACGAGTAACGTAACGATACGATAGTAACGAGTACTCATCGTTATAGTAACGAACATATACGGGTTTGCTTTTTTTCGTTACTTTTACACTTCTATTACTCTTCAACAAATCAATTGTAGCGTGTGCTGTGTGGCTTGTGGCCCCGTCCTGTTGAAACCACGTGTCGTCTAAGTCCATACCATTCAATTGCGGCCAAAAATAATCGTTTATCATGTCGCGGTATCGATTTCCATTCACAGTAACGTGGCGATCGTTCTCGTCAACGAAAAAATATGGGCCAATTACGCCGCCGGCATGTAAACCGCACCAAACAGTGATTTTTTCGGGATGCAACGGGTCCTCATGAATCACGTGTGGATTGCTTTCTGCCCAGTAACGCATATTTTGCTTGTTGACAAAGCCATTGAGCCAAAAGTGAGCTTCATCACTGAAGATGATTTTTTGGAAAATTTATAAAAATTTTCATAAAAAATTTGCACGATTATTTTCAAAAAAAATTTGCACGATTTGCAATCGTTGCTCAAGTGTGTAGCGTTCCATGATGAAATGTATACTAATGAAGTTTACAAATGACAAGCGAAAAATAAAAAATATTGCGTCGTTCGCCCTCCCTATCGGAAAAAAGTTAAAGCGCACCTATTGAAAAACGCTATACAAAGCGAATCTATTCAAGGTGATGACATTCAGGCAACAACAAATTGTTTTAAATTATAACTGTCAAGGGAAAGATGATAAAAAAATGCAATGAATTACAAATAGATAAAATTAGTTTGTCACGCATTCCTAACACAACAACAACTTTCCGTCAGTCCGTTTTGTTGGTATTTCTAAATTAAAGGCGAATGGAAGAAGAGGAAATGAAGGGCACTAATCACACCACCTTCTATAGATACGTCTTGGCTTTCTTCATATAACTTCATATCATGGTGAAACGATTTTTAGAGATGTAATACCTAGCAGACCGTTATTCGGCTCTGAGCGAATTTGTCAGATATGCCGACGTCATTCGTTTTGTGTTTCACTAAGCTTAAACTAAATTTTGTGGAACACAAAGCGAATGACGTAGAAACCAAAGATCTCTTCAAAAAATTTTTTTTTTCACAAACCTGGTATCTATCATCCTTGACCTCATACCAACTTGGGCCAAAGCAAATTCACTCAAGGTGACTTTGGTAGGTCGAGAAGAATTTTGTTTTTGCATCGTAGATTCCCTATAGCGTGCACGTTCTTACGCTCATTAACTCGAGCTTGGCGTCCGACAAAAATAAAGAGTTGACGCTTGTTACACTTTTTATAAAAACACTGCCAATCAATGCGTATTTAAGTCAAACACAGTGCATTCTGCCGGGCTTATTGTAGACTGTGCAGTGCGTGATATACGTCAGGTAAAATCTATCTTATGACCTCTGGTAACGATACAGCATGCTTGACTGAGCTTTATATGTGTTAGTGCAGTCGGGTGGCGTCGTGTCACACATACTTGTTGTCGGTAAAAATCAAAAATTTTAGATATTAGCGTCAAGCACCCGACACGCACACATATAAAGTTCTTGTCAAACAATGCTTGACCGTCACCAGAGGCCATTAAATCTGCGTTGATTTGCATCGTCTATACAGGCTTAATAAAATTCTATCAGCTGTTTGACAATCACAAAATGACGTTATTCTTTTCTTTGTTTATAAAGGAATCTTATTGTCCGCGATGCTAAGATGAATCGTTTTGAATATGTCGAAGCGCGCTTGCATGATGATGAAACATTTGTAAGTCGGGATCAAAATATCAAAATTTACGATGGAGATCAAAAAGTACGTATTTTCAATGTCACAATAAATACACTTTTAATATTTAGTTTTGTATAATTCTTAGACAGAATATGAAGAAGGTGAGGTTGTACTCACCACTCATCGCTTATTTTGGGGCCGTCCTGGTGAAATTGCTCGTGCTGCCATAACACTCTGCCTCTCCCTACGCCATGTGATATCGCTCAGTGAAGAAACGGCAAGTTCATATTTCTTCGGGCGCAAGACACGGTATATACTACATTTGCGAGAGCCACCACCGGATAAGGCTCCGGGTCCGATTGACTATAGTCCGCATGGTCACATTAAACTGTCAGGAAAAAATGGATTGGCATCAGAATTCAGTAGCGCACTACGTCAAACAATAGAGGCACGTATTTGGGAAGTGATAGTCATTCCGAGACCACTTTCACAGGCTAATAGTTCTCAAACTGCTGGCGGAGTAGGTAGTCCTGCTCAATTGCGTTTGAAAATGCGAACGGGCATTGGTGGAATTGAGCGTTCCATTGAAGCTAAGGCGAAGGAGACGGATGAAAATATAGCACTGGCGTTTCAAGATCTTAGCATTCTAATGGCAATGGCTAAAGATATGGTGGCCATATCGAAAGTGATAAGCACAAAGATACGCGAACAAAAAGGCGAAATTTCTGACGATGAAACGGTACGCTTCAAATCTTATTTGCTGAGCTTGGGTATCGATGATCCAGTGACGCGAGAGAATTTTTCCAGCAACTCGGACTACTTTCGCAGTTTGGCCCAACAGATATGTGAGCTGCTTTTGGATCCCATTGAGGTAAGCTCGACTACGGAGAAGCCTTAAAGAAGTTTTTTATAAAGCTTGTGCATTTTCTTTTCATATATAATATGTATATAATATTATAATCGTATTTCTCTTCAGGAGCAAGGAGGCATGATGTCACTTGCGGATGTGTATTGTCGGGTAAATCGTGCACGAGGACTTGAATTACTCTCTCCGGAGGATTTGCTACACGCTTGTCAGCAATTAAATGGCCCTATAAAGCTACGAAAATTTCCCAGCGGAGCGATGGTATTACAACTGGAATCGCAAGATGATGAACTAGTAGCAGCAGATACTCTAGAAAAAGTTAAAACAGCCACATCGTTGGCTGTTGAAGAGCTTGCCAAACAGCTGGGTATTTCATTGTTATTAGCAAAAGAACGTCTACTAGCCGCAGAACGCTTGGGAAAAGTGTGTCGTGATGAATCGGTAGAAGGATTACGCTTTTATCCAAATTTGTTGCTATATCGTGATATAGATAGCTAAACATTCAAAATATGTAAATGGAATGATAGTAAAGGTGCAAAAAGTAAAAGTAAATAAAATATAACATATATATATAAAAATAACAGCTTTCATAATTTTTCCATTTAATAAATATTTTTTTATTATTACTTACATAAATACATACTTTTGTTTGGCTATATTTTACATTACGTTAGTTCTCTTGTATCATAATAATAACATTCATATTTTAAATCATTGCACATTTGTAATGTATGCATGTAATATAATTAATTGTTGTATATATTTTTTTAGTGACAAATATTTGCAAATAATAATGTTAGATATTTTTTAATATATTTTTATTCATCACTATTTGTATTTATTTGCATTACATATCATTTTTAACTGGCTTTCGCAAAGAAAGGTACTAAATAGATATACATTTTTGCCGTTCTTTTCAGTATTTTTCTGCAAGCGCACTATACAAGAATACTATGTTATACATATATTGAGTTTATATATTCGTTACCAAATTTTCGAAGTCTTTTGAGTATTTAATATTTTATGTTTAGATTATTTCGCGATATTTAAAGTATTAGTCTGACAATGTTAAATATCGTATTTTTTATTATTATTAACTCGGTTATATATTTAAATGCACTTCAATTTTCATTCAATTTTTTTATTATTAAGTATACAGGTAACCCTCCTACAACGCGATTAATTGGTTCCTGAAAAACTCCGCATTGTAGGAAACTTTTTTTTCCTCCATTTTTCCTTTTCTTAAACAATATCACGCAAGTAACATTTTAAAGTTTTCTCAGCCGAATTAATTATATTAGACCTTTCATCGAATAAAAAAAATTTATTTTTTCAAAGATATTTTTCTATTTGTCTATTTCAATATAATAACATAAATTAATTCCTTTAATTAACCAGCAAAAAGCAATTCATTTATTTAAATAACATAAAACTAAGGAAAATAAAATCTGGGAAAAATAGACACGGATCTTCAAATCTACATATTTCAGAGGATTTTAAATCTCAACCTTCTACAAATCCGCTTCCTCGTCCTCGCTTATTATAATTTGCTTCAAACGTTTTGCTCTTGGTCGTAGTATTTCAAAATCCGAGCTTGACCCACTATCACATCGATCCGGTTCAGCTATTATTGCTGGTCTTAAAAAATCTTTTATTGATGTCTGCTTTGTCCTACTTCGTAAATCTTTATAGATTTCCTGGTAGGCAGATAAATCATGTTCAAGATTTCTTTTGAACATTTCTGCTCTACTATTTAGAGGATCGTTTTCCAAAACATAATCTTCCAACTCCTTCGCCAGATTTAAAAGTTTCTCCACACTTTTTAGCGAAAAGTTTTTGATTTCGGTGTCAGAGAGGTCGTCAGAGCTTTCTTCAATCGATAATGCTTCACTTGTCATTGCTGCTAAATCTACTTTATTTAATTCGTCGTCCACAACTAATTCTCGAATATCAGCCACATTTATTTCGTCAAATCCATCGCCTTTTATTACGTTTGCCAGTCTCACTACGTTTTCATATTCATCCTCAACGAGATTAACAACAGTTTCCTGTACTACAACCTCTAGCAAAAGTGCTTTCCAGCAAGCTCTCAGTGTTGATTGACGAATGTCTTTGAGTGATTTGCCGACGATTTCACAGCAATCTAAAATTGAGAACTGTTTCCAGACTTCTTTGACCGTTATATTCAATGATTCTATCTTCTCTAATATTAATTCAAATGATTTGCGTATGTAGTATGCTTTAAAGGTTGATATTATTCCTTGATGTAAAGGTTGTAATATTGATGTAGTATTGGGCGGTAAAAACTCAACTTGAATATTTGGATGACTTAAATCAGTTGCATGAGCTGGTGCATTATCTAAAAGTAGCAAAACTTTAAATGCCAAGTTCTTTTTTTTTGGATAGTTTTCTACGTCGGGAACAAAGCAATGATAGAACCAATCATTAAATAGTTTGGCAGTCATCCATGCTTTTTTGTTCGCTCTCCAATACACTGGAAGATTGTTTTTATTGTTTCCTTTCATGCAACGTGGATTTAATGACTTGTTAATAAACATTGGTTTTGTTATAAAATCACCAGATGCATTACTGCAAAGTAACAATGTTATTCGGTCCTTAGAAACCTTAAAGCCAGGAGCTCCTCTTTCGTTCCTCGAAATAAAAGTTCTTGATGGCATTTTTTTCCACCACAAACCTGTCTCATCAGCGTTAAATATTTGATCTGGCAAATAACCATGTTCTTCAATAATTTTTATGAACTGTTCAGGATATTTATTCGCCGCATCAGCATCTGCGGATGCTGTTTCACCCTGAATTTTCAAATTGTGTAGAGCATGCCGTTTTTTGAACTTTTCAAACCAACCTTTGCTAGCCACGAATTGGTGGTTATCTTCGTCGGTTGTTGATTGTCCTGTTTCCTTTAAATAATTGAATATTTTTAATGCTTTCTGTTTAATTATATTCCCATCCAAAGGCAACCGCTTTTGCGTCATATCTTCTATCCATACCGTTAGCGATTGTTCCATTTTTTCTATTATCTTCGTCCTTGGCCGAGAAGTGATTTTTGCGAGGACCGATGATCCGAATGATACCGAATTTCTAATTTTATCTTCGTTTTTTTTATGGTTCTTATCGTGGACTCGTTTAATTTAAAATGTCTAGCAACATCAGCTATTCTCTCTTGATTTTGAATCCGATTCAAAATTTGAATTTTGGTTTCAATCGTGATAAACTTTCGTTTTAATGATGCGTTTTCCTTTGCTTTTGGCATTTTTATGGCCTAAATTACAAATTAATTAATTTAAGTTATAAAAAAAGTTTAACAGAAACTCACCGATTATAAAATCTATTTATCTTGATTTTTACAAAATTATTATTATACGAAAAATGGTTTCACAAACGTTTTAAAATTTGTTTCAACTCCTCTTCACGACTTACTGTGAATGACTAAACCAAATCAAATTTCCAAAAACATTCTCAAGAGCACTGTTGCCAATTTAGCTCTTTCAGAGCTAGATCTAGCTCTTTTTTTTGCTCGTTAGCTCTCAAATATTTTTTTTAGCTCTTAGCTCTTTGTTTAGCTCTTTTTTTTAAATTTTCTAGCTCTTTTTAGCTCTTTTTAGCTCTTTTTTTGAGGTGTTTTAGCTCTCGTTACTCAGAGGGAGTTGGCAACAGTGCTCAAGAGTTAATTTTCGGGGAAACCCCTTGTTTTATCTAAAAACGTGTGTGTAAATGTTTGAAAAAATTGCGGTTTGCAAAATTCCATAGTGCATACAAACATTCAAACACTTTTAGTATGTACATATGTATAATACAAACATATTATTATTTCTTTATGAGACTACGAATAATAGATATACACATATACACAAGTAATTTTTGATAATTGTGTGTTTATAGAATACAGTTTATAGAATATGTATTTAAAAAATGCTTAAAAATCGCGTTGTAGGAGTCGCGTTATAAGAAACATTCCGCAATTCGCAAACCGCGTTGTAGCGAAATCGCGCTATAGAAGTACCGCGTTATAGGAGGGTTACCTGTATGTATGTACATATATTTCTTAAATTTTTCACACCTCAATTAGGTTTAGGTATGTGATAATTAGAAGCGAAAATTCTTGCATTCACGAATATATTATACGTGTTATACATGTGTACTAATATCTGCTAAAATAATATTCAAATCAAGGGTAGAAAATCAGAAGTACCACAAAAAAAAAAACAAATGAAGAAATACCCCTAAAGATAGTCTAGGTCAAGAAAACACTGTCAAGTGAATTTCAACAATAAAGTACATACGCATAGGCCAAACAAAAGGAGGACACCGCTTCGGAGACATTTCGTTTCAGACCCGCATTTTCCTGGGGGCTCGCGTGCTGTAGAAAAATTCAAAAAATGGTTTAAGGACCACCAATACAAAATAAGCAGCTTCAAAAGTTTTAATTTATTGTCATAGCAGTAGTTGTTGTTGGGTTAGGGAGTTTTTGTTACTGTAGTCTGCGGCTGGCTAGTTGGCGGTCGCCGTAGCCGAATGGGTTGGTGCGTGACTTCCATTCGGGATTCACAGAGAGAACGTAGGTTCGAATCTCGGTGAAACACCAAAATTAAGAACAGCATTTTTCTAATAGCAGTCGCCCCTCGGCAGGCAATTGCATACCTCCGAGTGTATTTCTGTCATGAAAAAGCTTCTTATAAATTATATTGCCGTTCGGAGTCGGCTTGAATCTGTAGGTCCCTCCATTTTGCGGAACAAGATTAAGACGCACAGCACAAATAGGAGGAGCTCCGCCAACTATATATATATATATAGTCCGTGGCTGGATAAGTCAGATTCCGTCTTCTGATACCTTCTAGGTCTCAAAACGCAATAGTCTGTTCCACTCTAAGCTATGTACGTGAATGTCTCCTGATCATTATTTTCCTCGAAGTCAAGATTCGTATACGCGTCATTTTAGTGAAGAATGAGCAACGCCAAAAAGTTTCAATCGCAATGGAGACCGAGCATTTTTCATTCGATTTTCTATTATTCTCATGAGACAGTTCAAGGTGACGTTGCATAAGTAAATGTGTACGTGAGTAATACAATTTTCTTTAATTCTCTTTTTACACGATAGATACGTTCCCAAAAAATTCGTTTAAAAAGAGAATTAGGTGAAACCAAGCTTACACATTTTAATTTATTAAATATGTAAGAAATAAATTATTAAACCGAGTTTCAAAAACTTTTCCTAAGATTAATTTAACGCTTCGTACATGCGTCGAAAAATTTCACTCTATTTGCTCAACGAGATTCAAGAAAATTTAAAAAAATATTGAAAATCGTGTTAACACAAATCAATTCGTGTAAAAAAAAATATTTTCTTTATAATTTCTTTTGAATCAAATTCGTGTAAAAAGATAATTAGGTGTAATATATTTTCCTTTCAAATTATCCAAGATTTACAGATTTATTATTGTTATACTTTGACGTTATGATAGGTAATTTGAGTCAAGTTCAATAAAGCGCGACAGTTGTGTTTTCTTTCTAGGATAAGGGTTCCCCCATTTAGTTTTTCTAACGCAGAAGAAATCTCCCATTTCTTTTCTGCCACCACCAGCGGGTACCTCATCAAACATTTTCATAACTGGTGCTATATTATGACGTCATAAATCTCGTCATTTTACACTATATTAGGGAATGACTAATGTATCCAATGTGGCAATCAGCAGCATTTCCAAAAAAAAAAAAAAAATTGGAACGTCTACGTGATCTGAATCGCCCGTAAGTATTTGCGGCTATTGACTGTACCTCCAGCGCCATGGGGACTGTTTTATTCTGGTACAACAATAACCAAGAGAATATATCGAAGAAATTTAAGGCCAATATTCATCATTGAAAGCTTCCACCACAAACGAAATAATAAAAGTATCTTACTTATATAGGCGCCTGCAATTCGCCACTTCTCTGCTCGCTATGGCTGGGCTCTGCTCACTTGGCGAAAAATTTGCATTTGAAAGCAAAAGCAAAATTATCGAGCAAGATTCGCCGCTAGAGAGTACAGTTATACTTCATAAAACTGGTATAACTGACTATTTTCACAAACAAATGTAATTTTTGGCAGCTCTTTTCCAGCACTACCAATGTTTATTTATACCAGTTGTTTCATCTATTTGCCACTTGCTAATGCTTGGCGAAACGAAGATGCCTTATCTATTTCTATCTTAAGAATTTGTTGTTTCTATCCCATTTCAAAGATAGAGAACTTTTACTGGAACCCTTTACATTAGACGACTAATGAAAGTTTACGATTTGTTATACCTCTTAAAAGAACATGAAGATATATGAAAGCAAATATAAACCGGTGTTGCGATCCGTCTGATACGGTATACATGTAAGTACCGTTACCTAAGGCGTACCTATTGGCTACTGTTTATTGTATTAGTTTGGACTTGTTCCATTATTTTTGCGCAAATGGTTTGAAACTGTTTCATGGTCGATCTACAGCCTTCTACCAGGAAAATAATGGATTTCTTTTTTCCCAAACTAATATTTTTGTAAAAACAGGATCAAGCAATTCAGACGATATATTACAGCCATCGCATCAATAAAAGTTTACGCTCCGTGGTAGATATTGGAAATTAAATTAACTCTCCGTTAGGCACCCGGGTCTGGCCAGACTTTTTGGACTTTGGACGTAAATCTAACATATTTCCATCATAGCTAACGACTTGAGCTTCCAGGCAGCTTCCTAAAATTTAATTATCTATCGATTTATGGGTATAACCTTATAAAAAAGAGTCCTCGAACAGGACGAAAAAAGGAAAGACCCGGGTGCCCAATCGAAGGATTTAAAAAAAGGTGTCTAATGGAGGGTTAAATAACTTTTAAATTTTTGTTTTGTGAACGGAGTCATGTACAAACATTATTCGTCTTCTCGATTTAGTTTTAAAGTGAGCTATGAAAAAATCTCAAGGGATCAGATAATTAAGTGTAGAACGACGGAAGAAGTATTACAAGTTGGAAATAATATTCAATATGGAAGACAGTTTTAAGCTCCTGTGTTACATATTTAAGGCGATTACAGCAAATTAAAACGAAAACTGCCCATCAATCCAGACATTTTAGCTACAAAATTGCAAGAGAAGCAGGAATTGAATGTTTCCGAAGCATCTGTGGTTGAGCATATTGAACATTAAAATCTCAATGAAAAGTCCGAACTTTTTGGCACGAAATGCAACTTCAGTAGAATAACTATCCCCTAGATCATATCAATAAATTTTGTTTACTTGTAATTTAGTCTATGAATACATAAATACGGACTAATAAAGCAATTAAAAAAATGAAACCAAGTTAGAAAACCACAAGTTCAATGCAGGGACCAAAAATGACAGTTATCTCGGATTTACAATTTGAAAACCAGTTCTGAAATTTAATGAAAAAGTTATTTCATAACAGTTATTAGTAAGAAATATTTTTTCCGTGCCGATAAGAATAATTAAAGAGCTAAAATTTATTTTTTCAGTGCAATAATTATGAAGTAAAGCCTACAAACCGATAGTTTGCTGGAAGGACGTGATAACATAATTTTTTTAGATAAGAATGCAGAAATAACCAGTAGCTCTTCTTCTAAGTTGTGCCAAAAATTCATGGCTAAATTTTTATAGTAGGCGCTTTCAATTCGTCACTTCTCTGCTCGCTTGACACACAATTTGCATGTGAAAGCAACAACAAAGATATATTTTCAGCTGAGAATGCATTCCATTAATATGGCGTAAGATCAATGTGGCATTTCTTCCAAAAATGGGCAAGCAGTCCAAGGAAATTCCCAAATCGTACAGACCAATTAGTCTTCCTTTTCTTCTGAAAACTATGACAAGATTAGTGGATCTTCATATTAGGAGAAGTTGGGAACAACAACACTACTGCATTAATTTTAGTTTAGGAACCTCAGCGAAAATTTTATCGCTTCAACTTTGCGAATTCTCACACACCTGGTAATTGTTAGTTTTTAGTCTACAGTCAACAACAACATTGAGAAGAACGAGACACAAAGGGTGTTTCATTTGACAGACCATAAGCATCACAAGTAAAGCGTTGAAGCAACAAATGTTTGTATGAGCCGGTCTTACTAATACTCATTAAGTGCTTCTAAACAAATGCAATTTTTGGCAGCTCTTTTCCAGGACTACCAATACATGGTTTTTATAACGCTTGGCGAATCGACGATGATGGAATTCTTATTATATGAAAATGTGTTTTTACTTTTACTTAGGGAGGCAAAGTAAATTAGAAGTCGGATTTTCTCGAAATTTGTCAGTTAACACGTTTTTCCGGAAAATGAACGATATGTTTAATGAGTTTTATCTAGTTCTGATTTGTATATTCATAAACCTTTGAAATACAGTCTAAAAATAGAGATACTTGAATTAGTTTTAAACTTTCATTTGTCGCCTAGTGTATATTTCGTGGCATTTTAAGCCCAACTTCTGACTTTTCTTTTATGATACTCGTGTATTAACCTAACAGAATAACAACGTAAACACAGCTGATTAGCAGTTGTGATTACCATTTGATGTTAATAGCAAAACTATCGAAATGGGAGTATTTAACGAACGGTGAATAAAACACAGCTCTAATAAGTATTGTCGATTTCTTATTGCAAACAAACAACGAACAGTTAAGGGACGAACAGGAAAATAATTGCAAAGGGTGATCAGATAGGAGATACTTTTTCCAATAGGGGTTTTTTGACAGATCACGTGATTACTGTCAAATTAAATACATATTTTTTCAGCATTCATTGACATTTCATCATGGAAAGACTTTACAATTGCAGTACGAAAATTGACGCTCTATGAAAAGTGTTCGTCGCGCGCTCAGGCCAACAATGAGATGAGAGAACTCAGCAATAAGCAAAATTGCCGTATTTGACCTAAAGAGCAACCCGAAGCTAATCAAGAACAGCCATTAGAACCATTGAAAACAACCGTTTGGTGCGGTTTATGGGCTGGAGGAATCATCAACTCATATTTTTTCAAAGACGAGGCTGGCGCCAACAGTGAATAGAGAACGGTATCGCGCCATGATAAACGACTTGATACCGGAAATTGAAGCCCTTGATCTCCACAACATTTGGTTCCAACAAGACGGCGCTACTTGCCATACAGCCCGTGAAATAATGGATTTACTGCGTCGTCCTTTCGGTGAGTAATTTATCTCTCGTCTCGGACCAGCGCATCAGTCGCCAAGATCGTGTTATATCACACCTTTGAACTTTTCAATTTCAATTCAATTTGTGGGTGTATGTAACGTCTAAATGCTTTGTGGTGTTAAAATTCGATTGAGGCATTTCTAGGCCAATATTGCTAAAGTTATTCACGAGATACCGACCGAAGTCCCCCAGCGAGTCATTCAAAATTGGTGTTTACGGATGGCCGAATTACGGCGCAGTTGCGGCCAGCATTTGAAAATATTTATCTTTAAAAAATAAATGTCATAAATGGTTCTACGCAAATATAGTAAAGATCGCCCAATCAATTTGAATTTTCGATGCTTTATTTCAATTTAAAATCCGATACCTCTAAATTGATCACCCTTTATATTCGGCTTAGAGAGAAAAACGCGAGTCTTCATAATTTGTTTGTATTCTCTAAATTATATTTATTTATTAATTTTAAGGTTTTGTTTATAATTTATTGCTGCATTTGTATTTTTTTCGTTTAGCTTGATATTTGTATTTGTATTTTTTATTAAATGTATTATTTATGCTTAATCGTATATTAATTGCCAAATATTAAATAATTAAAGATAATTTATTATTTAATTAACATAACGTATGAATTGTTTTTTTACAAGCGTACAATATCTATGTGTCTGTATATATGTATGCATATGTGTGACACGTTTCGCATAGTAAACAAATGCGAAATTCAAGAAAAACTATATAAATAATAACTCTGCTAAAAATTGGTTGCAATAGTCAAAGTATAACATTTTATATATAATATAATTCAATATATTCTTACTCGAATGAGTGCGGTGTATGTTTGAATGTATGTACATACGTAAATTAGTATAGATCGATTCACTTTTTCTTTCTAAGCGGGGTGTAATATGAGTAAGCTGCGCGCTTTGGATAATTGGCGCATTTCCGCACAAACAATGCTCTTAGTTTGTTTTTTGTTTCTGTTTTTGCAAAAAATCACAAGGGCACACACCCTACGATCTTGCGCGCTTTCATAAGCTCCGTTTGCAAACGCAGGCAAATTAGAGCAGCAAGGATAAACATATTGTATATGCATGTATGTATGTAGTATGTATGTAGAACTTGCACGAAAATGTGCGCGATTCGTAAGTAAAAAAGAATAATAAAACAAAAACAATCTTAGACTCCCACCACCAAATGCAAACTAACATTTATGGGGAGTTACTAAATTCGCCAACTACGAAAAAACACAGCACTACACTGATTGCGGAATTTGTTACTTGTTATTTTATGCTTTTCATTTTAGTTTAGCTTAATCTTACTTTCGATTTGAGTTATTCGTACATATGAATACAAGTATGTACATACAACGAAATCGTGGAATCCAAAGTTGGCTGTTTAAGGCGCGTTGGGAGTTGAGTGACGCCGAATTTTCAGAGAAAAGCGCGACTATTATTTTTAGTTATAGTTTTAATTTCTTTTTGCTTTTAGGGTTTTGTGGTGCTTAATACATAACTACTAACAACGACTTTAGCCACTTAAATAACAAACATATACACATACATATGCATGTTTGTATGTTGTAATGTCTAGGGTAGAGTGTTTCAAATGAATTCGTTAATGATTTTTGCTTTTTTAAATAAAATTTAGTTAAACATGCTTCAAATTTAATGCTTCGAATTTTAGATATCACTAAACTTATGTCAAAATCGTCCACCCCAATAGATGATCTTATTGATTAGAGTTCATCAAACTTTTCTATGTATTTAATTGTTCATAATTTTTGGTTTTTCGAAAATTATTTCCAAATACTTTACCGATTAGTGGATATTTATTTACAATCCAATGTATTCATCGGCATTACAATAAGCAACTTTAACCCTCAACCCTAGAATTTAATAAAAAAAGTCAATTGAAAAGTTATTTGTTTGATTGCCGTTAACAATGTTTTCTGGGAGAGAGCGGAAGCGCAATAAAGGGAATGGCCGATAACTATATTGGGCTTACATGCATGTAGGGGGTAGTGTATGTGTGTGGGAACGAGGGTACTAGGGTGATTACACGCACATTATTTAGGTTAAAGTATAATATAATACCTTAGCCTAAATCATCGTATTTTGCTTGCACTTGCAATATAATGGTTTTTAAAATTTTTTTCTTTTGTTTTGTTTTTTCTTCCTATTATTTTAATATCTGCTTTTCTCTTATTCTGCTTGCTTATATAATTTTTCACTGTACTCTTTTCACTCACTACAGCCAACCGCTGCTACTACTTGGCTACAGTATTTTCGCTGATTTCATTCACTTATTTACATCAGTTGCCGATCTACGCCGATTTGCCGCTTGCTGTTGTTGTTGCTGCTGATGTTGTTGTTGTTGTTTGGCTACCTTGGCTATTGCCGAAATGAGTTGTTGGTTTAGATTGGTGTTACCCGTTGTCGTTACAGTGCGCCCTGCAACCTGTATGTGCTGTTGTTGCGCCTGTTGTGGTGCTTGCGCTGAAGCTACATGCTGTCCTATTATAACCGTTTGCTGTTGTTGTTGCTGCTGCTGTTGCTGCTGCCCGTGATGTGTTGTTTGCGTTTGCGAGGCAGCCGTTGCAGTCACTTGATTTAGTATACGTGCGTGTTGTTGTTGTTGTTGTTGTGGCGTTTTTATCGTCTTCAATTGCAATTTTTGCGTCGACATCACAATAGGTGTGGCAGTTAAATTAGCGGTTGTTGTAATGGTATTTGCATTCGATACTTGAGGAGAGAGCAAAAAAAAAAGTTTGAAAATTAGAAAAAAGCAAAATACTGGTTTTAATGATAATAATAATATTAAATCCCAAATCAGGGTTTGAGTAAAATAAACTTTTTATACCCGATGCATGTTTTAAGTGTGCTATTTTTTGGCTTCTAGTTTCTGTAATTTGACAAGTATCTGTTTTAACTATTCCTATTAAATAATTCTGCCATGAAAAAGCCGATTCCAAGCCAACTATACATCCAAAGATGTAAGAGTTTAGACAGCGATTTCGCGTTCTGGTAAGAGTAAGTATTCAAACTCTCTACCTCCTTCTCGCTTCTGCAGCTGCGAGAGAAGTCATTAGAGGAAAACCCCAAAAGTTTCCCATATGTTCCCATTAGGCAGTGTCTGGTAATGATACCACCCACTGTACTAATGGAAGTCCGGTCTAGATTGATAAGAGTCCTAGTTCTGTGCTCATTCCTTCTAGGCCAAACCTATCTAGCTAGCTCGTAAGTGGGTTCAGTGCTCCATCTATTGTTGGCTTGCACGATGTAAACTAACCTGATGCAAAGCTTCCTTGAGGATAAAGGGGTGCCCACACATTGGGCAGAATTTACTGATTTTAGAACAGTTTCCCTCCTAGCCAGATCATCCGCAATAGCAACTAAAGTTCACTTGAAAAAAGGATTCCCACCTTCCTAAAAAGTTTTTTCTAAATGTTGTTAATAAAAAACATACAGAGAGTTTATAATTAAAATGAATATTTGATGGTAACGTGAACTCTAACTTATCTTGTACCTATGACATTATATTCAAAATGCAAATTTAGCTTCAACCAAAGTCAAGGCGCATTTATTAGCAAGGTGAATTAAGTACTGAAGGTGGGGTCGTCCCAAAACAGTTACTTTATTTTTCGCGATTTTGACAAGTCTGACGTCAGGTCCCTTACCAATACAAAATAAACGAACGAAACAAACAAAAGGAGGAAAAATTACATGTTTGTGAAAATTCAGTGAATGGCTTGGAAATATTGTCATTTGTGAGACTTAAACTAAACCAACTAATGAAAATGAAGTGACGTGTGTTAAATTGTGAAAGCACAAACTAAATTAATATAAATCCTCCAAATGCAGTTTTTTGAGTTTTTATGCGGAAGAAGCCGTCGCAAGAAAGTGTGCGTATAATTTTTAGTTTTTGGTTATTTCCATAGCTTTCGCCTACTCTGCCTATTCACAAACAAGTAATTCTCGTTCCTTTTATTTGATTATTCATGGCTTCTGACAACACAGCGAATTCGGAAGACGCAGCCTTGTATTCTATCGCCCTTGATCCATTAGTTCATGGTGACGCCAGACTAACAACAATGTTTTGTACATTAGAATGTCACGACAAACGAGAATAGAAAAGAAACGGACGAACTGCATTGAAGTCAGAAGCATGCAACGATAGCGCGAATGGAACGGTTTTTCGTCATTTCATATTGTACTGACGTCCTAATGTACAAGGTGAAAGAAAAAAAAAACACATCAGCTGGTTTACTGATATTACTTTTAAAGGACATTTCCTTATTTGTTTATATTATCCCGTTTGTCTTTTTTGTACTTGAAGTAACATTTTGAGCTTGAATCAGCTCCACGTTCAAAACTCCTCGAGAAAAATACCAAACCCAATGTAAAGTAGTGGATCTCCTCTACTTTTCTTATATATATATTAATAATAATAGAATCAAATATTTGTTTGGAAACATAAGATTGATAAGACAATAAACTTATAACAAATGTAAAAACTCAAACGAGGATATTTAAGGAATGACTAGGTTGTTGTTGTAGCACTTCACTAGGCCTGCCATGCGGTCACCGATCGTCTAACTCATCTTATGGTAGGCCCCGGAAACGTGCTGTTCCGGCAGGTTGGGTCCCGAGGGGGAGTAGGGTTTAGGTGAGTGGGTTTAAGGCGGCATGTGAAGAGATAGTTAGTACATTTCTATGGCAGCCGGTTCTACGTTAGCGGAATGACTCGGGTTTTTCCCCGACAAGAGCTGCCGCCCCAGTAAACTAGTACTGTCTAGTGTACCGTATCCCATCCTCAATCTCTCGTCACAGGAGCAATCCCCTGCAGCGCGTTTGCTCCAAATACTTCTCTTCAGGGCTGGCGTTGAACCCAACCCTAGACCAGAGGTATTTTACTGCTGCATCTGCAACAAACGGCTCCACCTGAACTCCATCTCGGTTAGGTGTAACAAGTGCAACGGGTGGTACCATCTTAAGGTATGTGGCCCTGTGTTGCTCCCGAAATCAGGCGGTCCCTGCCTCAACGGCGCTACCGCCCTCAGTGCCGGCACTTCAAACTGCCGCCACCAATAATATCTCAACGGTAAGGAGCCCTCATGCGCAACACAACTCCCCCAACGACCCACAACACTCCTGCTCCTATCCCAGTGCGGGGACAAACCAGCAGCTCTTGGTTCCTCGCACAGTATGCTCCGTGTGTCAGACCAGAGTCCCTCGGAACCTGACAACAGTCCAATGCAATTTTTGCAATGGCTGGTGCCACTTTCGGAGGTGCTCCGGCCTGCGCACCACCCGTGAGTGGACACGCGACTGCGTTGTCACCTGCTGCAGAGCTCTGCACCCGCAACCGCCCTCTGCGGCGCGGCCGTCTATCAACGTCAGGCCACAACAACGCACAGCAGGACCAACGCAGACAACACCACGCGTCCCTCACCCCCCGAGTTACGATCACACTCCCGAGGAGTTTTAAACTCCTACAACTAAACTTCAACGGACTTACGAGTAAGATTGACGAGATAGTCGCCTTTATGAGCCGACATGGTATCCAGATAGCTGCGGTCCAAGAGACAAAACTGCACGCTAGCTCCCCCCTAATCACCAGGGACGGCTACAATGTGCACAGAAAGAATCGCGAGCGAGACCACGGTGGAGGCTTAGCGTTGATAGCGTTGTCAAGGGATAGCTGTCCGGTCAGGCCATGCCGAGCTCGAAATATATAATATTTACATACCCCCTGTCACCTGCTGCCCGGCAGGATATCACCCTGATATTGGTGTGCTCATCAGGGGTGAAAACCGATTGGTAGTAGGTGACTTTAATGCGCATCACAATCTTTGGCATTCAAGCCTGTCAAATGATCGTAGGGGACAGCTATTGGCAAAGCAGATAGACGATCCGACATTCAGCACTGTAAACGACGACGCCCCCACTAGGGTAGTGGGCAATTGTAGCAGGTCGCCTGACATCACAATTGCTAGCGCAGGTCTGATAAATAGCATAACCTGGCGACCTATGCTATCGCTTGCATCAGAACACTTGCCCATTATCATCTCGATCGAGAAACCTATCGACTTTGTTTCCGCGGATAACCGGTCATACATCAACTTCAACAAAGCTGATTGGACCAGATTCGCGGAATTTACTGAAGACATCTTCGCCGCTCTCCCCATTCCCACCGATGTGCGCGCAGGAGAACGCGCATTCCGCAAGGCGATCACAGCCGCCAGCTGAATCAGCTGTTCTGGCGAACGAGCGTGATCGCCTACGCCAGGCCGATCCCGGGGATCCTCGGATAAAGGATCTCAATTTCGAGATTCGGCAACTGGTAACCCGACATAAGTGGAACAAATGGGAAGAGCACGACACTAACCAGCTTTTCAAATGCCCCATCAAACCCACTCATCTAACATCCCTCTCCCTTTGGACCCAACCCGTCGAAACAGCTAGTTTCCTGGGCCTACCGTTAGATGAGCTAGACGAAGACGACCGGTGGGTCGATTCTGGATAAGTAGGGTGACCAGGTAGCAATTTTTGATTTTCGAAAGGTTTGACATTTCAACAAGAATCGTTTTACGCTTAACGAACATGTAGAAAGTATCAAAAAATATTATTGAAATACCGTTTCACTTGTAAATACAGCGATCAGGATTTTGGCTAAAAAATTATCTCCATGGAAAATACCCTTTTTTGGCTGGCCGGCTATGTCAACGAGCAAACTTGCCGTTATCGAAGCAAACACACCGATAAGAATGTTAACCTTGAAATCCAACAGAGAATATCTCATTCCGACAAGTGCTACTTTGTAGGCAATTGAGTGGTAAAGTCCTCTCTCGACGAACAAAACTAACATTCTACAAGGCTCTCATAAGACCCGTCCTAACGTATGGCGCAGAAGCTTGGACGATGATGACATCCGATGAGGCGTCACTTGGAGAGTTTTAGAGAAAGATTTTGCGGAAGATTTTTGGACATTTGCACGTTGGTGACAGCGAGTATCGTAGGCTATGGAACAATGAGCTGTATGAGCTTTACAACGACATAGACATAGCGCAGCGAATATAGATCCAGCGGCTTCGTTGTGTGGATCATGTTGTCCGAATGGATACAATCGCTCCAGCTCGAAAAGTACTCGTTGCGGCACCAGCTGGTGGTAGGAGAAGAGAGATTGGAAAGATCAATAGGGGAAAGACTTGGCTTCACTTGGTGTCTCCAACTGAGAAGAAGCCCGACAAAGCTAACATTTACTGCTACCACGAATGTGTAGGCCAGAATAAAATTTACTGATGAGCAGTAGCATTGGACAGTTTTCCTCATATATTTTTGTAAATAATAAATATAGGTATACTATGTCCTATGTCTTACCATTAATTGGCGTTGAGGCGATTTTTAACGTGGAACCACCAATATTGCGTTGCGTCGCAATCAATTGTCTTTGTGCGCCACTCAGCTGTTTCGTACCCACGACTTGTATGTTGCGCGGCCGTTGCTGTATGGTGCCCACTAATTGAATTGCTGTCTGTTGGCCACTATTGACTATGCCACCACCGCCGCTTCCACCAATTCCACTACCGTTACCACTTCCCGCTGTAACACCACTCACATTTATTGTCGTTGTAGTTTGTTGTTGTTGCGATTGATGACCCTGTTGTTGCTGCTGTTGTGTCACCTGCTGCTGCTGTTGCTGTTGCGGCGACTGTTGCTGCAGAACAATGCTGCCACCTGATACACCACCACCACCACTTGAGGTACGGATTGTTTGAGGATTTAGTTTTTGTACACCGGGACCAACAAATTGAGCTGGAATTGAAAGGGGAAGTACGCGGGTTGTTGTTTTGATTTTTGTTGATTTATTGGTTAAATGAGTTGGCTGACTGACTGATCGGTTGATTGTTTTTATAAATTAATTTGTTTCTTGTTTTCGTTAATAATGTTCAAACATAAAGTATATACATAGAATTTTTGGAAATGGAACGATCTATTTTATTACAAAAAAAAGTTAGTGAAAAGTATGTACGTTAAACACAGGTAAGGAGTAAGAGGCAAGACAAGAAAATAATAGGGACCGGGAATAATACAAAATGGTACCATTTGAATTTGGAGGTTATACTTTTAAGTAAGTAAATTTTCATATACTTTTAAGTAAGTAAATTTTCATATTTACAAAATTATGGTATGTGTGGATAAAAGGTTGGGGAGCATGGTTTTTTTTCTTACAACATCACTATTTTCATCTAAACTAAAATCCATGGAATTATATGTCGATTTAGCGGTCGATGTGCGGCATGATCACAAACAGTATGTCAATATGTATAATGCAAAATTGAGGTTGGAGATGAAAAAGAATTTTCAGGAAAGGAGTGGGACATTTTCGTACGGAAGCAATGAAAAATGCGAAAAGAAAATAGAATTAGTGTAGTTTTGGCAATTACAATGACATTTTTGAAGTATTGAATGGTTTCGTTTTTGTTGGCATTTGTATTTTTTGTACGAAATAAAATTCATAAGTAATAGCACAAAAATAATAAATAACGAATAAATTTATATGCTTAACTTTAATTTACTTTAAATATACTGTCATATATATATATAAATATAGTATATTATGTATTTAAACTGAATAACAATGTATATAATTGGCGATGACACCCTTTGTGGGTGTTTGGTTGAGCTATTCCTCCTACTTGTGGTGTGCGTCTTGATGTTTTCCACCAACGGAGAGATAGATATACAGTTTTATGCCGCCTCCAAAAGCAGATGGTTTTTATGAGGAGCTTTTTTATAGCAGAATTACACTTAGATGTTGGAATTACCTGCCGAGGAGCGGCCGCTACTAGAAAAAACGTTTTCTATCAATTGGAGTTGGGTACCTGGCATTTCCAAATGGTAGCTACGCACCAACTCATTCGGCTACGGCGGCCGTCAGTCTCTGCTACATGAAGAATATTCGCTTTTTGTTCTGCTAGTTATATACCTTCTTCCCTTTTACCGTATCAATAAGCAGATACAAATTTATATGAGTTTTCAAAAAAGTTACGTAACATCTGGTAACTCTGCTGAAAGGCAATATTTTATATTATATATGACAAGTTATGGTGTAAACAAAGGCCAACATATCTCGGTTAAATGAGTGTAAGCAAGGTACATATATTAAATATGATTGATAATTCAGTGCGGCTTTCTTTTAAGGGATTATGATGTCAAAAAATATAAACAAACGAATTTAAAAAAAAAGTAAGACAAGGCTATTTGTAGAGAGTTCGGTAGAGCACTAACACATTTACAGAATCAGCTGATAGGCTGACGTAACTTGGGATGTGTTTAACAAAATTTAGCTTGCGTTAGTGATATTAAAATAAAATCAATCAATGGTACTTTGTTGCTGTCTGAACAACAACTGATTGGACGAGAGTGTGAATATATATGAAACGATTGTGCAAATTTCGGCCGGCGATAAGATTAAGATTATGTTAGTGATATACGAAAAAAAAAAAATCAACACAGTAGATATTCGTTCAACAAAGCGGCCAAAGTACCGCCCACAATTTTCTTTTTACAATAACTAAATAACAAACCCGGTAATCTATCAACCTTGATTTTGTGTGTAAATATAAATTGATGTCGAAACGGAACAACATATTTCATTTTTAACATTAAGCTAAAATTAAAGGTGATGTAAGATGTCTAATTCTCACCATGTGTCAGCTATCTTGAGTTACTTAATAAATCTATAAAGTTCTCTTGGAAAAGCTACTTTTTGTTTAGAGGAAATTCAAAAGAAAAAGTATTTAAAAGCATAGATTAATTTCTTAAAAGTTAGCAGGCAATACTGTCTTTCTGTCATATGCCACAAAACTGTGCAAAAGAGGAGTTTGTTCATGTCCCAAAAAACAAAACGTAAAGAAAATATTGCGTGTATCACTTTTCGGCAATGGATTGCGAGATCGGGCCAGATCGGAAGAAGTCTACTGAAATTTTGCATTGCTGGAATCCTAAGGAACGACTTTTGAAACAAGATACATTCAAATCTCACTTCAGTGAAATACTTTCTGAGGGGCAGATTAAAAACTTGAAGGACCCAACCAAAACAATTCATTGCGCTTAGTGTCATTGGACAGTGTCAAAATTCGTATATGGATTAACATAGGTCTTCTGAGAGTGGGAAAAATATCTTTATTGTGGGAAACATAGTTTTTAAGATATAAGTTGCCAAAGCTTTTGTGAAATGTACAGAAAGTTGCAGTAATTGTTGGATTTAGGATATTTATCGTTCTACAACCTGAAACAAATCATAGCAAATTCGGGAAACATTTATGGTGCCGATACTGTAACAGCTGTTTCCGTTCAGGCATTTTTGATGTTAAAGAAATGTCCAAAATGTCGTTGAAATCACCGAAATAATCGTAGCGCAAACCGGCATGATCGACCAGTCTTAAACCATTTGCGCAAACATTTTACAGAAAAATAATGGATTTATTTTTCCTCCAAACTAATATATGCGACAAATCAAAAGTAAAAGTATAAATAATTCAGTACCATTATTTTCCAAGTACCTTTTTCCAATTTTTTACTACCTTTTCAGGAAGGTAAAGGGATAAACTTATGCCCCTTTTTCCTTATTTCCGAAATCAGTTGTCAAACTTTACACAATCTTTTATTAATGAATCATATACTTTCATATTCTAAAAAAAAAGCTTTTTAAAAACAAAAAACTTCGGTTTTATTTACAGAAAATCGAAATTTTGATTGTGGCCAGCCATTTTCGTTTTTTGAAATCCTTCGATCAAATAATAGATTATGTTATGTTCTTGTTCCGTAAAACCGTTTGATTTTTGTGTTTAAGAAAACCGTGTTTTTACAACTAGATTTTAGTTTAAGGAAAAAGAAATCCATTATTTTTGCCCAAATGGTTAAAAATTTTTTATGATCGCTCTTTAGCTCCTTGGCGATGCTACGACAATTAACATGTCGGTAAACTTCGATTATTTCGGTGACTTGATCGACGTTATGGACATTTTCTTTAACATCGAAAATGCCTGAACAGAACCATTCGCAATTTCTGCGGCCTGACTTGCATTTTCGCCCTTATCAAAGAAAAACTGTAAAATGTACCGAATTATGTTGTTAACTTCCTGTAACTCACAACTGAATGTAACAAATAAATTGTGAAATGTCACCTTGACAACGAGCATAAACTTTAAATTGTTTGAGCGGTACTTTAAGAGATGTCGATCAGTACAGCCATCTACCGAGAAAATAATGAAATTCTTATTCTCCAAACTAATATCGCCAGTTAATACAAAACATTTTTGCAATTTAAAAATAAAGTTGTAACCAAAGTAACTTTCAGTAATGAGAATTTTTTTTTTTGAAACATTCATTTTATTCCCCAAAACTAAAAAAAACTAAAAGTAAAGCACGGAGAAGGCAGAGTCATGGTGTGGAGAGCAATTGGCACAAAAGACAAAATGGGCACATCTTCAAAAATGGATATGAAAGGTGATTTTTGCTATGTGAAGGATAACCCAAGATATTAATCCCATTGTGCACCTGTGGGCGTACATGGAGACCAAGTTACGCGAGAGCCAGTAAGAATAAGGATATATGGAAAAATATGCCGCTCAAAGTTACAGAAAACTTAGTAAATTACTTGACAACAAGTTGTGTTAGGCGCCAAAGGGTGACCACCATAAGTGATGATTATTGTATTATTTTTAATTAAGTATTTAAAAAGTATCTAACAAGTTTCTTTTTTTTGGTCCTCGAAAAGGAGCTGTTTTTGTTTTTCGAAGTTTTGGGTAATAAAACAAATTTTTAAAATAATTTAATTTTACTTATCAGGGCAGGTTGTCTAGGTAATACCTTTTTTGCTTTTCTCTTACAGAGCTGTCTAGCGTGGGGATGGGACCAATCCTGCGCTTCATAAGAGCTACAAAATGTTTCCACAAAGGAAAGTAAATATGGTTCCCGCGCAGCACAGTCGTATCACAACGGACCTGTAAGGACTAAGTGAGTCGGTCGCACAGACCTAACCTACCTACTTATCGAAAAAATAAAAATTGTAATAAAATAGCATTTTTTGTTGTTTTAGCAGCATAAGGATTCCCGATATATATAAAGGAAATGTATGTAGTTATGTAGACGGTTATGTAGAACTGACCGTCGCGGGAACGATAAAACAGCCTTTTAGTTACTTTTGTTTTTCTAATAGCGGCCGCTCCTCGGTAGGCAATGGCAAGCCTCCGAGTGTATTTCTGCGACGAAAAGCTCCTCATAAAAACCATATACAACTGTAGGTCCTTCCTTTATGGAACAACATCAAGACGCACACCACAAATTGGAGGAGGAGCTCGGCCGAACAATATATAGAAATTCTCTCAAAAATTTTGCGCCCAAAAAAGTTGATATTTTCGTTTTTCTATTTTTTGAATTTAAATTTCAGCGCTATAGTATGCAATTTGAATTCAAAAATTTTCTTAAACTTTACTGCATTGCATAAAGGACAACTTACCAATTGGCAACGTTAGCATCGTTGTGGTAGCACCGCCGTTTCCTGCTGCATTCCCTACATTGCTGACACCAGCTCCACCGCCACCTCCGCCTCCCGTCACGGCATTTGTTAGCACCACAGTTTGTGTGCCACCGGCAGTCGCATTACCCCCAGTGGGGAGATTGACAATCGTACCTGTCGGCGGTACCACATGTTGTACATGATTTTGTGTTTGCTGTGTCCCCGTTGTCGCTTGCAGCGTTATCGTATGCTGTTGCTGTGCCGACTGTTGGTTGTGTGTTGAGACAGGAACTGATACCAGTAAACTGCGTTGCTGCAGATGCGGTTGTTGGCCACTGTTATTAGCCCCACCAGTAACGTTGTTACCCGCTGCAGTCCCTCCACCGCCACTAACTACACACGAAACAGCACCACTAGATTGTGTCTGCTGCTGTTGCTGTTGTTGTTGGCCATGCTGCTGTTGAACAGCGGCTTGCAATTGTAACGAAAGCGGTTGCGCTAAGCCCGGTATCTGCACTTGCACATTTTGTAATCCGGGAAAGTTAGCAATGGCGCCCTGCAACAGATTTATACCCTGCAAATTCAGCGTAGTTGTGGTATTGGAGGCAGTTGTTTGCTGTTGTTGATGATGATGATGCTGTGGTGAGGGCGATGGCTGTGGATGTGGACTAGACATAGGTGAGTGTATGGATGCGGCGCCAGCTGGCGATTGTACCAGCGTTTTCGCTAGGTATTGAGTATGCGGGTGGCCTTGTTGTTGTTGTGGTGACATATTCGGTATCGCCGTCGCAACAGCTGCGCTGTTATTGTGCAGGCGTTCAAGCAGTGCTTGATTTTGGGTTTGTGACGACTGTGAATGATCTGAACCGGAAGGTGATGGTGTTGCCGTACCGAGCAGCGTCAAACTTGTTGCGGTGCCTACCGAGTTGGTGGCACTGGTTGGCTGAGGTACAGCAAAACCACTAGCATTCGATGCATTTGAGTCACTGCCCGGCGATGGTGCTGCCATGCCGACAACTATAGCATTTGGCGGCGCCCCTGTATTGCTAGAGTCGCGACGTAATGCATTTGCCAACGTCACACGTTGTTGCTGTACGCCACTGTTGAGTATTTTTATACTACCGCCGGATGCACCGCCTACAGCGCTTACCGTATTCACAGTGCCCCCACCACCTAACGCGCTTACAGTATAACCAAAGTTTGCAGCATTCGGATTCGTCATAATGGCTGGCGGTGAAGCCAATTGCGAGGCGAGCGCAGACATCGACACACGCACCGTTTGGTGCGTCTGTTGCGCTTGTGTGCCGGTCGTTTGCTGCTGCGGCTGTTGGCCGTCCTGTTGATTTTGATGCTGCGTTGCTTGATTCAAATTAACAGCAACCAAATTACCGGCCGCAGTGCGGAAGGTGGTCCCGCCAGCACTGGCAGTTACAATATTGCCACCGCTAGTGACAATATTGAACTTTCGATTAGGATTCAAGAGATTCTGCAGCACTTCATTGTTAGTCTGCTTTCGTTGTTGCACTGTAGTTGTTCCCGCTGCTACGGTAGACGACTGTGATGTCACCTGTACAAAGTTGTCACCGCTTCCAATTGTTTGCTGCAGTTGTTGCTGTTGAGGCGTTGAGGGAGTATGTTGAACCAGTGTGACAGTCTGATGCTGACCGGTGGAAGTGGTGAATGTGCCACTAGCCACAGGTGTACTTGTCATCGCCGCAGGTGCACTATTTAATAAGCTACGTATGGAGGCGTTACTACTACTTTTAACGCTACTACTTCCCCCGCTCACATTGCTACCGCTGCTACTGTTGTTGGCTACAAGTAAAAAAGGAAGAGATTATTTGCATTCAATTTGGTTGGGTTCCAAATACAATTTCGTATGAAAAAATTCGATTGCTTACAGTTTTGTTGCAGCTGCTGTTGTTGTTGTTGCTGCTGTTGCTTTTGCTGTTGGAATTGATTTGCGCTGTTCATAATGTTGGTGAAGATTGCATTTATCGCAGGATTGGTGTGTAATGTCGTTGAATTGCTATTGTTGTTGCTACTGGCAGTACTCTGTTGCTGTTGTGTAGTTTTATGCAAAAGCTGTTGCTGCTGTTGTGCAGTGAGTAAAGGCGCGGCCTTAAGCTGCGCTTGCTGCAAAAAAGAAATATGAATTTCGAATTTGAAATCTTTCTCAAAATACAATGTGGCTTGCACATACTAATATTGGCACGCTGGAACTGAGTTGTGTGCGCAACGCTGAATTTGCGCCCGTTACGGCATTTAGTTGAGCAGCCGTAATAACCTGAGTCTTTTGCTGTTGTTGTTGTTGCTGTAGGTTCGCAGGTTGTATGGTAATGCCGGTGTGTTGCAGTGTTTGCGCCTGCTGCTGCTGTTGTTGTTGCGAATGCGCAAGGGGGTGTTGTTGCACCAGCACCAGCGATCCGTTGCTAAGGCTCAGTTGAGTTGTGGTGTGAGCATTGCCACCAGCAACCGAATGTAGTTGTATGTGTTGTGTGGGCTGTTGCTGTGGCTGCGCATGAATGATGCCTGTGCCGCCACTGACGCTGCCACTGCTGGTCTGTACGTGCATTGTTGCGCCATTCGCCTCTATAAATTGTGTTGTAATTTGTTGTTGTTGTTGCTGCTGTTGTAGTTGTTGTTGGCGCAATACTTGTTGTACAGCTACAGCGTTGCTGGCAGTCAAACCGACAATGTTGATATTTTTAGTCAAATTCCCGCCAGTTGGTGTTATGGCAATATGTTGTTGTTGCTGATGCTGCTGCTGTACGCCACCACCAACGGCGCAAACAGTTTGCGAGACTTGCTGTTGATGGCCAACAGTCCCTAAGTGCTGCACATTAGCGGGCAATATATGCTGCTGCTGTCCATTGGGCCCAACAAGCACAACGTGTTGCTGTTGCGACTGCTGGGCACCACTAGACGACGCTGTAACAGCGGCATGTTGAGCATTGGCCGTTGCGGTAGCAACATGTTGGACATGTTGCTGCTGTTGCTGTGCCAACAAAGCAGCTTGCCGTTGCTGTAGTAGCAAAGCCTGCCGCTGTTCCGGTGTTATACCCGTGTGTGTTACCTTAGGCAAATGACCTGGCACCAAATGCGTGATTTTAACGGCCTTGCGACCCTCTTCCGTAAAAATTTCAGTAAATTGTTGTATGTAGCGATTCGCGTGTATGCGTGTGCCCAATGAGAAGCGGCACGACTCACCGTTCCGTTCACCCTCACGGTAATCGCGATCGACATACAGCTCACCCAGGTACTCGGAATTAGACGGTCGTTGGAAAATCGAAAGCTTTATGTGATAGATAACACGACGTCCAGCATTTTCTTCGCGTTCGGTTTCTAGTACATACTCTTCGATCAGCTGTGGCTGGCAGTCAGTTGTTTCACGTGGCCGTTCGTATGTTTTGGTATACTTTTCCACGCTTATTAGCTGCTCGGGCACCTTTAGATTTGCTGGATATTCCAGACGTGGCGGGCGTATAGGTCGTATGACGTCGCGGGGTCGACGTGGCACTTTCGACGAGAATGAGGTGAGCATTGCACTTACCAAAGGATTGCTGCTAGGCGCTGTAGTCGCTGTAACATTGGCGTTCGCACTGCTGCTGGTACGTGGTCGGGCGCGCAGCCGCGTCAAATAGTCACATAATTCCAGTCCATAATGATGAGTAAACTGATCCAATTTTCGTTTGCGATTTATCGAAATTTGTGTGTACTTCTTCATTTGACGCCGTAGCTCGTGTGTGTTGAACAGCTGTCGCGCATTCTGTGCATTGATGGCGAAACGACCTATATTAGGATCGGGATCCAAGCACAATGGTTCAGCAGTGGCTAACACTAACTGACTTTCCAGTTGTAGTTTATCCTCTGCGCCAGAAATCGCCGCAGCAGTTGGTCCCGATGTAATTGGGCTAATGCTTAGGTTTGTTGTGCTTGCCAAATGTTGAACATCAGCAAAAATGGTGGCATTTGTGGGCCGCAGAAGGACGTGTTTCGTATCACAGATATTCGTCGAAATAGCAAATGTTTGTCGAAAATCGCGTATTTGCGCAATTACACAGCCAGCGTAAAAGACATTCGGCTTGGCGTAGGTACGTGCGGGTTCGCTATCATCATGAGAAGACTTTAGTGTGAGGCTGGGCGCATTCAACATGTCCACTAGAAAGTCCGGTATTACCTCGCGATCAATGCACTGCAGCAACTGATCGTTTTCGTAGGGCCAACGCAACACTTCGACCAATGAGTACTCATGTTGATGGCTATTTTCATCAAGCCTTCCTGTACCTTTTAGCTTCAATTCAACAATGTTTTCATAGTCATTGCCACCTTTTAAATCTGGTGGTATGGCAGCCAAACTTAGTTTACTGCTACTACTACCTGTGTTCCGACTAGAAGCACCTCTATAGGTGGTAGCTGAAGCGCTGCTACTCGTCCCTGCTTGTCCGCTCTCAGCCCCGCCAACGCCTGGGTCAATGCCGGACCCATCACCTGCATGCACTAACTCACCATTAGGCGTAAGCAATTGTCGATCATCATAGTGTAACGCTAATGAGTATCCTTTATTGCCCGGATATAGGTTTATAACAATTGTGTTGACTTTTTCACTTTCTATCAAGCGCTCCAGAACAAAAGCACGTGAACGCTGTTTGAGCTGAAAATAGTAAAACAGAATTTTCTAATTATTCTAAAGCATTACATTTTTTATTTCAAAGAACCTTTTATATACACAGGTATGTAGCTGAATGGGTTGGTGCGTGGCTACCATTCGGAAGTGCGTAGGTTTGAGTCTTCGTTCATGAAACACCAAAATGTTAGGAAAAGTGTTTTCTAATAGCCATCACCCCTCGGTATGCAATTGCAAACCGCCGATTGTATTTCTGCCTCGAAAAAGCTCCTCATAAAAATATCTGGCATTCGGAGTCGACTTGAGAAACAACATTAACACACACACCGCAAATAGAAGGAGGAGCTCGTCCAAACCGGTTCTACGTTAGGGGGACGACCAGGATTTATATCCGGCCAAGAACTGTCGCTCCAGCAGCTTTTCCCAAACATGTATGTGTTTATGTTTATGCTGCTACAACAACAACAACGAGATGCCTGTTGGTAATAGTTTTTATTGTACCAACAGCATTGCTTAACTGGTTTTGGGCCTTTTAATCATTGCCTTCAAGGTTATCTAACGATAAGCTCAATACGTGCTGTATCGAAGATATCTAATCAAAGAAAAAGTGGTTTTATACCTGCATACGTACAAGGTGTGTTCAAAAAGTAAGATGACTGTTTTCCTTATACGGCATATTTTTTTTCTTTTTTGACAGATACAAAGGTTAGACGTGTTTAAGTGTGCTCGGCGATTTTCTGTTATCGAAGAAAATGGATAATCAAGCAAATCGAATTTTTTGCCAAAAACAACACTGTGATCTTTCCTCAACCACCGTACCTACCGACTTAACCTTTTTTGCGACGTTTCTTTGTTCCCAAAAAAGAAAATGCCCATGAAAGGACGGAGATTTGCTACGATGGAGGAGATAAAGGCAATGTTTTTGATAAATCCGATCACTGTTGTTGTTTGTTTATGTTCAGCTGGCAACTACAACCGATGATTAGTCTTGGCCGCTACCAAAATGTTTCGCCAATCGCCTATGCATTGCGCGCGCGTTGACGCCGGTTAGAAACACCAAGGACGGCCAGGTCGTCGCGACTTGCTCTCCCCAAAGTAGATGAGGACGTCCTTTTTTGCGAGTTCTACAAGTGCATTTCGAAAATAGCACCTTCTTTGCTGGAACGTTATTGACCATTCGCTCAACGTGACCTAGCCAGCGCAGCCGCTGAATTTTAATGCGCTTCACTACATCGATGTCGGCCTACAGCTCGTGGTTCCATCTTATTCGATATGCATTTCACCATAGATCTTTAAGAATTTTTCTCTCGAAAGCTCGTAACAACCGCCCATCGGTGTTCGCCAATGTCCAGGACTAAGCGACATACAGTAAGACGGAGAGGATGAGTGATTGATAGAGCTTTTTTTCGTGTATCGAGAGAGGGCTCTGCTTTTCAATTCCCTATCCAGGTTGGCAAGAGTTATTCTTCGCTGTGTCTCTTGGCTGACGTTGTTGTTGGGTGTTAATGATGCGGTGTGTAGCGGAGCTCCTCCTCTTATTTGAGGTGTGCCTCTTGATGTTTTTTCAGTTTTATTGAGCCTCCGAACGGCAAATGTTTTTTTATGAGGAAAAAGTACCATGAAAAAGCAGAAATACACTCGGAGACTTGCAATCAGTGCTCTGAACCTGGGCAATATCTTTATTGGTCACGGTTGAATAAAAAAACAGAATATTGCTTTTTAGCTGTTGCTTCCCACTATCATAAATACGAAGGTTCTACTTAAAAATTATATAGGTATAAGAATTCTCAAATTTTTTGAGTGATTTCCCATCCTCCGAAAAAAAATTTTCAAGAAATTACGCAAAAAATAGTAATATATGTTTGCAAAGCCACGTGAAAAGATATTCGATCGTAGGTATTTAGAAACTGCATGAAATTCTCATGATTCGGTTTTAGTGAATTTGAAGAAACCAGCTGTTTTGCTAACGTAATAAGGGGACGATTTGTTTAACAGCAGTTTGTTTACAACAGAGTTCGCAAAAACCGAGATTGTGTTCGTTATATACGAAAAATCAATGCAGCACCTGCTCGAGTTACTTCATTGCCATCAGAATAACGACTGGTTGGTAGAGCGTAAGAATACGTATGAAATGAAGGCACAACTGTGCTGCTAAGTCCCCTATCACGTACCAGCCAAAGTTACTCTCACAATTTTGCTTGGGATGACCTTTATTCTTGCCTATTTCTCTAAAACGCGCATCTAATTTCAAGATCTGACGAACCGATACTCACATTTTGTTCACTAATAATCTAAAGTATGTACATTTCCAAGTATATTTTTTGACGAAAGAAACAAATACAAAATAAGTGGTATATACCTTCACGTAACTAAACCGACCAGTCCATATCACGTCGATTCGATTGTTTCTTTGGAAATGTACCGTTCGATAAGAGGGTGGATGGGTAAATGGTTATTGCTACTATAGATGTAGCTTTATAAAAATAAAATGTAATAGTGTAAATCAGAGGGGTTTTTCTAAACTATTATGAGTTGGTTTTCTGTGCACATAGAAATTCCGTACGCATAGAGTGAATGAAAACATTTTTTCAGAGCAGTTTAAAATTTAAATATTTTTTATAATTTTTTAGACACAAATATTGAAATGCTACTGATAGTTTTAAAACCAAAGGTTTAATAAATAAAGAGGTATGGAAATTGTGTTTGATCTAAATTTTTCCACACTTTTCGAGTGCTTTATGCCACAAACAGAAGAAAATCAGTCCCAAGTAGTCGAATTTACAATTTACAAGTTTTATTATTAAAAAATATTTCCTTACCCCAGTTTCCGTGAATGAGTTTAAATCGTTAGCCAACAATTGTAGATAATGTTCACGTATTTTATCATGTATGTTAAAGAACTTAGATGACGCTAACGTCGATGATGTAGCCCCTGTACTAGATGTTGATGTTGCGCTACTGGAGGGTGTTGCCGCGTTACTGTCCCGTTTGTTGCCAGAAGCGCGAGTAGTTGATGTTGATGGTGATGAGCGGCTTGTTGCATCCTTTAACAATTTTTGCCGTTTGCTAGGCGAAGAGGTGGGTGATACAGAGGAGACCGCACCAGCCAAAGGCGACGATGCACTTAACAAGTGCTGCGGTGGATGATGGTGCGTTGATGATTGTTGGTAATGGTGCTGGTGATGATGCGAATGATTGCTATGCTGCTGTTGTTGTGTACTTAAGGACGCGGAAGGACGTTTATCAGCCTTTTTGTTATTACTGGTTATTGTAATATTGTTATTGTTGCTTTGATGCGTTGATGTTGTTGTGGAGAAATGTGATGATTGCGTTAAAGATGTTAAAAATGCACTAGTTCCCATGCTACCATAACCGGTGTTAGTTGCTAATGTGTTAGCAGATGATTCGGCAAGTGATGAAGAGTTTACACCTGGTGGTGTTGATAACAACAAATCTGGCACTACCGGCGAGGGTGAAGTGATCGAATTGAAATTGGAAAGATTTGTTGATGAAGAGCATGATGAGGGCGATGGTACTGCAGAAGACGCCGCTCCGTGTGCTGGCGTTGTTGTTGAAGTTTCAGCGAGTAGCACGATTCCGTCCAAACCACTGGTACTACCGATGTTGCCGCCACCACCGCCACCAACACTACTGCTACTACTTGTTGCGAGTATTTCCACTGGCGGAACTTCACTGGGCGATTCAGTGCCATCGTCAAAAATGCAATACGGCGGTTGGCTAGGAATCTGTGAGATATTACAATGCAGCAGGCTTGAGTCAAGCAGCGAACTTTTGGTGGAAAACGTTACGCTGCTTAGAGGTGTTGGTGGCGGTGGAGGGGAAGTGAGCGGCTGTGGTTGCTGTGGCGTAGCAGGGCACTGCAGTGCAGTCTGTAAGTGCTGATAATGCGTATAATGCGGCGGCTTCGATTGTTGTGGAATAGGCTGGTGTTGTTGATAAATAAGTTGTTGGTGCGGGTGTTGCTGCCTCAGAATACTGCTGCTGCTACCGCTAGAATTCAACGCCGTTAAGGTCGTAGAATTTGAATTGCTGTTGCTGTTTATGCTAGTGCTGGAACCTTTTAGCTTTTTAAGCGTGTCATTTATTATGAACTGAAAGATTAATAATATTAACAACAAAATACTAAATTGTTAAAAGCCTAAATTAAAAACATAATATGTACAATAATACATTATATCAACAAATTTGTTTAAAAATACATAATGGGAATTATTGTTAAAGTTAACTTACATCAGCTTCTTGACATGATGAGTCCAAGCTTTGCATGGTGCCAGAGAATCCTTCCTACTACGGTAAAACTTAATCACCGACATTCAAATTTAATTAAATTCCCGTTTTAGAATGTACATCAGATAAAGTCGTTTAGAATTGTTTGGAATTTAAAGCACAAATCCATCAATGAGTATGTTAAAAGAACCAAATAAATCGCGTACTTTCGCTACTTAAGATACTCAAGTAGACGAACGATTTGAGTCCTTCAGATGTTTATTTGGTAGTCTTGCTAAAGGTAAACTTCAGTGAGTTGGAATGCCGTAGTGTTTCACACCGTTTATATTTTTTTTGCTTATTTTTTTTTTGTGGTACTATTGTTCACAACTCTACAGAAAATATATACCTTAATGATGCGGGGTATGCAGCAAAGTTTCACACAGCGTATATTACTTTACAGTATTGAGTTATAGTTTAGATGGTTTTGTTTTAGAAAAAATACTAGCATTCGATGTTATTCTCCTGTTTAAACTTGTTCTTGACTTTGCTGCTCCTACTACTAGTGATGGCATACTGAACAGAATGATGGGTTATAACTTTATTTAATTGCCTTCTCTAGAGTGTTTTTAGAAGTATTAGTTATATTCACTTATGCTAACATTATGGTGGGTGGGTAGCACAAGTATGTCACATCGCCTCTAGGCAGCACTTGGTTCACTTTCCGCCTCTTTTGCTTTACTAACCTTTTATTTTAGTCTTTCTAACATACATATCTATCCTTTTTATTATATTGGATTTATATTACTTTTTTAATATTATTAGAGGTATGCCGTTTCCTTTTAGTTGTCTTTTAATGTAACCTTGTTGGAGAGTTTTATTTAACCGGGAGTAAATTAGCGCTCCACTGCTGTTTTTACGTATAAGCCTTCTTACGTAGATTTCTTACACAAACTTCCTTAATGTTTGTTGTACAAAACGTTTTCCACGATGTTCTTTTATCACTTTTTGACAAATTGCTTGATTTTATTCAATTCCTTTTGTGTACTATAACTACTTCTCTCTTTTTGCATTTGTTAACCGTTTTCTTTTGCGTTTTTTGGTTTGTTTTGCTCATCAATTTGTTAATGAAATCTGAAAATGGAAAGAAAAATCCAAAATATATTAACTTTGACAAATCCAGTTAGGCATAAAATTAAATAGCAATAACTTTTTTGCACAGCGGGATTTACGAAATTTTTTAACGTCTAAGTAGGAGTATTTTTCTGAAAAAAAAAAATAGGATATGTTACAAAATAACTTTGCATAATTTGTTTTCTGTTATACTTGGTTTCCTCACGTACATATGTATACACTAATGCTCACACACATACAATGATTCTAAGTGGACATCACTACATTCCAGTTTAATATTGACCGTAATCCTTTGTATAATTATTTGCTCCTTTCTAGTGACATGTTATTTTCTTCTAAAAATCTTTACAATATTCCAGTAAAATTAGTATAATTTCTAACGACGATCAACATTTGCGTATATTCTTTCAGACATCTCATCAACATCATTCGAGTACATTTACTTTGCGTATTTTACAAGGCCACACATTAAAATTAATTCTTTTCACGCCCATATATTTTAGGTGCTATGAAAAATTTCTTTTATAATAATCCTTTTACCAAAAAGTTTCCTTATGAAAATGTGGAAAAAGTTTTGCAATGTTTGCATTTGACACGATTTTCATGATTTCCCTTTTGCGTCTGCTTTTCGTGTCTTTTTTCTTCACACTCACTTAGTACAGAGACGTTCTCTGCTTAGTACGAATAAAACTATCAGCGTTGCCATAGAACTGCTTTTGATACTAGCAAAATTGCTTTGGATGACTAAAATTGTAACCGATATTAGATTAAAAAAGTGAAGTTAAATACGGATTTTTAGCTAAACTAAGATAAAATGCCACTTTTATTGTTAAATTAGCTTATAATTTTACAACTGAATTTAACTGTTCTAAAAACCCTTTTTTAAATGTCCGGCTAATATTGCTATTCACCGAATGATGGTAATTTAATTTTTACCAAGGCCTCGTTGGTTTGATTACTGTGAATATTATACATAACACATACAAATCCAAAATACTTCACAATTCCTTATTAGCTGAGTTTTGTTTTTGTTATTGCTTGTAATTTGCCCTACCTCTCAGCGTTTTTGTCGTTAGTAAATTTGTTACAATACAAATTGACTCGCCGTTATTTAAAAAAAAAGTTTACGAATTTTGTACTTGCAAAACCAAATTTGTTTTAATTTTTACTTCCAATATGCGACCGACGTCTTGCTGTGTCTTATTCAACTATACTAAGGAATCAACTCCAAAATTATTATTAAGTTATATTTCAACTAGTAACCAAAAAACTTCCAGATATAATTTTTTCGAAGACGAATGATCTAAAAACTCGAATGGAAAATACTACATTTAAGGTGAAGAAAATGTTTTGCTTTTTCTAGAACAAACTCTCGCAGTTTCCCGAATAAAGCAACAATACTTTTTCACGGAAATGTATGTTTTTGTATTATTTAATTACTATTTCAATGCTAAGAAATGATTGGAGCCTTTGTATGAGAACCGAGCGTTTAGAGTTCAACAGGAAACAAAGTTCAATCGGTTTTAGAACAAACTAACATAATGTGCAACTATACTTAAACTGCGGTATAATTTACAACTTTCAATTTCTGTAATATGAGTCCCTCTGAAAACAAATGCTGTCAAATTCTTAGAAAATATTTACTGGTTCATTTTTATTTTAAAAGTTGGAGAGCAGATCTTATATGTAAATAAAAATCGAAATGATAATTTTTTGCTGTCGGGTGGCAACATATTTTTCAGTAAACCAATGTCCTGTCAACATACCATGCTGCTTCCATCATTTCTTTCTCTCGCCGTCTCTCGCTCTTGTTTATTTGTCAATCTTTTCTGATTTGTGATTTATAAATCATATTTTATGTACTTTTCCACAATTTCTTTTGTAAAAATATATAACGTATATGCGCGTCTGGAAAGATTTCTTGCTAACGGCTAAGTTGAACATTGGATATTTGCAACCTTTTAGATGCCATTGCTTCGTCGTGATTTCGGTGTGACATTCGTGTTAACACCTCCTCTTTTGTTGCCCACTTAAATAATTTTCACGCACTTACTGATATGCTTAAATTATTCCAAACGATTTATGTTCTTAACTTTGTTTTTGTGCGTACTTTTGTTTTGTAAATTAATATTCGCGCACGAGAAAATTGTTTATCAAACAAAAAACGTACGAACCGAATACTTCTAATTTGCTTTCCGCTTTCACGTCGTATCTTTTGCTGTATGAATTTCACTTATTCTTCCCATGTTTTGTGCATCCAGCTTTGCCTGCTGTTTTCTGACAGTTCTCTTTGTGGCTGTTTTTCGCAGTCGGTAATATTCGCTGGTGGTAGAATAGCGATTCGGTACCTTGAGAGCGAAATTGCAACTGAACCAGCGACGATTGCAGCGCGTTGTTGCATATGGAAAAGACTGCATCGGTCATATGCATACGTACCCGCTAATGCATTCATCTCTCTCTATGCGACAATACAATTTACCAACGATGATATTAGCAGAGAAGGTTGATTCTCTTGATTACGCTCAACTTTGTTATTCTCGTTTGCCAACTTTTCGCCAGTCGTGTAGGAATTATACAAATATCTTAGCCGCGTTTCCTTAGCATTTGACATTTTACGTGCCCATTCGTTCCTGAAGCTTCTCTATGATATAAATGTCCTCTGGATATTGGAGTAATTTGCCAGAGAATGTCGCAACAATTTGTGAATGAATGAGTGTTCCCAACGGAATGTAGTGGAATTTGAACATGCTGTTTACTTAAAAAACCATTTCGTTAATGTTTTTGTTTGCGAATGTTTATTTAATCGTAGTCTTTATATACATATGTACATATTTCTCTAGCAAAGAGTTTAGTATTTCAAAAATGTCGAGCATGTACATACATATTGCTAAAGGGTGCAGGTTTGTTTGAAGTACTAAGATGAATAATCGGTTAGAATTTTATTGAGGTTACAAGGACACTTAAATCTACACACTTAGAAAAATTACTATAATTTTCTCCAAATAAACTAACTTGATATTAAATATATGTACACGTATATTTGTATTTTATAGAGAAATGAAAAGTTGCTCGCAAGGGCTCGGAATTGATATTGAATTCTCTGCGAACTGCTAACAATAAACTAAGAATTAAATATTCAATACAAATATTTATTATCTACAATTATGGAGAAGAAGAAGCAAACACCTGCATCAACACTGGCTAAGGAAGTGTTTTGACATCTACTAATCCCGCTAAAATCCAAACATACTCCTCAAGAAAATTTGTATTTTTGCATGGGTTTCTTTCACTTTTCGGTTTTATTTGTCTAATATAAATAATTAATAAGCCAATAGCAGAAAATTATGTTATTTCGTTTAAAAATAACACAACAATTAAAAACAAAAACAATATACACATCAAACACAGCTGTGGGGAAATTGCTTTTAAGTTATATATTGAAATCAAAGAAATGCGAATCAGTACTTTGTATGCTTACCCCGAGCATCTACAGTGGTCTCACAATTATTCGTACACTTACAGATTATAAATACACCTGATAATTAGCACGATTTATACAAAAGAACAAAATTTTAATATATTCGTAAAAAATAACATTTTTATTCAATATTTAAGGAACACAAACTTCCAAATCCATTTCTGGAATTAGAGAACTTAATGTAATAACGAAATTCGAGTATTCAATACTTTGTTGGACCGCCCTTAGCTTTAATAACTGCTTCCATACGTCGAAACGTACTTTTTACCAATACCTTGGTTTCATTGGCTGCAATTTTCTCCCACTAAACACTTAAAGCTGTCTTTAATGACGCCTTCGATGTTATCTTGAGCTTTCTAATTCTCCTAGAGCTTTCTTAGAAAAGAGCTCCCAGATAAGCTCAATTGGTTTCAAATCCGGTGATTGAGGTGGAGTTTTAAGCTGTTTTATGCACTACGCAGGGTTTACGAATAAATTGTATGACCACTGTATAGCTCCTTGCAGTCTGCTTGTCTAAGATTAATAAATTTTTGAACATCATAATACTGGAGTATCTATCTACCTTGTGCCATCCCTCTGAGCTCTGCCCGCCCTTTTGAATGGGCTTTGCAACTTTTTCTTTAAATATGCCTAAACATTTTCTAATATCCGGTCTTTGGGCTGGTACATCAAATATTTTACGGCAATAAAAAGAAATCACATTCTGAGCATATGAGCTTCTTGTCGAGCATCCATCTTATCTTCTATAAACACTAAATGCACCATCGACACCATGACTGAAAATTTGCCAAACTTCACTGTCAGTATATTCAGCCTTCCAGTGCTTTTAATGACTGCCTACAAACTCTATTGGGTTTATCGTTGTAATACAGCATGATTTTAGTATCATTGGAGAGTACTACATCATCCCAGTAGCTATCTGGTTGGGTTAAGTAAGTTCGAGCGAAAGATAACTAATCAGTGTGCTGTGCAGAGACCAAAGGTTTATTTCGAGCAACTCGTTTTGCAAAACTTGGCGGACTTTTTCATTAAAAACTTCGACAGCACACTCGTCTCTAAGCTTACTAGCAAGTTTTTTGTCAAAATCTGTGTGGTTACTTTTCTCATCAAAATCAAAACGGCAGATATTTTCATTGGTCTCCATTGCGGATTTCGGCTCCAGCCCTTATTAATTTTATGCAGGATTTATAATGTTATAAATAGTTTGTAGCGTTAAATAAAACATTTCTGATAACTGTTGAACAATTTTCCTATTGTATAATTATAATAGACCACCTTTGATCACCTCAAACCATGTCCGTTTTCCAAACATTTTTACTAATGGGCTGTCACAATGGGAACGTTGCGGCCGCATTTGACTTACGTGACGTGTAAAACGTATCGTGGTGCCAAAATGAAAGTATTGCCGCATAGAAGCAAAAACAAATGTTCTTGTCGTGAAAACAAATATTATATAATATTTCGTTGTGTATAAACAGGGATTTGAAATAACATCAAGACGCACACCACAAATAGGAGGAGGAGCTGGGCCAAACACGTAACAGAAGTGTACGCGACAATTATTATTTATAATATTATATTATTATAAATATTATTTATTTATTTATAATATTATATTATTATAAATATTATTTATTTATTTTAATTTGATATAACAAAAACATCATCGATACAAATTTGCGCGATACAAAATTGTTCTTATTCATACAGTTGTCATTCTCGCCGCACTTGCCGTACGGCAAAAGTAGAAAGTTGTCAGCAATGGACGAAACGGGCTAATTTGAAGGGCCTATAACGCGTGCGTAACAACTCAGTGAAATAACGGTATATCAAATCATTTTAGCAAACCATGCCGAAAATAGATATGTATTGTTACACGGGCGAAGTTTCGCAAAACGACTGACAACAGTAGCGAACTAGATGCCAAAACAAAAACATGAATTAGGCTTGATGGTGACAGCAGATAGTGAGAGACGCTTCCTGGGTCTATCGCTAGATAAGTTAGACGGAGATGACAAGTGAATACAACGGACAGACAGGGTTAAGTTAGATGCTATAACAAAAAATCCGCCAGAAAATACGAACTGCCAGATCTAGAAATTACGATAGTTATTAAACACACGTAAATAAGTAGAGGTGCATGCGCATAGATAGGGTATTCAGTTGAAAATAGAACTTGCAAGCGAATAAACGAAAAGTAATAGAGAGATTCAGTCAGGAAATAAAGTAAAGCAAGTGTGTTACACTCCATATATGTATGTATATATATAAGTGTGTTACATTAATTTGTGATTTTATTTGACAATCTAGTGATCGAACTCAGAGGAGCTATTTTAACACATTTGTTTGAATTTTAATGTAAGACAATTTGTAATAGTGTGTAAAAACACTTTCTTGACAGCTGTGAGAAATTTTTTTGATTTTGCTTGCAAAAAGTTTACGGTTACGAAGTATAGGTAACTATGTAAGTTAATGAAATAATTTTGATACGCTCTCTAAATTCAATAAGAAAAGACGGATTTAGTTAAAAAAGTGCAAATAACTTAAATATTTTAGTATGACAAAACAGTTTCTTAACAAACTGTATAATATTTAAGAACATAAAAAATAGTTGTAATTTACTATTTATACATAACATACATATTTACATTATTTATATTTATTATTACATTATTTATATAAAAATTACTTTTCGAAACACTCCCGTTGTTAAATTTTGCACGCCATAATCCGATGGAATAGATGCTGATAGCCAACAAATTCTCGGCTCGTTTAACAATCGTAGCCTAAACCGTCAATTCTGCGCATTAAAAGAAACTCACTTCGGAAACATAAAATAAAAATTTTAATGCAAACTTACAGATACTGAGAACGCCAAAATAAAATGTACACAAATGTTTGTAATGAATTCATATATATTTCACTCTCATAAAGAAATTTTATTTCTTGTATTAACTTATGCCATATATAAATCTGAAGATACATATGTGATCGTTACATTTTTGATATATGATGTGTTCAGCAGTACTGTGTAAAAAGTGGCTTATTTTAGTTCTCTAACTTCTCAGTAGATGGGCCTCTTTTGTTGGAGAGGGCAAAAATAACAGCTGCACATAAATGCGCCACAGCCACAAAAATATTTGTTATTAAATTCTTAATACATCAAAGAATAATATTCAACATAAATGTCAAAAATAAGTCAAAACTCCGAGTGGTCGTCACGCATACCCCAGCTCTCCATACTAAAGAGTGGACACGAAAAACATTGCTCTGGGGAAATCATTATAAAATAACTCAAGAAACTCATATAAATTCTCTTTGCTATAAACAAAATGGCACAATCTAGATTTGACACCTCTCATTAGGCGATGGACATTAGTTTTGTTACGGTATCTGCCGCTCTCTGCCAATTCATTTTAAACTGCTGCTCATTTTTAATTTTTTGTTTTGTTTTTAGCAATTTTCTTTTAACGATTGCCAAATATGGATGGACAGTTTGGTTGGTTGTGGTCCTTTTGAATAATATTTACCCAGTAGTTTTCATACCAGTTCATGGCACGGTCATAATGAGACCATGCTAAATCGAGCCAGAACAGAACTGAGTTTGTATGTTGTTTTATGAATGACAACAAACGCTTTTGCAAACACTCTTTCATATAAATTTTTTTATTTACAGTGCCCCTGGTAATGAACGTATTGCTTCATATCCCACTGGTAGATGGCTTGCCAAACCAAATATTTTTTAAGGTACTTGTCCAACATTTTTAGCTTAAAGACACCTGGGATTCCTCTTCTCTTCGTTGCAGTATAAAAATCAGCGCCCTGAATCTGCTTAAAGTCTACTTTGACGTATGTTTTATCGTCCATAACTACGCAGCAATATAGGTATGTATATGGATGTCTTGACTGTACTTATGTATATAATTTTAGCACTCTTACTTGGTTTATCATTTCGAATGGGTGTTACAATCTATTTATATGATCGTAAGCCTTCACTTTTGCGAACTTTTTGGACGTAACATTTCGACATATGGATCTGTTATGTAGCGTCTCGAAGTGAAAGGCAAGGTTTTTTCGAAATAATGACACTTTTTTGGTTTCTAACTGCGACAAAACTCTTTTTTTTCTTCCACTTTTAGGCCTTTGTTCAACCGTCAAAGTTTCAATAAACTTTTTTATTACATAAGTTACCGTATTTTTAGGTCTATTTAAAATTTTTGCTATGGCATTGCGCTTGTCGCCATGACCATTTTCGTGTTTTTTGCGCACAATTTTCTCCGCAAGCTCACACTTAAACAAACTAATTTTGAAGAATAACTAGAAGTTATGAAAAGTGAATATATACATATATATATGTATATAAGAGGCGCTTACACCCTTTTAGGGTTTTTGTCTGAGCTCCTCCTATTTGCGGCGTGCGTCTTTTTGTTGTTCCACAAATGGAGAGATCTACAGTTTCAAGCCGACTGCAAACGGCGGATTTTTTTTATGAGGAACGTTTTCATGGCATTATCTGCCGAGAGGCGACCGCTATTAGAAAAAACTTGTTTCTTCATTTTGGTGTTTCACTCAGATACGAACCCACGTATTCCGAATTCCGAATGGTAGACACACACCAACCCATTCGACATAATGACAACAAACACTGAATATATATACTATTCTTTTTATTTTTTTATTTTACGCAAGTGACGAGTAAACACATTCAACTTTTTTTTTCGTGTCCATTCTTTAGACGACAAATACCTTAAATAATTTTTTTATTCATAGTGTAATCTATAAATATTACAGTGCTTGCCACCATTTCTTTTGAATTTCTCTTATACATTCCCTACAGTACAGTAGATCTCATTGAAGACTCAATTAAAAGATTTAGTCTAGCACTGTTAGCATATTTTTTGTTTTCCGCAAATTTATCGGGCGTGAACTTAGAACCAATTTGATCAATTCGATTCAATGTGCTCCAGAATTCGAGGTCTTCTGCACGTAGATGCATTAACACTACTTTTCGTTAAAGCTACTTCAGCTTCACGCAACGATAAGTTCGCCTTTTGTCACAATCAAAATGAATCAAATGATCAAATCAATGCTGTGGAGAGGTTTATGCTTTTTGAGCCCTGTTCGGGTAGTCGTCAATGTTTTTAACATCGGTAAAGTGTGAAACCCATTTATTTATCTTCTTTGGAAACACTGCTTCCCATCATTTTTCTAAATTTCTCGCAAAACTAACAAATTGCACAATGAGTACTACAAAAATGATACGCTGATTTAGCAGCATTTAAATTTTTTTATAACGGAACTCTAAGTTTCAATTTTGCCGGTCACGCTTCCATTAGACACACTGTATGTATTTATTAATACAGTAGAATGGCGATAATTCGTATACAGAATCGCGTTAATCCGAAAAGGTCAAACATTTTTGACAATCCGTTGGTCTCTTAAAAAATCGTGTTATTTCACAAAATGTCCATACATTTTGCGCCCCTGTATAATTCGTATTTATTTGACAATGTAAACGGCCGGAAGTGCGTGGGTTTGAATCTCCGTGCACTAAATGAAAGAAAAAGTGTTTTCTAAAAGCGGTCGCCCCTCGACAGGCAATAGCAAACCTCCAACTGTATTTCTGCCATGAAAAAGCTCCTTATAAAACACCATTTGCCGCTCGGAGTCGGCTTAAAACTGTAGGTCCCCCCATTTGTGGAACAACATCAAGATGCACGCCCCAACTAGGAGGAGGAGCTCGGCCAAACACCCGAAAAGGGTGTAAGGGCCAATTATATTTATATACATATATATATGTATATATATATATATATTCATAGGGTCGCGTAGGCTAGGTGTTTGTACGATGGCCCGTTCGCTTTTTTTGTGAGAAATATTCAGAAAAATAAATTCATTTCTGCAATAAAACTCCCTGGAAATGTTGGTTTATTGTTTATTTTGCTAAAACTAGGACCAACACTTTTCAGTTTATATAAGTTTTTAAGTTATTTACTTGTAAAATGTGTCTTTTATTTTTACCTTTTCATCACTATCACAACTGAGCAACATACATACGCGTTTCACACATTTTATTTATATCTATCATACAATAAATTTAACAATTTAAATTGCATTTATAAATTGGAAAACTCCAACAATAATTAGAAAGCATGACTGATCTAGTGAGCTGCCAGATGCAAAGAAATTGAATGCGAATAAAAACAAAGCAACTTGGGAACGCAATTTACATACACTATTGATTTCGTATTTATTTCGATAGGGGTTTACAACCTCTAAAATATATATACCAAGTTAATATATACAGGGTGGGGCAAACTCGATTCCCTAATGTAAACTGGCCATAATTTTTGACGTAGACGTAAATGCGGCTTAAAGTATGACATTTTAAAAAGTAGACGTCAGTAGAATTCTAACCATGTCGCAGTATACACCTGTCGAACGTTCTGAAATCGTCGAACTTTACATTAAGAATCAGAACTCAATTATTCTGACTCAACGCGCGTTTCGTGCAAAATCATTATGAGTGACGAAGCACATTTTGACTTAAATGGCAACGTCAATAAACAAAATTATCGTTTCTGGGGCAACGAAAATCCACAGCAATATCGTGAACAGCCTCTTCATGACAAACGAGTCACAGTTTGGTGTGGAATATGTGCGGATTGCATCATTGGGCCTTTCTTTTTTGAAAATGACGATGGCGAAGCAATTTCTGTGAATGGGGAACGTTACCGGGCTATGCTTAACACTTTTTTGCGTTCTGAGATAAAGAAAAATAACCTAACAGATTATTGGTTCCAACAAGATGGCGCAACGGCCCATACAGCTCGCCTGACTATTTATTTATTGAACGAAATGTTTCCAAGTCGATTAGTGTCAAAAAAAGGTGATTTTGACTGGCCGCCGCGTTCACCTGACTTAACTGCTCCCGACTTTTTTCTGTGGGGATATTTGAAGGGAAAGGTTTACACTAACCAGCCGAAGACACTTACAGTTTTAAAAGAAAATATTCGACAAGAAATTGCAGCCATAGGACCAGATACATTAAAAAAAGTCATGGAAAATGCAAAAAAACGAGCTCAACTTTGCGTTAAAGAAAAAGGCAAACATTTGCGTGACATCATATTTCACACATAGTGTAATCGAATTCTATCGATTAACATTAGTTAACAAAACCGATTAAACTTAAATCTGTTGTATATTTTTCACATAATATGAAAAAAAAATAGGGAATGGAGTTTGCCCCTCACTGTATTTAACCAATATTAATATGATAAAAAAAACAGCTAAAAGTCAACTTCACGTAAAAAAATTTAGGGCTGCGTTGCCGGTGTTAGGTTGATGAGGGCTATTTTTTTTTGAAGCACGGCCGAAGGCCCTCTAAGCGAAAACGAATTTTATAAAGGATGGTTAAGTTTCAAGGGCCGGTGTTGATTTTTAATAATTTTTTAAGAAATTATTGTCATAATATTGATATGGCTCAATTACATATGGAACAAAATATCGGCACACCTCCAAAGACCACCAAATGCAAATAGTTCCTTATCTAAAGGATAAGTTTCAAGGGCCGGCGTTGATTTTGAATAAAATACAATTTTATTAGGAAACTATTGTCATTTCTCTATATTATGATAATATTAATATGACTCAATTACGTATGGAACAAAATATCGGCCAAATGGCCGTTACGGCCTCGGCGGCACACCTCCATCCGATGGTCTAAATTTTCGATAACGCTGAGGCATAATTGATAGAACCTCAACCGTTAATGTGCCGAATTATCTCATCCTTTAACTTTTGAATTGTTGCTGGCTTATCGACGTCCGCCTTTTCTTTCAAATAACCCAAAAGAAAGAAGTCCAACGGTGTCGTTGACGTTTATGTGTGGTTCACATTCAACATCGGACCTTGACATTTAACCACCCTTTACAAAAATACTATAGTTTTCCCCTCTTATTATATTATAAATATCAAATAATATATACAAATTAGAATGAATAAATTAAAGTGAAATTTGAAAAAAAACACCCAGTATATATTGGGTTGGGAAAGAAGTAATGTCGTATTTTGTCAATTGAGCGCGACATTTAAACATATCTTGCGTTGTACTTATTGCATCGGGTCACACTAAACGGCGATTTGAAGACGACAATCTGTACTACAAGTGTCTCTTTGACAGTGTTGTGATCGTACGTTTCAGTCTTAAGTTGTAGTGCGTCAAAGATGGAGTCCACCAATCAAGAAATTCGTCATATTTTACGTTTTTACTACCTTAGAGGTAAAAATGCAACGAAATTTGTGAAGTTTATGGGCCTGATACTGTAACGATTCGCACAGCACAGCGTTGGTTCGATCGATTTCGTTCTGGTGTAGTAGATGTCGAAGACGCACCCCGTACTGGTAGGTCAATCGTCGTAGAGACTGATAAAATCGTTGAAATTATCCAAAGAGACCGGCATGTGAGCATTCGCTCGATATAAAGGGGGGATAATGAAGTTTTCTTCTAAATGGTAACAAGTTTGCGAGCAAAACGGGGCATATTTGACTTGAAACGGATAATTCTAAGTACGTTAAATAAAGCGTCAAATTTCGATCACAAATACGACATTTCTTTTTCCCCAACCCAATATTTTATTATATTCCATATATATTTCGTAGAAGCGTTGAGATTTTCTTGTCCTTTTTTCATATAAAATATGGCAAATTTTCGCTTAGCGTATGGCAACATTTTTGTGATGTAAGTATAATGAGGTGATCCATTTTTTTCAAAAATTAAACTCTCATAGGCTAGTGGATAGTTCTTACAGGCTAACACTTTGTCAACCAGTAACAGATAATGCATTTAATTAAATACAGGGTCCAGCACTCGAAGTGTAACCAAGTAAAAATTCAATAAATTTAGTTGGAAAAATTACTTTTATTCAATTCAAAGTAAAAAAAGGGTGAAAATAATACAAAATTAAGAATCAATTTACTTTTGCTCAATATGACCTTCTTCTGCCTAGATTATGGCCTTAAGGCGGTCCAGAAACGAATCGCAAGCTGCCCGAATGTGACTTCCAGATATTTTGGCCCACTCGCGGACAATGGCTCTTTTTAGCGCCTCGAGACTGGTTAATCTTTTATTTCGGATCTTGCTCTCCAAAATGGCACAAAGAGTCTGGTGAATTTGAGAGCCATTGTGCGGACGCAATGAAGTTCGGAACGTTGTTTTTCAGCTGATTCCTGTTGAAACGCCCATGGTCTGCCACCAAAATGTTTGTCTGCCCACGGCTTCAAAGCAACCCCCAGAATACTTTCCCAATAATATGTCGCATTTACCTTGACGCCAGACTCGCCAGGCTCGATGAAAACGATTGGAGAGCGTCCATCTGCGGTTACAGCGGCCCAAACCATAACCTGTGGCGGGTGCTGTCTCCTGGTGACCAATCCATGATTCAAATTCTCGTACGAATGGTCGGTCAAATAAACCCTATCGTTTTGGGAGTTTACGAAATGCTCAATTTGAAAAATTTTCTCGTCAGAAAACACAATGTTCAGAAAGCGAAGAAACTCCTTTGCTCTCTTAATTCTGACTTGTTGCTGCTTTCGTGTGAGATTGTGCGCATTTTGGATCTTGTAAGGCTTGACTTTGAGATCATTTTTCGGTATGTGGCGGATTCTACGGCCAGATATTTTCAGTTATTTCGCCATTTGATTGGCACTTCGTCGGGGATTTCGCTCAAGTCGCTTCTTCACTTTTAGAACCATTTCACGTGACGTTTCAATCTTTTGAAGGCCCCCTCTATGACGTTTTGCGATGCTACCAGTATCATTGTAATGAGTAATGGTGCGATAAACAAATACTTTATTAACTTTAAGATGCTTGAGCTCAGAACAGTCGCTGGTCGTAATTTCCAGCCAAATATAATGCAATCGCACTATTACGTTGAAATCCATTCCTGTTTTTCTTTTTTCGCGTTTGCTCTCGGCAAAATGTGCTTGTAAACAATACTCTGGACTATCATTTAGTCAACTAACAGACACGGGCATCAGCTGCGTGAGCGGTCTGAAGTTGGTTATACTTCGAGTGCCGGACCCTGTAAGTATAATGAGGTGATCCTTTTTTTCAAGAATTGAAATCTCATAGGCTAGTGAATAGTTCTTACAGGCTAAAATTTTGTCAACCAGTAACAGATAATAAATTTAAACAAATATGAGCCAGTGAAAATCCCTTAAGCCAGCCCAATATTAATTGAATATTTATTAACAAATATTTCTGGAATAGCAGCGATGATTAAACCTAACTATAAACTAGGTGATGACGAATCTATTGAAATGAATATAAAATTCAGTCAACTAAATTGCACAAAAATCTGAACAACTATAAAAAAAATTTATTTAGGAAAAATAATTATTTATTGAAGAAATCTATAATACAAAAATGAATCGCAAAATGTGTTGGTAAGCGCATAACTCAACAACGCAACTAATCTTAACAATTCTTTTTTTCAAATGTTCCTTGAAGTCCAAGGATGGTTTGTACGGCGAGTAAAATTCGAATAATTTCCGGGAAAACCCTAAAACAGTTCTTTTCTTTTTCCCCATACAAATATTGCGCGTTCGTGAGTGTGCGTGTTCGCGTTGCACGATCTAATGCGTTCATACAAAAGTGATAATATAGTGAACTCAACCAAATTGAAAAGTAAAAAAATATGAGAGGTATAGATTTGATTGGCCTCGCAATGTTCTTTCTTTTGTTTTAGTTTCAGAACGAGTTAAGATCAAAAATAATAAATAAAAATAGTTAAGTAAATTCTAAGAATAATCATGCAGGGCTGAACAAATCCAAACATATTTTAAGAATACCAAAAGATAAACATATGTATTTTAAGAAGAACAAAAGACAAACATTATTAATTAATGTAGAAAACCCATGTTTCTCACATGGTCAACTGTATGTTGCCTGTTCCCGTGTTGGAAAACCATCAGATTTTTTTGTATATTCACCAGGTAATCAAACAAAAAACAGTGTATCTCACGAAACACAACAATAAAATAAAAACAGAGTTTTGTTAATAATTGTGATTCACTTGGTTTAAAATAAAGCGATTACTGAAAATACTTATATACGTTTTATTTCGTTGTTCTTTATTATGTATATCGGTTATTAACCCTATGTTAATATAATAATAATAAATAATTAATTATCTCTGTTTTGTCATTGAATCACCCACTTTATAAATATTTGTCACCTTTAGGTTCCCACTATCCTTTAATATTATTTTTCAATCAGGTTTAAACCTTAAGTTCCCCTCTTAGTTTGAAGCCCTCTGGCATACATCCCAGTCGGGGTTTTTAGTGGGTCACAAAAGGGTGGCCAAAGTTCCTGGAAGCGAAGATACTTAACTTTTCTTTAATTCTCCTGAACAGAACCGTCACCATGAAGATAGGGCGGTGTGTGAGGGTCACCAGAGTAAAAACGTCTTAAAGTCGAAATATAAACTTCCACATTTAAAATCTATTTGACAGAACGAATACTGTCGGGTCCGCTAGTATCAAATAAAAGTCACCCAAACACTATGCAGAATGTTTATAAATGGTTATCATTTTTAGTAATACAGGGTGAACGATATGAAGTGTTACCAACTTCACACTGCTTGTATCTGTAAAACAGTTCATGACATCAACGTCAAACTTGTTCTAATAACAGTTCAATATATTGTTTATAAGCCATCAAAAGCATTTGCGTCTCAGTTTTGTTGATTTTTTTTTCTGTGATGGAATTCAAACGTATAGTGTGTTTGCGTTATATTTGGCTGGAAAATCACAACCAGCCATTGTTCGTGAGCTCAGTCACCTCAAAGTGAATAAAATGTTTATGTATTGCATTGCAAAACGCTATGGAGGTGGACACACAAAAAAACGCAACAACGCAAGGAATGGTTCGGAAAGTGAAGGCTCGACTTGAACGAAATCCACGTCGAAGTGGAAGAAAAATGGCAAAAGAACTGAAAATATCGCAAGACAGCTTTCGACGCATATTGAAAAATGAGATTCAGCTACAAGTTCCAAAAAGCACACGATCTTTCACCCCAGCAAAAAAAAGTTCGGTGCGAAAGAGCAAAGGAGTTGTTGCGCTTGCACAAACGTGGCGAATTTCCTAACATTGTGTTTTCTGACGAAAAAAATTTCCCAATTGAGCAGTTCATAAACACTCAAAACGATCGTGTTTACTTGACCGAACGCTCATACGAGAATTTGAGCCTACGTATGGCCACTCGAAGTAATTTCCCATCGCAAGTATTAGTTTGGGCCGCAGTGACCGCTGATGGACGCTCTCCAATCGTTTTTATCGAGCCTGGTGTTCAAGTGAACTTATTATCGGGAAAATGTTTTAGAAGCTGCTTTAGAGACGTGGACACGCAAATATTTCGGTCGTAGACCATGGACGTTCCAACAGGACTCGGCACCGTCTCATAAAGTTCGTGTGCACCAAGAATGGTTAAAAAATCATGTTCCACACTTCATTTGGCTTTCGAATTCGCAGGACGCAGGTCCGATGGACTATTCCATCAGGTCCATTTTGGAGAGCAAGGTGAGGACTAATGAATATGCCAGTATGGATGCGCTGAAAAAAGTCATTATACGAGAATACCTCAAGATCACATTCGTGCAGCATGCAACTCATTTTTTGACCGTTTGAAGGCTATAATCAAGGCAAAAGGTGGTCATATCGAGCTAAAGTGAATATATGTTAAAATTGTAATCATTTTTGAACAATTTTGTCTATGAAATCAATAAAAACTAATTTCACACAAAAAAGTTATGGTGTTTTGAATAGGTAACACTTCATATCGTTCACCCTGTATATTAAAAGAGCCTATTAAAAATATGCTTATTACTAAAAGGAGGAATTTTGATAGATGGGTTGGAAACAAATTATTCAATATGAAAAAACAGAAATGCAACTGCTAAATGCCAGAAGTTAGTGTGGAAAACAAGTCATGTAATGGAAACCGCCAGACGCTTTTTCAAACAGTTTTTGAAACGATGACTGAATTGAAGTTGCTGTAAAAACATCCCATGTACTAGTAAAAAGGCATATCGCATTTTTCAGGTTGATATTTCGCAGTGATTCAACTACAGCTTCCTCACGACCAACAATGTGACTTTAGAGGGATTTTTTGTAGTCAAATTTAGTAAGCCTTATAACGTTTTGATCCTTCGGCTGTAACATATTAGAGCCGTACAGTTTGGAGGAATTTGGCAGTCGTAGCTCTTTAACTCGACTTCTTTGGGATGGCATGGAACATTATCAATAAGAAGAAATAATTATTCCGGAAGGTTTTGCCCAATAACCATTATTTTTACTTTGTGATTTCCAGTAGTATTTGTACAAGCAAAGAACGTTATTCTCTTCTTACTGATCTCATGCCCCGGAACCGAGGTTTCTTATGAGCGCACAAGAGCTTTATCAGGTAAGAGCTCCCAAAACAAGCCTGCCTCATCGGCATAGGATTTCTGCTCTTTTGTCAAACTTAAATCCATAATTGTTTTGTTAAATTTGTCCAAAAATGGGTTGATGGAGTCACTCTTATTTGATAGATTTTCTCCGCAAATTTTTAGCCTCTTTTTAAAGTTTGCAACCCAATCAGCGCTAGCGTGGAAGCCTCCAGGCTTTTCCTGAATTTTGGCATGTAAAACTGGACTTTCTCTTTTAGTATAACTCTTGTAAGTGGTAAGTTGTTGGCCCTTTGATCCGCACACCGATTGAACAACGCCTTTTTCATTTTTGGAAACTCAGACATCTTAAGAATTTTTCTTTTACCTGGATCGGATTCAGATAGCGTAACAAATTCCTTTATGGACTTTTAATACGAGTAATTGTTGATCTATGCACGAGAAAGTGTTAAGCATAGAAATTCCCGCACTTAATTTGTTCAGAACGTCAGCCTTTTCTTTTATTGTAAGCGGCGTAAATTTTCTCTTTGCCATTATGAGACCACACCATACAAAAGTTAACGCAAAACTTTCATTTCGTCAGCAAATGAATTATACGGTACTTCCTCTAAATTCATTCAGCTGATTCAATTCAAAAAATTTCATTACCAGAATGACATTGACGGTACTACCCCGAGCTTTGTTCTTAAAAATACAACGTAAAAAGAGCAAAAGATAAATACAAACCAAAAAATGTTGCAAGTAAAAATTTTCTAAAATCGCATGTACTGAGTACGCAATGAACAAAAAAAATTGTGTCGCAAGTATCGAATATGGGCAAGAATCGAGTTTCTACTGTAGTTCTTAATGAGAAGAAAACAAAAATAAGCAAAAAAAAATGTGAATTCCACTAAGAATTAAAAATTAATTAAGAAATGGCTAATGAACTGAACAAAATATTATAATAATTATCGAAGGGATATCTCGTCAAAAAATGACACTGAGGGTATTTCATATCCTTCAATTTCATATCTATCAATCCTTCTGGAAATTTTTATTAACAAATCTCTATAATTTGGAAAGTGTTGATGGTAGCATCAGTAGAAATGTAAAAAGCCGGGTTAATCCATAAAATTTCATCATTTCACCATTTGCTGGGTGTTTGGCCGAGCTCTTCCTTCTATTTGTGTTGCCGGTCTGATGTTTTTCCACAAATGGAGGGACCTACAGTTTATGTCGCCTCCGAACGGCAGATGGTTTTCTATGAGAACCTTTTTCATGGCAGAAATACAATCGGAGGTTTGTCATTGCTTGCCGAGGGGTGATAGCTATTAGAAAAAAACTTTTTCTATCATTTTGGTATTTCATGCCCGGAGTTTCAAACCCGGGCATTCCCGAATGATAGTCTCGCATACTGGAAAAAGTTGTGCATAATTAGAAGCTTACATGGAGAATAACGAGCTGATCTCTGAAAACCAATTGGGATTCGTACAATGCCATAACTGTTAGAGCATTCGAAACAATTGATAGGGGTATTCCCTGAGAACAAATGAAGCGTTATGGAATTTAAAGTGCCAAAATTAGTGGTTTAAAATCTGCATAACTTAGAGATGGCAGTGCACCAAAGTCTCTAAAAGCGTTTCATAATTTTTATTTGTTTATAACCTTATAAGACCCATAATATAATCAGGAAAGTGCAATTTTCGTACATTTGGTATATTTTAGTATGATTTGGTACATTTTTATAATCTTAATATAATATTTAAGGGGGATCAATTTAGAGCTATCGGATTTTAAATTGAAATAAAACAATGAAAATTCAAATTGATTGGGCAATCTTTAATATTATTGCGGAGAACAATTTTTGACATTTATTTTTTTAAAGATAATCCCTTTCATGGCGGTAATTCCGCCATCCGTAAACACCAATTTTGAATGATTCGCTGGAGGACTTCGGTCGGTATCTCGGGAATAGCTTTAGCAATGTTGGCCTTCAATACCTCAATCGAATGTTAAGTCCACAAAGCATTTAGACTTTACATACCCCCACAAATTAAATTGAAATTGAAAAGCCGATCCAATGGTCCGAGGCGAGAGATAAATTACTCAACGAAAGGACGACGCAGTAAATACATTGTTTCACAGGCAGTATGGCAAGTACCGCCATCTTATTGAAACCAAATGTTGTGGAGATCAGGAGCTTCAATTTCCGGTATCAAAAAGTCGTTTATCATGGCACGATAGCTTTCGCCATTCACTGTTACATTGGCGCGAGTCTCGTCTTTGAAGAAATATGGCCGATGATTCCTCCAGCCTTCTTCAATGGATGTAATGGCTGTTCTTGAATGGCTTCGGATTGCTCTTCAGTTTAAATACGGCAATTTGGTTTATTGACGTAGCCATTAAGCTAAAACGATCTTATCGCTACATAAAATTGTTGGCCTGAGTGCGCAATGAACACTTTTCACAGACCGTCGCTTTTCGTAACGATTTGTAAACATTGTTAAGGCGTGAGTTATTCAAATGTTAATGAATACCGAAAAAAAGTATGTATTTAGCTTGACAGTAGTCACACGTGATCTATCAAAAAAGAAAAAAACCTGCAACAAAAAGTAGGTGTAGCAATAATATGGGAGAACAAAAGCAAGGAAGATGCCCTGCGGGAATTTTAAAACAAATTTGTGGTAAGATTTAGGGCTGAATCTAGACACTGAACACAATGCATTTATTCAGGAGTGTCCGGTCTACATTAAAAGACTTAAGATTGAAAATTAAATGGCAGGATGTTAGCAACTAACATCATATAGAGGGCAACCTAGGGCGAGTTTCAGAGCCGCACTGGAAAGGACTAGTTTTCACGCCAATCCCCGTCAGTGTTCTTCACTGCATTTCGTGAAATAGCAATATTTGCTATTATGGTCTGCTATACGAGGGCTGCTCAAGAAATAAGGTGAATTTTCAAATTTCGCGGGCTACGTACATTCAACTTTCGATTATTATTCTTATTTTTTATGTTGGTACACTCATCTCGAAGATATGTTCACGGTTTTAGCAATATAGCATGTTTAGTTTGTTTGTGAGAGGCATAAATAAGACAAGTGTTTTGCATGTTCGGGGATTTTCTGCTATCTTGGTCTTGGCTCTCCTAGACTCTTCCGTTGGGACGATAGGGCTTTGGTTTCGCTATGTCTATGTCATCGTAAAGCTCATACAGCTCATCGTTCCATCACCTGCGATATTCGCCGTTGCCAATGGGCAAAGGTCCAAAAATCTTATGCAGAATCTTTCTCTCAAATACTCCAAGCGTCGCTTCATCAGATGTTATCATCGTCCACGCTTTTGCGCTATACGTTAGGGCGGGCATGATGAGAGTCTTGTACAGTGTTAGAGGAGTTAGTCCAAAGTAGCGCTTGTTGGTAAGAGAGATTCTACGTTGGATTTCAAGGCTGACATTGCTATCGGTATTATTGCTGGTTCCTAAGTATACGAAGTCCTTTACAACCTCGAAATCATAACTGTCAACAGTGACGTGGGTGCCGATACGCAGGAGGAGGTACTTCGTTTTGCCCTCGTTCACCACCAGACCCATTCGCTTTGCCTCTTTATCCAGTTTCAAGAAGGCAGAACTAACAGCGCGGCTGTTAAGACCGATGATATCGAAATCATCGGCATACGCCACCAATTGTATGCTCTTATAAAAAATTGTGCGGGAGCGATAAAGTTCTGCGGCTCGTACGATCCTCTCCAACATCAGGTTAAAGAAGTCACACGACAGCGAGTACCCCTGTCTGAAACCTCGTTAGGTATCAAACGGCTCGGAGAGGTCCTTTCCAATTCTGACGGGCGCTGCTGGTGTTGAGTAACGTCATCTTGCTTAGCCGTATTAGTTTTGCGGGGATACCAAATTCAGACATCGCGGCACATAGGAAACTTTCCTTTCGTACTGTCGAATGCAGCTTTAAAATCGACGAAAAGATGGTGTGGGTCGATTCTCCTTTTATGGGTATTTTCCAAGATTTGGCGTATTGTGAATATTTGGCCGATGGTAGACTTTCCAGGTCTAAAGCCACACTGATAAGGTCCAATCAGTTGATTGACGGTGGGCTTCAGCCTTTCACACAATACGCTCGTTAGAACCTTATAGGCGATATTAAGGGGTTATACGCAGTTATGACTTTCAAAAAAATCGATTTTTTTTTATTGCATTTTTGTAATGAACATATATTGAAAAGTATACGCACGAAATTTGCGGCAATACTTTCGGAGTTATACCTAAATATGTAGAGATGCCTTTTTGATTTCAGATAATCCAATCCTGAGTTACGATGTACACCGTAAATCGTCTTTTTTTTAAGGAGGTTCCAGAAATCGCCTGCAGCGCGCTCTATAATCAACATTTTCATAAATAAAAAATTTTGTTACGTTCTTGAAGGATGCTTTTATAACCGCCAAAAATTTTCAAATTAAAATATTCTGAAGTTTCTTCAGGATAAATCCTTGACAACCCGTCTTTTATTTGCTTCATAACTGCGTATAACCCCTTAAGAAGACTAATCCCGCGGTAATTGGCACAGATTGCGTATCGTCAACGATTGGGGTATCGGGATCTCCACATTCTCTGTGGCATGCGCAGGTGTCACTATTTAGTAGGTTCGAGAAGTGTTCCCTCCATAATTTAAGAATGCTCCGGATGTCGGTCACCAGATCGCCGTCTTTGTTCTTACAGGAAAACGCCCCGGTCTTGAAACCTTCTGTAAGCCGCCAAACTTTCTGGTAGAATTTTCGGGCGTTGTTCCTATTGGCCAGCATCTCAAGCTCCTCGCACTTACATATTTCGGCTCTCGTTTCTTCTATCGGATAATACGTCTCTCTTCCTCTCTCTGTAGCGATCCCACATGGCTCGCGTTACGCCCGATCGCAGCGTGGCTCTAATAGGCAGCATCTTTACTTTCGGCGGAAGTATGACATTTATCGTCGTACCAACTGTTTTTTCGGTCTCGCCGGAATCCGATTTCTTCTTCGGCGGCGGTAAGTAGAGAACGAGAAATGTTGCTCCGGGTATATTCAATAACGCATTATAATGCGCAACGTACTTTTGCAGTGTTGGCAATGCGTTCAGAAATGCAAATATGGCAGTACTGCAAATGCATCGCGTTCCAAAACGCCATTTTTGTATCAAACGTCGCGCATTATTTGCAGGAAAAATTTTAATACTGCCAATCTATCAATTGCAACACTTGTCACATTGGCAGTGCTGCCAGCGCTGCAATTACTGCGCATTTATAATGCGTTTCTGAATATACCCTCCATTGTTCATGCATGCCGGTTTGTTGGGCAATGCTCTCTGAGAGCAGGAGTGAGAGTCGAGTGGCGAATCTTCTGGCTGTCTGTTGTGATTGCAGCTTTTCGATGTCGAACATTCTTTGCGTAGTTAGATGGACGTTTTTCGCTGCACAGAGGCGTGTGCGCAGTTTGGGTACAACAAGGTAATGATCCGAGTCTATATTGGGTCCTCGGATCGTACGAATATCTAAAACACTAGAAGCGTGTCTTCCATCTATTACAATATGATCGATCTGGTTTCGCGTTTTCCGATCAGGAGACAGCCACGTGGCTTAGTGTATTTTCTTATACTGGAATCTGGTGCTGCAGACTACCATGTTTCGGGCCCCGGCAAAATCGACCAGCCTCTGTCCGTTACCGGATGTTTCGTTGTGCAGGCTGAATTTTCTGACTGTGGGATCAAAAATTCCCTCCTTGCCCACCCTGGCGTTGAAGTAGCCAAGCACGATTTTTATGTCGTAGCGGGGGCAGCGCTCGTAGGAACGTTCCAAGCGCTCATAGAAGGAATCTTTGGTCGCATCGTCCTTCTCTTCCGTCGGGGCGTAGGCGCATTGTTTAAGTGGCGGGTCCCAAACGCAGCTCACTCCCGAACGGGTGATCGGAAGCTACCCAGAGGATACTTGGGCTAATCCCGGAAGTTGTGAGCTGCTTGAACCATATGCAGAAGAATCGTCCTGGCCACTCCCAAGTGAATGGCGATCAGTAACTTTCCCCACTTACGTGGACTTCTACATATGGAACCATCCTCCATACCAATGATTCGTCACCAGTTATGACCCTTTTACGCAAATCCTGATCATCGTTGACGTCAGTCAACAATTCAGCAATTTTGCCCAAAATTTCCGAAAAGATTGCATGGTATGAGCCAACCGATATGCCGACATCCTCAGCAATTTCCCTAATTGTGATTCCACGATTCTCCATAAAAATTGTCTTCGCTTTCTCAACATTTTCATCGGTTGTTAATGTGCTGGGGCGTCCAGAGCGAACGTCATCATCCACATCTTCTCGACCTTCTGGGAAAAGTGTGCACCACTTGTAAGCATTTTTTCACTCAGAGTACCCCCATCGTGACCCACTGTCAACATTTCAAGCGTTTTTGGGCACTTAATTCTATTTTTTCCACAAAATTTGATGTAACTTCTTTGATAATTTTTTTTCGATAGCAGAAAATCGCTGAACATGCTATATTGCTAAAACCGTGAACCTCGAGATGAGCGTGCCAACATAAAAAAAATAATTAAAAGTCCAAATCGAATGTACGTTGCCCGCGAAATTTGAAAATTCACCTAATTTTCGAACAGACCACGTACGTATTTTGCAGTGGCGGTATACTTTTCTTTTTAATTTTCGTATGCTGTGCAGCTTCTTATATCTGCTAGCAGTACGTTGTCAATTTTAAACTTTTATAATTCAAATCTTGCTTTAGATTTTCCGTTTGGCAAAATGGAAGTTTAAAATTATTAAATAAGTCTTATTTGGCAAATGTTACCTAAGCCTTATTTGCTAATGTTATTACTCAAATATTTCAGTAGAGCCCCATTCTTAATATTATAATAGTTTGGAGGAAAAGAAATCCATTATTTTAGTATACAATTTTTGAGCCAATGGTCGATCTTTACTCTTGGGCGATGCTACGACTACTACCAAGACGGGTAACTTCGATTACTTTATCGACTTTTTCTTTAACATCAAAAATCCCTAAAAGGAATCGATGAAACCAAAATCGCACGTAATTAGTTGTTGCAGTGCCGGCACCACAAACACCATTCACAATTTCAGCGGCCTGCATTGGTTTGCATTTTCGCTTTTGTCAAAGAAAAGCTGTAAAATGTACCGAATTGTCTCGCTGCTGACTTTAATTGCTAACGCCCTGTAACTCACAACTGAATGGAACAAACAAAAAAATTGTTTTAGTGTGAAATGTCACCTTGACAACGAGCACAAAACTAAAATTGTTTGATCGATGCTTTACGATCACTACAGCCATCTACCGAGGAAATAATGGCTTTTATCCCCCATAACCCCCAATATTATAAATAAATTTCCATATCCAACATCAATGAAGTGCTGGTACCGATCATTCTTTAGGTATTGTATGGCAGTACATGAAATTATAAACTAGAATTTTATATTTTTATTAAATGACTTGAGAACAGTCGAAGAATATATGAGTAGAAGCAAGCTAAATCAATGTTAATAAAACAAAAGCAATAGTAATCGAGCACTTTTTCATCTACAATAAGTCGTTGAAAAATGTAGACCGTTTTTGTTACTTAGACTCCATCCTTGACAAATGTGGCGGCTCTTCGGCATATGTCGTTAATCGGCTTGCAAAAGCAGAACACTGTTGTACGGATGCGAAACGTAGGATGCAGCACCAAAAGACAACGGGTAATCAGTGCCCTCGCCAAATCATCAAAATCTTCTGGCCCAATACAATAACAAATTACAACCTGTGGCACTTGACATAACAGCAACCAACCAATTCAGAAACTGTAAAACGTAAGTGGAATTGGATTGGTCAAACGCTACGCAAACCACCCAATGAAATACCTGGACGAGCCATTACATGGAACGCACAAGGCAGCAGAGCTGGGACGACAGAACAGTGTGGAAAAAACTTGTGAGGGACCTTTATTCCTTAACGGAACGATAGGAACTTATAGTTATTATATATGTATGTAATGGTAATCAGTGGCGAATTACAATATGATGTGTTGTTATCGATAAAATAAATATAAATAATAATTTCGATAAAAAATTGGATTATATTTGTATCGGGTGTTTTTTAAGAGCTTGAGCACTTAAGATGATATTACGAAACAGAAATATTGTTTGAATGAATTTTTTACTATAATCTGATAGATAATTTAATGGCATTAATTTTTCGAATATGGCATGGTAGCTGAAATATTGCAATAAATCGATTGTTAAGCGCGACTTACTACTTTACTACTCAATTGTCTACTTAGTCCAAAGTAGCACTTGTTGGCAACAGAGACTCTCCGGTAGATTTCAAGGCATTTCATGACATTTTTATCGGTGTTAATGCTGGTTCCTAGGTAAATGAAGTCTCTTACAACTTCGAAATCATAACTGTCAACAGTGACGTGGGTACCGAGACGCTAGTGCGCCTACTGTTTGTTGGCAGCAAGGCGAATTCGGAAGGCACAATCTCTTACTTTATTATTCTTGGGATGACAGGAGGTACTTCGTTTTGTCCTCGTTCACAACCAGACCCATTCGCTTTGCTTCTTTATCCAGTTTGGAAAAGGCAGAACTAACAGCGCAAATCTTACTGAACTTAAGGTTGCCAAACCTTACTAAACATAAATGTCTACACAGTTTGCGACTCTCAGCTGTCAAACCATAGTTATCGATATTGATACTTCTCATGCAGCTAAAAAATTAGTAATAAGAACACAATTTGTTTAGCAATAATATTTATTTTTTGTTTGTGAAGGCGTTTTAGTATTTCTATCATTTAAAGAGTATGTCAAGTGGGTATGCTAAGGAACGAGTTTTTATTTAATAGGATAACGTACAGGCGGCAGCCGTAGCCGAATGGGTTGGTGCGTGATTACCATTCGGAATTCACAGAGAGAACGTTGGTTCGAATCTCGGTGAAACATCAAAAATTAAGAAAAACATTTTTCTAATAGCGATCGCCCCTCGACAGGCAATGGCAAACCTCCGAGTGTATTTCTGCCATGAAAAAGCTTCTCATAAAAATATCTGCCGTTCAGAGTCGGCTTGAAACTGTAGGTACCTCCATTTATGGAACAACATCAACACGCACACCACAAATAGGAGGAGGAGCTCGGCCAAACACCCAAAATATATAGGTATATAACGTACATACTGCTTATGATGTAAAAATGTGGATACTTTCCAACACAACGCATTTGCAAACACCTTCTTAAGGCCCTGACATACACCGCAAGTCATTGGACCTATCTCAACGAAAAAGTGCGGAAACATGAAATTTCATAAAAAAGTGACTTTCAGGCTGTTTGCTCGAGGAATGGGATAAATACCTCCGGATTTTTTTTCGAAAGTTTATATAATCTATCAAGACGCTTATAACACGTTCACATATAAGCAGATGATCTACTTTTTCGAGCTTAACTCCCAATCCGTAATTAAAGAGCGAGATTTCCCATATACAGTTTCTCTCCCAATATCTGAGATTATAAAATAATCCTGGGTAACCATGTGTAATAGATCATTATTTCTACGCGTGTAAAGAAAAACGTCAAAATAAAAACTACATAAAATGGATGCCGGCAAAGAAAACAGGTTTGTAGACATAATTGTAATAAAATGTTTGTTAGGTATTATTAACTATGCATTCATATAACAGAAAAAAGCGTGTGCCCATAAACGTGTGTCCTCTTATTACTTATTATAAAATGTAATATCGAATTTCGCATGCGTATTGCTGCCATAATTTTTTAAACCTCAGTAAACGATGTTTACGGATTTTCTTCAACCATTCCTTACTAACAGCCAACTGGGCAATTAAATTAGCTATTCCTTCTCCTTGTATTTTTTTCACATCGCTAGTAATAAGTAAACAAATACCAAAAACACGAAATATTGCACCAAAATAATTGTTATGAATAAAAACCTTTCACCACAGTATTGACAGCTGATTGTCAATTTTACATGTAATCTGCCATATGTGAACGGGTAGATTAATTTTGTGGATTAACTGGTAATTAATGCATATGTGAGCGTATTTCCAAAAATAATGGTTATTATAAAAAATACTAAATAATCTTTACGTATACACCACTACTAATAAAAAGCAAAATACTTTTGTGAGCCAAGAATTTTGATTTTTTACGTATTGTTAAGTCTATATGAAAAATAACAATTGTTTTTAGGTTTTGCTGAATTACTTATGTATTGTAATATTAACTTTTAGTAACTTGAATATATTTAACTTGAGACACAATTTATAAATAAATAAAAAAACAACAAAAATTTTAAGTTTTGCTTAATAGACTTCATATGTAAAATACTTATGTCAGTCACTGTATGCATATAAGAGCAAACTTCGCTTGTGTAAAAGCCAACTTACAACAACCACGGTAAGAACATATTCGTCTCGACAGTAGAGCATTACATATACTTATACATATAACGGACATTGACAGGCAGTACCAGTAGAGCAGCTGATTAAATTTTTTTAAATTGAATTGGTCTTTAAATCCTCATTTTTTTTACATTTTTGAGACCTAAAGCATAAACAAAATACATTGCAATTGTTGTTTTCGCTCTACTACTACTACCTGTCCAATGCGTCTTGATGCATACATACATATGTATATGTATCAATTATGAGCTAGTTTAATTTGAGCAAATCTCTGAGAGACCGCGTGTAAATTTCCCTTCAAGTGTTTACATTTTGGGTGATAACTATTCGAAATTATATTTACACAATATATACAAACACCTGTCCACACGTTATGCTTTTGTAAATATTATGATAATGCAAATTCCAAACATGTTTTTAAGATCCCAACAATTTATCTTTTCATACCGTAAATATTAAAAAAACTCGAAACTCATTCAAAGCAGCAAATGATCGCGACATTAAAAAATGTAATTTATAGAGTCCAACCTACCTTCTCTACATTGCTAAATTATTCCAATAATGCAGTTCATGCTGAAAACTCAACTTGTTTTAAGTTTTTAATCATTACATTATACTTAATATCAGTATTTGAGAGTAACACCTCTGGCTTTGTTTTTAAATATAATGTTCCATCGGCCACAATGTACTTCAAATTAAATTTTTTCACACAGTCCAACTCGCTTGCACCAACGAATGACGGGTTTATAGCCGTAGCACTGTTCTATTCACCCCGCTGTTTATGAAAATGAAAACAAATAAACAGATGAGCGATTCGCTCTAGATGCTTGTACGATGTCTATTTCTTACATTTTCGCATGCACGAAGCATATACTATAGACTCTTATACGTGCACAGAATGCAGACAGAGAAAATTACAAAAATACGGTGCTATGACTGCGCGTCCGAACGAGTACACTACAATGTCTGTAATACCGAAAATACGAATAGTTCATACAATCATAGCACAAAATGCATACAACTAAGAGAGATGGCACTTTTTAGCAGTTGTATAGTGCTGCGCGAGACGATCCAAGGGCGAAAACGGCGGCCGCGACTGTGGCTGCTGCTGTAGGGTACCTGTGTGGGAAACACCGAACAATTTTCTTCTACAAGTATTTCTCGCACAAAAATTTCTGTTATGGTTTGCTTGCATTCACACGATTTCACTAATTTACAATAAACTGCCTATTGAATTGTCATTCTGTACACTTTACATTAGTGTACACAATCTCACGAATTGCGAAAAAATAACGCAATTATAGAGAAAACGACAACGATGGAAATACGATCGAAATCGCTTCACAAACTAGTCTGGCTCGTTTAGGCCGTTTACTGCCATAACGAACAACTGCTGTTGGTTGGTTATGTGTACGAATGGGATGACATGCATGACGCAATAGTAACATTTTTGATTACTGCGCGAAGATTGCGTATGCAAGAGAGAAATCGCATGCTGTTGAGCTATATGCGAATTCGCCGCAGGTGTTTTTCTCGTCCATCGGTGACAGTTCTGACAGACGAATAGCATGACAACAACGAGTAGCGAATGTGCATGTTCAGTTAGAGGGCTCGTTCAATTACAATAACTTTAATGCTACATGTAAAAGTAAAGTTTACATGACTGAGCTGTGGCGAAGTTTATTTTAAGATTGTGTTTAGACTTACATAGTTTAGCTAGAAAGCTGAATTAACTATCAAAAGTTTAACTCTAACCTTCATAAATATTTTGGGGGGGTCTACACCATTTCAAACTAGATTGTAGAAAACGTCATTTGGATTTTTGATTAGCCAATTTTAGAAGTCAAAAGTTTAAATGCTAATGTTGAAACAAATACAAAGGTTAAATGCTAAATTTTTAATTAAAACTGATAGGGCAACATTGCAATTCGGTAAATTTTCTCATTTCCAACCTTTTTATTGTCCCCAATTTCTATGAAACTCGCTCATATTTAAAAATTTTTTAATAAATGTTCGTGCCATAAATTAAACTTCATGCTCATTATTCTCTTTTCCAGCTGTTACTCGTAACCCTTCACCGCTTATGACGCCACGTCAAATAAATTCGTTTGAAAGTTTAAGTAGTATTTACATAGAGCGATTTAAAATCGCTTGCCAAAGTAGACAGGCGCTTTATTGTCAATCAAACTTTGTCTAATCTGGTTGTCAATTTGAAAATTGAAAATATGATAATAGTAATATGATAGCTCATTCTGGTATAGTTCGTTGATTAGTTATTTTATAATACCTTTAACAATTCGTACAACTATTATTTTGTTCCTATTTATTATTTTACCAAAGTTTAAAATGCCAACTTGATATTTGAACTCGCTCATCTTTTGTCGTCTGCGAGCAATTTTTCTGGTAATGGTGCATCGCTTAGAAAATCGCCTCATATAAATGCAGCTTTATTTTACATTAATGATTTTTTGTTTGTTCAGAAAATGATTAAACCACAAGTTCTTAGATTTCTTGCCTTTTGTTGTGTTTTCAATAATCACTTAAACAGATTTCCATATAGCAGATCGGCCAACAAGTTAAGTACTGCGAAAAAAAGTCTAGACTAATTGTGCCTTAAGTGAAGCGTTGGGGCAATGCTGCTGACACAGTCAACGATATCGCCGAAACATAAATGGGCAACACTGTTTTAGTACGCTTTAATTTTCGTGCGCGTTGACAATCAGAAAATGTTAGCAATCAAAATTAAATGTAAACAATGAAAGTCTATACAAGGTGAAGTAACTAGAGCAACAAGAAAATTCCAATTATAATTGAAAATGTAATAACCACAGCAGATATACAAATAAATAAAACAACAGATAACAAAATTAACTCCACCTGATGCACTCAAAAAAAGAAATACGGCTAAAGTAAAATGTTGGAAAATGGGCGGCGCACGCCCTTGTGTAAATGTGTCTATGACCTTGCTTGATTCCAAAAATTAATAGCCAGTCTGCATAAATTATTACTAAAATGCTAGCTGGTATATACAATTCGGTTCGGAAAAAATTTAGTATATATTAGTTTACTTGTTTTTTTCTTTTGGTAGTTAGTGATAGCGGCCGCCGTAGCCGAATGTTTGGTGCGTGACTACCATTAGGAATTCACAGGGAGAACGTTGGTTCGAATCTTGGTGAAATACCAAAATTAAGAAAAACAGTTTTCTAATAGCGATCGCCCCTCGACAGGCAATGGCAAACCCCCGAGTGTATTTCTGCCATGAAAAAGCTCCTCATAAAAATATCCGCCGTTCGGAGTCGGCTTGAAACTGTAGGTCCCTCCATTTGTGGAAGAACATCAAGACGCACACCACAAATAGGAGAAGGAGCTAGGCCAAGCACCCAAAAAGGGTGTAAGCGCCAATTATATATATACATATATAGTTAGTGATCGGCTTTGAGTACATTCTGAATGAAATTCGTAGAATTCGTGGGAGCGAGAGAGTAACATTAAAAGTACGGCACTGGTTTCTGTTAAAAAAATGGTAACTTCTGACAACTACAACATTATTGACAAAATGCGAGAAATTTATAAAAACGTAATAATTAAAAAAAAAATAGTACACCATTTTCAGTTAATTGGGGGAAATCCCCGTTTGTTCTCCCGCCCCTTTTAAAAAAAGGGGTATAAGGGGGGGTAGAGGGGTGTATCCCCATCTTAAAACTGAAAACAGAACCTACCGGAGGCTTATAGTTTTTAAGTTATTTGAGTTTAAAAATTGTAAAATTGACCAAGAATCCTCCTATTTTGGTTACTACAACCAGCCGAAGTGCTGCCAGACATCGTATAAATAAACAATTTTAGAAGATAATAAATGACTAGAAATACAAAATTTTACAAATTATTTCTATATTATATACGTCTATTCATATATATATATATATATATATATATATAGGTATATTTATGGATATATGTATATATTTATATACATATATATATTAATGCTTGATTTTCAGTAAAGTATGTTTGATTGTATGCATTTTGAATATATGATATACATATATATATGATATATATATTTTTAATTCCAAATTTTCACTATATTATGAATATATGATATATATATATAGACATATATATATTTAAAAAAAAAGAAAAAAAAAGCGCCGCAGGCGAAAATTTGGAATAAAAAATCGCGCGATTTTTAATTCCAAATTTTCCCTATGTTATGAATATATGATATATATATATACATATATATATTTAAAAAAAAAAAGAAAAAAAAGCGCCGCAGGCGAAAATTTGGAATAAAAAATCGCGCGATTTTTAATTCCAAATTTTCCCTATATTATGAATATATGATATATATATATACATATATATATTTAAAAAAAAAAGAAAAAAAAGCGCCGCAGGCGAAAATTTGGAATAAAAAATCGCGCGATTTTTAATTCCAAATTTTCACTATATTATACATATATATATTTAAAAAAAAAGAAAAAAAAGCGCCGCAGGCGAAAATTTGGAATAAAAAATCGCGCGATTTTTAATTCCAAATTTTCCCTATATTATGAATATATTATATATATTCTTTTTTATATATTAAATATCTATATATAAAAAAGAATAATTAAAACATTTTGCGTACAACTTTTTTCTTCGTAGGCGGCCTTCGGCCGCACTGCAAAAAAAATCACCCTTAATAGTCAAACACCGTCTCCGCTGCACATCGGAGTTTTACGTGAAGCGGAACTGTATTTCGAAAATCATATCGATATTGTATTTATTGTATTTATGAACTCAATATATACACTTTAGAGGTTGTAAACCCCCATTCCTTCATTATTCTAACAGAAAAGAGTGTGTGGAAATTATGTTCCTATGTTGCTTCGTTTTCAATGGCATTCTATTATTTTTTTTATTTTTTGCTTCTGGCAGCACTCCATTCAGCCATGCTTTTCAGTTATTGTAAATTTAGCTGGCATATTTGGAGTTAGCAACTTAAAAATGCAATATAAATGGTTAATTTGTGGTATAAATAAATAAAAAGAGTTAAAAACGTATGTGTATGTTAATATAGTTTCAATATTTATTAAAATAAATGTGATAAATGCACTTATTCTATCAAAATTTGGTGAAGATAAAAGACAAACTTTATCAACAAATAACTTAAAAACTATTATTAACAGAATAGTGTTGGTGCTAGTTTTAGCAAAATAAGCACGAAGTGAACATCTCCTGTGAATTTCATTGAAAAATTCGTAATATTTCTCCCAAAAGAAGTGATGGGAGAACACATGGGGTCGGAGCCGTTAATTGTTCACCAAGCACTTTTAAGCGATTCAATTGTAGGCAAATATTGAAATCAATTTACCCTTTTCCTCCACCAATCTGACCTCGTGGCAGTGATGGTAAATGGTTTTTTGAAAAATCCCTACACAACCCAAAAAAATTCCCTACTTTTCCCTACGCTTACAACAAATTTTCCCTACGAAATTCCCTACATTTTTTTCTCCTGTGTTTACACTATAATGAGGCAATTGCAAAGTCTAAATTGAATTGTTTGCTTAAGATTTTTTAAAAATTCTGTACAGAGCTTCTGCAGTGCATTCAGTTCTTATTGGAATTAGATCCAGCAGCTTAACCACAAGCCGCTCGCTTTCCTCGCCGAAAAATCCCACCATGAGACACATAAGCTTATTGAGTCCGATGTCTGTGCTCACATCGATCATTATGAAAAATTTGTTTACTTTAAATTTTTTAACTAAATTGTCTTTTTCTTCTTTTGCCAATTCATTTTTTATTATGTTGGTGCACTTCTTTCTTCCGAGCTCAGAGTTTTTTATTATTTCAGAATCAGGCACGATTTCTTTTAAGAGTGGGATTAAATGGTCCACCACTTGCAGCGCAACATTATGCTCAGCGAAGAACATGCTGAGTCTTATTTCGAAATTTCTGGAACCATTTGGTTTACTCGCCTTTTCTAAAAAAAGCTGTTTATTTTATATGTCTTTTTAATTGCCCTCATATTTTTTGGTGCATTTTTGTTTCGGCGTGCTTCTGTTAATCAGACTTGCTCGTTAGCCACAGCTTCAAACTAGCCACTAAAATTTCGTCGTCAAGCCACTTGTTATTGAACTTTTGTTTCCGATACTTGCATTGTTTTTCCTGGTGTTCCTCCGGAGAGTCAGTCGAAGAGGAGGAGCTGATTTCTATAAAATATATGCATTTTAAATATAAAAAAAGCTAAAACTAAAATAATTGTAAACTTACTTCAAAAGTGAAAAGCACCAGAAAACGTGGGGCAACTAACAATTTCCGCGCAAAGAAAAAATCGTGCTAGCGTTAACGAAGAAAAACACGGCCATGTTGCCATATTAACGCTTTTTAAAGTATGCTGCCATAAGGAAAAGAAGTCTGGCATGAAATCTTACTGCGGGTTTTTATTTTAAATGAAATTTTTTAATTTTACCCCGCTATTTAAAAATTGTTCTGTCCCTCTTGAAAATTCCCTACATTTACAGAATTTAAAAAAATCTGTCCTTCTTTTCCCTACACCCACATTTTTCGACAAAAATCCCTACATGTAGGGAATTTTCCCTACATTTACCGTCACTGCCTCGTAGTAGAGTAAAAGCAAACCAAGGGGCTCACAGGGTATGGCGGAGGACTAACGGCGCAATAAATAACGCCGACATAATGTTCCCGCCCATTCAAAGAGACGCGCAGCCAATCCAAAGCCGGTGAGACTAGAGTCGGCTAGTTCGACTCTGAATAATTTTTGTTTAGTAAAAAATTGAAACACTTCGCTTAAAATTAAATTTTGTATCCGATTTATTTCTGCAAACGTTATTTCGTCGACATTGGAATCACTGGATTCGCTTGATTAATCCGCTCATACACTCTCAAATATGCATGCCAATATTCTTACTAACTCAGATAATTCCTTATTAGTATTAATTTTTCCAAGTATTTTATTATTTGCTAATACATATTAATATTTAATGTACTACAGCTGATCGTTTGACACATTTACCAGTAAAAATGTCTCAGACTATAACTGGTAAGTTCTAACAAAGAGAGAACCTTGCTTACTCCCTCCCTTTTACTTGTTGTTGAGAGTACGCCATCCATTTCCAGTAAGCTCTGATAAAAAGTGGTTATAATACGTTCACATATGCATTAATCACCTATAAACCCACCAAATTAATCTTCCCGTTCACATATGGCAGATTACTGAGAGAGCAGATTATTATTGAGAGGTTTTTCTTCATAGAACATAGAAATTATTTTGGTGGAATATTTCGGTGTTTTTGGTTTCTTTAATTATTATTAACGATGTGAAGAAAATACAAGGAGAAGGAATAGCTAATTTAATTGCGCAACTGACTGTTAGTAAGGAACAGTTGGAGGAAATCCGTATGCGACGTTTACTAATGTTGCAAAAAATTATGGCAGCAATACGCATTGGAAATTCTATATATTGTAACATTTTATATTAAGTAATAAGAGGTCAAAACGCTTATGGACACAAGTTTTTTCTGTAAAATGAATTCATAATTAATAGTATTTAACCAAAATTTCATTAGAATTATGTTACAGACAGCATCCATTTTATTTAGTTTTTATTTTAACGTTATTCTTTTCACGCGTAAAAATAATGATCTATTACACAGAAAAGACAGGGTTGTATGTCGAAAAATATGGTTATTATCGAGGATTATTTTATAACCTCAGATTTTGGGAGAGAAATTTTGTATGGGAAATCGCGCTTTTTAATTACGGATTTTGAGTTAAGCGCGAAAAAGTAGGTCATCTACTTATATGTTAACGTATTATTAGTTCGGACTAGTACGGAATGGCAACTAATATTAGAACGAAAAACATTTTTTTTGCCAGCCGGATCATTTTTACTTTTTTTGCCTAATATCTACTCGCTTTGGTTAACTTTTAATTTATGAGTTTCTTGGTATTCTTCTTTACTATGCGAAAATCAACTGGTTTTGAGAAAGAAGTTTTTTTATTTTTGTCCAAAATATTTGCCGTTTGCACTAACGGCACAAGCTTGTGTTAACTAAGACTAAACAGCTTTCTTCTTAATTTATTCAAACTGATAGAGAATGTCATCTCTGTAATATTAAATACCAAAATGAGCGAATAACGCAAAGGAGAATAAAAAAAAATACCAGTCTAACGGTTAGACGCGATAGAAGTGAAACCTTCCGTAAAACAAACTGAGAGAGAATGAGACGAATATAAAAATACGGACGCAATACAGCACACGCGGTTGCTATTATGAGCGTCGTAACGCGTATAATACACAGACGTACTAACATACACGCAAACATTCGTAGGACGCTTGGTTTGAATTTTTTATACATATGTATGTATGCTATACTATGCTTAGCCTATGTACGTACATACATATTTGTGTTCTGAACTTCCAGCAAAACAATGCTTATTAATATACACATATGCATCTACATACAACCGCACACACAGGCCACTCACTTTATTCCTGTAAATGCGTATGTCGTCCAAAGCTAAAATTCTATGCCTAGCTACTACAAGAACAAAATGCATTAATAGGCGCAGGCGTAGCGGCCATCATCCTAGTTGCCATAGCGCTGAACAGTCGCGGCGGCGCCGAACAGTTTCAACTATTGTATTGTGCAACAAAAACTCATCATCAAAAAATTGATTTATAAATTCGAGCTCATAGTTCTAAGAGCAAGTACTTTCATTCATAAAACGAGCCGCCCATATGCTAATTTTCTCGACAATTCGAAAATAGTCAATATTGGAATATTTCGCGTAGAATTATTTGCCAATATTCAATTTTTGTCAAGTCGAGTGCCCGCGGGCCCGTAAATATGTTTGCACCCGTATATGTATGTAAATATATGTTTCTAAATGCTCGACAACCGCAGCTGCCTGTTCAAGGTTACTGTACATTAGGCCGGGTCGATTTGTGGGAAGGCAAAAAAATCGCCCATTGCTCTGTGAAAATCATATTCTAGCTCACATTCATTCATTTACATATGTTCTGACTAAATAAATTTCTTAAGAGAAAAAATAGATAATATTATAAATAAATAAAAATAAAGAAAAAACATAGCCATTTAGCTGATTTTTTCATGTAAAGGCCAAAAATGGTGATATTTTGAAATTGGGGGACATCAGAATTCGTTTTAGAGGTATGGTTCCTTCGGCAAAGTTTCTTATTTTGATCCCTAGAATACGATTTTCATAGAGCAATGAGCGATTTTTAAATCGACCCGCCCTACTGTACATGCAATGCTGTGCCTATGAATGCGCGCTGGATTTCTTGAGAAATTTTACCGTATGTTTTGCTGTGGCGAGGCACATATGTACATACACACAACATATATACATATATCCGCATATATACATATATATATAAATTCACAAATTTAAATTTGCTTATGCCATCCTTCTGTGTGCCTGATAATGAAGCATTTTCTATACATACATATATATATGTACGTATATCTTTTTTCTTCTTCTTTTTGGTGTCGCTTTTTCGTTTCATCGAGTCTCAAATAACTCCCAACGATTCTAAAGAAGTTTTCACTTCAAAAAAACGTACTAGCCAAGCTGTTAAATTCAATTCAATTCAAAAAAAGCACTCAATTTTCTCAATTATATTTGCACAAAATAAGTAAAATAATATAACTGTTTATTTGAAATGTATGTTTACCTAATACTTTTTGCAAATAAAGCATTTTGCTTTAGGATATCACCGACAGCTCCTAAAAGAAGTCGCGCCACAGCCGAGTAACTCAATCAAAGATTTCTTTTGCAGCTGGCCGCTCCACTTAGGTCATAGGATACTTCACCTTTGCGCAAAACATGGAGCGGTTGATTGCATCTGTTAGACGATGTATGCTACGCCTAGCGGGACTGGCTCATGGATATTCCCCATTGCTCACCTACGAGTCGTTGATAACAAAATCACAATGCAATTGAATAAGCTAGAAGACATAAGACTTACCCGTTTTTCAGTCGAAATTGCCCCTATTTTGGAACCTCTAAGTTGACTGTCAAGCTGAGAGGTTAGGTCCTTAGCCAAGTCTGTTAACTGAAATAGTTTTTGGAATTACGCTGCAGCCAACTGGAAAGGATTGCCACATCTCAGAGCGAACGTCGATTTACTAATCGAGGGTTCACTGCCTCTTCTCCACGTGATAAAGCATAAGGGGTTAGGGGTAGTCAAAATTTTCAAAAAATTGGATTTTTAAAGTAAGATATCTTAAAAAGTGGTAGATAAGCGCGCTAACGATAACACTCGAGAATGTAGAATGCTACGTAGGCAACAGCAAGTCGGCTGAAGAACTATTATATGGCCCAGGAATAGATGACACAGTGTAAGTAATTAAATAATTCGTTTAACTCTACATAAATCGATAGCAAAACTTTAAATGCGTTTTTCTCAAAACTATGTTTTCTGAACTGGTGATCAATGTAACTTAAAAACCGCTTGGTAGATTTCAATAAAATTTATACTGCTTTTGAAAAACATAAAAAACGCATGCCTGATCGAAGAATGTTTTGTTTCAAAATTTCGATTTTTTTGAAGTGAAAACTTCTTTAGAATCGTTGGGAGTGATTTGAGACTCGATGAAACGAAAAAGCGACACCAAAAAGAAGAAGAAAAAAGATGTACGTATATATATGTATGTATAGAAAATGCTTCATTACCAGGCACACAGAAGGATGGCATAAGCAAATTTAAATTTGTGAATTTATATATGTATGTATATATGCGGATATGTGTATATATGTTGTGTGTATGTACATATGTGCCTCGCCACAGCAAAACATACGGTAAAATTTCTCAAGAAATCCAGCGCGCATTCATAGGCACAGCGCACATTCATAGGCACAGCATTGCATGTACAGTAGGGCGGGTCGATTTAAAAATCGCTCATTGCTCTATGAAAATCGTATTCTAGGGATCAAAATAAGAAACTTTGCCGAAGGAACCATACCTCTAAAACGAATTCTGATGTCCCCCAATTTCAAAATATCACCATTTTTGGCCTTTACATGAAAAAATCAGCTAAATGGCTATGTTTTTTCTTTATTTTTATTTATTTACTAGCAAACCCGGCCCCCTTCGCTGGGCACACTAAAATAGAATAGATATGGTTTAGAACAGAAAATATATGGTTTTCATATTATTTATTTCTTTATTCTTTATTCAAGCGCTTTGGCATAAACAATATTTTTTGTTTTTCTATTTGTTTTTGAGTAAATATAAAATATAAATTGAAAATCAGGAAAAAAGAAGATTGTTTTTAAATTTCAAATCAACGCATATGAATAAACAATCGTATTTTTTCCTGATCATCCATGAATTTTTCGTTTCAATTTATATGTTTTATTAAGCATTGGAGCTTTTTTAACCATTATCCATTTATATTTTTCAAAAAAAAAACGAAAAAAAATTTTTTTTCCACGAACACATAATTTCATTCGGATTTCAAATTAAATTCTCAAATTTCGTAAGAAATTATTCACTGTTCCAAAACCCACTCCAAAAAAATTTACAAACAATTTTTACATGTTGCACTTACCTTTTTTCCTTATGGCATCCAAATCAGAAAGAAATATTGACACATTGTAACTCACACTGTCAATTTGACAGTTCAGTTCCGCCCCAAGCGTTAAAAAAGTAAGCGACATTATGGCTGGTTCAAAAGAACGCTGTACCCGTTGCCAGTGCTCCGAATTACAACCAAACTTTACGAAACCCATTTTCATCACTTACTTAACAATGTGCGTAAGTTTGGTTTAATTCGGTGCAAAGACACGGCGGGTTCACGTTTTGGCATATATTTCGAGACCCTAGTCATCAATAGGTATGAAAATTACCCCGCATTAAAGCACTTATCAACAGCTTTTATTTGATACCCATATTGTACATACACAACCAAAGGTTACCCGGGTCCACGTTTTGACCTATATCTCGAGACCCCAGTCACGTAGCGGCATGAAAAATACTCTGTAGTAAGGCATTCACCAACAGCTTCAATTTGATATCCATATTGTACAAACACATTCTAGGCTCCACGTTTTGGTCTCTATCTCGAGACCCTAGTCACGGAGCGGCATGAAAAATACTCTGAACTAAAGCATTCACCAACAGCTTCCATTTGATACCCATATTGTACATACACGTCCGAAGGTTACCCGGGTCCACGTTTTGACCTATATCTCGAGACTCGATCTATCAATAGGTATTCAAACTATACGGAAATCATCTTCAATACCTACTTAACAATGTGTGTAAGTTTGGTTTAATTCGGTTCAAAGACACGGCGGGTCCACGTTTTGGCATATATTTCGAGACCCCAGTCATCAATAGGTATGAAAATTACCCCGTATTAAAGCACTTATCAACAGCTTTCATTTGATATCCATATTGTACAAACACATTCTAGGGTCCACGTTTTGGTCTCTATCTCGAGACCCTAGTCACGGAGTGGATGGAAATACTCTGAACTAAAGCATTCACCAACAGCTTCCATTTGATACCCATATTGTACATACACATCCGAAGGTTACCCGGGTCCACGTTTTGACCTATATCTCGAGCCCTATCCACCAATAGGTATCCAAACTATACGGAAACCATCTTCAATACCTTCTTAACATTGTGTGTAAGTTTGGTTGAATTCGGTGCAGACACGGCCGGTTAGCGAACACACACAAAAAGTTGACTTTATTTTATATATAAGATTTTTTTCAGTTTGTGTCCGAAAAATCCAAATATCTTACGGAACCCTATTTTTTTCCAAAATAAAATGTAATCCATGTTACTCTTGGATAATGTAGTTTTCGAATGGTGAAAGAATTTTTAAAATCGGTCCAGTAGTTTTTGAGCCTATTCGTTACAAACAAACAAACAAACAAACAAACAAACAAACAAAGTTTTCCTCTTTATAATATTAGTATAGATAATATTATCTATTTTTTCTCTTAAGAAATTTATTTAGTCAGAACATATGTAAATGAATCAATGTGAGTTATAGAAAAGAAACTAAAAAGTGCGACCCATATTGGGGGACATCAGAAATCGTTTTAGAGGTATGGTTCCTTCGGCAAAATTTCTTATTCTGATCCCTAGAATATGATTTTCACAGAGCAATGGGCGATTTTTTTGCCTTCCCACAAATCGACCCGGCCTTATGTACAGTAACCTTGAACAGGCAGCTGCGGTTGTCGAGCATTTAGAAACATATATTTACATACATATATGGGTGCAAATATATTTACGGAGCCGCGGGCCCTCGACTTGACAAAAATTGAATATTGGCAAATAATTCTACGCGAAATATTCCAATATTGACTATTTTCGAATTGTCGAGAAAATTAGCATATGTGCGGCTCGTTTTATGAATGAAAGTACTTGCTCTTAGAACTATGAGCTCGAATTTATAAATCAATTTTTTGATGATGAGTTTTTGTTGCACAGTACAATAGTTGAAACTGTTCGGCGCCGCCGCGACTGTTCAGCGCTATGGCAACTAGGATGATGGCCGCTACGCCTGCGCCTATTAATGCATTTTGTTCTTGTAGTCGCTAGGCATAGAATTTTAGCTTTGGACGACATACGCATTTACAGGAATAAAGTGAGTGGCCTGTGTGTGCGGTTGTATGTAGATGCATATGTGTATATTAATAAGCATTGTTTTGCTGGAAGTTCCAAATATGTATGAACGTACATAGGCTAGGCCATAGTATAGCATACATACATATGTATAAAAAATTCAAACCAAGCGTCCTACGAATGTTTGCGTGTATGTTAGTACGTCTGTGTATTATACGCTTTACGACGCTCATAATAGCAACCGCGTGTGCTGTATTGCGTCCCTATTTTTATATTCGTAAATATTTTCATTTTTAAATATTTACCACAATTGCAGGCGGTGTTACAATATACCACAATCAAAATGACGGTGCTCGTATTGTAACTCCACAGATAGATCTGAATGCACAGCAACTAGAATCACTGTCTGTTCAGCTCTCTAAAGTGGGAGAAATATGTGCATGCGAAACCAGATTGAGCAATGGAAAAACAGTTTTAATTGTGGCAATTTATATTTCACCGAATCAATCAATAAATAGCATCACGGAATTCATTCACGAAAATTTAATAAAGTATACACCAGATAATGCTATATTATGTTTTTATTTTTGTAAAATAAAGTAATTGACTTGCAAAAAAAAAAAAGTTATTGAAAATAATAATTTTTTCGGGCCTCTCACTACCCCTAACCCCATAAGTCAAACAATTAATAACCTTTTCAAAAATTAATTTCACCGTTTTAATTAAAATCACTAATTCTTATTTTATCGTTTGATGTAGTCACACCACAATGGTTGTTTTTTGATTTGCGATAATCGAGCTTTTAAGAAACGGGTTACCGAATAGCAAAATCGTTAAAATTTTGGTTAAGGAAAGATAACAATGCGAGTATCGTTAAAATATGTTAGTGAGTTCCACTGCTGATGTTTTTCGTTCATGTTAATTTTGCTTGCTGTGCAATTTTTCTCTAGTCTTGTCAGCTCAGCTATTTTTATCAAGTCATAACATAGCTGTCGAAAATTTACAATACAGAGTAATTTTCTGTCCATTGACACAGGCTCTTAAGTGAGATAGTATAAATGCATGATGGAAAGAATAATGAGATGGCGCCTATCGTGGTCCCGTTACTTTGTTCTCAGCGAATTTGACAACGAATTACGTGATTTTAGCTCCAATATGGCCAGATTACCATTTTCGTAACTTTATTTAGCATTTTTTTTTGTTATTTAGTCTGAGAGTTTTAGTTCTTTCTTCATGCCATTTTTCTAGCCTGTTCTAATTAAAAGTAATGTTTATAATTTTGTAAAATATACATTTTTTTTAAATTAGTTCAATAATTCACTTAGTTTTATTTAGCTTTACTTTTTTTAACATCTGGTGGCATTGCCCGCGATTGCAGGTGTTGTTGGTGTTCTTCTGCTTTCGGCAGTCAAATCTCTCTCTCGCTACTGCAGCATTGCCTACCTTTGGATATAAAAACGCACTAAAATTCCCATTCAAAGAAAATAACACAACAAATTTTTGTTGAATCATTAAAGAACTTTGTATGCGTGACAAATTGTCTTTAGAATATGTGCTTTTTTTTAATAAATGTGTTATGCTTATGTACAATTTAATTTATAAGTTATTTTTGTCAAGCGAGACTCCTTTGTTAAGGGAACGACTTATTTGCTATATTTGAGGTTATGTAACTAGAGGTACTCTTTTTGTAAAAATGTCAGTATGGTTTCTTTAGTATTTTCTGGTATATTTTATAATGAATACACCTCTTGATGCCCTATGTCCCACTAAGGATTGATGGCCGGAAGAAACGATTACACCTCTATGGTTTTAATCCGCATTCAGTAAGTTCAAACGCTTTTTAAAATGTGTAAAAGGTTTTCAATCTTAAGAAGAGTTGCGAGAGGGACATTTAATATTCTTCCATAACCTTAAAAGCAGCAAAAAATTCACACTTTCAAAATATCAAATTTTATAAAAACCAACTAATTTTCATTAGCACTAAAATCTTCTCAGAGTGGCCTTTTTTAAATTAAAAAAAAAAAAGAAACAAACACGAAACTTCAAAATTTTCGCATTTTCGGTATAAAAAAGCACTAAATTTATTGCGAAGAGCAAATGGTTGGCAATACTGCACAACTCAGCAAACGTGACGTCACGTACTCTCTGATGGGCGCAATCTTCTTTCTATCATTCTTGGTATAAATGTAATACACTGACGGCGGTAGACGTCCGGCAGCATCGGTTAGATATTATGCTATGCTCCCACGCCCCGCAATTCGCGCTCCCATTCGCAATTGGCTCTTTCATTCTCAATTCACTTCCAAATCACAATTCGCTTGTAACTCCTCATACAATATTTTGAGAGCGAATTGTCTCAGCTGTAAGTAATTCAGTCTCAATCAGCATGTGAACTACGAAAAAATCGTTGTCTTCCCTAATTTGTTTCGGAAATTTATCGAAATTTTTTTGTCAAACCAAACAAAAACAAAAAAAAAAAGAAAAAAAAAAGTAAATTTCATTAATGGCAGCAAAATAAGATATTGTATTGTATAAAAATTGTTATGTCGAGTAGGGTGCTGAATACTTAATAAACAAAGATTCATTTGGCGCCAAGTTCGGTAGGGTGGGTGGCAAATTTCTGTGAATCTTGGCAGGCAATGGCAAACCTCCGAGTGTATTTCTGCCATGAAAAAGCTTCTTATAAAAAACCGTCTGCCGTTCGGAGTCAGCTTAAAATTGTAGGCCCCTCCATTTGTGGAAAACATTAACACGCACACCGCAAATAGGGGGAGGAGCTCGGCCAAACACCTAATAAAGACTGTAAGCGCCAACAATTCGAATTTTATTGGGTTTGGGAATAAGTTTCCTCGTAAAAGAGGTGTCGCGGCTGATCATATTTTTGTGTTCGCTCCAGTAATATACTGGTGATTTGAAGGTGTATATGTGAGGTCTCGATCGCAGTAAATGACATTCGTTTGCAGTGTAAAGATCCTTTTTTATTTGACGTCAAAAATGTCTACGTTCGTCCCGAAAAACAGCATATTCCCGCATATGCTTCCTTATTACCTTTTAAAGAGAAGTGCAGTTGAAACGTGTCGTATATTGATCAATATCAATATCGGTAATCACGCTCCATCAAATACAACTTGTAAAGGGTGGTTTCGACGCTTCCTAAGTGGTAATTTCGACGTGAGTGATAAAGATCGTGAAGGAGCACCGGAAAAATTCGAAGATGCTCAACTACAACAATTATTAGATGAAGACGCGTGTCAAATCCTTGATGATATGTCTAAAGAGTTGGATGTTGACAGATCAACCGTCGGTAAACGTTTGCACGTGATGGGAATGCTCCAGAAAGCAGGTAACTGGGTGCTTTTAGAACGGCAGAAAAGAAAAGGTTTTCTGCATTGCATCGTCACTGGCGATGAAAAATGTATATATTATGAATCTAAGATCTAAGATCTAAGATCTATTATGAATCCAAGCGTAGAAAATGTTGGAGCCTGCCAGGTGAACCAGGTCCATCGACAGCGAATCAAATATTCGTGCTTCAAAGATAATGTGCATCTGGTGGGATCAAAAGAATGTCATACATTATGAACTCCTTAAGCCATCTGAAACCATCACTGGCGATCGTTACCGACTGCAGCTAATGCGTTTGAATCGAGCTCTCAAAGAAAAGCGGCCGGAATGGGACGGTAGACATGACAAACTGATTTTGCTGCATGACAACGCCAGGTCACACGTTGCTAAATCGGTCCAGAAATATTTAGAAGGACTGAATCGGGAAATCTTATCCCACCCACCGTATTCTCCAGACATTGCAACTTCGGATTAACATATGTTCCAATCAATACAGTCAGCCCTTATTCGAGAGCGATTAACTTCTTACGAGAGCATCGTCAATGAATGGAATGATCGGATTTCATTATAAAGAGGAAGGTATGCCGTTAATAGTGAAAAATAACATCAGGCAAATAACCACCACAACCACGCTTACAGGAGAATATCCTTTTCATGAAATTTTCCATAACCGAATTGCAAACTGGCTGTATGTCCTCGATAGCCTCACGAATTCCATCTTTGAGGTGTTGAATTGACCCTGAAAAAAGTCAAAAGGTGTTAAATCACAAGAACTCGGTGGCCATTTGTGATCACCTTTTCGAGAGATAACACGGTCCGGAAACTTTTCCCGTAAAAGATCAATGGTTTTGTTGTTTGTGTGGCACGTAGCGCCGTCTTGGTGAAAATAAACGTTGTCCAAATCAATACCATCCAATTCCGGCCATAAAAATCATGAATCATCTCTCGATAGCGCAATCCATTCGCCAATAACACCTGTTATTGGAAAACCCTTTATTATGGAAAATACTGTAATACGTCGACACTATGCTTGTAAACAAAGAATTAATTGGTTGATTGAAATGAAACTTCGCATACGTTCATATGAAGGGTGCACCAACATAACAAAAAAAAAAAAAAAAAAAATTAAGATAATAGCTAACCTCTTATCAAACCGCAAAACTTATTGAATAACCTAGTATATATATTCAATCCTTTGACTCCTATTGGGAGCAACGAAAACGGTCTTGTGCTAGGGATCTTAGTTTGTTTCACGATGATTCAAGATACTTAATTTTAGATTCTGTTGAGCGCCGCCAGGTGGTACGTAGTCTACCAATTCCTCTACTAGTTCGTTGAAATGGATTCCAGCGAAGCGCTTCTTTAGCGATATTGTCGTCATTTTTTTTTAGCGTGTGGCCAATCCATTGCCATTTCTTGTTTTTGATTTCAGATGCAACGTTGACCTGGTTAGCTTGCGCCAAGAACTCGGTGTTGGTTATTGTCTGGGGCCAGATACTTTCCAGGTGGTGCACCATATAATAGACCGGATTTGATTGATATGCGCAGCTTGGTGTGTTGCCACAATGGAGCGAGGATGCCGAAAGATGATTTAGCTTTGCTAATTCTATTTATATTCGAAATCTACATCAGAACCGCCACCCGTGGCCACCGTGCAGAAAAGGTAGAAGAATTCGTCAATGGTTTCGAACTGTTGGGCACCCACTCCATCAGTGGTTCCAATATGGTGTCATAGAATGCAGTGCTTTCGTTTTTCCGACATTGAATTTGAGGCCGGTTGTTTTCAACTTCCCTGCATGGCTTGTGCCCCCAATTTGAGGTCACACAGCTTGTATGCGAGCAAACAGATGTCATCAGTGTATGCCAAGCATCTGAGGAATCTGCCATTGGATGCCCCTCTGTTGGTTTTCGTTGCTAAAGGTAGCGCTTAAGACGTCTGCGATGGCAAGAGGAAAGAGAATTGGTGACAGGATGCAGTCTTGTCGTAAACCACTTAGAATAGGTTAGGTTGACATGGCTGGCTGGAAGCCATCACATAGACTTATTGGTCCTTAGTGGTACCAGATGGAGCTTGACCCTTACGTTTCCTTGTAGTAGGCTTCTTGTAATAAGCCTGCGTCTTTTGCGAATCTAAGTAAGAGAGACATTCTAACCTCTCATATTGTAGAGATCGTAAACATTTCATTCGGGTTCTAGCTAATGCTAAGAGTTTCCCTCGCTTCTAGTTCATTGCAAAACGTACACTACTTAGCACGTGAAAAGGGTACGATAATTTTTCTTTATGAAGGACGTAGCAACTTGTAGAATCTCTCTTGCCAACAAGTGCTGCTTTGGACTAATTAGGCAAATGAGTAGTAAAGTCCTCTCGCGCCGAACCAAACTAACATTCTACAAGGCTCTCATCATGCCCGTCCTTATGTATGGGGCATGTATGGGGTCTGCGCAAGATTTTTGGACCTTTGCACGTTGGCAACGGCGAATATCGCAGACGATGAGCTGTATGAGCTTTACGACGACATAGACATAGCGCAGCGAATAAAGATCCAGCGGCTACGCTGGCTGGGCCATGTCGTCCGAACGGATACAAACGCTCCGGCTCCGAAAGTATTCGATGCGGTACCAGCTGGTGGTAGTAGAGGAAGAGGAAGGCTTACTCTGCGTTTGAAAGATCAGGTGGAGAAGGACTTGGCTTCACTTGGTGTGTCCAACTGGCGCCGGTTAGCACGAGAAAGAAACGACTGGCGCGCTTTGTTAAACTCGCCCAAAATCGCGTCAATTAAGAAGAAGAAGTAGCAACTTGTGTCACTGTAGCTCTCCCTTATAAGTGCAACATATTACACTCCTTGTTGGGTGTTCAGCTTTTATGCGCTTTTAGACCGTGCTTTCATAAACCTCCCTTCGTTTGTGTGATTGTATTCAGATGTCTTATTTGGGCAAATCTTAAAACAAATCGAACAAACCTTAATTGTGCATGTATTTATGTAAGTGAAACGCCATATTTTTTCAAATATTAATTTTATATTTTAAAGCGATTTAAATTTTAGTTTTATTTATCAAAATAATAGGAATACATTGGCCAACGCTTATTTCTAATTAAAATTATAGTATACGAATTCTTAATGAATCATAATCAATTATGTGTGTATGTAGTATGTATGTATGTTATTCAGTTAAAAATATGTTTGTTAATTAATATTCAAGAGTAGAGCTTGCACGCTTTACTTTTTCTCTCAAATAGAAAATCATTCAAAAAGCATTTTGCATTTCGGAATATGATTTGTTAAACAATAAACTCCGACAGAGAAAGGTGATGAGTTCTTTGTTGTTTTTCTTAAATAAATATTACGGTTTAAAAGTGTTGAAAGTTAGATGCGTAATTATTTTTCTACTGGAAGTGCTTACTTTAATTACATATTGATATTTGTATGACATATCGAAACTATAAGAAAAACGTAATGTTGAGCAGTTGTAGACTTCCAATTTTGGAGACTCTGTGTATGAAAATAAACATATTTATTTAAAAAGTTTATAAATTTTCTTATACATACATATTCTACCAACTTTTTTCTTTACATATTTATGTATCTCATTTGTTTGTATGTATTGAAGCAATCAAATAATTCAATTACTGTTTATAAAACGATACAATTTTTACGCACATATTTAATACAACATCTATCGCTTTGTTATGTTTATATGCGGATCTGTGCATATATGTTTGTAAATGTAATGTTTCTGCTTTAATTATTTTATTTCTTTTCTACTATTTTTCACGAAAACCTGAATGAACTGGAGAAAAATGTGTAATTACAATCCTAATTTGGGTGCGTTCGGGCTTCTATAATTCCGGCAGTGTTACTTTGTATGAGAAGCGAAAATTCCGGCAACATCACCGACACTCATTACTTTTGCGTCGTGCCAGCTTACTTCGGCTGAATTCTGCTGAAAGACGTTTAAAACGCATGACGGTTGTAGACCTTATGGAAAGCGAATTGCGAATATATTGTAAAATGCTTCTTAAAGCAGGTTAAATTATCAAATGAAAATTGTTTATTAGTATCCTTTTACATAAAAAAAATTAATAAGAAACGTTAATTAAAAAAAATTACTTTTGCCAGTTTTCTTTATATAAAAAATAAATAATTCGCTATGAGTATTAAAGGAAGATTTTAGCTTTTTTGCTTAGGATATATTTTTATTTGATTTGTGGTTTTTTAATCCCTCGAATGACTTTTTACAAGGTGGCGCAAAATTAGTCATCAAAATGATCGGAAACACATGCATGGAACACTAAAATGATAGAAAAGATTTTTTCCGATAGCGGCCGGCCTTCAGTAAACAATTGCAAACCTCCTAGTGTATTTCTGCTATGAAAAAGCTCCTCGTAAAAAAATATCTGCCGTTCAGAGTCGACTTTAAACTCTAGGGCTCTCCATTTGTGTAATAACATACGAGTACAGTGAACCAAAATGAAACTGCGGCCTTCCTACAGCAAAGACTTCTGCTTGTGAGATACTGCAGTGATCAGGTAGCTTGAACGGCTGCCTGATGCCTAGCTCTGCGCAATAAATCCCTGCGCCTACTCCGTCCAAAATATATTAAGAGCATTCTAGCTAGGTTTCACTCCTTTTTTCCACACTTCTTCTTCTATTATTGTTCGAAATTTCATCACCCAATTGCATTTCGGAGACAGTTAAGCCCTTTAACTCATGCCTATTGAGATATGCCCATATGTTTTACAGTTAAATTCATCCGTCAACGATGCAGCTATGTCTTACGGCAGATTTAGCTGCTAGACATTCTGCCGCAATGTCAATCGGTGACAGTTTGAGTAATTTTTTCAAGCGCTGCCGTTGGAGTAGTTGTGATCGCCACTTTTTTATAACTTCGATTGCTTTTTGTTTTCGTTCGCGACTTCACTTCTCACAGTCGCTAACCATAAAATCTCTCGCATAAAACAATCTCTCATTGCTATATCACAAAGAGAAAAGAATAAATGATAAATGATAGAAGAAGAAAAATTGTGTTTAATGAGGACCTGCTATTTTCGGTCTCTGCCAGCTAAGTAAATGCATTATTCAAGATAAGCTAATGAATGCATACCTCAATAATTATTTGGTGCCAAATTTCAACTCGGTTGAAGCAAAATTGACAAAGTTGTAGATATTTGAACGTTCGTTGCTCCAGGCCTGGCTTGTATATACCTGCTCGACTTTAAAGTATGTTCCTGACCCTTCGTACTTTTGAAGTTGATAACTTAAAATCGACTAGACCAATCGTTTTACACATAATTCAGCAAATATCTCTGAGACTTTTTTTTTAATAAAAACAAGTTAGCCGTTTGCTTCCACGAAAAATTTACTCATTGAATAAAATCCTCTTACGGATATCTGGAGAAAATCTCCCTTACCAAATGCACATTGATTTTTATGTGTTAGATGATTCTCGAAGTTCGAGGATGATTTTTTGAGGTTCCTCCGGAGATTCAACGCTCAAATTTCTTTATTTTGCAAACAAAATTTTCATAAAAATAGTTTCATAAAAAAAAAAAAGAAAATAAATTGTTTCTAACCGTCTCATTTTCAGTGGAGCTAAGAAACGGACTAGGTTTTTATATTGGACCGGAAGTTATTTGAACAAGTAAACCTGGAGATGGTTGACTGTCTCGTACCTACAAAGCCTAAAATTAAACACCTAGATACCATTTTTCACCTTTCAAAGATCTCCTGGGGTAGCAAAGAAAAAACCTTCGACTACAGTCACAGCATTATCCAGAATAATGCACAATGTTCGAGATTCCAAGCAGCAAAGAAACAGCTTTTGGCTGGTGTGGTAAAGCGCATAAGCAAATTCAACGTAACGACTTTGCGCCCTCTGAGTACTAGCGCGTTTTACTGTAACTGTATCGGAAGAAGTAGCACAGGTGTAGTAGTGGATCTAATCCCGATAAGTATCTTGGCAAAAGAAGCGGCTCTATTATTAAGCAAAATGTTTCCAGTAGGTGCAGCTAAAAATCAGCTTTCAAAATTTTAGATTATCATTCAGCAGCATCGGTAGGAGTATCGAGCAAGTAACAGGATGCAATATTACGGTAATTATTGCGTAGCTCGAGTGCACCCACTATTGAAGCAAAGATAAATTCATACGAGTATGCATTTTTTTCTGTACATATGTATGTAAATATGTGTGTAGGTATTTGTATGCAAGTATTTAAGTTTATTCCTATGCGTCTACGCATATGCTTCTAAATATTAGTGCTAGTGTTAATAATAGTTATACAAAGTCTGCGCTTATTAAATTGTTCACAAAAAGTTTCATTCAATGAGATCTTTATACAGTTATTTTTCCTTTCCACATAATTAATTTTTTGTTTTTAATAACTTTAAATTAATTGCATAAACTATTCTATAAGTTTTGTATTATTTTTAATAATTTATGCATTTTACATGTTGTGGTATACAATACAACTTAAATAATTAAATGATTTATTTCTGATATACCTTTGTATGTACATACACATATTTATTGTTGTTTTAATATTTTTTTTTTAATTTTTGAAATTGGAAGTTAATTCCTTAGATTTTACTCAAAGTAATAAATGTACTAGAATACATATACTTATATATGTGTGTGTGTTTGCTGATTTTTATACTTTTTATTTGGATATACTTAAGGTCAAACGTGGTTAGGCGATACGCATAGTTAAGATAGAAATAGTAACCTTCCAAAAAATATTCTATAAATAAAATGCTCGGTTAAGTAAAAACACCTCCATAGGTGGAAACAAATAGAAATCTTCAGCGCTCGCTTATACAAATTTAATTGTAATTTAATAAACAATTTTTTCTTTACCAACTTCGTGCTCTCAAGCCATGCTTATGTCCAGCCCGTTTAGTAAACTTAGAAAATACTTGCTTTTTACTGTTACTGAATTTTAAAAAGTCACGAACTTTTTGTATATCCCGCAAGAGCAGGAGTTCCAGTTTTTCCAATACACACTCTTAAGATATTCAAAAAATTGCTCCAAAACATTAGTTCAGAAAAAGTAAAAGTCAAGCAAAAAAATGTATTGTTTTCTGGAAGAACGTCATAACTTAAGAAATCACAAATTCGAGAAAAATGGCTTCAATATTTTTAATTTGCTATGCCTCCCTAAGTAAAAGTAAAAACATATTTTCATCTAATGAAACACTGTTTATAGATATCGCCAAGAAAGAGTTGGTGGTCATTGCAGCATATTTATTTAAAAAAAATGTTTTTAGATTTCCCGGAACAAACGGCAGATCTAACGCTCTAAATTCACTGATTTGAAATCTGTTTTTTTTTTGTGAGGTTGCCACATCTGTGATTAATATTCCTACCAAAATTGTATCGTCATTAATTGACATTACGGTATTATACACCACGAATTTTCGCCAGAAAGTCAGAGAGTTAATAAGGACTATTATTTGGGCGCTAAGAGACGTTTACGTGGAGCAGTTCACCAAAAAAGAAGCGAAAACAACTAGTGAAGTTTGCCCCATGACAACGCACCGTCGCACAGCGCCATCCTTATCTGTGAATTATTGACCAAAGACGGAACGAATACCATCCAACAGCCCGCGAATTCACCTATATTGCTAACTGCGATTTATTTCTCTTTGATCGAGGCAAAAAACAACTACGGAAAACGCGTCGCGCTTTAACAATCGAGAGAAAGTAATGGAAAAATTCGAAAACGCTCTGATGGCTGTACTGTAAATAGAGTTCCAAAAATGTTTCAAACGCTGGCATCAGTGCGTTGCAGTTGATGGAGAGTAGGGAGTAGTTTGAAGGCCATAATATCCCTTTGAGGAATAAACGTGGATTCTGAACTTAATGAATATATTCCGGGAACTTTTTTATCAAGGAACTTTTTGACTCAACGAAAAATAAAGGAATGAATAATATAAGAACAAATTTAAGCAATATTATTCTGAGTATGTTGCACTCAGGCTCGGGATTTAAATAAAGTACACAATTTTATGTTTTATTCGTTAGGTCGATCGATATTTCGACGTCGATCTGAAGCCATATTTCGCATCTCTCGGTCGACCAGAAAATTGTGTGTTTTATTTAAATGCCGGCCAATTGCTCAACTAACTGAAAATATTATTTACAATTTGATGGCTTCAAACTACAATAACAGAAAAAAAACAAATTAAAAAATATTGAAATTGAATTAAAAAAAGAGAAGCATAAAAAATAGTTAAATTTCTGCACAGCTTGTTGGTACAACATTTTGCAAAAAAAAAAAGAAAAAAATAATGAAATATATTCACTCAAAAAAAAAAAATTGTTAGTTAAAAATAGAAAATTTCGAAAACCACTTCAACTAAAAAAAAACATCAAAATGTTGAAATTCTTTCAAGGAATTTCGAAACGAATCTAATAAAGGTGATAGCTGTAGACCAGCTGATTTGTTTTGTTCTCTTTCGACGTGTACATTCGAATGTCAGTACAAAATTAAATTACGAAGCGTTTAACTCACAATAAAATTTGTAATTTGAAAATTGGAATTTTGTAATAAATTTAAATTTAAAAGTTATTATGAACATTTTAGAATAATTTAAACACGACAAATAATTTGATTATTTTGTTCTATTTAACCTTCACAAATAAATCAATTCTTTGCTTTCTACTTCGACGTGAAATTTTAAAGAAAAAATGTTGTTGGCCTAATGAATTCGCCTTGGCATGTCGGTAAAACATTCTACGAAAAGAAAGGAAAAAATTGATAAATTTTACTCACTCAAAAAAAAATTGTTAGTTAAAAACAGAAAATTTCGAGTTTTATTTCAGCATAAACAAAAAATAAAAATATTCAAATTATTTCAAAGAATTCCAAGGAATATTTCCGTGTACATTCGGATATCGGCATATGGTAAAATTAAATTACGAAACGTACTATTTACATTCAAATTTGTAATTTGAAAATTGAAATCTTGCACTGAATTTAAATTCAAAAGGCTTTTTATAAATAGATAAAATAATGAGAAAGTGCGTCATTTGTTTGAAATAAATAAATCACAATGTACAAAATGTTGTTGTTGTCCTAGTGCTACCATCTTAGGAGAATTCACCTTGAGGCAATTTATAGAATTGTTTTTGTTTATTGATTTTGAGGGAAACATGTTATTGAAAATGTGTTTTAAGATGTGATTAACTATAAATAAATAGATGAATGACGAGATAAAAATTAATTAAAAAAAAAAATTTACAAAATTAAAAAAAAAAAAAATTAAAAAAAAGCTAACAAGTTAAAAAAATATTGGTATTTATTTTAAAGAGGTAGTAAAATTCTACATTTGTTGTTGAGAAGCATACAAAATATCCAAATTTCTCCAATAAACATATTTAATTTTTTTTAATAAATTTCTACTCTGCACGGACATCAAAAGTGAAAGAAAAACAAATCAAACATTACGGATTTCATTTGATATTTTTTTATTTTTGAAATAAGTGTTTTCAGTAACGATATCAGTATTTTATTAGTTCTTCTAATTTTAGATCTCAGTAATCAGAATTCAGTCATACCTATGCTCGGAATTTAATATTCATTGAATCCATCACGATTATGTTCTGAAAGGACAAGCGGGCATTAAGTGCTATTATTTGGCTGTTTTGAGGCGTCAGCGTGAATACTATAAATGGCCGGAATTAATGGTTGCTGAATTACGACACCAACGTATCGAGAAAATATTGTGTACAAATTTAAAGAAAGCAAGAAAAACAACGCATTACATTTCTATTATTTAATTGTTTGGTGCGTTGTTGGAACATCTTTTAGATCCCTGCTCATCTCATCTAACAGTAGGCGCAGGAAGCAGGCTGTTTCGACGGGGTGGGATCAAAGTCATCGGCGTTTAGCCAGCCTAAGGAATCAGAAAGCAATGGTGCCAGGCGATTTCATTACGGAATTTTTTTTTTAAATACATTTGAGTTTCTTTGAAATTATGAGTTACAACTAGGCGGTGGAGACTATTTTCTGTGGAAACAACTCAAAAGCTGTGTTTATGTGAATAAGCCAGAAGCAATTGGAGCTTTGTAAGAAATTTACGAGATAAGGCTTCAATTGCGTCCAAGTCTCATCGAAAATTTCACAAAAGAGTCCACATTCGTATGCGTGAACGCTTCATAAATTTTGTGGTCGTATAGGTGCCACCATAATAGCTTAAGTCGATTTAAGATAAAAATATATATATTATATTTTTAATAGAGTTCTAAATACTAATACGTCCACATAACTTTTTTATTTCTTAATTACATTTTTAGAAAAAAAATCAATATTAAGATGAAACAAGCTAGCAGAAAAATAAGCAAAGGTGGCTATATCTCCAAACTACTACATCATACGACCACAGAGTTGTGCATACACACACACGCTACACACACATATGTAATTTAAAGGATAATTTATTTTCGTTTAAAATATTATATGTGTTGAAAAAGAGACTCGAACATGAGATACCCTGTACATACAAGTATAACTATTTCATGTGTTATGGGAGGATTGTCCCCTCAAATTTTTTTTTGAACTCTTAAGGACTTATGGCATGTACTCAAGGCGAATTGAGTACTGGAGGTGGCGCCATTAAAAAACAGTTACTTTACTCTGACCTGAGCTCCCTTCGCAATACAAAACAAACAAAAGTAGGAGAAATTGTATGTTTTGGAAAATTCAGTGAATGGCTTGGTAGTACTGTGATTTGTGACACTTGAATTAAACAAACTAATGAAAACGAAGTGCCGAAGTGTAAAGCACAAATTAATATAAAGCCTCCAAATGCAGGATTTTGCGTTTTTATGCGGAAGACACCGCGGCTAGAAAGTGTGTGTGTGCATTTAATTTCTTGTGTTTGGTTGTTTCCATTGCTTTTCTACCCGTCTGTTCGCCTACCCTTCTTCTTTACAAACAAGTAATTCCCTTTCCTTTTGTTTGTTTATTGATGGACTCTTACGATATGGCGAATGCGGAAAGCGCAATCTTTTTCTCTATTATTCTTGGTATATACATAGTTCATAGACCCATGTATGTATGTATGTCTGCCTGATTTACGATGTACGCAGATGGGAGAGGAACAGTAGTTCTCATAAAAATGCAATATTTTTTGTAGGCTTATTTGGGTTAATTGGAATCTATTGTAACTGCTAACAATTTTATCAACTGATTTTTGCAGATTTTTTTTTATAATTATTAATTTGTAATTTTGTAAAATTACCTTCAAATTCACTTAGTTTATGTTGTACGAGCCTTTAGAAATAGGAAAAATATAACCATTAGACAGCATAAACAAAAATGGTTTTGATTAGAAAAAATAGAGAACAAAAATTGTTTTTAATTAGAAAAATATTAGAAAACAAGAATTGTTTTTAATTTTTTTTTTTAATTAGAAAACAAAAATTTGTTTTTAATTTTTCATTTTCAATTTTTTATTTTTTCTAAACATAATGGTTGCTATATGTATACATACATATGTACGGAGTTATTGATATTTTCAAATATTTAAATCAAAAACATCAAATCATGCCGTTCTTTCAGGAAAATATTAAATTTCAGTTGTGTCACAGTTAGGTAGATAAGTAGTTTGCTTCTTATTTGTTCTAATAAAAATACGAATATAGCAAAGTGTTTAAATTTTTAATTTCTAATTTTTCTCAGCTATTCTTAGAAATCAACAAATATTAGAGATCAATCGAAGGGCGCCATATCATAGCAGTGCCATATTAATGCGCTGCAAATACACGTCCAGAGCGCGACTGCATGCCCATGAAAGGACTGGAAAGCACAGAGATGCGAGAATTCCAAGTAAAAGACGAATTTAGCAAATATATTAATGTATATGTATGTATATTATTTTAATTTTAAATTAACTATCAAGAGCTCGCACAAAGCAGGAGAAGTAACTAATATATCATTTAATTGGCATTCTATCCGTGTAACTTCAAAATAATTAGCTTAATGTACATTTTTGGAAATGGGTTGCACTGAAATTTTACATAGCCAAGCATTTCTTTAATGTAGCTTTATTTCTTTATATCCTTTTAAATGAAACCACTGATTTGAAAAAAAAAAAATGTTTTGTTTTATAAACAAAGCTGAGCTATTGCCGTTAGTTTAAAAAAATATATATTAGTATTTGGAGGTGGGAAAAGTGTTTCTTTTTACTTGTCATATTTTAACCCAAAAAAAGCATCGAACATATCTTTATAAAAGGCAAATGACAAACAATAAATATCTAACTGTGCTCCTGAGTACAGCTTTTTCCATCATTCAGCGTAAATAAATGTATTTTCTCATAATTACTGGGCCAAGTAGTTGTTAGATTGGAATTGACATTTTTTTTCCAAACTCAATTAATATGTCAAGCTTTAATTTTTAAGTACTAAGTTCTTTATAACTGTTTTTTTACAAAGCTTTTAGGTTAGTTGTTAAATATGATTTAAGTTTTTTATTCAAACTTTCATATGTCTGTAGACATTTGTCATGGTATCTCGTGGGTGTTTGTCATGGTGTACTTTCGAAAGCTTCTGTCACTAAGCTAAGGTTATTTCAATGGTAATACTTATATTTACTTTTACATATTTTGATTTCAAACGGGGCAAACTATTAATTACAATTTCTAGACTTTTGCTGCAAGTTAATTTAAATAATCTTAGCTATAAACATACAGGTTTCAAATAAACTTTATAGGTTAGAATAAAACCATTTTTTGTAGGTCAGTTTAAGTGTTCCTTCTTCAGAGGATTTAACACAATCCGCTTTTAAGTTTTACAAACTTTTTCTTTTCGAGTATTTCCAAGACTTATATGCTGATTTATGTTTGTAGGTATTTGCTGCATCCAACATTTCCTTTGTTTACGCATTTTGTAAAATTTGAAAGTGCATTGTTGCTTTTAATAACATTAAGTTCGTCTTTTTTCAGGTTCTGCAATTTTTGACTTTCTTCCTTTTTCAGCCGTTCAATTTTTAATTTGCATTCAAATTTTTAATTTTAAATTTTTGTTTTTCTTATATAAATTTCTTCATACAAACTCATTTTTTTTCTCATTCTTTACTTGCTTTTAATTACTCTCCCACATGAAATTTTTCTTATCACTACTCTTCATTTATCAAACCTTTCCACTTCCTCCTCTTCCGATTTATTATATTTCACTTGCGCACTTCCTTATTCTCCTGCAACTTCTTCCAAGTATCGCCCAATGCCTTGGCAAAGTGATCATCGACAGAAGCATTCACTTTAGTGATGCTGGTGGGCGAAGAGGTGGAAGTTGGGGAGGCCGGCGGTGTATTGGACGCCGACATGCCCGGTTCGGTTTTGATGCGCATTATGGCTGGCATTATGGGTGGTGGTGATGCTGCCGCTGTTCCTGCTGCTGCCGTTGTTGTTAGTGGTGTGGTTGAGGATACCACTGCAAGTGTCGCCGCAGCAGATGAATTTGGCGATTGTAGTGGTGTTGGAACCGGGGAGCGTGAACTACTGATTGAGAGTGGCTCGATTGATATTTGGTTGCGTAGCGACGCTGTAGGGAATGGTGGTGGTGGTGGCGGCGGAGAATTTAGCACGGCGCTAGGTGGTGGTGGTGATTGAGTTACTCGTCCTTCGACGTCCATGCTGGGAACTATTGGTTGTGGCGTATTGCTGCGCTGTGTGGTGGACAGGGCAAGCGGTTGCTGTTGCGGAGGTGGTAAAGCAACCGCCACATGCTCCAAGTGATGTGGCGACAAGGCCTCAGCTTTAACTGGATGCTGTGCTGCCGCTGCAAAGATTGCTGCCGAGGAGAGTAAGACCGACGCTGGTTTTGGTGAGATGAGCGCTTGCGGTGAACCAACAGCTATGGTTGCATGATAGGGTGGTAAAGCGCTTGGCGCTGGCGCATGCCCCACAACCAATGCTTGCAGCTGAGTCTGCGTGGTTGAAGAAGGTGGCAAAGACAACGCTGATGGCGGTGGTGTAGGTGTTGGTGTATTTATGACCGCTGTGGTCGTCATAGCGGCTACACTCGGTTGTGGCGATGGTGTAGTTGGATTGTGGCCAGGCGATTTTTTGCCGAATAGCGCAGCATAGTCGGGACCCAGTGAGCGGCGGAAGTGTTCATCGATCACCAATTCGCACTTCGAAATGGACTCTACAATATAAGGAAATGGTAATCATATGAAATAGTATTTCAATCGCCATTTGGCTTGGTTGTGATTGTACTTACCAGTACTGCGATTGTCATTCTCGCGATTCGCCAACAATTCGCGTTCGCCGCGTTCACGTTCACGTTCGCGTTTCGATGGCGCTTGTGTAATTACGCTGGGGCGTGCAAGCGCAGTGGCATATGTGGAGCCCGGAAGTGGTGCACGGTATGGTGGCGGCGGCGACGATCGATGTTTCAACGTAGACGACGACACCGACATATCGATTGGACTCTCCATGCCGCCTTGGTGATGATATGCTGCAACAGCGGCGGCGGCTGAGGAGTTCGATGGCGGAGGCGTTGGACGATTGGTAGATTCGCAAAGCGGACGCATTGCTGCGGCCATCATAACGGACATGGGTGGCGGTACGCCGCTGTGCACCGACGACGCGACATGATGATGCGCGCTCACTGGTGATGGAATGCCAGCACAAACAGCCGGCGGCGGTGGTGTGCCAGCTGGCGAGAGGCTGCTCGAAGTAGATGCGGCGACGGCGGCAGACACTACACCGCTGCCCAGCGTGGGGTATTCACCAGCGCGCGAACGACGCTCGCGGCGCCAACGCGCAGTCGGCAAGTCCTTCGACGAGAGGCGGGCCTCTGAAAAGGAAATACAAATTTTGAAGAATTATTAGGAATATTTTTAATAATAATTTAAACAAAAGTATGTATGGCTTATGCTCAAACATTTTTGACGCTACTAAATATGTATATGTGGGCGATAAGAATGCCATATATTGCATGCCATGTTTCTAAATTTTCTAAACCTCGTTTTTGTTGCCGGAGCGCACACATACGGGATTTTGGAGTGAGCTTATGAAACGGTATACCTTATAAAAACATACATATTGACGTAAGTAGCCTCATACAAATATACATAGCGCATAAATATGAACCTAGTTATTGGAAATTCATGACATGCCTTCGAGGCACGTCAACATCAGAGACAACTACGGCGGCAACGGTGGCAACGTCAATGTCTTCGTCGCTTTTTTGGCTTTGCCATTGGCGTTGATCGTTGGTTGCTGCCATTCAGATATGTTCGCACATACGGGTATTTGATAAAAAAATAAAACAAGTCCAAACTGGCAATTGCAAAACTCCAAAAAAACGGGCAATAATAAACAAAAACATATAAATTCGCATTGTGCAACTTGGAAGCGTTCCAGCTACTGTCTAGCTAAAGCGTTGGCGTTATGATTCATAATTTTCATGCGAAATGGCTCCATTTGGATAAAGAAGAAAAAATATAGTACTTAGTGAGCAAATGTTTACAATGAATGATATAGAAATTTTGCATGCAATTTAAAAGTAAAGGATTTCGTAAAATATATTCGGGGTTGGTTGTATGGTTTGTTTTTTGAGATAAAACTGACTTTCGTTGCGTTTTGGTGCGCTGAACACTATTTTGGAGCCTAGGCCGGATTTCTAGCAAATTTCTTCAGGCGAATGGTAATTTTACTATTCTTTCTCTGGAGCACTCATGCAACAAATTTCGAAACATCATAGAATATTTCGCCTACTATGCTGAGATTTTAACTGTCTTTCGAGCACATTGGACACATCGGGCTCTCTTTTACCAATAAGAAAAAAGTTGCCACTCTCTCCCAATAAATGTTTGACGTTGGTATATTTCTAACTTTTCATAAGTAACGAAGTTTTTCTGTAGCTGAACTAGATCTCAATGCTTAACAAATTCCAACCCTTACCTCTCTTGGTCCGGTGCCGAAACAAAAATTATCTGTACGCCATGAGGACCATGCGGCTTGTTGAGGCGGGATATCATTGACTGCATTGCATAATGCATGCAAATCTATTTAGTAGTACTGATTTTATTTAAAGTTCATTTTTATTATTTAAAGTTTTGGATAAGGTTTCCTATAGCGATTTTAATAATTGATTTAGTGTAGAAATTCGGTATGGATCACTCAACAGTCTCTTATAAAGATAAAGTTCGTAGTTTAAGTCTTTTGTTTTGCTAACCTGTATCGATTATCCTCATTTGGGTCTTATAAGAAAAGTTGCACCGATTATTTTGAGTAAAAGACACAAGAAACCATAACAAAAAGTAACTTGGAGTTCCCATGAAGGAAAATATCGTTGTATGCCAGTGTTTTCATATGGTTTTATAGATCAGCATTCCAGTATCTGTGATATTTGTCTGAAATTATGAATCTTCTAAAAAACATTTATTTTGAGTACAGCAGCTGCTTTATACGATGGCATCCTTGTGCTAGCTTATACAGCTGGCAATAGAAAAGGAAGGTCATGAAGAATGACTTTTGTTGGGTGCAGTATTTTGTGCGTTAAGAAGAGCTTTTATTTCTTAATACAAATGGTTTTAAGACTGTTTAGGGTTTGCAAACAAAAAAAAAAACTGAAAATTAAATGTGAAGGACGAATGAATGGTTAAATGTTCTTGTTCATAACTTTGAAGTCGTGGAATTACGCGGCACTTTGTGCTTTATTACACTCCAATTTTTTACTATCTTATAATACAGATTATGCGCTTACAAATCGTCCAAGCGAGCTAAATATTCAAATGATAATAGCGAGTAGCTTTGCGAATCATTGACATTAGATTAAGACTAAAATACTGTTCGCTTCAATAAGTAGCCTATAACCGAAAAAATATCAATTCATACTAACCTATATATTTTATCACAAGAGAGTATCAACGTCACATACCAGCCGTTTCAATCCCATCACACTATCCAATCACACTCTCCAAGTTTCTCCTAATTTTTTAGCAGTAACTGGTTAGCTTAGATTCCGCAACATACATAACATACACATACTTGTTTCCTCATTAACAGCTGTTAATGTTTTACTTTATATTTCATTAACTTCGGCATTATGTAAACGTTATATTTACATACATTAATAACATCATGTTATTAACATTGCCGCCTATATTAATATTCGCTTGTATACTACATACATATATATAAATCGCGCTCCATCTTATGCACCGCTACGGCGTACAGAGAGTCAGTATGACTTGCAATTATACGCAGTGGTATCCTTATTATGGAACTCTTTCGATGTTTTGATGACATTTTTTATACATCAAATTTAATATGCGACAAAATCGTCACAATACATGAACGTACGCGTAAATATTGATATATATGTATATAATGCCGCCGTAGCCGAATGAGTTGAGACGTGACTACCATACCAACCTCATCGTGGTTGGTCTCCTTGCCGCGGGGATGGGGCTTAAATGAAGGCTAAATTCCTTTTAGGAATTCAACCTGTCATGAACTAAGAGGGAAGCTCCGTATGGGGATTGGTCGAACACCCTCACGCGAAACGGCGTGTGCGATGCTCGTCCAATCATCTATACGGAGAGTACCGTACCAACACATTCCCAAGTCAAGGTGTGCTTGGAATCGTGCCGAGGACTGAATGGTGCAGGGAATTAAAACATGTGCATCGCGAACGGAGTTTCCCTCTCGAATACCTGGCCGCCTTCGAGAGTAACTGTGGCCTTACCGCGGTAAGGGGCGCTGCCGCGGGGGACCCCATTACTTCCCCTTAATACTCGTGGGTTGTGGAGCTTGACGCAGTCAGGCGAAGCAACCGTAAGAAACAGATGATATGAATTTACAACAAAACGAAAAAAACCAAAAATTCGTGCCGCGCTGCGACACAATACCATCCTCCGAGGAGGATACCCTGTTGGCCTCCAGCCAAGAAACGGCTGAGTCAGCGAAGAGTAAGGGAAGTACCAGCCATAGCACACCCTTACCAAGAAAGCAACAACAACAACAAAAAGTTCTACCACAAACATCGCAAAAGGCGGATGACGGCACTCAGAGAGAGAGTCAGGCCGCACGAAAACACAAATCCGAGGGTGCCCTCATGAAGTCTCGCTACACGAAGGCGAGGTTCATTCTAAGCAAGATTGCCAAAAATGAACTCGCTGGAGCGACTGACGAGCGCGACGCGGCTGACAAATTAAGGAGTACGAAGACTTCTTATCCAAAAAACCCAAAGAGGACGACAAGAAAAAAGGCGATGCGAAGTATAGAAACAGGTCACAGGACGTGATCGACCAGGCTCCGAAGAGACCTAAGGTGTCCAGCAGCATCGAAGAAACGAAGCAACGACCGTTCAGTGAGGTGGTTAAGGATAACCTCCTCTATGCACTGATCGACGAAACCACAAACAGTGGCAAAGTGGTCCTGCAGAAGTGGGGGCAAGTGGAGGCCAAACTGCCCGAGCTCGTGCTAGACAAGCATGTGGTTGGAGCACAGGGCGCAACTCTCCCTTCCTTTAATTCTGCAGGAGTACTTCGCGGCTGTAGAGTTATCAAGTGCGACGACGACTGGTCAAGGGTTGTCCTAGAAAAGTGTGTTGCTGAGATCAACAGCACACTGGAAGGCTTAAAACTCAAGCTTATTCCGGCCAAGGACATCCCTTGCCCTCCTCGCGCTCGCATTTGGCTACCGGTGATGGACTTGAGCGGTGCAGAAGTGCTGAAATACCTGAAGTCGCACAACCCTGCGGTGCCGATGGACGACTGGGCAATCGTGAAGGCAGAAAAACCGCAAAAGAGCAGCATGTCATTCGTTCTGCAGATCAACGATGAGTGCCTGCCAATATTAAAACAACACGACAAAAAAATGCGGTTTGGTCTGAGAAAGGCCAAACTGAAAATTTTCAAAGCAGACAGCAATGAAAATGAGGAAGACCCAGATGAGGTCGACAACAACATACAGCTAGAAAGACTAGAAAAGCTGGACCTAGCTGAAGAAAACAATAAACCCGATGCCTAGAGCCATACAGGTGAATCTGCAGCACTCGAAATGTGCTACAGAGAATTTGGATGTCTTCCTCAGGGAAGGGGACATCGACATCGGTTTCATACAGGAACCCTGGGTCAGAGACAACGAGATTAAGGGGTTCCAAAACAACAAGAACATCAACATATTCTACAACAAAGCTGACGGTAAGCCACGGTCATGCATAATCACTAAAAAACACTTAAAAGCTTTTCTGTGTTCTAATTTCAGTACTCCCGACTTTACGGTGGTGAAAGTGGAGCTGCAGAAATCGGCGATATACCTGGCATCAGTGTATATGCCCCATGAGAAACCGGCGCCGCCAGACGAAGTGGCTCGATTCCTGTCAACACTAAACAACACAGACAAACTATTGATGGGCTGTGACGCAAACGCCAGAAACGAGCTCTGGGGCAGCTCAGAGACGAATGAAAGAGGTGAGTCACTTTTTGAATTCCTATTAAACACGAACCTAGACATATGTAATGTAGGGACCACCCCAACCTTCACTTTTCCGAGCTCGGCAAACTTTCCAGGCTGGGAAGAGGTCTTAGACGTTACCCTATGCACAAACAATAATTCCCAAATAGTCACAAATTGGAGAGTCTCCGACAAGAAATCCTTTTCGGACCATAGCTGGATCCTCTTCGATATCAATCTTAAGCTTGAGAAACCTATCCCATATAGAAATCCTAGAAGAACAAACTGGCACACATTCCGTAGAGTGACCCAGTCTAAACTTCAACACATAAATAAAACCATAACGTCAAGGGAAGACCTAGATGAGAAAGTAAGAGCTTTCGAAACTTCGTTGACGAAAGGACTTGAAGCTTCATGTCCCGCCACATATGGCAAAACAACCTATCCTACCTGGTGGAATGAAGACTTAAGTCAACTCAGGAAAATGACAAGAGAAATCTTCAATATCTGCTACAAACACAAGTACTTCAAACCCTACAAAGACTGCCTTAGGGAATACAAGAAAGCAATCAAAGAGGCTCGGACAGAGGCTTGGAGAGACTTTTGTAGTTCCATAGAATCGACCAAAGACACGGCCAGACTAGGCAAGCTGTTATCCAAGGAACACTCCTGCCCTTCCTTCTTGAAGAAAGATAACGGAGAGTGGACAAAATCCTCGGCCGACACACTAGAACATCTTGTAGATACACACTTCCCAGGCAACACAGAATATATTGAGAACAATACTGACAGTGTTCACACATCCAAAATATCACCCACTATAATCAACCACATCGTATCCCAAGACAGAATATTATGGGCGATAAAAAACTTTGAACCATATAAGGCAGCCGGCCCAGACGGGATATTCCCAGCCATGCTGTGGAACACTCGAGAAACGACGATTCCTTGGCTGGAGGTCTTTTTCAGGAAAAGCCTTATGCTGGGGCACATACCAAAAAGCTGGAGGAGGGTTAAGGTAATCTTTGTCCCTAAAGCTGGTAGACGCGGTCATGATACAGCGAAAGATTTCAGACCCATCAGCCTATCCTCCTTCATCCTCAAAACTCTCGAGCGATTGTTGGATGTACATCTCAGGGAAAAGATTACAGACTCAACGATCTCGCCATCTCAACATGCTTATCTCAAAGGAAAGTCCACAGAGACAGCTCTTCATGAGGTTGTAAGTGCGATTGAGAGGAGCATAGAATACAAGCAATACTCACTAGTCGCTTTTCTCGACATAGAGGGGGCCTTCAACAATGTTACGACAAGATCTATAATTGAGGCTCTTAACATGTTAGGCATAGACATAGGTCTCAACGAATGGATAGAGAACATGCTCAAAACTAGAATAATCATCGGTGAGGTAGGCAGCAGCACGATAAAACGCTCTGTCAACAGGGGAACCCCTCAGGGAGGGGTCTTATCCCCTCTGCTGTGGTTACTAGTCGCCAACAACATTCTCACCAAATTTAACCGAAAGGGAATTAAAGTGGTGGCGTACGCGGACGACATAGTGCTTATGGTTTCAGGAATGTTTCCAACCACAATCAGTGAGATTATGGAAGGAGCTCTGGTATTACTCAGCAATTGGGCCACGGACTGTGGTTTAAGTGTAAACCCGAGAAAAACTGAACTGATGCTATTCACCAAGAAAACCAAGGTGCCAAACTTTAATCTCCCAAAACTAAACGGCGTCAGCCTCACGCTAACCAAACAGGCAAAATACCTAGGGGTTATCCTGGACCCCAAACTCAGCTGGAAGTCCAACGTAGAGTATAGGGTAAAGAAAGCAAATATAGCACTTTACACGTGTAAGAGAATGTTGGGAAAAAAATGGGGTCTCCAACCAAAATTATCCAACTGGTCCTACACAGCCATTGTAAGGCCAATACTAACATATGCGGCACTGGTTTGGTGGCCTGCAACAGAAAGGAAATACAACAAAACTAAGCTGAACAAGATACAAAGAACAGCGTGTATCTTAACTACAGGAGCGCTTAGCACCAGTCCTACTGAAGCGCTCAATGTACTAACACATCTATTGCCATTAGATTTACACATTAAAACAATAGCTACTTGCAGCGCGGTGAGACTCAGAGACATAGGAAGCTGGACAACAAGGTCGTACGGTCACAGTAAGATCCTCCTACAGGGACCCCCCCTGCTCAAAAACGGATCAGACTACACAATCCCCGACCTAAACTTCAAGAAAGGCTTTACGGTACGTTTTCCACCGAGAGCCGAGTGGAGCAAAGGAGAGGTGATTGGAAGATACGACATCGAAATTTATACCGATGGTTCTAAGATGAACTGTGGTATGGGAGCTGGCTTCCATTCGGAGCCACTCAACCTATCTCAATCAATTCGTCTTCCTGATTATGCCACCGTGTTCCAGGCAGAACTTTTGGCGATCAGAGAAGCATGCAAATCCCTAGAACTCTACAAGGAAGTTGGTGCAAGAATAGCTATCTTCTCAGACAGTCAAGCAGCTATTAAGACCTTAGACTCCAACTACATTTCATCCAAACTGGTCCTACAGTGTAGAGAGGAGCTGAAACTGCTCAGCCATTGGCTTGAAATTACCCTGATATGGGTTCCCGGTCATAGGAACATATGGGGCAATGAGATAGCGGATGAGCTAGCAAGAAAGGGCTCGACACTAGACATAACAGAGGCGGTGGCAGTCTCCACCCCACTGAACACACTAAAGGCATCCATTGCTTCACACTATCATGCTTTAGCCGAAAGAAGATGGAAGCAAATACCTACATGTATTACAACAAAAAACACATGGCCGTCATACAAAATCCAAAGGACGAATGACCTGCTAGGATGTTCTCGGCCAAACATTTCACGCATCACTGCAACCCTTACAGGGCATTGGAAAGTAGGGGATCATGCAGCTAGACTCAATCTACCCTTCAATCCTATCTGTAGAAGCTGTCAAGCGGAAGGGGCGAAGGAAAGTTTTTTCCACTATTTACGTGAATGTCCGGGACTAGCCAGGGCACGACTCCGATCCTTCGGTAAGCCTTTCCTACAGCAAGTTAAGGAGATCTCAGACATCGAGATAAAGGATTTGCTGCTATACTTGGACCTCACTAAATGGATCTGACTTGGAAAAAAAAAAACCTTAATCATCATCACACGAGATAGTGGTAGTAAAACGGTGCTGGTCACTAATTAGGAGCATATTCAGCTCAGAAATGCTCAACCACCTCAACAACAACAACAACAACCATTCGGAGTTAGGAGAGAACGTAGGTTCGAATCTCAAGGAAAGACCAAAATGAAGAAAAAATGATTGCTATTAGCGGTCGCCCCTCGGCAGGCAATGCCATGAAAAAGCTCCTCATAAAAAATATCTGCCGTTCGGAGTCGACTGTAGGTCTCCCCATTTGTGGAACAACATTAAGACGCAGTAGTGGTAGTGGAGCAGCTCGGCCTAACACCCAAATATATATATATATAATGAATGCACGAAGTTAACAGGGCTAGAAGAGATTTCCGCGAAGTAAAGTAAAGTTCTTGTTTGCCGTATTTCATATTTTCTTGGTATGCGTTATACCATTTTTTAGATCAATCAAGACCTCTATCACAATAATGAAGGTCGAATCAATTTCTCTTTTACGTCAATTTAAATAATTTTTCGCTCTTATGTTGAATTGTTTTAATGTTATCAGGTAATCAAAATTGGTCAAGGGGTTTACTCTGTAATGCGATATTACTATGCAAATACAAAATTTCCTTTCGCATGCAATTACAGAGTAGACGCCCAGGTACTCAGTACGGATAATTTGAATTTCGGCGCCGGGCTAAGAAAATTAGGAGTTTGAATTTGTTAAGGGTCGGGATCTAAAACTGTTTAGCTATAGAAAAAATTATCAGCTGCATTTAGCATATTTACACAGGAAAGTGTTAAAAAACAGGTCGACGTACATACACATACATATGTAGTATGATTATATGCACATAGAACGTCAAGTAAGAGAAAAATTACAAGAAATTGAAGCGCAAAACATAAGAAAATAAAGCGTTAGAAAGACAATGACGCAAAAAATCGCTAAAGCAAAACAAAACATAGAAAACTAGGTACATTTTCATCTATGTGTGTGTGTGTGTGTGCTGAATGTATGAGTGTTAATATGCAACCATGCGCTTAGTGAACAACAATGACAACATTAATAATAAACAATGAAAGCGTACAACGATAAACATAACAAACAACAGGCCATGAAAGTGAGTGCATAAAAGAATAGGAATTAAACAAAAACGAAAAAAAGAGAATGGCATAAAAAATTAATAGCACCACGGACAAAAGACTAAAAATAAATACATGCAAAAGAAAAAAAAGAAATGATGTAGTGGAAAAGGGAAAGAAAAACACAACGGGCTGTGGAAATCACGTTGAAAGCAAACCAGTTTGCTACCACAATACGCGCGCCTTGCTGCTTGGTGCTGATCATGCCACCAACACCACTACAGTCATAGCGACTTCAATTGAAATTACAACAAAACCAACTGCTTTATTTTGCTGCTTGTCATTTCTATTTGCTTGCTTTTGTTTTAACTTATTTTTATTTTTACCTTTTTGCGCCTGGCGTTTCCACCTTTTCACATTCATATTCACGTTCACGCCCCCCCTTTCGCAGCCACCGCTTCAAAGCAACGTGCGAGTGCGTGTGCTGCGTATAAAATTTATGATTGAATATGAAAATATACATGCATACGCACATACATATGCACAAGCAGGCGAATACGTACGTGTTTATTTATGTTTGTACAGCATTAAGTATGTGGTATGAGAAGTGTGGCGATCACGCTGGCTATTGGCTTAAATAGCATTACAAAGTCGTGCGACCAAAAAACAAAAACAACAATGTTGGATGATTGGTACGGTATGATTTGCGAATGTACTTTCGAAAACAAAAAACTAATTAAAAGTTGTGATAGATTAGCAAAATGTAAAGTTATTGCTACAAATAGAATACTCAACTACACTGTGCGACAAAATCAAAGTTTTTCTAAAATAACCGTGCCGGAAAATTAGGCGACCAAGTTTTAACAAAAAAAAATATTTAATTAAAATAAAATAATAAAAAAATGTTTTAAACTTTTTTTTAATTATTTCATTTGAAAAATTTTTGAAATTATTTTATTTGATAAAAAGTTAACATATTTTTTTATTATTTTTTAATTTTTTTTTAATTATTTTTTTATTTTAATTAATTATTTTTTATTAAAATTGTAAAAGTCAAAAAATTAAATTATTTTATTTAATTACAATATATTTAATTAAAAATAATAAACCAATTAAAAAATTTTAGGTTTTATTAATGAAATAATTAAAAAGCTACAAGAAAATAACTTTTGATTAAAAAATTAATTAAAAAATAATAATTTGTTATTATTGTACATAAAATAATTAAAAAATAATTTCTTATTAAATAAAATAATTATTTTTTATTCAACAAAATAATTTAAAAAAATTAAAAAAAAATGTTTCTTATTAAATAAAATAATTAAGAAATAATAATTTTTTGTTAAATAAGATAATAAAAAAAATTAAAAAAATGTTTTTTATTGAATAAAATAATTTAAAAAAATAATTAATTTTCTTTCGTATTTTCCGAAGGAAACGGAACAACGGAAGCAACGAAATGCAAAAATGTAAACTTGACTCTAAATATTTTTGAATTTTATAATTCAAACTAAAATGTCAACTATTTACAAAGACACAAATTATTGTTAAAAAAGTGAAACGCGCACTGAAATCAAGCAACCATGCCTTAAACGCGTTATTAGTTTTCCTACCATTAATTCCTAAATAACAGCATTGGCAAACACTACCAGAGGTTGAGGATTGCCTTAGCAGCGGATAGCTGAAAGCATTTCGCGAGGAATCAGTTCAGTCTAGTATTGACCTTAAACTGACTAACGAGAAGTCTTGAGACAATTCGTTTCAAAAAGCATGAACATGTAATTTATTACCATCGTAAGCATATATATGTGTGTGTAAATATTTACAATACTTATACATATGCAGTACATATTTACACTCACTTAATGATCATGAGACTTTTTTGCACGTACATACATACGTACGTGACAATTTTTCAAATTCCGAACCACACACAGCGAAATATGTTTGTTACTTTACCAGACACAAGGAAATATTTTAAGTGCATCGATTTGTAACAGAAATGCAAATGAAATGTTATTATAACAAACCATTGGCGAGCAGTGAAAATGGAAGTAAATTATTTATAAACACCTAAAAATTAATTTAAGAACATGCATTAAGTAAACTCACTAGGTGCTACCGTGACTGGCTATGCATGCAGTTTAACTTACTTTTTACTCGTACATAGAACTTAGTAGAAATAATGTAATACACGTAAAGGCAAGAAAAGATTATGGAAGAAAAAATACATGCTTATTAGGGTGGCAGTTATTTTGCAAGATTATTTTTTTATTGGTGCTACCCCCCAGATTGGTTCCTTTATATATAAAAATGGTGGAAAAAAAGTTTGAAGTATATTAAATCTGGTAAGTGGAAAGTGTGCCCCCGGGCCTTCAAAGTTTCAAAAAATCCGAAAATTCGTAGTATAAGTACTAGTAGTAAGTAAAGTAGCCGAGCATTTAGTTTATCACATTACAATGATAATTCAAATTATTACGCTTAAAAAAAATATTCAATGCAGAATCTACCAAGTCGTTCGACCCTTGCTTTTTGACAACTCTGTCAAAAATTTTCCATTTTTCTCCAATTTCTGAATTACAAAAACAAAACGGAAGTTAAAATACGAGGGGTGCCTTCTATATGTCGGGATTTGGCAACCCTAGTGTTGCAATCTGGCAACTGACAGATGTATCGCAAAGTTTGACATTTTTTGGCTTTTACGTACTCAGAACGTTTTGAAATACCAGCGCTATTTGTGTTGTTTACAGTAACTTAAAAGATTCATCTCGGTCCAAAAATGGAATTAAATCGTGAACATTTTCGTGCGACTATTTTTTACAGCTTTCGACGTGGATTAACTCAGCAACATTGCATGGATGAACTTAATTCGTTTTTTGGCGATGAAGCTCCATCAAGGACCAGTGTTTATCGATGGTATGGTGAATTCAATCGTGGTCGTAGTTCACTCCAAGACGAATTTCGTGAAGGTCGTCCAAAATCAGTTGTTGTTCCGAAAACCATTGATGCTGTGCGCGAACTGATATTGCAAGATCGTCATGTGACCTATCGTGAGATTGAGACAATCTTAGGCATTAGTGGGACCAGCATACATTCAATATTGCATAAACATTTGACTGTCAAAAAAATTTGTTCGCGTTGGATCCCACACAATTTGTCAATCACCCAAAAAAAGGCTTGTGTCGATTGGTCGAAGGAAATGCTCAAAAAATAGGATCGCGGGGCTTCGAAACACGTCTATGACATCGTGACAGGTGATGAATCATGGATTTACGCGTATGAGCCCGAAAGTAAACAGCAGTCGACTGTATGGGTGTTTTAAGATGAGCCAAATCCAACAAAAGTTGCTCGCGCACGAATCATTTCCAAGCAAATGGTCGCCTGTTTTTTCGGAAAAACTGGACATGCCGCAACCGTACCACTAGAACAACGCAGAACAGTAAATTCTGAGTGGTACACAACCATTTGTTTGCCAGTTGTCTTCCAAGAAATTAGGAAAACCCTTCGCCAAAGACGGATCACTCTTCACCAGGACAATGCGTAGGCGAGCATTTCGTTTCTGAAATAACAACGGTAATTCAAATTTTTATGGTTAAAAAAGTTTTGTATTAAAGTTTTTTACAAAAATCATTAGTTGCGTACAACATTTGAAGTGAAGACATTCGGTAGTACAATGTCGCCGACCTCTATTACGGGAAAAAGTTTATCTGCTCGGGTATTATTCAAATGAAATTTTTGGAAACAAACTTCCATCTGTAAAACAAACGTTACAAGTTTTTTTTTTCAATTTACGGGTGTGTAAGTTAACAATACGAGGCAGTGCTTCACTAGCTGTGCGGGAAGTGATGATATATTGGGAGAAAGCCCGAATTCCGACGCAAGAACTAAAGAACTGTATACCAAAGTTAGATGGTCTCTATCAGCAGTGGCGGCAACTTCAAAAGCATGCTGCAAGAACGTCGATGGATCGTAAGAAAAAAAAAAAATTTCGTTGAAAAACTCTTCATCTTCTCTAGCTACCTATTTAACATGAATATTTATGTATATCGAACTAAATCGTACTTATATTGTTAATACTATTTCTAGCTCAATCTGATATACTGATGACGTCGAGTTCAAGCAGCGGAGAAGATTTAGAAGTGCGTGCTTCAGAGGAAATTCCGCAATGCTCAAAACATTTGTCTGTACCAGCAAAACAAAAAAAGAGGACGACAAATAATAATAACTCCTAAGCTTGCTGCTGCTTTGAATAAGTGCAAGATCAGTGGCAGGAATACAGTTCATATTCTTATAGCTACACTTGAAGCCCTTGGTCAAGATGTGGAGAGTTTTGCGATCAACAGGTGGTCTATTAACAATTCTCGTGAGAAACTCCGCGAAAAGAAAGCTACCGAAATTAAAAATATCTTTAAGGATAAGGAATTGCCTGCCGCTACGTTACATTGGGATAGGAAATTACTGCCATCACTAACAGGTAAAGAGACAGTAGACCGACTTCCTGTTATTCTTTCAAATTGCGGTGCTGATCAACTTCTTGGTGTACCTGCATTGCAATCAGGGAGTGGAAAAGAACAGGCAACATCAGTTTGCGAAACCCTTGCGGAATGGGGCCTTCAGGACTACGTAGAAGCATTGGTTTTTGACACTACTGCCTCTAATACGGGCGCTTTTAATGGTGCGTGTGTTTTGATTGAAAGCTTTCTAGAAAAAGATCTCTTATATTTGCCTTGCCGCCATCACATATACGAAATCATTTTAAAAGCCGTTTTCGAGGAGAAGATGGGTAAAACTACCAGCCCAACCGTACCAATCTTAAAAAAGTTCCAAGCTGCTTGGCCTAAAATAAATCTAAATAATTTTAAAACCGGAATCGTGAATAAGAAGATCAGAAAACATTTGGATCCGGGTGATGTTTCCCGAGTTCTTGATTTTATACGAAGCACGTTGCAAGAACAACAACCGAGAGAGGATTATCAAGAATTTTTACAATTGGCTGCTATTTTTCTTGGCGAAATACCATCTCGTGGAGTACCCTTCCGTGCTCCAGAAGCTATCCATCATGCAAGGTGGATGGCTAAGGCTATTTATTGCTTTAAGATATTCATGTTTCGCGATGAATTTAAATTATCACCGCGTGAGGAAAATGCAATTTGTGATATTTGCATTTTCCTTATCAGTATATATATCGAAGCGTGGTTTTGTGCACCTTCTGCAGCCAAATCACCATTTTTGGATTTCAGTGGTCTTTCCAAAATTTATAAATGCCGGACAGTTAACGAAGACATCTCTCGTGTGTCTTTACAAAAAATCAAAAATCATTTGTGGTATTTATCACCTAAATCCATCGCCTTGGCCTTCTTTGACCCAAATGTGACGGCAGAAGCAAAAATTAAAGTGGTAAAGGCGTTGAATCGTGAAACTGATGCTGAATGTGAAAAAAGTATTAAAAGGATAACCGTGGAAACAAGCCAAGTTCCTGAATTATTAAACCAAGGACTTGAACAATTTGTCTCCAACAAAACAAAACGATTCGTTATAAGATTTAACATAAATGACGAATTCTTATGCACAGATCCTGCCCGGTGGCACAAACATGAAGATTTCTTTAATTTTGATTCATTTTTATTTTATTTTCTTCAATGAGTTATTTCTTTTTTTAGTTTTTTTTATATGTTGTTATTAAACTAAATTGCAATGAAGTAAGCGTCATATGGAACTATATATGCTAAATACTGTATGGATAACAATATCCTTCTACTTTACCAATTAAATTCTTTTAGTACTTATTTACGCTGTATATAATATATACTCATGTAAAATAAAAAACACACTTTTAATGAAATTAAAATTTTGCATATTGAAAGGCTCGGGGGCACACCTTTCCCCTATCCGATTGGCACCAAATTTCACAGAGGTCATTTTTATATAGAATGGAACCAAACTGGAGTGTAGCCCGCGAAAAAATATTGTATATAAAAAAACAGGTCAAATAACTGCCACGCTATTGCTTATGTCTGTGATTTGAGGTACATATTTCTAAAATTGTTGTTTATGTATTGCATTATGAACTTTAGCGCTATGACAAAACAACAAAGCTATTTTTCAGAGTAATTCATTGAATCAAAAAAAAAGGAGATACTCTACACTTTTGCTGATCGTAAAAAATTGTTTACACGGCTTTTTGAGGTTCGACTAAGTCACATTCTTAACCTAATTTTGTTTAAAAGCAATTAGATACATACATACATTTTCCAAACTTTGAAGGAGCTCATTGAGCCAATAAGAGAATTAATGCACACATACTGAGAGCGTCAAAAGAAAGTGTTCACCCCTTAGTGATACGTTTTGCCTAGGATTGGGCATATTGCACTGAATAATGAATGCAATAAGCGGATGGTTAAAACATTGAAAAACTGAAGATGTAGTGATAATGAAACCCTTATTTTAACTATCATTCAAAAATTAGTGGTAGTGCGGTTTAGTGGTAGTCCAAATGCCGGACCCTGGTTTTGACTATTTATTTATTTATTTGGTAATTTCAATTATTTTTTTATAAAAATATGGTTCATACTACAACAAAAATCATATAAAGCAAAGTTTTAAACATTGTATAAAATTTGGAAAAATGCATCAAAATCTCAAACTTCTTACTCAGAATTTTGGAAAAATTTCTAGTATGCAGTTTTATAGTTTAATAAATTTTGGTATAACAAAGGGCAAATTTCAAGTTAGTCAAAAATCACATTGATGTTTAAGATTTTTTTTTGCTGGCGGTCCTCATGTCCATTGGTGTAAATGTTGAAGAAATTCAGTCACAGTGGTCCAAAGCACGTCTATTACATCGTAACAGGTGACGAACCTTGAATCTATGCATATGAGCTGGAAACAAAACAGCAATCGACAATACGGGTTCTCCACGTGAAACTTAATTCAACAAAAGTGGTCAGCGGAAGAATCACCTCAAAGCAAATGGTCGGGTTTTTTTTTCTAATCATGTCGTAACTGCACCCCCTATAAATTTTCTTTTTCGTTTGCGACATCACTTCCAGTGACTTGCTTACATAGAGTTGCAGACCTTAAATTGATATTAGTTTGGGGGAAAAAGAAATCCATTATTTTTGTGCAAATGGCTTAAAACCATCGACCTCTAATCTTTAACTCCTGAGCGATACTACGACTACTAACACACCGGTCAACTTCGATTATTTCTGTACTTTTATCGACATAATCGACATCTTCTTTAACATCAAAAATGCCTGAAAAGAATCGTCTAAACCAAAACTGCACGTAATCAGCTGTTGCAGTACCGGCATCATAAACACCATTCACAATTTCAGCCGCCTGGCTTGCATTTTCGCCCTTATCAAAGAAAAACTGTAAAATGTACCGAATTTTCTCTTTGCTGACTTCCATTGTTAACATCCTGTAACTCACAACTGAAAGGAACAACCACAAAAACAGTAAAACTTTAAATTGTTTGATCGGTACTTTACGAGATATCAGCCATCTACCGAGAAAATAATGGATATCTTTTTCCTTAAACTAATATTTTAAAGTAAATTTTCCAACCTGGCTTAATTGAGTGTTTCATAAAAGACTGTTTTTATCTTAATGAAATTTGGTAAATTATTTAAGGTACAATTTAAAATCTTTTACTTTAGAAATTACATATCCTCGTACAGGACCGCGAAGGTATAAACTTAGCGCAACTTTCAGATATTAACATTTCATATATCTTCCATATTCCTCCGCGATTTTAAAGATGGCTCCAATAACATCTGCTGTAAGATTTCTTTTGTTTTAGTAAAGAATACGTTTCGAAATTTCACCATAGTGATTACTAATTCGTAGCTAATAAAAAAAAAGAACTGGTGGAAAAATAAGTGCGGCTTCGAGAAGAACGGCCTCAGGTGAAAACATTACCGCAATCACAAGCTTTTCTCGCACCTATCCCTGTTTCAAAATTCGTATAGTCCAAAAAGTAGTACCCCTCACTTACATACATACATTTACATACCTACATTGCTTAACTGAAATATGCTTTCATTAAAGAAATACGCATTTTTTAAATCCTCAAATTCTTCAAAATCAACAGATGCGCTTTCTTTGGCAAGGTATTCACTGTCCATAAATTTTTTTAATTTCGTTTTTTGGTTTTTTATTTATTTTTTATACTTGGGTTCACCAACACGTGGTGTGTTTTAACGTTCCATTGCGTGCAATGCAACGCTGCTACAAGAAGTCAATAAAGACAAAAAATAACAACAGCGCATTTTTTCTGCTCTGTCGAAAACAAGTTGCCAGCGAGAACCACAACTGAGCTCCACAAAATCATGAGGCGGTTCACTCAACAACAACAACAATAAATACACAATATAACAATCATGCAACTTCTTGGTCAAGATCACGCACACATTTGAAATTTGTTTCGGCCGAGTTGCAGCCTCCACAGCTAAAGCAATAGCTGGCTTTTTCATACATACATATTTGCATTAGGGTGACTCACCAAAACAAATAGCTGTTTTAACACTAGAATTATAACATTTACGTGCTTTAGGACTTTCAACAAACTATTTCTGAAAAATACTAAGTTTTATGTGAGTTGGATCGTTGTGAAAATACCTCCAAAAGCCGAGTGTTTTATAAATGAAATTAGTTTTTAAAAATATTTCTTCCAAAACTCAGATGACAGAAGTGTTTCAGCTTAAAAGGTTGGCATAAACATGTTTAAAAATTGCATCATTGAAATTACAATAATAAAGTTTAGGGTCCTACTTTTGACTGTTTTGTGGCAGATAAGTTTAAAGAAAACTTGAATAACTTGGTGAAATCTTGACAAATGCAGACCTTTTAAGCTTGAACTTTTTTATTATTTGATCGCAGAAAAAAATATTTCTAAACACAAAGTTTAACAAAAAAAACTCGATTATTGGAAGTATTTTCAAATCGAAATATTTTGGCGGAAGTCTTAAAAATTGTCCGTGCAAAGTCAGAGAAATGGCGCATGTCGAGGTTGTGTTTAGTAGCATCTCTTGGAAGAACACACACCAAGTTTCAGGCAGATCGGTCTATTTCTTTGTGATTGGGACTCGTTTAAATCGAGGAAGTCGATTGATTTTTCTTTTTCAATAGGAAAATGCACCAGCTTACACCTCAGTAGTTGTGGTCGCAAAATTAATGGAAATAGTGTTCCAACTGGTTTCACATCCCCCCTATTATCCAGACTTGGCTCCTTCGGGTTCCTAGGACTACTATTCGTGCCTCAGTGAAGAAATGGCTGGCGGGTAAAAGATTTTATTCAAACGCGGAGGTGATTGCAGAAACAAATGCCTATTTTTCAGACTTAGGCAAGACAAAATCTATTATTCGGAAGGAATAAACAAATTAGAAAAGCGTTGGACGAAGTGTATAGGCTTAAAAGCAGATTTTGTCGAAAAATAAAAAAGGTTTACCCCAAAGAATTAAGTAGTTTTTATTTTTTCACGGATTTTTCAAACGACCCTCGTATTTCCAAGGGAAAAGCAGTACCAATGTTTTCGTATGAAGAGTGATGCATCCTAATGTACATACATACACTTTATTTTTGCGCTTAAATTGTTATTTTTGTGGCTCCTTCTGAAATCTTGAAAAGCGCATCTGTTCTCATGCATACCCATATGCGCATACTTACACACATACATGCGCACTCATTTATGTGTATTGTACTTTGGTAAATACTTCACATTGCAGCAGAATCTTTGAATACTCCACAACATTTCTGCTCCGCTGCCGGCCGCTACCACTCTTCTAAGTATACGTCGCAATTTGAAATTTTTTACGTTGCGTGCACGCATGCGCAAACGGAAATGCGCTGCATACAGCCATTTTTGGCGCAACCTTGGTTGCTATCACCATTCTTACCACTCCATTATCCCTCCCTCCCTTCTCAATCTTCCTCTTTTGCAACGATGCTCTTCCTCTTTGGTGCGTCAGTCGGTTGGTCAATCGCATGCCACCCATTTCCACTTGCATGCCAATGCGAATGTTCCAGTCAGGACAGCAAAAAGGTATTTGACTTTTTGGTGCCACAAGTAACAATAAAGACAAACAAACAATAAAATGCTTCAAGCCAAACAAACAAAAAATAAAAGCAGCAAAAATATCAATGGTATCAGAAGCAGCACAGGCAGCGCAGAAGATGATGGCGGATAAAGGTCTTATTGTGGCAAGGCGATTCAATTGGCTCCATGGCATAACAATAAGGCAGGAAGTGAGACTATAAAGGATAGCTGTACACGCAAGGCGTCTGCATGCATTGGCATTTTACTTGCGAGTGCTACGTAAGAGTCCAAAGTGTGCATTGACTGCAACATAAAACCTAAGCTGGAGGCTGCCGTATTCCTGCATTAATTCAAAATATTCGAAGGAAGGGCGTTGTTGCATTTTTGCATGCATACCGGACATGGTTGTGGCCTGTCGTTGAGCCCTCACGGTGCAGAGAACGATGTGCAACGCGCAATAGGTGAACAGGCAAACTTGTTGGAACAGAATGATATGTAAGTATGTGGCTGTTGTTGGTATTGCAAGGAGGAATGTTGATTCATATGTAATGTGTACATAGTAGATACCCCTGTGTTTGTTTTTGTAGCAGCCCACTTATCTGTTTTGCGCTTGTTATTTGCTATTCCAGCGTGGATGCCAGCGATAAGTCACGTGGAGTTACACAACTACTTGCACACATGTGGAAGAAGTCAATGAAATAATAAGTTAATGCTACATTTGGTATGCGTCAGGGGTGAAATTCACCACGCGTCTTTTAAGCGAGTAAAATTCACCACACATTACAAGAAACCACAAGATTTCTGCATTAAGGGTATTTTACTTAACCTAAGTTCTTTTATATCTCGAGCATTACATCCGATAAAATCAAAGGCCCTAAATCCAACTGTTTAATGAAAAGGCCTGATAGGGTGTTAGCAAGATTATATCTGGAGCATTGATAAATAAATAAAAACAGTAATAATTGGCGCGTACACTTCTGTTAGATGTTTGGCCGATCTCCTACACCTATTTGTGGCGTGCGTCTAGATGTTGTTCCACGAATAGAGGGACGTACAGTTTTAGGTCGACTCCGAAAGGCAAATGATTATTTTATGAGGAGCTTTTTCAGGGCAGAAATACACTCGGAAGTTTGCCATTATCTGCCGAGGGGCGACCGCTATTAGAAAAAACTTGTTCTATAATTTTGCTGTTTCATGCCGGAATGGTAGTCACGTACCATCTTATTCGGCTACCGCGGCCGCATTACATCCGATAAAATCAAAGGCTCTCAATCCAAGTGTTCCCTGGAAATACCTGATAGGATGGTAGAAAAATTCTTTCACAGAATTGCGAGGTTTAATCCATGGGATGTCATATGATCACCATAGGCATCATTGAAGATCCATGGTGCAGAATTTGTACAGAGGATGAGAATACTCTGTATTCTCTACTTAGGTGATACATTTTTTGGTCGGATGTATTGAGGAAGTACGAGGCCTATTCTCTTTCTTTCGACAAGCTTTTAAGATTCTTAAAACATCTTGGTTACTTGAAGAGAATCAATAAATTCCCACCCACCTGTTTTTCCTTTGTTTTTTAAATCTTTCTTTACGCTTAAATATGGCATTCCATTTCCAAACCCCCAATGAATTGATGCGGACATTAATCAGTAAATGTTTCTGCAGATTGTGCCCATATTTTTCCAAAGAAAGAGAAGGAACAGACCAACAGCGTCAATTGAGTAATATATCTTTCAACTTCCTCCAATCTATAGGTACGCCTGATTTAAACCTTATGATTACACGAAGATACCTTTATTGCATTGATTGGGATTTGCAAAGGAATGGTGATACTTTTTGAGGAGGACATGTAGTAAACATCAGACTGAGCTTAAATTATGTTAATTTAAATGAATACAAAACTAACACTCTATAAGGCTCCCATCATGCCCGTTCTAACGTATGGCGCAGAAGTTTGGACGATGACAATATCCGATGAGGCGTCCCTTGGAGTGTTTGAAAGATTCTGGGAAGATTTTGGGACCTTTATATGTTGGTGACGGCGAGTAGGCTCTGCAAGTAGACGATGCGGAACTAGTTGGTGATAACAGAGAAAGAGCAAGACCTCCTCTCCGTTGAAAAGATCAGGTGGAGAAGGACTTGGCTTCACTTGGTGTGTTCAACTGGCGCCGGTTAGCTTGAGAAAGAGACGACTGGCGCTCTTTGTTAAACTCGGCAGAAATCGCATAAGCGGTTATGCCGCAAATCAAGAAGAAGAACAAGAAGTGTACAAATGAAGTAACAATCTTTCTGAGATTTTGAGAAATTTACATTGCACTTGAAGAATTTACTATTCCCAATAATATACAAGAAACGTACTTAATCCGAACTCTTTCTACCATAAAATTGTATATTCGACATGCGGAGAGATTTTTCCTGACCCTACCTACCTTCGGTCGTATCTCTTTGAATTTACTCTAACTGTAAAATAATCCCTTCTCTTTGCTGAAGCTTAGCCTATTGAACTGGCCTTTTATTGGAACAATAGTCAGTAAAAATTCAGGTCTCCAGTCTTTGGAGTATACGACCTTCAGAAACGTCTTCCACTCTTACTGGGTTCACGGAATTTCTTTCCCACATTATTTTTTACTCGGCGCTAGAAGTTACCTTAATTTATGTATAATTTATATAATATTTAATGAAAAATGAATGGGAATGACTTCAAATCTAATATGCAAGAAAACGGAATGCGACACCAATCTTATAATAAGATTTCTTAAGAAAAATTAGTAAACTTTATTAATTTTTTGAAGACTTCTACGAATTTAAATTAAACAAAAAAACGAATACAAGAAAAAATGGCAGATGGATCGATCTCAAAGATGAATACAAGGGGAAAAAAACTACTTTCGAAACTGCGACACTGACTGTAACAATGTTACAGATGGATTTGCGCAGGCAGTTTGAACGGCGCCGCCAACGCGAAATTGACTACATATACGTAGAATTTCCAATGAAGGCAACAGTGACAGCATCGCCAGCCCAGCGCCAAGCCAGTAGGATCTAGAGTAAGAACACCTCTGCCTAAAGAGAAAAAATCAACAACGAAGGTTGGAGCAATAGAGCAAAAACACTCAACAAAAAAGTTATCGCGACAAGTACGAGAATGGAAAAGAACGCGCCGCAAAACCAAAACCGCGCGTAACTTCAGGAAAAGGGTCGGGCAGAGCAGATAAAGAGTGCAAGTGGTAAAGCAAATGGATTAACCCCAAAGTACGACACTCTGCACTTGGCTGAATTCGCGGCTGAAGTAACAACGTTATGGCGGCTTGGCGGTTTGTCTGCTCGATGGGCACAAAAGGGAATGAGGGTCATTGTATAGTAGATGAGTTGTTGTGGAAAATCATGAATCTTCATTCACAAGCCGATTGCCGCAAAGTGGAAGAGCCGAGAGAAGATGCGACGGGATGGGAGAGCAGTATAGCGGACGTAAGCAAACATAATTTACTACAGACTAAAAAAGAAATACGCGATAGCGACGCAACCGTCGACAAACCGGCCGATCGACCCAACAGAGGCCGGACATATGGATTTGCAAAGCGCAGCATGAACAAAACACAAAACACAAAAAAACGAAAACAAAAACAAAAACAAAGGAAGAAAGATGAAAGGCGTAGTGCGCTACTACATAGAAAGATAGTATGAATGCGAGGAGCGGAGCGAAGAGCAGGAGAATGACCATGATGATAGCAGCTGCTGTTGAACGAGAATCGTAATGCTGCACACAAATAACAACGGCAACGGCAGCAGCGGCGGAAAAAGTAATAACAATAATAATAAGAAACTTGCCAAACGGCTTCTGGATTTTTTGAGCAGCGCGCAACATAAAGTTGCAGATACAGCGAAAAAGTTGACAATATGCAACAACACAGCAGAGCAGCAAAGAAAACGATACAAAAACAAAAATTAAAAATAAAAATAAGAACACAACAAATAAACTGATGATGAACACATACACAGAGTGCAGTTGAAGTTGGGATCGGCGATTTGGTCGGCGCACAGGTTGTAGAAGTGTGCGCGCGGCGCGGGTGTTGGCAGGAAAAGCTTTAGTTTGCAAAATAGGCACACAAAAAATAAGAAGCAAAACAAGAACAACTGAGATGAATACGCGATACTGACGTACCGACAAATAAATTTAATGAAGATAATGGAAAAAAGGATGGAACCACTTCAATAACTATGTATGTATGCACATACAACAGAAGGGGTAATACAAAAAAAAAAACCAAAAAAGCGAAAAAGCCATAATACTTAAGGGGGAAGTCTACTGTGACAAGGGAAAAAACAGGCTTATTTTCCGGATTTTATTTCTAACAAAATATTGCTCGTACATAAAATCTATTTAAACTCTTATCTTTATTATATATTTAAGTTTTTGAAAAAAAAATTTTAAGTCAAAATATTCAAAATGGCCGCTGTGGCACTTCTGCAAGCGCAGGTCCGCTTTTCTTAGGTGCCTAAACGGTGTACATGAAATCTTACGTTTCGGTGATCTAAAACAAAAAAACAAAATATTGTTATCATATACATAGTATTGACTCTCGTCTGACGTAGGATTATGTCGATAAAAAATTTTGGCGTTGAAAAAAAAATTCTTGAAATTTTTTTCTTTTTTTTTGCCTAAAATTGATGTTACTATTGTTTATAACAATTTAACAAATAACGATATCAAAAAAATCCTATGTCAGACGAGAGACACTATTACAGAGAATATATGATTAAATTTTTAAGCTGATTCATTTATCAGAACTCGAGATATCGTGTACACCGTATACAAAAACTTAGTTTCGAGAAAAATGCGTTTAAAGTTTCAGTATAGCAGGTACGCGCTTTGGAGCGCTTCGGGAAAAGGTCGAAATTTCAACGAAAAATTTCAAAAATTTAGCCAGCTGTAACACATATTGTACCTTATTTAAGAGGGTTCAAAGTATTTTTTAAGCTAATAAAAAAAAAATCGATTTTTTGAAAAATTCACAGTAGACTTCCCCCTTAAATGGGTAGTGCGCGTATGCGAGAAGTGAGTGCGGCGAGTTGGGCGCAGGTAGAGTGATAAGCAGGAGGGCAGGCGGGGAGATGGCGTAAACGTGGGTAGGTGAGCAACAGTTGGAGAGGCGATCCACCAGCAGACAGGACTCATAAACAACATGGCAACAAGCTGCAATCACGCCATGCACTGTTCGTGGAAGTGATATGAATGGGGATCGACGCGAAAGAACCAACGAACGCACGAAGGCGCTGATTGGTTTGTGTAGTGGGAAAAATGCCAGTGCCGCCGAATATTTTTACGAAGCAAAATTAAATGCAAAAAAATACGCATGAAAAGTAGCTTTAGTGTCGATGGGGAAGTTAAGCGTTTAAAATTATCGTAAAAAAATTGAGTTTTATTGTTTCTGCTACGTTAATATACATTATGAGAAATTTAATTTTAGGGAACGAGCAACAAACTGTGGGAACGGGGAAAATAGTTGGCAGGTGCTGAATGGAGTATTATTAATTGAAACTTTACTTATATTAGCTTTTTTTTTTACTTTTTCAGTAAGGTTGAGTTCAAAACACATATAAATGAGTGTATGGAGAGAGAAAGTAAAGAGTAAAGAGAGTAGAGAGAGGTGTACATATTTTCATAAAAGTCTGAAATTGGTGTAAAATATGAAATTCATTTAAATATTAATTTAGATTTTTATTAAATTTTCCTGCTTTTAGTAGCGCACATTTGCCAAAAAAATTAATTTTCTATTAAGGGAAAATGAAGTAACTCCGCAATCAAACAAAAAGCGAGCAAAGTATTTGTCGCAATGGCCAGTTGTAATTTTGAGGAAGTAGAGAATGTTTTTATTTGAGAAAAATTTAAGAATAATAACAAGAGCTTTTAAATCCGCTTTTTTCCAAGAATGATAGAAATAAGATTGCGCCCATCAGGGAGTGCGTGACGCCACATTGGTGTAGTTGTGCAGTGTCGCCAACCGTTTGATCTTCGTTATAAACTTTATGCTTTTTTACACCCAATATTCGAAAATATTTGAGTTTGGTGTTTGCTCCTTTTTTTAATTTAAATTGTATAAAATTTGGGCTAAAAAAGTTCACTTTTGCATTCAAAGCTTGTGATGAGAAGATTTCAGTGCTATTGAAAATTTGTTGATTCTTATGAAAGTTGATGTTTTGCAAAAAATTTGATTTGCACTTTATCTAATTTTTTGCGCGTTTTGAGGTTATGAAAGAATATTGGATCTTCTTCTCTTAAGTCTTCTTAACATTTATAACCCTTTTATATATTTTTAAAAGCCTTCGTACGAATTAAAGCCATAGTTGTGCATTCATAGTAAAAATAAAAGTTAAAACATACCAGATAATACTGAAGAAACCATAACAACCTCAAATATAGCAAAACAGTGTTTTTCGGTTTTTTTTAAAGAAAACCTCTTAACATAAATTTTTAATACAATGATGGCTTTTAACAACTCTATTTTTCAATACAGTCTATTGTACGTAAAACATTTATTAAGAAAAAACGCATACAATAAAGACACTTTGTCACGCATACAAAGCTCTCTAAATAATTCAATAAAAATTTGGGATTTTCTTGACTTTAAATGGGAATTTTAATGCTTTTTTATATCCAAAACTAGGCAACACTGCAGTTGCGAGAGAGAGAAGGAGAAGAAGAAGAGCAAACTTGGAAAAAAAATTCAACAAAACCCCAAACGAATAACAACGAACACCAACTTTAATCGCAATCACCGACAATGTAACCAGATAATAAATAAAAAGTAAAGCTAAATAGAACTGAGTGAAATTTATTTTATAATTATATTTTACATAATTATAAAATCACATTTCAATTAGAAGAGACTAGAAAAATGTTAAGAAGAAAGAACTAAAACTCTCAGGCTAGATAACAAAAAATATGCCAAATCAAGTTACGAAAATGGTCCACTGATCATCAATTGCACTAGGGTGACATCACGAAAATCAGCTGATATTGTCGAAATCGCTGAGAGCAAAGTAACGGTTCAACGATAGGTGCCACCTCAAATTTTCTATGCTTAGCTTTTAAAGTTTGCCTTTGCCTTTTTTACGCCGGTAAGGGGCTTAATACGAGAAAGTCCATACAAATAAGAAGACACTAAGATTATTCGTTTTTAGACTCTATTTTTACTAAGTATTTTTACATTTTTATGCTGTTATTGGCCATTATTCTTGAACTAGAAAAACTCTGATGTTTAGCAAAAATGTTCTGATTATAATTTATAGCTAATTCGACCACCAGCCGGGCATGAATCGCCAAAAGATAGAACACACATTTTCTAATAGCGGTCGCCCCTCGGCAGGTAATGACAAACCTCCGAGTGTATTTCTGTCATAAAAAAGCTGTTCGTAAAAAAACTTCTACCGCTTAGAGGCGGAGGCTGTCGGAAAACATCAAGACTGACTCTACAAATTGAAACAACAACCATCAAAGAATGTAAGCGCCTAATATATGTACCAATATAATTTATAACAAAATGATGAAAAATCAGTGTTTTTCTTAAAAATTCGAAAAATTCTCTGCTTCCTCAAAAAGCAGACTTTGACCAAAAACAATAACTAAACTGACGAAAACGCTAGAAAAACGACGTAACTCAAAAACGTGTAAAAATTACCAACATCATGGAAAAATTGTATGCCATTACCCAGTAACAGTATATCAATAGGTGAAAACAGTATATATTTACGTTTACTTAGAGAGTAGAGGTATCAGGTCAGTCCATAAGTTCGTGCGTTTTTTAAAGGTAGTTTTAAAGTTAATAAAAAAGATGTTTAAAGTATTTACAGGGTTTGATTTAAAAGTAATGAGCCTTATTTTTTTAAGCAGTTTTATTAAACCTTTTGGCTTATACAACTAATATTCCTCAAAATAGGACCCTTGAGCGTCAATACACCGCTGGTAGCGGTCCTTCCACTGCAGGAAACATTTTTTAAACTCATCCGCCTGAATCGCGTTCAATTCGGCTATCACAATTTTTTGGATCGCCTCGATGGAGTCGAAACGCTTCCCCTTCAGCTTTCTTTTCAGGCGCGGGAACAAGAAGAAGCCCGGAAGAGACAGGTCTGGGCTGTAGGGAGGGTGGAGAAGCACCGGAACCCCCATCTTGGCCAATGCAGAGGTGCAGAGGAAGGGGGTTGCGCCGGCGCATTGTCGTGATGAAGGGTCCAATTGTTGACGAGGTCGGGCCGAACCCGGCGACGCGGTTTTTCATCCGAAGGAGCACTTCTTTGTAAAATGCCGCGGTTAGAGTGCTTCCTGGAGGTACAAACTGTTTAGCTTTACGCAAAATTTGATCGAAAACGTTGCTCCAACGATCGCTGCATTTTCGCCACTGCAAAATCCTAACACACTTTTAAAACAGCTTTCACGCGCGCAGCGATGTTGACTGCACCGCTGTTGGCAGCGAACTGGGACCGGTTTCTAGTGGAAGGGGAAGGTCCAACGATCATTTTTCCCCACCAGCCGATTCGGTTGATCGCTTGGCAGACGCTTCGCGCAGTAAGGCTCATTACTTTTCAATCAAACCCTGTATTAATCAATAATATATTTTCCTTCCTTATTTACAATGTCTTCCCAACGTTTAGGCAAATTTTTAATTCCCTGCTCAACAATTTTTTTGTCCTTGGAGTAATTCTTGTTGAAGGCCATTTCTAGGGGTTGGTTCCGGTGTTTCATCTTTATCTAACCATTGGCGGATTATTGTAAAGGACCCGTTTCTCATCACCAGTAACGATACGGTTCAAAAACCTTTCATTTTCAAGCCGTTGCAGCAGCTGAGAACACACATTCACTCTCTGCTGAAGGTTGGCGACGGAAAGTCTATGCGGAACCCATTTTCCCAGCTTTGAAACATTTCCTAACTGAACCAGGTGCCTGTGAACTGTTTCATGCGATGAATTCAACTGCTGAGCTATCATATCGACTGTCAAATTTGGCTCAGCTTCCACGAGTTCGAGCAAGGCGTCGGAGTTAAAAACTTCAGGACGACCAGCGCGCGGAGCATCCTCCACGTCGGAGTTACCACTTCGGAATTTTGAAAACCACTTTTGCGCAATCCTTACACTCACGGCATCCTCTCCGTGAACGGTGTTTATTTCTGCAGCAGCAGTTGTTGCATTTTTACCACTTAAAAAAAAATACAAAATATACCTCTTATACGCGTTCGAAGATTCAATTTTATTTTTTAACAATACGTGCTTCTATCCGCGATTAAAATCACTTGTTGAATCCACAATATATCAAAGAAAATATAAATAGTTCCGTTATATTCCGCTTTGTATGCAAAAATCATACAAAAGTGAAATTATGGGTAAAATACGCACGAACATGTGGACTGACCTGATAAATTGCAATCTTTTAAGCAATTTTTCGCGAATTATTCATGTTTTGAGTTACTATGTTTTTTTTTCAAAAAAGGAGCGATACGTATTTGGTGCAGAAACCTGGACAATGGAGCTGTTCTTCTTTGATAGAATGAGACTGCGAAATATTAAGGGACTAAGGAGCTTAAAGATATGGAATAAGCTGCATGACAGATGAACTGGCAAAGCAAATTTTGCAGTCTGCAAGAACGTTGAGGAAGAAACGATTCTATCCTCCTTTCAGAATGCCGATGCCATTCCCACTCTCTTACATCCAGCTCGAAAAAGATTGCGGACGTTGATTTTAAAGGCCTAATGAAATTTATTTGAGGTAATGTATGGTTCAGCATCGGGAATTGGAAAACGAAATCCTGCTATTTCTATTCTGTGTACACGGTGTGCCGGGGGCCAGACTTTTTAATAGTTTTTCGTATGCGTTTGCTTATGACTTGCCTTATGTTTTCTATTTCTACGAGGCAATTGACTTCATAATTTATTGTTTTTATTCATGCCACATGTGACGAAATGATTAGCGATATTGCAGATACCTGAATAAAGTGATTGAATGCTACACAAGATAGTCAGCCAGAACTGAAGCGGTGAAACCTTACGCAAATCAGTTTAAAGGAGTACAAAAGGCAATGGAAGAGTTAGCTGGAGTTGCTTTGACAGCGGAAACTCGGAAAGATGTAAATATCATTTTAACTTACGTTACATGGCGATACTGGATGATTTCTTAGCTAATAAACTGATAAACCATTTCGGTGAGGTATCCTGGCCATCCTCGTCAACCAATCCTAACCCTATGAACTTTTTGACGTTTTTATGTGAGAATTCTCTAAGTCTATGGTACGTTTTCACGTTTCCAGTGGGCAGCATGGAATACAGAGGCCAGATTCCAATAGTGTATGCGACGTAACGGTCAACATTTAGAGGAAATAATCTTTTAAAAACAAAATTCACACTTGTCTTGAAATAAACTTTTATCATTAGTATTTGTTTGAATTTAGCTTTTAATTCCTAATTTTGCCAACGGACACCCTGTACTTCATTACTAACATTATATCACCGTTATACAATATTACTTCAAACTGTCCGGCATCAGCGAAGGTAGGAGTATTTCGTACATACATTTACGTACGCCAAAACGTTTTTCTTTGCAAGTTTTCCATTTTTGTTGTTGCACTGGTTGCGCATGCGCTTTATATACTCGTACATAGTGACCCGCTGCACAGAAAAAGCTGCGCATCATTTGGCTTCGTTGCAAATTTAATGGCACGAACAAAAATACAACAATGCGAAAAAAAAAACATATACGAAAACTACAAGAGCGCAAGAAAAAATTTTAACAAAAAATGAACAACTAAAAACAGTAAAAATGGGGGAAATCATGAAGAAACATTTAAATTTTATTACACATTTCCGGTCGTTGTTTGCAGTTTTTTTTCGCTTGCTAATTTTTTGTTGCGGCTTTTGCCTGTAGTATCTTTTTCCTTTTGGTGCTGGCTGGCTATTGTGTTGCTGATCTTTTACTTTTATTTGTCGCGCTGGCTGTCGAGCTCTTGAGTTTTTTATTTTATGTATTTATGCACGTAGGTGTGTGTGTGTACATGTTTGCGCTTGTCTTTTGCTTGCTTTGTCGTCGCACAAATAATGCTTTTTTTTCGTGGTTGTTAATTTATCTTATTTTTCGCTGTTGCCACGGACTGAGTGGACTGTAGCCGGAGGGGATTGTAGTCGACTGGAGGACCCATTGACTGAGCTTTCTGCACGCTGTAGTGGAGTGAAGATGCTTAGCGTTCAATTTGGACGTTTTGGACAACAAGTTTCGCTTGGCCTGGCTGTTGACTGTTTTTGAAGTTTTTTGCTCCGTACACTTTTCGTAATTAAAGCAGGAATTGCATGCATGTTTGTGCAGTAGTTGTTGTTTCGCTGAAGTGTTTTAGTTTTCGAAATTTATTTTTTACTATTTCTTGCTCATATTCCGCGATTGTACTATAAGAATACATAAAATTTGTCATTTTTAGCGTCTAAAATTCAGTAATTATTTTCGCAAAAAGTACTATTTCAGCAGAAGATGAGAAAATGAAAAGGAATTTACTTAAACTACAACAGAAGAACAAAACTAAAGTGGGAAAAAATACTGTTTTGGTGCACTTTTTCATAAATTTGTTAATTCCAGCGCGAAAAATTGAAAGTATTTGTTTCATGCCATTCAACGTTTAGTGAGTTCATTCAGCAAAGGAAGATACCACAAAATTCATTCACAATGTGAATGGCAACATTTTTGTGTCCCTTTTTTTCGGCAGGCACAATTTCATATGGGACTTTTTTGTATGCATTTTATGTATGACGAAACTGGTTTGTTAAACTTTAGTTGCAGATTTTTGCAGTTTTTTTTTGAAAGTTCAACTCGCAAGAGTATGGCGCAAAAACTCATATGCAATATATATGTACGAGTAGGAATGTATAGTAAATTGGATTGTGCGAAGATACATGTTTTTGTTATTTATTTATACGAGGCAAGCTGATCAATCAATGAAATATAATTACATGCTAGGGTAGGCCAATAACTCTTTATTTGGGTGAAATAGCTCATTTGATTGGAGGATGGTTCCATGTGTAGAAGTCCACGCAAGTGGACGATTGTTCTGCATATGGCTCAAGCAGCTCACAACGTCCGGGATTAGCCCACGTATCCTCTGGGTAGCTTCCGAACACCCGTTCGGGAGTGAGCTAACGTGAGAAGGCGAAGCATTCCAGGATAGCTGGTTGTGCGCTGAGTTTGGGACCCGCCACTTAAAAAGCCCCCCCAATGAAAACAGCAACAAAGCCTCGGATGAGAACTTCCAACACTGATGACGACCCCTGCAAACGAAATAAGGAATACGATTTGAGGGCGTGTACCTGGAATGTGCGGTCCCTTAATGGGGAAGGTGCCTCTGCCCGGCTGGTTGATGTCCTCGTGAGAGTAAAGGCTGACATCATTGCCATCCAAGAGATGCGATGGACGGGGCAAGGCAAGAAAACCATAGGACCTTGCGACGCCTACTACAGCTGTCATGTAAAGGAGCGCAAATTCGGTGTTGGATTTGTTGTGTCGTCGTCAACTACTGTCGTTCACTCCGGTGGACGAGCGTCTCGCAATAATCCGCATCAAAGTGCGATTTTTTAACATCTCGCTATTTGCGCCCACGCCCCGACGGAAGAGAAGGACGATGCGACCAAAGAATCCTTCTATGAGCGCTTGGAACGTTCCTATGAGCGCTGCCCCCGCCACGACATAAAAATCGTGCTTGGCGACTTCAACGCTAGGGTGGTCAAGGAGGGAATTTTTGGTCCCACAGTCGGAAAATTCAGCCTGCACAATGAAACATCCGCTAACGGACAGAGGCTGATCGACTCCGCCGAGGCCCGAAACCTAGTAGTCTGCAGCACCAGATTCCAGCATAAAAAGATCCACCAAGCTACCTGGCTGTGCCCTGATCGAAAAACGCGATGATGGAAGACACGCTTCTAGTGTATTAGATGTACGTACGATGACGATCCGAGCCGCAGAACTTAATCGCTCAGGCACAATATTTTATAAGAGCGTACAATTGTTGGCGTATGCCGACAATATTGACATTATCGGCCTTAACAACCGCGCTGTTAGTTCTGCCTTCTCCAAACTGGATAAGGAGGCAAAGCGAATGGGTCTGGTGGTGAACGAGGACAAAACGAAGTACCTCCTGTCTTCAAACAAACAGTAGGCACACTCGCGTATCGGCACCCACGTCACTGTTAACAGTTATAATTTCGAGGTTGTAAAAGACTTTGTTTATTTAGGAACCAGTATTAACACCGATAACAATGTCAGCCTTGAAATCCAACGTAGAATCTCTCTTGCCAACAAGTGCTACTTTGGACTAAGTAGGCAACTGAGCAGTAAAGTCCTCTTTCGACGAACAAAACTAACCCTCTACAAGGCTCTCATCATGCCCGTTCTAATGTATGGCGCAGAAGCTTGGACGATGACAACATCCGGTGAAGCGACGCTTGGAGTGTTTGAGAGAAAGATTCTCTGCAAGATTTTTGGACCCTTGCACGTTGGCAACGACGAATATCGCAGGCGATGGAACGATGAGCTGTATGAGCTTTACGACGACATAGACATAGCGCAGCGAATAAAGATCCAGCGGCTTCGTTGGCTGGGTCATGTCGTCCGAATGGATACAAACGCTCCGGCTTTGAAAGTATTCGATGCGGTACCAACTGGTGGTAGCAGAGGAAGGGGAAGGCCTCCTCTGCGTTGGAAAGATCAGGTGGAGAAGGGCTTGGCTTCACTTGGTGTGTCCAATTGGCGCCGGTTAGCACGACAAAGAAACGACTGGCGCCCTTTGTTAAACTCGGCCAAAATCGTGTAAGCTCGTGCCAATTAAGAAGAAGAAGAAGCTCATTTGGTTTCAACTTAGTTTTGTTTTTTCTACTTTTAATAAAAGTCAAAGTGAATTTTTCGCTGATCACCAAATAATACGATTTCTCTCGGCATTTGTTTCGTTAACAATAATAAGAGTAATTGCCGTTTGCACCCTTTGTTTCGTGTTTGGCTGAGCTCCTACTATTTGCGGTGTGCGCCTTGATGTGTTTCCACTATCCTGATGGAATAGAGTGTTATCCTCGACAAACGCGGTCTTATGTTCTCGAGTGTTATCGAACCAATTCAGCTTATCCAATAATCTGGTTAATATGCCACGGGGACAATTCTATCCTTTTCTGGGTAATTGATGCAATTCAGATAACCTTCCACGACCAGAAAATAGTGTACGGATTCGTTTGGATTGTAATTGAATGACGCCAAACACTCTTTTCACGTTGTGAAACGATTGCATTTGTTGTCAATTGTCTATCTTGAACGGACCATGCCCAATAAGGACACCCTCCAAATTCAAGAGCTGCGGTTTTGTTCGCCTCAGAAGTTCCCTTGAGCGCCCCCGATCTACCCGTGGCCAGAAGGATCTCACAACTTTTCACTTTTGCGCACTAACGCAGCCCTCGCTGAGTTGATGCGAGACCCATATTTCCAGGAGCAGATCACAGGTTCTCAAGGGAATCCCGATACTCTCTTTTTGCAGTAAGCGCCTTTTGAGGGCCCCCTGTCTGGCCAGCTCTTCATCCGCAGTTTCCCGCTGTGCCAGTGTGACCAGGAACCAAAATGAGCCGAAAATTTACATGTGAAGTCGAGAAAGAAATCAATCAATTCCCGACTAATTTCGAACGCACAAACAACAGGCCCCGAGCCCTAATTGCCGCTTGGCTGTCGAAGTAGATATTTATTTCCTTTACAGTAATTGCATAAGTAAGCAATCAATTCAATGCTTCTTTAATTGTAGCTACCTCCGCTTGGAAAACACTACTGTGGTCCGATAGTCTAAACTTGAGCTTGATGGAAAGCTCCTCGCAGAATAGTTCCACCAGTCTTTCTGTACAACTTCAAGCCATCCGTAAACATGTTTGGTATGCCCTGTTTCCAAATGTTGCTCCCCACTACTTCTCATTTGAGGGAATGTGAATGGAGAAAGTACTGCACGGGCCCAATAAGGGTGTACGTTGATTAAGCGGCATTGGGATGAATTTTAAGTTCCTAAGAATACTAAAATATCCGTAGCTTAAGTCTAGCTTTTGACCCGAACGCCTCAAACTAATTGTGCTGCCTGCAGCGGCAGCTTTCCCTGCGATTCCTACGCGTACCACATTCAGCATAACTTTAAGCGCTGGAGTAGGAATAGTCAGAAGCGCCCCACTGATTCCTTTGGACCCTCTCCAGTTACTTATATGATGTCATCTCTTTCAGAGAGTTGCACCAGACAAGAAGTCAGTACAACAAAATTGGAGGAGCCATATCCATACAAGGCAACTGTTGGCTTTCTGATTCTCTCTTCTATGTTGGGCTACCACGCTAGTCCTCTGTCAGTTATGAGTTACAGGTACTTCACCCAGTCAGAGAGCGCCAACGGAGCGCCCACTATTGAAGAAAGTTGAGCTGTACATATGTATTTTATCTTTCTTCGTCGACGGAGCTCCTCCAGAGGATTTCCCGAGAAACCGCAATCTGCAGTCCATTTCACAATCAGATTTCAGTTCCATGGGAGTATCTAGAAACTTCCCTCTGACAATAAATGCTACGTCATCCACGTAGGCAACCACCTTGCAGCCTCTCCTCTCCTCTTATTCTTGCCTTGCAAAAGTTCCAAGTAGAATCTGTATCATGTGAATATTTCGCCAAGGGTAATTATATCTCACCTTTTTCAGGTCACTGAATCATTTCCATTTTCCCTATTTATATACATAAAGTAACCAGTTCTCAAAAACCACGTTTTCCAGTTGAAACGGCAATTCCTTCTATACAAATTAAAAAAAAAAAAATTCTAGAGAAATGACTTCATTTGTGTTTCCTATGCAATTAGTAATACAGGGTGGCCTACTTAGCTTTGAGAAATAAATTCGATTATAAATACCTTCTGCTCAAATATGAACGAGACGTTGACTTGTTTACAGTAGCACAGAAAAAAAAAAACTATGTAAGCTTATAACAGTCCTACCAAAAAACAAAAAATTTATTTTTGCCATATGTCATCCGCGGACCGTTTTATTGATAACGTCTCGTTCATATTTGAGCAGAAGGTAAAACACGCTTTCATATTTTTCAATGATTTCGAAAGAGAAACTTGAAAAACGAGCTTTATCTGAAAAAATTATTTTGATATTATTAGTTTCCTAAAATTGTCTCAAAATTATCCAAGCAAAAAACGATTCAGTTGGTAAATATCCAATTATAAAAAAAGTTTCTAACAAACCCTGGATTGTATTTTAGCTGTCACAGTCGAAAAATCGGCAACTCAATTCAATTCAAGGTGACATTAATTTTGTGTTTCTCTTGCCACGCATTAACTTTCTTATTCAGTCGAGAACTGTGCTAAGCTTTTACCCTTTTACCTAAAGTTATTTAAAACGAATCTCGAGTCCAATGTACCTATTGCTCGGACTATTCGCAAATTTAATGAGATCTCGAATTTCATTTCGTTTGATATTTCGTTTAGCAAAAACAACTATCTTCTTTGTTGATGTTCTATTCAAGTCGCTAATATATTTATGTATTTATTGATACAGTTGAACTTTAGTCAGAGCTCTTATTATTATTCTATTAATAAACAGTTAGTACTAAGTCAGTAGTCAGTACGAACTTTTGTGTTTCTGACTAAAATAAATAAAACAAACAAACACTAGATGTAGCACCCTGTATATATGTATGTATTTGTAAAGAATTCATAGTCATGAGATGTGTACGTTCGCAATAAGTATGCGGTTACATCGTATGATCGAAGCTGTCAAGAAAAGATTTTGTAAATTACAAATTGCAGAATTCTCGCAGTCAGTTGTAATATTACTTTTGTTGAAAGTAAAAATGATAAGTCAGAAAAACACCGTCATCGCTAAAAGACCGCAAACTATGCTGCTTGATGTCTGAGCTCCAAATTTGAAGTAGCTTAAGTCGTAACAAATGACTGCATGCCTTATTTATATGTATTTGAGGGATCAGATGTATCCGTGAATCCTATGGTGACTCATTCCAAGCGCTACTGCGCATTTAAAAATTTGTTTGGTCTTATGCGCGTAACTCGTAATCGGGGTACGAACTGGTTGATTACTTTTTTTTCTACTGCAAATTCACTACCTCAGAAGGCAGCGAGAAATTCTTGTGGTAGGCAAGAAAGTTGTAAATAATTGTGGGCGTTAAAAGTAACATAAAAGTCGCTCGCCAGAATCACGTCACTTGCTTTATTTACTGCTCGGTGTATAAAGGGTGATCAGATTGGAGGTACTTTTTCCAATAGGGGGGTGATTACTGTTAAATTAAATACATGATTTTTTCAGTATTCATTGGCATTTCATCCTGGAAGGACTTACACCTCAGCAACGTTTACAAATCGTAAAATTGAATTACGAAAATCCAGGCTCTGTGAAAAGTGTTCATCGCGTTCACGCCAACTTCTGGTTTACAGCGATGAGGCCAATTTCTGGCCTAATGGCTACAATGGCATCAATATGCAAATATGCCATATTTGAGCTGAGAACCAACCCGAAGCCATTCAAGAACAACTAGAGGCTGGAGGAATCATCAATTCATATTTCTAGACTGGCGCCAATTTAACATTGAATGGCGAACGCTATCGCGCCATGATAAACCACTTTTTGATGCCGGAAATTGTAGTCCATGATCTCCACAACATTTGGTTCTATTTATCTCTCGTTTCGGACCAGTGGATTGATCACCAAAGATCGTGTGGTATCATACCTTTGGACTTTTATATGTGGAGATATGTAAAGCCAAAATGCTCTGTGGTTGAACCAGCTTTAATTGAGGCATTTAAAATTATTCACGAGATACCGACCGAAGTCCTTCAGCGAGTCACCCAAATTGGTGTTTACGGATGGCCGAATTACGGCGCAGTTGCAGTTAACATTTGAAAAGGATTATCTTTAAAAAATAAATAGGATTGCCCAAACTATTCGAATTTTCGTTGTTTTATTTCAAATTAAAATCCGATATCTCTAAATTGATCACCCTTTAGTAAATATTATAGGTATAAATGTTATGTACTGCGTAAGAATTTTTTATGGCAGAATACTAAGCCACTAGGGATGCTATGGGATACTATACTAACGATATCGGGGTTTCGCGATTCCAGGATTTCAGGATTTTTAAAAATATAATGTGTAAATTTATAATTTTATATAAAATAAATTTTGGGTAAATAGAGTTATAATTTATAACAATTTATTTTATTTTAAAAATAACAAAATTTCGGATATAAAACAATATAGTAGATATAAAACAAGTATAATCTCTAAAAAAATTGTATATGATTTTATGACATAATCTCACTTTTGCCATAATCTCACTTTCCCTTTTGTGCAAGTGGGTGAAAAAGCAGAATTGAAGTGCCAGTGAACCAATTTAAAAAAACGAGAATAGAGTAAAACGTAAGAAGTTCTTGACAAAAAAAAAAAATGGTTTCATGGAGTCGATATACTCATCTTTCTCTTCTCTATATAACTAGCTCTAAGGTTTCGTAACGAAAAAACCAAAATGTTATAATATACAACTTTTTAATAATTTTTCTCTTAATAATAATTAAATAAAACTACTTCCACCGTGAAATAATTTTTTTCAAGTGGCATCGCGCGGCAGTAACGGCTGGAACGCAATACTGACGAAGTCCCATCATACTGAAAATGCCCTTTTAACCCCTGTTGCCATAGCTCCCACTTGGGTCTAGTGTTCGACAAACCTGATTTTGATTTCACTTAAGGGGTTAGGCCACTCTAGGATTTTCAAAATATCGAAATTTTTTTTTTTTGCTTAAAAGATGCTTTAAACTCTTTAGAATATGAAACAAAAAGTCCTATGCGTGAAAAAAATGTTTATCTCTAATATTTCGCACTTTTGCGCGAGCGCCTCTGACGTCTCTGACACGACTATTTCAAATTTAAACCGTGTTTATCTCAAAACGTGATTTTTCAAAACTGCACGCAGCATAACACAAACAATTTTTAATATTTTCACTTGTAATTGTACAAGGATCTTTAGAACATTATTCCGCACTGAAATACGTACGGATTTTTTTATTAATTAATTAGAAAAATTTTTATAAACAATTAACGGTTCCATTTTAGATGAAAAATTCTACTTTTGACTTCAAACATCTGCAAAATACACAAATTTCAATATTTCTAAAATCCCGTACGTATTTCTATAGCTATACTCACGTCGATTGAGAAGAATTTTTTTAATTTGGTTTAGGTGGACATTTACGTCAGTTGTACTGCGTGCCGTGAAGTGCCTTTTTCGCAGGGCGCGTTCAGAGATTCACTCCAAAGGCGCCATTTTGTAATATTTTTCAATAAAAATATTTGTAATTACACTTAAATACATGCTTAATAATATACTTAAAAAGTTTTTTCCTAGCACCTTTCTTTCAATGTAAAAAAAATCCTTAAAAAACTGCTTTTTTTACAGTAGCTAGAGGGGCGTAACCCCTTAAGTGGCTCTAGAATTCATCTCTAGTAACCGGCAACTGGTATGCAAATATGGTATGTCTTGAATTTAGTTGTTATGTGCCAAATAGCGACATGCGCTCTTTTCTTCACGTTAGGTAACACCGCACAAAAGAGTAATTAATTTCATCTACATTCGATTCGAAATTTTTTACTAGTTTTATTTTCATATATTTTTCCCTCAACTATTGGTCACTTGATTTTAGTGAACTCTGTATCGGTAGTATGCGTTTTATTGACCGCTGAAATGTTCGAAATTTTGATCCAAAGGGTATTTTGCGCCCAAATTTGGATGTTACAACCTCGAATCACCGTTTCCGTTACGTTTTTTCTTTGCTTATAACCTCAGTTACAATACATATAAAAGCATAAAATTTCGGGACAGAAAAATTTTCGAACCACTGCTTGCCAGTGAAAAAAATTCCTTGCCTAGTGGAAAGTCCAAGAAGAAGAAGTCATCGAATTTTTGGATAATTTTTATCTAATCGATACAATTTTTGCAATGAAATGAAAATGAAAAGGTCACGAAATCTGTGTATATAAGTAAATTAACAGTTATTGGCAAAAACATTGCCATTTTTAAAGGCGGTGTCTCGCTTTTATGTGTATTAAAATGGTCGTTTAAAAAGTAATAGACCTGAGGACTAGTTAAAAAGCGACGGGAGTATTTTAAATTATTATGCGAATACATACAAGACATACGTACATAAATCTGCCATGGCCAAATTGTGAGGTATGAATCATCAACTGCCATGGCGGCGGCCCCCAATGAGACAGTCAAGCCTGTCAAACAACTAAATAACCAACCAACCAGACAGCTACCGATCAGACAAACAAACCGCTTAAAAGTGCGAGTGTGTGTGCGTATGTACGTTTATACCTAGTCGTATGTTTAAGTGTAGCGCGGCAGCTAAATTAAACATTGGCGAACGTGTAAGCTCACCTAACCAGTCATTCGCCAAGTCATTTAGTGAAGTCAAATGCTGGCAAATTAAACTGGCCGGCATTTTGGAGGCAGTGGCGGCGGCAGCAGCAGCAACATGTGAATTAGCATGTTTTCGATTGAGCGTTTGGACACCAAAAAATATGTTTATACTAACACAAGCACGAGTATATACATATGTATGTATATGTAGTTATTTGTTAAATAAAAATATGTTTATAGATTTTTAAAATAGTTCGGTACCTACATAAATAGACATTAATATGCGCATATTTTCGCGTTAATAATTTTTAATTTTTTTTAGTTCTTTTTAATTGCTTTTGCCGGCTAACTGACGAATGATAGCAAAAACAGCGAATATACTATTAGTGTGTGTGTGTGTATTTTTAGTTTCTTTCAATAAATTAAAATTTATAAGCAATTATGCTCATATTTTGTCTATTCAGAGCAGTTTTAGTGAAAATCTAACCGTTATTTAGTGAATTTTTTAATTAAAAATCCTTTCAAGTGCCATTCGTTTGATACCCATATTGTGTTTTTTTAATAAAATTTATTTAACTGATTTATATTTTTGTAATAACATTCTATTAAATCACATTAAAACTTTTATAAGCGCTTTCTTTGTTTGCAAACTAATCGTAAATTTCTCAACGTTTTCATTAATTAGTTATTTAGTTAAATTTTGTAAAACAAATCTTGGATTCCTAGATATTCCTTAATACGTCTAAATCTTAGTCTTTTTTTTTTTTTAACTATAATTTAAATGGCGGAATGAAAATTCACAAAATGCCAAGGTAATTTCACTTATTTTTTTTCATAAAACAATTTACACATTTACACTCTTGGTTGCTTTTAATTTTACTCGACAGGTCTATGCGATTATCCTAATCGAGTAGCTATTTTTGATCTTAATCTTAATCTTCTTATCTTCAAGCAACTTTTATTTGGCATTCATACTTTCATGTCTGGCTTAAGTAAGCTAAAGAAAGTTATTAATTTGTATTATTATATTAAAAATAGATGGCAACTGTATTCAACACTACTAAATACTTCCAATACCTCGATTCAATGCGAGTTGAATACTTAGCGCCTTTTGCACACCTCATAAATGTTTGAGTAATTATTTAACTAAGCATAATATATTAAAAGCTAGTTGGCAACCCTGTTCCGACAAGTTTTTTGACGTTTATACCGTGTTACGTTGCTGAAGTATTTAATTAATTAATATTTTTTACTTAAAATAGGTGGCAGCACTGCTCAAAACCATACTTCACTACAACTCGCTTTTAACGCCTAAGCTGTAATTTTGAAAAAATTGTGGTAAATTTTCCACTAATTATTTAGTTATATATATTTTTTAATAAAGATTAGGTGACAACTCTATTTTCAAAAATTAAGGTAAGTCCTATTTGATAATTTGACTATAAAATTTTTTTGAAATTTCAAATAATTAACATTTTGGGCATTGAAAAGAGGTGGCGGCACTGCTCAAAACTATACTCCAAGTGAAGTTTTTTTATTATTTATTTGGTACTTGATAATTTTGCTTTATAATTCTTTACCAAATTTTATAGGTGGAAAATGTGGACTACTCTCCTTAAAATAATTTTCGCCCAAAGCTATGCCATGTGCTTATTTTTGTAACATATGTATTTCTATGGCGGTGTCTTACTTAAGTTCGTAGTTGATGAAAAAAATTGTAGACAACTCTACTCAGTATCTAAGAAATAAGTTGTTGTCAGGGTTGGGGATAGTACACTAAATAATTAATGCAATAAGTGAATAGTTAAAACACTGAAAAACTGAAGATTAAGTGAAAGTGAGACCCTTACTTTAACTACCACAAAAAAATTAGTGCTAGTGCAAAATGCCCTACCCTGGTTGTTGTAGATACATTTCGTTTTGCACCTTTGCAAGCTTGTATTTTGGGTCTAGAACTACACAAGTGCTTAGTGAGGTTTCCAGCCTTTATTTACCTTTACCATGAACAGAATCATGGTTTTCATGGAATCATGTTGCAGTACTATCAATTGTAGAGCTTCCCCAATGCATCTTCATCACATAGAAACAAAATGACTGGTACTGGTATAAGTGTTAATGACAAAAAATATATTTGCTACGAGTATATACAATAAAATAATAGAAAGTTCATAAAAGTGATTCTTTACTTATAGCTACAAAAGTCAGGATATCAGTACGGAATGAAAGTGTTACATGCAGCAAGAATATTGAATTTAAATTGTAGACCAGCTATTTTGACTGTGCTCTGTTCGAGATTGCTTCGAGCTTATTTCTATCTCGTATTGTAATATTGTTAAATTTTTACTCGGTCGGAATTCCAATTCCACAATTTGTGAAGAATTTGATTATACGAGATGATGTACATTTTTTGTTTCTTATGACAAACTCTTTAACTGAAAACAGAAAGAAGTCGGACTTTTCAACTAACATTTAAAATGAAGTGTTCGTGCAAAGAAATGAAATTGTATTTAAATAATCTTTAAAATAGAATATGCATACCTTACGTATCTAGGACGACTTATACAGTAACGCTGTATACCTACAAAGCCAATAGAGACAATAAAAAACAGGGAACATAACTAAAGTAAAAGTAAACGAGCAAAAATTCGACTTTATAAATAAAGTATGCGTATTGAGATTTTTGTATATACTTAATATTTCACTTATTTATTACTTCATAGACTTATGAATGCAAAATCTATTATGAATAGTGGGACGCAATTCTCGATTGAAAAAGAAAACTTGGCATAGCAAAATCTAGGTCGAGTAGTCTGTAGAAAATATTTAGCTCAGTAAGAGCCTACCGATATCGGTGCTCATAATCAAAAGATTCAACTTTTGCAAAAATAAAGATACATATGTATGTACATAATTTCCATGAGCGAAGAAAAAAATTCACATAAGTCTGATTGCTGTGTTTTGCGTTCGTGTGCTAATGACATTGATGACGTTCCAGCGACTTATGACGTTATGAATGATCAGTATCCACATTCACATCGTATGTGCACTCATACACATGAATCCACATATGCATATGTGAATAGGTGTATAATGAAACGGCACGTGTTACACTGCCACTTTGAGCAGTCAAACAGTCGCTAAATTTATTTTCCAAAATGTTTACGAATATTCATACATACAAATGTTGAAATTGTATAACATAATTATACAGTCGTGACTTTACGCACCGTCGTAGCCGAATGGGTTGGGGCCCGACTACCATTCGGAATTCACAGAGAGAACGTAGGTTCGAATCTTGGTGAAAACACCAAAATTAAGAAAAACATTTTTCTAATAGCGGTCGCCCCTCGGCAGGCAATGGCAAACCTCCGAGTGTATTTCTGCCATGAAAAAGCTTCTCTTAAAAAAAAAAATGTCTGCCGTTCGGATTCGGCTTGAAACTGTAGGCCCCTCCATTTGTGGAACAACATCAAGGCGCACACCACAAATACGAGGAGGAACTCGGCCAAACACCCAAAACGGGTGTACGTGCCAATTATATATATATATAACTTTGCGCACAAAGCACCTTATTCAGATTATGGCATGGGGTAATTACTTATGAAAAATTAATAAATGAGAAAAAAAAAAGTATAAAATAAAAAAAAGCAATTCATTGAACAGTCATATCCTCACAACGATATTCTATATATGTAAAAATGAGACCTCTACAACTTTACTGAACTAAGCAATGCAAAAATCCAAGTAGCTGCCTTACAGTTACATCTGTGACTAAGCGAATCTAGTGTTAGGGCAAATGTACTACTTCCTATTAAAAAATATGAAAAGTAAGTGAAAATTATGAAAAAACAAAGTAAATGGAAACTATTTGTGTAATAAAAAGGCTTAAACTATTAAGTTGCTCAAGTTACAAAACCATCACGTACGAGCACAGCTGTACTACAATCTGTATATACACATGTATGCACATATATGTATGTGTATGTATATGAAAATGTAAAAGGGTAGCACATTTGACACGTGTTCAAAGTTCTACTGCAGATTTAGAACGCAATAAGTACAGGTGCGCAGTCTGCACCGCCGCGGCTCAAACTGCATAATAGAAAGAGGGATATTCGAATCACTCTGTAGTTACACTAATAATGTCTTTTGATTACAAAGCCATTGATTGACTGGCCTGGTGAATAAAATTTAAAAGTGAAATGGCTTATTTTGCAAAATGGCTACTTCTACATTCATACATAGTATATAAGTAGTAAAGTTCAACAGGTGTGTATGTATGCACGTACATGGATACGTTTGGTAGAAAGCAATAAAATGCGTCGTATGACGAATCATTTAAATCGCCATAAATTTTTCATGCTTGGCGCGAAGTTCCTGAGATCGTGTTATTTGTTGGTGGTAAATGATAAATTTGAAAAGCGGTCGCCAAGTCAGTGATTGAGCCACTGAAAATATTATCAATTAGTTTTTTAAGGAAACCTCGATTTTTTTGTTTGCGTAAAACAGAGTTTAGGGTTTTATGAACAATATCCAGTTGGTTCTATGGTGAAAGCAGTGCTCAAGTATGCCACAATGCCTCGGAGCGGTTCGTCAGAGTTAATACAAATCTTCATCGCAAACATCTTGCATGCAAGAATGCAAGAAAACTGAAATTTAAATCGAACAAATTTGTTTCGATGACTAAGTAGTTGAGGAAGACAAGATTTGCAAGTGTAAAACAACAACGGCCGCAAAATTTTGTAAAAGAGAACCATAAAAACAACAAGAAAAAACTCGCTTGTTGCAAAACACGCGCCAGCAGTCTTAACAATGGCGGAAATTGTAGGAAAAAAAGTTTTAAAGCGAAAAATAAATTATTAAAATGCAATTAAAAATTAACACATTTTGCCAAAGAAAATTTTCACTTAACGGATTAAAATTGTGTAAACCACAAGCTTCACATGCCGTAATAAAAAACACAAAGCATATACCATATATGTATGTATATACCTATACATACATACATACATACACAAATTCGCGCTTAATAACAGTACTCAAATGGGAGCTGGCAAAAATGGCGTTGAAATGCAGAAGATAATATCATAGCAAGGCATTTAAAGTGCGACAAAAGAAATAGGTGGGTGTTGGCCAAACCAAATTCCCACATACTATAGATTCTCTATTAGGGTATCAGTGTAGGGCCACTGTTGGAATCATTGAGGATTCTATTTGCCTGTCTTGCTTAGAGGAGGCGAATAGCACTGAGCATTTTTTCTGTTCATCTCCTGCCTTTGCTAGAGCAAGGCTACAAATTTCGGATTCATATTTGGCACTTTCGAATGGTAGGCACAGCACACTCCAACCTATTCGGCTACGGCGGCGGCTATTAGTAGTGATAAAAAACTAAGTCAGGTTATATTATATCCCAGTTGATCATTATTCTTCCTTCCTAAGTCGGAAAAACTGCTAGAAAATGTCGTCGTATTGAAAAATTAACTCTAGACATATGAATGCTCATAAGACACATAGGTATATGGGATTTATGCACGGACCAAGTCGATATAGTTGAACGTGGACCCGCTTCATGGATTCAGAGTATTTCTCTAAGCCCAACTTTCGCAAACAATTTTAGTATTTGCCCTATTTTATTGAGTTCTGATCTTTTTTAACATAGCTAAAACTTGTTTATTTTGTTTTTGGCCGTCAAATTGTAAATATTAATATCAATAAATTGAGTTCGAGGTCGGATCTTAAGTAAACATTTTTTAAATAAAATACAATTTATATTAGATTCCAAAGATGACTTCAGATTGCAGCCGACACATAACGAAAAGAAATTATGATAGTGGAAATCCGTGCAAATCGGATACCCGTAATGTATGTATTTTTGGTGAATGCGCAGGGCAAGACATTTTTGGCTTGTGGCATATGATTCATTAAGTATACGCCCGCGTGCACTACGAATTTTCGCTAATTATGGCACAATACCTATTTTTCAATAGGGCATGCGTCAAGATGCTGAAGAAAACTATCATATAACGATTTTCACTACAGTAGCGGACATAATGTTAAGATCTGGAAAAAATCACATTTTCTTACCGCTTTCTGTTATTTTTGAAGGGAATAATTTATCTTAAATATATATTACTAAATTATAAATAAATTTTAAATAATAATAAAATGTAATAAGAATAAATTTTAAAATTTAAAATAAATTAACAATTAATTAATTAATCAATAATTAAATAGTTTTAAATGCATTTCTTTAAATGTATTTAAATCTGTTAAATACATGCAAACACATTAAATGATACAGTTTCGAGAAAAAAATGTGTTTATTTTCATTATTAATTGTGTAATCATTATTTATCTGATTTCTTTTTTCAATTTATTGCAAGAGTATGTTGTTGTTTTTTTAATTATTTCTTATATTTGTATAATAGAAATTAATGACTCTGAAATAAAATGTTTTTAAGAAGTTTCATTTATTAAGTCTAATAATCAGTTCTAATTGCCCAAAATATCCCCAAATTAGTCGACTGCTTCCCTGTCCAACAGTTCTTCTAAAGCAATTCTACGGATGTGATGGAGTTTGCTTTTTCTACATCTTTCGCAAGCTATTTCATCAGATGCAAATAAATTGCAAGTGGATTCATCGAATAATTTTAACCTACTGAAGTCATATGCCGTCTACTTTACATGTTTTTTCGCGCATGCAAAAGTAAGTAAAGAAGCTAGTTTCCTACAGTTTGCGTAGTAAAATTATGCTCAATTTTTCCCATAAAACTCTGCTAATATCCGAAGATTGGAGCTATTGTTTTTAGTAAGCGATTTTCACGTGCGGTGGTTTTTGGTATCTTTCTCGGCTCCTTTCTTATTATAAAGATCCAGTGTCCTATTAAGGGGGTCTTCTGGTCTCCAGCGAAAAAAAAATCGTTTTTTTTTTTTTTTTGCATAATTTTGTTGTATGTGTATGCGAGAATACGCCACAGAAAGGATTTTTTTAAAATCGCATTTTTTCACATTTTTCTGGGCACCGAAGTGTACCCTCCTCCGGCCGTTTTCATCATAAACTTTATCTTTAAACGCGTTTCCCCGAAAATCGTGTTTTTTAAGCATTTTGGTCACACTTTTCATAGTAGTTATACTCCGATTTCAATGGTTTTGGTCTTAAAAGGTTCGGAAAACTTACCGCTAAGTTTCCCCGTGTACGATTTTTGAAATTTTTTTTCATTCCATTTTTATAACCTTTTAAAGTTCAAAAAATGAGCAAAAAAAATTTTTTTTGCAAATTGTTGCATAACTTTTGAAAAAAATTAAAAAAAAAAAATCTGTCACGGGAAAACTTAACCAGGGCAACTCTGAAGACAACGCATATCTAATTTTTGCTTTCTGATTACCCAGGTGGAAAAACCGTGACCAAAATGGAGACCTGTTTCGTTTGGAGGTGGACGTCTTCAGCGCCATTTCAAGGTCGCGGGTGTTAATTTTTTTCAAAGTCAAAACCATTTTTTAAAAGCCAAGACATGTACCTTTAAAATAAAAAAAATTTTTTTTTAAAATATTCACAGGATTTGTCACAATCAATCCCCAAAAAAACCCTTCATTTCAGGGCCTCGAGACCAGAAGACCCCCTTAAGCATTTAAACATTTTCGTATTGCAGGTCTACTAAGCCAAACGAGAGAGTTGCTGATATTCCGCAGACGTACAAATAATTTTCAACATATCAACTTGTGTAATTTTTCATAACTTGCCAATGTTTCCACTTAACACAGCAGCACCGTTAAGTAGTTGCACAACTTAAGAGTAATTGATTTAATTCAAATCGTAAAAGCTCTACTTAAACTCAGAAAAATTAATAGGTAGCAAACAGTTAGTGTAATATTTTTATGGCCCTCCAATTGCGGTTAAACTAGCAGTTACAATTTTTATGTCCGCCACTGTATACATATACATATATTTCTTTCGATTTTAACCTTACTGTTGATGGAGTGACTGATGATCAAATAGAAGTTGCCCCGCCTTTTTCCTTTCCCCTCATACTGTACATATATTAGCGCGCATGCTCGGCTATTTGGTAACACAGCGTAAAAATTCCAAGTCACTCCACGAGTACACATACTTGTATGCCTCTGTGTGTGGATGTAGTACGAGTATACGCGCGTTCGTTAGCGCATCAATTCGTCGTTTGACGCGTCACATTGCGCCGTTACAAAATGTCTGGCAAATAAGAAAAAAATGAGAAAGTGCCGATTATACATAATGGCCAGAAAATTGTGCAGAAAAGAAAAGTAGAGAGTAATAGCTAACAATTGTGGCTGGGCGGATTTTGGAATGATGGCGGCAGGCGATTACAAAAGCGTTCGGCTGGCTGCTGGCTGCGCTTGGCTGATGGTGTGGGTAAGACTTGAAGGGGCATTTTTCGACACTCGCTGACTAACCGCAGTTGTTAACTATTTTTATTTTTGTTCTCCTTTTTATTTTTAATACTTCTGCTATTTGTTTTTAAATTTTGGTACTTTTTTCTTTAATTTTTATTCACTTTACCTCTTTATATTTATTTATTTTTCACTTTGCCTTACGGTTGTTTGTGCCTTGGTTGTCTGCGTAGTGTCAGAGAAGCAGATCAACAAAAAACAAACAAAATTTTTCTGGCGTGAGCGAAACAACAACAACCATAGTATTGCAATACAATTACTTGCATTCATTAACTACCCGCATACACCAAAATATCTGCAGAAAAAGTTATTGTTATTATTGTTTGTTGAAAGTAAGCGAAATAAAAAAAATTATATATTAAAAATAATTACGTTGAAGTGTAAGAGTTGAGCAAAATTGTAATAATAGTTAAACACAAAAAAGGTAATGAGTAATCATAGATATACATGCATATGTAGCTTTCAAGCTTTTCCGAGCTGCTAGCTTTTTAGGACATCTTTCAGGCAACCAACTCTACAAACAGTCTTTACAGTTCTTTCTCTCTCGCCACAGCTGTTTAACAATGGATTGGACGCCCTCATGAAGAACGCCGCGCAATGGAGATTATTCATAAGCAAGAATGATAGAAACAAGATTGCGCCCATCAGAGCGTACGTGACGTCACGTTTGCTGAGTTGTGCAGTATTGCCAACCATTTGCTCTTCGCAATAAATTTAGTGCTTTTTTATACCGAAAATGCGACAATTTTTAAGTTTGGTGTTTGCTTCTTTTTGTTTTTAATTTAAGGCTAGCGAAACTTTAGGTTAAAAAAAAACTGTATTATTATACAAAAGAAGTTTAAAAAAGGCCACTCTGAGAAGATTTTAGTGCTAATGAAAATTTTTTTACTCCTATAAAATTTGATAATTTGAAAGTGCAAATTTAATTTTTGGCTCCATTTAAGGCTATGCAAAAATATTAAATGCCCCGCTCTCAACTCTTCTTAAGATTGAAAACCTTTTTACACATTTTAAAAAACCTTTCTTCCGGTCATCAATCCTTAGTGAGACATAGGGCATCAAGAGGTGTATTCATAGTAAAAATAAGCAACAAAATACCAGAAAATACCAAAGAAACCATACTGACATTTTTACAAAAAGAGTACCTTATCTAGTTACATAACTTCAAATATAGCAAAAAAGTCGTTCCCTTAATAAAAGAGTCTCGCTTAACAAAAAAAACTCATAAATTAAATTGTACATAAGCATAACACATTTATTTAATAAAAACGCACATTCTACAGACAATTTGTCACGCATGCAAAGTTCTTTAAGTAACACAATAAAAATTTCGTGTTTTATTTTCTTTAAATGGGCATTTAGTGCGTTTTTATATCCAAAGCTAGGCAACTCTGCAGTAGCGAGAGAGAGATTTGACTGCCGAAAGCAGAAGAACACCAACAACACCGGCAATCGCGGGCAATGCCACCAGATGTTAAAAAAAAGTAAAGCTAAATAAAACTGAGTGAATTATTTAAATAATTATTAAAAAGTGTATATTTTACAAAATTATAAACATTACTTTTAATTAGAATAGGCTAGAAAAATGTCATGTGGAATGAACTAAAACTCCGAGACAAAAAATAATAAAAATAACAAAAAAAAAATGCTAAATTAAGTTACGAAAACGGTAATCTGGCCATACTGGAGCTAAAATCACGTAACTAGTTGTCAAATTCGCTGAGCGCAAAGTAACGGGACCACGATGGGCGCCATCTCATTATTCTTTGCATCATGCTACAAACAGTCTTTACAGTTCTCTCTCTCTCGCCACAGCTGTTTAACAATGGATTGGACGCCCTCATGAAGAACGCCGCGTAAACTGGAGGCGGCATTACCTGGGGACTGAAAGAGCGCCTAGTGAACACAGAAAATAGCAAAACTTTTCAATTCATCGTATTGATCTAGAAGAAGTGGCTCTCGGCGAAACGTGGAAGGCGACGACAGCTGATACAAGTTCACTACTAGTCTTTTTAAGCAGACCTCTACGGAAATCCTTAAAATATTCTGGCCAAATACTATATCGAATGCTGACTTATGGCACAAAACACTGCAAAAGCCTATGCTTTTAGAGATCTGAAAGAGAAAATGTGGCTGGATCGGCCATGGCGACATATTATATTAAGGGTAGCGATTGATTGGAACCCTCAAGAAAGCCGCAAACATCTGCAGATGACAGCTGGAATGAAGTCAAGAGATTGGCGCAAAACTAACCACCGCAAAAAAACCACTTAGACTTGTTTAAGATTATTTCCATGAATCTGCTACAGCGAAGGATCCAAATAAAAAAATTTCTTGCGTAGTATTTTTATAATGAAATCAAATAAATCCTTAATACTTTTTAATGAAACTTTCGTTTGAAGCAGCCATTTTTCATGACTAAAATGATGTCTCTCCTCGTTCCGAGCATGCTGATATACAAAGAGTGGGCGCTAAAAATGCACTCCTTTATCATCATTACAAATTTATTGACTTATTTATTTGTTCATTCATAGCAAATCTAAAAATACCTGATTTATTACAAACTGCAATAACAGTACTTAACGATTATAGTTCATATTTATTCATATAATTCATTCAGTGACAATCGAAGAGTTGGCTAAATGATGAAAAATCAAAAGCCGAAGAATTTGAAATTTTGAATATGAGAAGTATTTTAATTGAGGCTTGTGCGGTTAAGGTAACATTCGTTTCGCTAAACTGAAAGTGAACTATTAGAAAGAGTGAAGTATTAGAAAAACGTTCTCTATTATTTGGTGTTCGAACATACGCACCTACGCGAATTATTTGGTTTTAATATGTTATGTTCTTGAAACAAATTGCAATATTCAGGCACGAATGGTCTTGCAAATATGTAATATTAAAAAATTGATTTGAATAGGAGATGCCACGCCCATTCACTTCAAATTAATTTTACTATGCCTATATCATTACGGAAATTGCAAGCAATAAGTTGACGAAGATTCATTATTGATATGGCAGCTTTTAAAATACGTACAAACAAACAAATATTAATTTTTATATAGAGGGTTTTCCAATAACAGGTGTTTTTTGAATGGGATTGCGCTATCGAGAGATGATTAACGATTTTTAATGGCCGGAATTGGATGGTATTGATCTGGACAACGTTTATTTTCAACAAGACGGCGCTACGTGCCACACAAACAACGAAACCATTGATCTTTTACGGGAAAAGTTTCCGGACCGTGTTATCTCTCGAAGAGGTGATCACAATTGGCCACCGAGAGCTTGTGATTTAACACCTTCTGACTTTTCTCTTTGGGGCCACGTGAAAGAGAAGGTCTACGCCAACCGCCTAGGGTCGATTCAAGATCTCAAAGATGGAGTTCGTGAGGCTATCGAGGACATAGGGCAGCTACTTTGCAATTCGGTTATGGAAAATTTCATGAAAAGGATATTGTCCTGTAAGCGTGGTCGTGGTAGTCATTTGCCTGATGCTATTTTCCACTATTAGCGGCATACCTTCCTCCTTATAACGAAATAAACATCCGATCATGGACCACTTTATTTTGTCATTTTTATTAGAGACATAAACATTACGCCCGATATTCTATTTTTTTATTTTATGCGAATGGCTTAAAAATACTTAAAACCGCGACGAGTCTTTCTGCTTCTATCAAACATAAATCGGATCTAGATAGTGTAACAGCTTGGAGTAGTAGGAATTTCTTTGCATTTAAATGTTAAAAAATGCTTTGTTTAGCATTTTCTCAATCTGAATCTGCTGTCCGTACTTGCTATTATATTGGTGGCACTTTGCTCAGTTCGGTTAATGAGAATTAGGGTAGTTTTAGGTGCCAAATTTATTTTTCATGGTCAATTGAATTATGTTATCACAAATTTTTACTCTATGCTTGCATTCATTCGCCGCTTTAGCTCGGATTTCACTGACCCAAATGCACTTAAACCACTGGTTACATCTTTGCTACGCTCCAAATTAGAATATGCCGTCTTCTTATAGAGACCCAATTATGTCTGTCATATAAAAGCCGTCAAGTCGTGCCCAAAAAGGTGTATGACTTCGGTCGCTACGATTTCGTGATCCCATATTTTCCTATAAAGCTAAGTGGGTGCTAATTAATTTAAATTCCCTTAAATAGTAGAACTATTATATTATTGGAATTTGTTTTTGATATTTAATTGTTTCTGTTTTAAAAAAACTATTTATAGGCGTTTTTATACGTTTTTATACTCGATTGAGTAAGAGTAATATACGATTCTAACTGCGATGAAGGAATATAAGACTCCCACATTTTTTTCAACATACATAGATTTTTCTCCACCGAAATCTAGATTTAAGCAGTTATTGCATAAACTACTTTAATCAGTATTTAAATTGTATTTGTTAACGGTAAATAGTCTACAAGGAAATTTTTACATTTCCTAAATTATAACGAAAATATAACGAAACAAATAGCGAAACAAATAAACAAAAGAATTGTCGAGTATACTCGATATTAATAGAAAAAAGTCCGCTTTGTTATTTATTTTAAAATTCGAGTAAACAAAACTAAAAAGTTATAAGCACAAGACGATTGTGATGATATTTTCAAGAGCAATAATAGAAAATTGTCGCAATATCGTTTCGTTGATTGTAGGTGTAAAACAGTATCTCATAACGGAAATTCTTTCGCATTTATTTACTGGTATTTTAGTAACGCGCAAATTCTTGTTGTGTGTAAAACGAAGACCAAAAGAGTTTGCTTTTAATTTAAAAGTTTACATCGTAAGTTATAACGTTAAAATTATTATATGTATTATAAGTGCTTTTGATTGTTTTATCTTATTCTCGTATTTATGTGTCTGCTTGGTTTTAGAGATAAAAAATAAGCCGCGCGAAAAAGCTTTGTCTGAGTCTGAGCAGGGACAAATTTCACCATGGCGAGAGGGACCTTACAATTCGAGAGATTGCTTCAAAATTAAAAAGAAGCAAAATTGTGGTTTCGCATTACTTTTATTTGAAAGAAAATCAAAACTTAGCGCTAGAGATACTCGGGAAATCAAACGTTTAGTTATAAATAAATCAAATAGCCCTGCTGAAATTAAACACGCCCTTAATTTTGAAGTTACTACTCGTCGTGTGTAACAAATTTTGCAATCGGATTCTACTCTAGAATATGTAAAATGAGTACCTAAGCCTAAGTTAACTCCACGACACAAACAGGCCAGATTGAAATTTGCAGAAAAGTACCAATATTGGGAATATGAATGGGAAAGAATAACTTTTTCGGATAAAAAAAATTCAATCTGGACGGATCAGATTATTTCTAAATGTATTGCCATGATAAATGGAAGAAAAATGAGGAGAGAATGGTTTGCAATTTTTGAGGGGGTTCTGTCATGGTTCGGGCAGCCATTAGAGTCAAAGGCAAAACTTCTGTGTGTTTCATATGCACAAAGATAAATAGTGTCACAAACTTATTGCTTTTTTTAATCATAATTTCGATGCGGAGTGGATTTTCCAGCGTGACAACGTAGCTATTCATGCTTTCAAAGCAACCAATTTTAGAATGGCCTGCAAGCAGCCGTGACGCTAAAACTCTTGAAGTGCGACTAATGTCGAATCGTCAAAAATTGATCAAAATATTATAAAAAACTTAATGAAATCGATTCCTAGACGACTTCTTTTTCTTCTTTCACAGCATTACAACGCGGGGTACGTCAAAGCTTCCTTTGCAATGCTCCTTCAAAGCAGGCGATCTTGAGCTTTTGCTTCATAGTTATGTATTCCCAAATCCTTGATATCGTTTTCCATTGTGTCTATCCATTGGTTCATGGGCCTGCCTTTGGCCTTTGGCCTTTACTCCCATTAGTTTCCTGTCATGGCTTTGTTCACGGCACAGTCAGCAGGCTTACGGGTAACATGACCCAGCCATCTTATGCGCTGCGCTTTAATAAAACGCGCAGCTGTCCCGTTCTGAGTAAGATCGTTTAGTTCGGAGTTGCACCGGATTCTATAGGTATCATCATCCATTCTTATTCATCCAGCCTCGACGACTTCAAAAAGTTATGATTAAAGGAGGATGCAACACAAATTACTAAGGCCCAAATTATAAAGTAACCCCAAGAATTATATTTGTTTGTTTTAAATATAATCAGATTGGACTTACACTTTTCGTTCTATAGATTTTACATTACTAAATGTGCGCTTATTTCGGTATATTTTTAAAATATTTATCATTAAAAGTGTAAATATTAAAAGGGATAAATTGTTAGCTGTAAGCTGATAATAAAAATATAGGAAACTAGCTGACCCGGCGAACTTTGTTCCGCCCTAGAGGCAATAAAAAAGCAGATTTTTGATTTTATTAAGTTAATTTTTTTATTAATCAAGTATTTCAATGAAGCTTTAATAGATGCACTCTTCAGTTAAGCACCTTGTGATACACGACATTTTTTGTTTTATTATCAGGTGCAAGAACAAACAACGCAGATGCTTTTCCGACCCGTGAACATGCCACATATAATTGACCATGTGAGAAACATTGATTTTCTAGATTCAGACCACAAACTTTCAAGGATTGGCCTTGTGATTTGTTAATGGTCATGGCGAATGCAAGACGGATCGGAAATTGAAGTATTTTAAACTCAAACGGAAGATCGGTTGGGATCATCGGGATCCTCGGAATGAGAACTTCTTCACCTTCGAATTTTCCTTTGAGTATCGTCGCGTAAATCACATTGTTCATCAATTTATTTACCACCAAACGCGTACCGTTGCAAAGTTTTGGTGGGCTTATGTTTCGAGGCATGATTACTACGGAGCCAACTTTTAGGCGTATATTGTGCGGTGGTAAGACAGGCACATCCAAGGAGTTTAAAAATTCACTTCGATAGTTGATGGCTTCATCTTCATTTGTTACACAGTCAATGGATTTGAATGAATGCATTGTTCCAATGATATCCTTTTGAATTATGTAGTTTTGGTCATCTACATCTTTATTCTTAGTCGCTAAAATTGCTCGCTCACTCAACCATTCATTATTTTTGTAGTTATTAATAATGTTTGGGAATACTTTATGGATAAGTTCGTCTTTCGATGAGGCAAAGTTACAGAAATTCTGAGGAAATGAAATCAATCCGCTCGATTCGTAATCAGGTACTCGACCATTACCGATAGTCAGTAATTGCTCAGAGAAATCTTCAGTAGATGTATCATTAAGTAATGCAACTCTCATGTTTGTTGTCAGCTGAGGTTTCTTCACAAAGCGCAATAGATTCGATGATTTGAGGCAAGCGCTTATTTCGTCAGCAGCCGTTGATCTTGGAATTACTGGCAGTGTTTGGCGGAAGTCGCCAGACAATAAAATCATTGCGCCTCCAAAAAAGTCAATTTCATTCTTCCACTAAGGCAGCACAATCCGGGCGTTTCTCCGGAAAACTTCAATGCGCTACAATACTCGCAAACAACGTTCATTGGCCCAATGCAAACGCTAGGATGCAAGTTGTAATCAGTGTTGCAATCATATCGAAACGCTCCTCGATTCAAATCAGCACTTGATAATTCTCTTCTTGGGCGACGAAAATGATCTACTTGTTGATCTCTGTTATTCGCTGGACGATTTCGCATTGCCAACCGAGCCGTTTCACGGGCTGCCTCGCTTTGCTCTTGTGCTGCTTTGCTAATGATGATTCAAAGGGAATACAAATTACTGTGATTATATATTTCTGACAAAATTTATATTATCAAATTTTCTACTTAACCATAGACAAAATTACGTTTAGCTGTTATTTGCGTTTTGTTATTCCATAAAAGATGCGTTTTTGTTATAACACATTTTATAGTGACATCACGGAAACGAGTTCGAATGGGATAAAAAGTATCCTATGTCCGTCTCCTGGTTCTAAGCTACCTCTCCACCAATTTTCAGTCAAATCGGTTCAGCCGTTCTCAAGTTATAAATAGTGTAACTAGCATGACTTTCTTTTATATATATATAATATGTAGATTTAGTTCCTTTTATAATTTTTTCGTGTAAAATAAAATCAATCGAATAAACTCAAATTATTCAATTAAAATCCTTTTAACACTTTGAAGTCGGGCGTTTCGTCGAGAGTATTCGCCATCGCCTAAAAAATTAATTACACCCATGCACATTTTCGAAATAAAAAAATGCTTAAAAGGCTAATACAAAAACGTTGCCATGGCGCTCTTCCTTTTCTCAGTTTTCTTTCTATGCAATTGCATTTAATACTTTTTCCTCACGAATATGCATTTAAGTATGGCTTTTCAGCATTGGTGACCATTTTTTCTCATACTTATTCACAATTTCATACTAAAATAAAATGCCACTTATGCACAAATAATTAAGCTTAGCTTTTAATTTTTTTATGTCCACCACAAAAGTTTGTTACTCGACTATTATGACAACGACCATTATTTGCTTAAAGGCATATGGTAACAGCCGCCTGCTTAACTGCAACCAAAAAGGGTTAACCATTCCGCGCTTTTGCAATTCAGACATTTCGAAGAAAGCAAGTCAAAAACAATCACCTCAGCGGATTCAATGCTCGATTCACAAACTTGTCAGTCAGTCAGTCATAATTTTGCAAATTACCATTGCCAATTGGCAAATGTGTGTTGTAAGCTTTAAAATTTCCCAAACTGCTACGAATTGCAAAAAAACTACAAACAATAAAAAATAAATAAATAAAATAAAGCATACAAATTTAAGAAAATAAAAGAATTCCAACATTCAATTCTTCTGATAAATGCATATTCTTCTTTGTTGGTATTGGCTCCATTGGACACTGTGGCAATATCGTGGATGGCAAAATTTACATTCTTGCAGGTGCCCAACATTTTTATAGCTACATTCATATTTTTTACATTGCGACATTTACTGTCAATTGTTCGTCAATGTATATGTGCACCTAGTACATCTATTCCCTTTTATGTCGAGTTCAATGAGTCCATTGCCCATTAATGAATATGAGTCGAAAGTGTTATTTTACAATATTGACAAGCGAATAAACGATTATAAAGTGAAAAGTGTATTTACTTTTTACTCTTTGCAAAATTATCGATAGCTAATAAGGGAAATAATAAGAAAAAAAATACAACTTTCTGTTATATAACACTTTTCATTTTAATATTATGAAAGGATCGATAATAATTTGCTATTTTCTTAGCAGCCCACCAAAAAGAGAAAGCAAATCGGTTTAATTGCTAATGTGTTTTTTCAGCATAGGGTTTGCACGTGTAAATCTTTTGTAAATTATTTCAAAATCGTTGATGGCAGCCCAACAATTTTTCAAAATGCTTACTATTTATTGCCGAATTTTTCTTGTGAAAAGTAGCTTGTTAAACATAACTCTTCGGAAAATTCATGTAGAAATAACTTTGTAACTCGACCAACTGTAGTAAAAGTTCTCATAGGCGGGCACTCATGATGCCCTGGTATACTTAAACGAAAAAATGCCATCATTTCATGACGAGTATACTTAAAGGGTTAATGAAGGAAATCAATATACAGTCGAACTTCGATAACTCGAACTATGACATGCCACAAAAAAAAATCGAGCTATCAAGATTTCGAGTTATCAAATATATTATACATATGTACATAAATACATAAAAATCCATAAACAAATAAAACCTTAAGGAAAAATAAAACGATCCATAAAACTCAAGGGTTAGCAATCAATTTTATTGAAAAACAGTACATGCTTCAAATTATGTATAGTTGCTATATAATATTGTATGTGTATATTTTAAAATTATATATACATAATTAAGAACATTGTATGAATAGATGTATAGCTTTCATTCGTTTAAAGTAAAAAAGTCAGTTATTTGGGATTGACGAGAGGATTTTTTGTTATGATCTTCAAAAAAAGCTTCAATATTATTTAAACCATTGTACAGAGAATCGGTTGTATGTTCATTGGTTTTTAAATATGACCGCAAAATCTTGAACGAATTTGCAACTAGCTCATTTGAAACTGGTTGCAGTATATCATCTTGCAAACCATCTTCTACATCACTTTCGCTATCATGCTCAAAATCGGATTTAGATCCCAATAGCTCCACAATATCTTCATCTGTGGGAAACTCTGAAGTAACAATAACGTCATCCACATGCATAAAATCATTAAAGGTAACACCTTCTGTACCTTTGCTATTTTGCCAAGCTTCATATTCATTCTGCAGTTGAATTTCTTCCTTACTCCTTTATTTTATGCGTTCGCTTATGAAAACCAAAGGAATGTCATCTTCTTCCTCCCATTCAGAATTTTGACCGAAGCCGGCTTTTCTAAAACAATTAGAGATCGTTTCAGGCTTAACATCGATATTCTATGCATTAGTTATTTCATCAACACAGTCCATTAATGTAATGTTAAGACTTTTGTTTACTTCAAAGCACCTTGATCGAGTGGTTGTAATTTTGATGTCATATTCGGGGAAAAAATGCAAGTTTGATAAACTTTACAGCTAAATCTTTTTTCGCGCACCCATTTCTACTTCCTTAATTAGTTTAAATTTTTCATCAATAAATAAAGTTTTTAAACAACGTTTTGGTGACATGTCAACAGAGTTTATTTTCGCGTAAGAACTACTAATAAAATACCTGTGGACTTAAACAGTGCAGCGACCCTACTGCTGACATCTGTTTGCTATAAAATAAGTAACACGTAATAAGGGGATTCCCCTGGAAATTCGACTTATCAAAGCTGGCGCCAAATATTCTGTTCGAGTTATCAAGATATTCGAGTAATAGAAGTTCGAGTTATCAAGTAAAAATTACACACAATTCTCACTCTAAACGCCATTGCCAAGCAATTTGATTCGAGATATCAAATATTCGAGATATCGAAGTTCGACTTATTGAGGTTCGATTGTATTAGAGATTTGCATTGTAAAGTGCATACGAGTAGTATTTTTTTCAATCGCGAAATTTCGGTATTAGATTTCGGATTACGGGACTTTCATCGGGATCCAGTGTTTTTGAAAGTTGCATTAAACTATATTGATAAACATAACGATTTTTAACTATTACAATTCACAATTCGTGGGAAATTCAGAAAAAAAGCGGCTGTTTCTAGATCTGGTCATCGACAGTTACAATAATACCTATAATATAATAAATTTGGATAATCGGACAGGTTCTTCAATTCATCTTCGAGTGAACTGACAACTAAATTCAAAATCACGCGGAAGTGAATTACAGACGCCCCAGAATATGCAACTATAGCAGTATAGAATCAAAGAAGTAGAAAAATTTTCTTATCTTGGGAGTGCCAGCAATAAAGACAGCGGTGATATATCTACGCAGCCGAATATCAGAAGGCCACGCAGTGTTCGGCTTGTTGGACAAAGAGTGAAGGTCATCTCATATATCTAGACGCACGGGTCCAATGTGAAGTCGGTTATCTTAAACGGTTTCCGACCCTGGTGTCTACGTGGAATCCAGAGGGACAAAACTATACTTTGCTCTTGGAATGTACGCATCTGCGTTGCAAGCGGAGGTGTATGCCATTCAAGAAGCAATGAACTTTGTTGTAGAAAACAGGTGGAGATCTGTATGCGTCTGCAGCGACAGCAAATCTGCGCTAATGGTTTCAGACCGCCTTCCAACCACTTCAAGGGTAGTTGAGTCCTGTAAATCCTGTAAACATGTCGGGGGACACGTGGGTATCGCCAACTTCTTTGGCCCGCAGCCCGTTCTGCCCTCCCTTCTGCAGCCATTAAATCTACGCTTAGCAAACGGGTTACTTCAACCCACAAGCGAGCTTGGGAGGATGAAAGAGGCTGCACATGAACAAAACTGATGTTACCTGTCATGTCCGACCGACTATCGCAGATCCTCCTGTCATTAATCAGAAGTGACTGCAGGCAGCTGGTTTTTTTATGGGCGAAGCACATGGAAAAGATAGGCATCTCAAACATTGCACTCTATGCAGCATGTGGAGAGGAGGATGAGGCGGCGGACCACTTTCTATGCGTCTGCGACCACCTTGGCTCTTTGGCACTATAAAATCTACTCAGATTTCTTCTTCTTTCGGGTAGATTTAAAGAAAATTAAAAAGGGAACCCAAGTGCAGTACAATGGACTTAATGTTGTCTGAATGAGGTACTAGTTGCTAGATTCTAGTTGTCCCCACAAAAAAAAGACAACAAATAAAAAAAGTCGGCCGCGTAGAAAAGTAACAGAGAGAGAGAGAGAGAGCAATAACACTGTGCGACAATTTTGGGGTCATCAAAATCAAACCACACCGGACCTTTTTTTTCTGAAAATATACCTATTCAATAGCAAAACCCTCGCTGGGTTTTTAAAAGTTAGCTCGATTTTATTTTTATTGCGTTTTGAAGTTTTCTATTTTCATGAGATTTTGAAGTTTTACCTGTACGCTAAATTTGACTTATAAATCGACCTTTGTTTGATTTAATCGATTTATTTTGTCATAGCTTGATGCAGAAATTTCGTACATGTACAAATAAACTTATTTTGAGAAGAACCTATATCTCAATACGCAATTTTGAATACCAAAATTTCGAAAAATTGTATGTTTTTACCATTTTTTACTGTAATTATGAAAATAATTAAAATTTCTCACTATTTCTTCTAGCAAAAATGTTGCAAAATGTACTAAAAAAGTCATTTATAAGATAAAAACATAAAACTGAACTTTTAGTTTGTTATTTTCTAAAAAAATAAATTTTTAACAAGATTTTTCTTCATAAAAATAATTTTTTTATACTCTGCTTTAAATTTTTTTTAAATATCTAAAAACTCTGTAGGTAAAAATATTAAATAGATTAAGTAAAAAGAATATAGACTTGAATTCTTATAATTTTTTTTTTTTTTTTATTAAAATAAGGAATTTTTACGTACTAAAACCTTAGAGACGAGCTCTTTTCGACAATGATTGAATTTCGACATCATCATTATCAGAGTAATCAGATTCATCAGTAAAGAATTCCATGCCTGTCTCTTCTTCTTCTACCTCATATTCTTTTTCCTCCTGGTTACTCCATTTTCCTTCATTTTCTTCCTGGTCGTATTAAAAAATATGTTTACTCCACCAACATATTTCGGCTAGTATGGCACCTGGAGCTCGTTTTCCTCGGTATCTTGACTCAAATGGCATCGCAGTTTGATGGTAGCGCTCTCCTTGCTCATCTGATTCTGTCGACAATTGTTGACTAAAATAGTCCAAATGTTGGTGAAGAAAGTGAATTTTTAGCGACATATTGACCCCAATTTTGGAAAAAGCATCTAGCATTCGTCGCACAGATTCTTTGTAACTTGGAGAACGATGTTTGCCTAAAGGTCCAACTATTATTTCTTTTAACGATTCCCACGCAACGATTTCATTGTTTATTAGGACCCTGTTAAAGTCTTCAGACTTTACCAATTTGCGAATGTTAGGACCATTTAAAACGCCTGAATGAAATTTAAAAAAATATGAAAAAATATATATACAAATAAATGATATATATGTGTGCATCTGGAAATAAATGTATCTCAGAATCTCACCATTTTTCCATTTTGCATCACTGATCTTCGGAAAAATGTCACGTAGGCAGGAAAACCCCGCATCCCTTTTAGCAACAATCATCAGGAAATTTTTCACAATTCCTAGCTTGATGTGAAGTGGTGGCAAAATTATTTTTTTGGATGATACAAGTTCCTTGTGAATTCTATTGGCGTCTTTCTTTTCACTTTCATCTCTCATTTTCCAATCGTTTTTTTGGTATTGATCCCCTTTGTAACGACCATCCCAATCACACAAAAAACACATGTGTTTAATGTAGCCAACTTGAAGACCGGTAAGCATAGCAATCACCTTCAAGTCACAACATACACGTCCACAACAACAGCAGAAAACGTTAATATTTGCAGGACAATTGTACATTTTTTATTTTCTTAATTCATAAAAAATTCACGTAAATGAAATTAATAAATTCAAATATGTTAACAAAAACCGTATTGTTCACAAAATATTTAGCGCGTCAAATGTGTTTTAGGAGTTGTTATGCACGAACCTGATCTCGCAAGAACAAATTTTGGAATTTCTAAAACAAACATTTCCTGATAAGACAGACTACAGCCTTCTTTATACTTTTTATTTTGGAATGTGTGCTAGCCACTTTTCTATGTACTTAACAGGCTAAAAGTCTTGTGAGACCAATCTTGCTTTTCACTACTCACGATCACATTTTGTTACATCCAATATTCATTAGAAAACCGTATCTGGAAAAAATACTAGCAAAAATAGAAAAATCTGAAAATGTGTATAACGGGTGGTTACGTATAAAATTATTTTCATAATTACAGTAAAAAATGGTAAAAACATACAATTTTTCGAAATTTTGGTATTCAAAATTGCGTATTGAGATATAGGTTCTTCTCAAAATAAGTTTACTTGTACATGTACGAAATTTCTGCATCAAGCTATGACAAAATAAATCGATTAAATCAAACAAAGGTCGATTTATAAGTCAAATTTAGCGTACAGGTAAAACTCCAAAATCTCATGAAAATAGAAAACTTCAAAACGCAATAAAAAAAAAAATCGAGCTAACTTTTAAAAACCCAGCGAGGGTTTTGCTATTGAATAGGTATATTTTCAGAAAAAAAAGGTCCGGTGCGGTTTGATTTTTGATGTCGCACTGTGTAATAAGAGAATAACAGTATTAAAAACAAGAGATCAACACAGCGCTATAATGACCTGGATTTAGTCCACCACCGTCCACTGTATACATAAAACATCAAAATTATGGAAAATAGCGATCGTCCCTCAGTAGGTAATGGTAAACCGTAGCATGTCTTTCTGGCATGAAAAAGCTCCACATAAAAACCATAATTTGACATAAAAATGCAGAAAAAAATCTATAAAAGTGAGATCATACTATCGTGGAATCGCTCTAGGACATATTGCGCCACCGTTGTAAAATCAAAGCTGCTCCCCATCAAGATATTGTGAAAAAACACGTACGAACGCATGTCTATTTATGCTCAAAACGTAAACGTACCGAATAGAATAAGCTGTCGAAATGCTTGCCACGAGAAACGTTGTTGCCAACTGGGAAATCAAACTTTCCTTTATGCATAAGTACACTTGTATATGCATACATATACAGATTAATATACAGGTGAAACTGTATAGAAAAATTATTGCTAGTAAAAAGTTGGACAATTAGGTTTTATTTGGAAAAATTGAGTTTAGCATGCATTCACATATGTATGTAAACTGCAATAAGGGCAAAGTGCCATAAGCACGTACAATTTTTAAAACATTAGGATGATTGGACAGCAGCAAGAAAAACGATATACTTTCTTATTTTGACCGCAATAACAGTGACCAGTACATTAGACATCTGAGAACCGTTCACAACAGCCCCACTTACAAAATCGTGCCACCACGTTACGAATACTACGACTGCATAACTCATATGAATTGCTAAGCAACAACACCACCACTTGCACCAAAATATAAAATACATACAGTGGCTCACAGAAGTATTTTGCATAATAGCGCGTATGTACAAATTTAAGATTTTGTATGTACTAAGTATCCGAAAATAAAAATGTTAATACTTACACGCATTATTGAGCACTGTCTTAGCAATTGGGCTACACATCATGCACAAAAATTGTACCGTTAGGTGCATATAACAAAAAACGTGCGTAGCAATGAAAATGTGTGCTCACAAAAGTATTTTGCTTATTGTTTATAGATACCGTTACTGGACGCAGTTCAGTTACTTTTTCTGTTTTCGCTGAAGTTGTGGCTACAAGTGCGTATTATAATCAATTTTATTTGTAATTGAGTTAATTTCGTTTGTAATTGTGGTACTGTGCATATCGGAAATGCCAAAGGGTAAAGAACTAACTACAGCTGAAAAAAAAAATTATTTTACATCTCCATAATGAAGGAAAATCTACGAAATATATTTGCAATATGTTTAGTCGATGCCGCCAAACGATAGAAAATGTAATAAAACGGTGTAAAGAACGCGGTAATTTAGAAAATTTAACCCGTTTTGGTCGACCAAAGTTGCTAACTGAGAGAGAAGAACGCCAAATATTGAAAGAAAATCGAGAAAACTCACATTTATCAGCCCCAAAAATCAATGACAAAATAAAAGCAACCTTTCAGATTGAAGTATCCGATGAGACAGTGCGCAGAGCCCTCAGAAGCAACAATATTCACGGTCGTGCAGCAAGGAAAAAACCACTGATTTCACAAGTCAATAAAGCAAAGCGGCTTTTATTCGCCAACACCTATAAAACCAAAAGTTTTGAGTTTTGGAAAACCGTCATATTTAGTGATGAAAGCAAATACAACATTTTTGGTCCGGACGGACGTCGTATGGTATGGCAGAAGCCAAATGAAGAGCTGCGATTAAAAAATGTTAAATCCACTGTTAAGCACGGTGGAGGTTCCGTCATGGTGTGGGGTTGTATGTCGGCCCAAGGAGTCGGAAAGCTGGTGTTTATAGATGGAACGATGGATAAACATCTTTATTTGTCTATTCTCAAAGACAACTAACATTCCAGTGCAGAAAAAATGGGAATGTCGTCTAACCACTTTTTGTTTCAACACGACAACGACCCCAAGCATACAGCTCATGATGTCAAAATGTGGATACTTTTTAATACAAAACATTTACCAACACCTCCCCAAAGTCCCGATATCAACCCCATAGAAAATCTGTGGGCCTATCTCGAAGAAAGAGTGCGAGAACACAAAATTTCGTCAAAAAGTGACCTTAAAGATGTTTTACTCCAAGAATGGGAAAAAATACCTCTTGACTTTTGTCGCAAGTTAATAGAATCTATGCCAAGGCGCTTGGAAGCAGTTTCCAAAAATAATGGTTATCATACGAAATATTGAATTAATAGAAATTAGTATATTTGTACACCACCTAGTCAAAAGCAAAATACTTTTGTGAGCAATGAATTCTATTTTATTTTACTTTTTTTACGTTTACATTGGAACATATTTTTCTTTTAAAGTTTTAATACATTGTTAATGTAGATATAAGGTTTATGTTTAAGAATTTATGAAATAATTAACAAATGAATTTAAAAAAAAAAAGGGATTGAAGCGTGAACTTATTTGTCTTCTCATGCAAAATACTTTTGTGAGTCACTGTATGTACATATATACATTCATACATGCAATCATAAGTTTATGTACGCTATTGCTGGTGGCGCTAAAACCTATGAAAAACCTCAACGATTCTGTTAAATAGTCCAGAATAAAATGGTAGCAGCAAATTTCTTACTTTGCTCATTGGTTAATTCTGTTATGGTATAGCTTTGCAAATAGGTGACTTGACCCACTTTCAGCACAGTCGACACCACCAATTCACCGATTTGCAAAACCACAGCAACACTTAAGGCAACCGAAATTTACAACCATTAACCGTCTAGCGTGCAGCGAGCGCCGAACGCCAAGGCAACAAAGCTTTCATTCATTGGCGACAATGAGTTCACTTTCAGCAACCAAGACAACAAATACGTTTTTCTATTTTTTGTGTTGTTTATAGCAACGAATAGCGCATCAAATTTCTTAGAATTGCATGGAAGTTGGTAAAAAAGTGTTTACACAAAAATTAGCCGTGAAGAAATTGCACAAAAAGCAAAGAACCTTTACTGCAACTAAAAAGAAAAAATAAATGATAAAAAAATTAAGAAATAAAAAGAGAATAAAAATAAAAAGTATGAATAAAAAAATATTTTGAATGTGACAAATAATGAATTAACCGAAAATTATTGTTAAAAATGTTGCTTTTTGGGGTCAAAGCAAACGAATGCTAAGTAACCGCGGAAAGTAGGGAGAAATAAATAAAAATCGGACTGTAGAAAACTGAAATTTAAAAGAAATATTGAATTAAATATCGGCGTTCTATGTTCGATTGAAACATTACTGGATTTTATGTAGTTCACTTTGTGTACAAAATCCAAACTTCGGAGACAGAGCGCGGCATACGCTGGGGTGATAGGAGGAAACTAACTTGGTTTAGGGATGGTGAACAGATTTTCAGAGATTTGGCCAAGATAAGACCGTTAACCGGCTTTCAGCGAATTTGAAAGAAGTTTGTTTACGAAAAAAATGAAATTGCGTTGGTGATACGAAAAAATTAAGGCAGTCTCTGCCCATGTTCTTTCATTGTCGTCACACATTGGACAAGTGTGTGAATGCATGTGAAATGAGCGGTCAGAATTCGGCTACCAAGTACCGGGTGATGTGGCAGCCGAAGTGGTTTGAACAAATTTGTTTTTCAGCTTAGCTATGGCCAAACCGGGTAATCTATCATCCTTGGATGGGATTGAGTAAATTAAGCTGATTCATCTCTCACTCGCCAGAAATGGGCTGTGAGTACCCAGTCTAGAGAATAACACATCCGACGTTGTTGTTCTTTCCGTTGAGAGAGGCGAAAAAAAATGTGTACCACGATGTACAAACTGTAAAGGTGTGGCCAACATTAAGCCGCTATTCAACTCTCAGCGAATTTAAAGGAAGGAATGACTGACGTCATAAGTGTGATTGTTTACAACAGAGGTCGGGAAAAATTGAGACTGTGTTGGGGATATAAGAAAAAATCAACGCAGCAACTGCTCCAGTTACTTCGTTGTCATCTGAATAATGACAGGTTGGGAGAGCGTAAGAATACGTATAAAATGAGCGACCACAATTGTGCTTCGGGTGGCCAAGTCGCGTAGTCTATTATGCAATCATGGAATTTTAAAGAATAATTCTATCATTTTCAAGCCTGGATCCCAGATATGGAATACTGATGGGTCGAAATTAGAAGATGGTAGAACAAAGGTAGGAATCAATGGATCTAAAGTCAAAAAATCGATTTCAATGGATTTTTGCCCTACAAGCTTCCAGGAAGAAATAGGAACTCACATTTATATACTTTCAGATAGTCAGGCGGCTTTGAAAGCCATTCTATTAACTAGTATCACCTCAAAAATGGTATATGACTGCTTAAACCTTCTCAAAATGTTAGAAAACTTCATTATTAGGTTAGGTTCCTGGACACGAGGGACATGAGGGAAATGAAACAGCGGACCATCTAGCTAATATAAAAAGGGGGCAAACTTGACTCTAATTGGTTCTGAGCCTTTTTGTGGACTTGAGAGCAATTTCTTAGAAAGTGGGAAGGGAAGAAATTAGTTGAACACTGGCGAAATTCTATCGGTCAGCGACAAGCGAAACAATTCCTAACGCCGGTCAGAGTAATTTCTGTTGAACTACTTTCACTTAACAGATTAGACTTAAGACTTTGAACTGGTTACTTCACAGGCCACTGTAACCGTACCTCAGACTTAAATGAAACTGGTCTCTCTGAGACCGATTCTGTGAAATGGACACTGAAAATTCTGAACACAGTCATTGTAAATGTCGTACACTAGGCAGAAAACAGCTACCGCACATCGGTGGTAGTAGCCTAATAATAATAAATATGCTTGCGACCTTCCCTATTACACTGGCGACTTACCGACGGAGTGCGGAGTTGAGAACTTGTTGGGAGACTGGTTATTATGTGTATTAATAAAACCATTTCAACTAAATCGACGATATCCTGAAGGAGTATAGAATTGAAAAATCATTGTGAGATGATTTTGATATGTCTACCTGGGAGCTTATCTTCTATGCAGACGGGATCTCGATTGTGGAAGGAGATGAGAAATCATTGGGACAGGGTATGAAGCGGAGGCAAGCACTTCTTCGGATCTGCTGGATGTAAGTAGGTACTTTCATCTGCCTTTCTTTCAAATTTTTGACAAGGCTGACTTATTATTTATCCATTTTATAAGGAGTAACATTACACGCGGTCGATCCTCTATGAATCTGACAACATCTAAATCTAGAATATTTTTGAATGGCTTCTGTAATCAGCTTGTGGTTGATTTGATTTAGGTTATCGGACATCGAAACATTCCCGATACCTAGTAAAGGTTCTTTTACCATTCTTTAGCAAATGCGCAGCGAATTTATTGGCAACCTCTTGAGAGATGCGAATTTTAACCGATCAACGAGTTTTTGTTAGAAAACAAGGTAAATATAGATTTAGTCGAAAAGTGGTTCTAATAGCCAACAATGAAACGGCTTTTAGCACAAATTAGACCGGAATTGGTGAAAAACTTGTTATAAGCAAAAAAAAAAAAAAAATCATAAATAAATAAAAATTATTTTTATGGTCCAAAAGAACTTGTTTTTATTTTTATAGTATAAAATAATTTTTGTCTTATTTTTATGGCATAAAACAAAAATTTTTTGAAATAAAAACAAAGTTTTTTTGGTTAAAGTTTTCTACCTCTCTTCCAGTCTAATTCCCATTTGGCAGATTAGCTCTAGTTTTTTAATTAGAATTTTGCTTCAGCTATTCAAGTATTCAAGTAGGGTGATCCAAATGTTCACAATATAACACATACATATGTAAATGCATATAAAAATATATATGTGTGCACACCATCTTCGCCACTTGCATTATTAGAATGCTACGGCCGGGAGAAATACAATTTCAAATTGGGTTAACTTAACACTCTACAATCAGAGCATTCATATTGATTATGTGAAAATTAGTTCAGACGCTTGGGAAATTCATTTTCCCATGGCATTGCCAAAGTGACCTGTTTTGATTATTCAGAACCTCGCATTTACATATACGTTAATTGGGTCAATAGTCGGTTACATGGATATATTAATAACATTTTGTATAATTTCAAAATTAACAAAATTCAATATCATATCACACACCACATCACATTATCATATTCAAATCATAATTCATCATAAAAGAATGAACAAAAGTAAGTAGATAGGATTATGCAAATCATAGCGACTGATTACTTCAAAATATACTAACCAGTGGCTCGGAAGAGTGAATAATTAAATAAATCCAAATATTGATTGTAAATGACCGCGATCCTTTCCCTCAGGAGTTAAGTGTAGCCATACTCAGTGTTAGTAGCTTCAAAATGGTTTGAAAGAAGTAAGAAAGGGTTACAGGAAGAAGTGATGTCTCCTAGGAACACACATCGACTCAGCTCCCTCTAGCTCAATTTCCTATTGATGACATCAATAACACAATCGGATCTGAGAGAATTCGGGAAATGAGCTGACATTTTTAGTTCTATACATAGAAAAAATATCAGTGCCTATGGGCCCGTAGCCGAATGAGTTGGTGCGAGACTACCATTCGGGAAAGTGTAGGTTCGAATCGTCGTGCATGAAACAGCAAAATGGTAGACAAGTTTTTTCTAATAGCGCTCGCCACTCTGCAGGCAATGTCAAAGTGTGTATTTCTGCCATTAAAAAGCTCCTCATAAAAAAACATTTTCGTTCAGAGCCGGCTTAAAACTGTAGGCCCCTCGATTTGTGGAACAACATCAAGACCCACGCCACAACAAGGAGAAGGAGCCCGGCCAAACACTCAACAGAAGTGTATGTGCCAATTATTTATTTACTGTTTATGAGTAATTTTAAGGTAGAAACCCATGCAGGGGTTATTTTTTCAGTCGCAGGCGGAAACCAATTTTGTCCATGTAAGCATTTATCTAGGCATGATGCCCATGCATAGAATTGGCTCAAACGCATGCTGCATAATAGCAAAACTGAGGCTTTCTACGCCAACGGAGTGAGAACACCACACGATTCGAAAATAATTATTTATTATTTTTCCTTATTTTTCTTTAATATTTGCGTGCAAAGAGAAAAGCACTTTGAAAAACTTTGTTTTTCCTCACACTAAATCTATGCAAATATTTTATATTTACTCATATCGCCTACCTTTCTGCAGTTGTTGCTGTTGCTGTTGATACAAGTGGTGATGGAGATCACGCCACGGCTGCCACAACAAACTATTTGCCACATTCGAATTATTTTGTTGATCGCGCGCGTGTAGCAAATGTGCATGCGCGTGCGCAGTTTGGTGGTGGTGATGCAAATGCTGCAGATGAGATGGTGGCGGCGGCAGTGGCAACGCCGCTGCATGTTGCAATTGTATGTGCGAAATTGTTGGTGACGGCGTGGCGGCTGCGGTATGATGCCCGCTCAAATTCCCCGGTGCCAACTGTTGATGTTGATGCGCGATATGTTGTTGTTGTTGCTGCTGTTGCTGCAAGTGATGCAGGTGCTGTTGTGCGGCCATAGCAGCGGCAGCAGCAGCAGCTTGTGCTGCGGAAAAATGTGGAAAATGGTGCGGTGAGAGTGAACGCTGAGCTGGCTGCGGCGGATGCACCTGCGGAAGTTTCTGTCCATTTGTTGGACCATTGCCGTTAGTGGCAACGACTGCTGCTTGATGGTTTCTGTGTTTGCTCGCCGTTGGGCTAACAGCAGGCAGCGCTGCGGCGGTTGCGCTGCCAACGGCTGATGTTGGCGAAGATGATAAAGACGAGGCGGTTGAGGAGGATGTTGAAGGTGAGGCGATTGATGACGTGGTCGATGAAGAATTGGTAGTATTGTTGTTGCTACTGCTAGTGTTGTTGCTGGACGTATGGGAGTTGGCGCGCGGCGAGAGCGTGTTCTGTGCGGCAGCTGATGCTGCTGCGGCGGATGCAGCTGCTGCGGCCACGCGCTCAAATTCCTTGATACGATTGTAGTAGTTTTGTTCGAATGCGTTGAGCAGCAGATATTCCATTTTGAGTCTCGGGAGGAGTGCTTAGCAGGTGTGTGTGAGTGTAGTAGGGGGTCTGAAGAGTTATGTATGTGTTTTTTTAATTTTTCTTTTAGTACACAGGGTGCGCCATTTTCAAGTGACGATTTTTAAGTTGAATTCAAACTTTTATTTATTATCTCGTGCACATAGAAGTACAATTTTGGTGGTTTACTATATTCACTTTTTGTTTTGATATGTTTTTCGTTTTAATATTCTTACAATTTATGCACTGTTTTTTTATTATTGTATTTTTCGGTGACCTATTCAGAAGAAGATTTTGTGTTTATTTGTGTTGTGTTGATGTTTTTTTAAGAAACAAGTAACTAATGTGCCGTTTACTTTTTTAATGACTCTGGTAATAATTTCATTACTAGGCTTTCTAGGAGGGTTTCTAGCAAAACAAAGCGAAAAAATAAATAAATAGAACACTTAGAGTTGCATTAAATTAAACACTTTTTATGGTATTGCAATACATTTTTTATGGAAACATTTTAGTTTTTTAAGTGTTTAATATTTTGTAATTTTACTACGGCCATTTTTTGTTTTTTTGCTAGCAGGTAAATATCGAAAAATTCATATTTATAATTATTCTTTGCTTTTTTATTTTTTTAAATTATAAAATATTTAAATATTTGCTTTGTTTGTGTTATTTTTATTTTATTTAATTTACTGAAAACTTGTTGTTTTAAATTTTTAAATTCTCCTAAGCATTCGACAATGTTGCATTAATTTTTGTTTTAGAAAATTTTGTTTAATTTACTGTATTTTTATTTTTTATTTTAATATATTTTCCCCGCAATTACTTAAATTTTTCGACGAATTTTTTCCACTTTATTTTTTTGTGTGTTTTAATAAAATTTTTGTTTCACTTCAAACACATTTTCCAAGCGCCATTACGAATTTCAATAGTTGTTGCTAAAGTCTTCATGAGGTAATTTGTTTTTGTTGTTGTTTACGAAATAGCCCGTTGGCTTCATATTTGGCGTCGGCGACGTGCCAATGTGTCGCTGAAAACTCCCAACTAGTAAATATTTATGTAACGAAATTTTAACGATTTGTTTGAAGTTCACGATTCGAGTTTTCAGCATTTAAATGCTGCTTAAATACGAAATAATATGCGAAAACGTGCTTTGCCTATTAAAGCATAGCACAATAAAAGCATTCACACGAGTAATATACAAATATGTATGCATGCACTACAACAACAGCAAAACAATTGCTCCATAGTACTTGAGTGGCTGTCAAATTTCAAAAATATTTTGCAGTAGTCGGAGGGGTAGGGTAAAATGGTTTTATTTGGAGTTGCTTATTTTTTTCATAAACAAGTGCTTCAAATGTTTTATTAAATTTCCTTAAATTTTTCAGTCAAAAACAATTTTTGAATTTATAATTTTTTTGTTGTATTAAAATTTTTTTTTTAATTTTTCAGTCAAAAATAACTTTATAGATTTTTTTGTTTTTTATTTGTTTATTTTATTTTCGATTTTGTAGTAGGATTTAGTTGATTTTTAATTTAATTTTTTGTGCAGATTTTATTTTTTTCTAAAAAAACCAGTTACCATTTAAGGTTTACCTTTTTGGGTTTTTCAGATTTACCAAATTTTCATGACTGCTTCCAAACAATTTATTTATTATACAATATTTCAATTTATAATTTAATTAAGAAAATATTTAATTTACTAAGCCAAGCTACTGTGACCGCAAATAAATAAGAAAAAGACAATGGAACTGCTTAGCCTTTCAAGAGCGGATATCTCGAAGGTCGTGGCTTATATAACCGGTCATTGGCTATTTGGCAGGCATTCCTTGAGACTAGGAGTTTTATCCTATAAATATTGGAGAAGTTATAGAGATGAGGAAGAAAAAGAAACAGTTGAGCACTTCCTTTGCAATTGTCCAGCCTTAGCTAAAATCAGAGCAGGTTTTCCAGGTAAATACTTTTTCAATTCTCGTACAGAGCTGTCTGGCGTGGGGATGGAATCAATCCTACGCTTCATAAAAGCCACAAAATGGTTCCACGAAGAAAAATAAATGAGGTGCCCGTGGCCACACTGGTATTACAACGAACCTAAAATGTTTAAGTGAGTTAGTCGTACAGACCGATTACCACCTTAAACTAATTTAACCTACTAAGAAATTTAACTTTTTTTGGAAGCTTTACAACTTGAAAAGGACTAGGCGTTTTTAAAATTTCGTTTGAGCATCCAATGAATTACAACTAATATATAATTTTGTTTAATGAAAAATACAAAATTATTGCTACTCAATTTTTTTAATTAAATTTTTTCGTTAAAATAATTTTTTTTGTTTTAATATTTTTAATTTTTATTTTTGTTTGCTTTATGCTTCCCAGTTTTACTAGAAGTTTTATTAAGCTAATTATTTGTATAACTTTTATCGGCTCCATTTGTGCTTCCAATAATGTTTTAGTGAATTTCGTTCCAATTTCAAATTCCCAATTTTTGTTTTGATTTAAGGGGTTAGGGGTAGTCAGAATTTTCAAAAAATCAATTTTGTTTTTTTTGCATTTTCTTATAGTATAATGTTTTAAAAATATTGTGTAAAAATTTGAAGTGAATCCGACAAATACTTTTCAAGTTATTCAACAATTAACAAAGGGCGCTCGGCCGCTCCGGAGCCGATAGCAAAACTTTAAATGCGTTTTTCTCAAAACTATGTTTTTCAAACTGGTGAACACTGTAACTTAAAAACCGCTACGTAGATTTCAATAAAATTTATACAGCTTTTGAAAAACATAAAAAACTTGTGCCTGATCGAAGGATTTTTTTTTTTTTTTAAAATTTCGATTTTTTTTTTAACAATTAACTGTTGGTTTTTTCCCGAAAATCTGAAAAATATTTCCTGAGGCCGCCATTTTGTTCATTTTGAGAAAAAAAAAAAAGCTTCGATCCGGCTCGAGATTATCTATTAATAAAAATAATTTTTCTCATCCGATTGGTTTTAGATGAATCTGCAAGGACTTGTGATGTTCACCGCAAGGGACTTCTGGAGAAACGGGCTTCACACAAACAGCGATAACTTTTGCAATTATTAATTTTTTTTTTTTGAAATTTTGGCGAGTTAAAACATGATGTTTTTATGCTATGTTTTTATTTTTGTTAAATAAATTAATTAAGTAGCAAAAAAAAATTCGTGAAAATCATCATTTTTTCGGGCCTCTGACTACCCCTAACCCCTTAAGTTAAATTTTAACGATTTTATTAAACTCTCTTTAAGTGTTTCTTGTTTGGTTTAGAAAAGGTTTGTTTAGAATTTATATTTTTTAATTTTCATTTGTTTTAGTGGATCTTACTGTTTTTTTCGTTTAGTTTAGAGGAATTTTCAAAATTCTTAAAGAATTCCGAACTTTTGTTTTTAATAATTATTTGATTTAATTTCCAATTTTTTAATTAGAATTCTTTACGTAAACTTTTATTTGTTTTTAGTTAGTTTTTCGTGGTTAATTAATTTTATCATTAATTTTTAATGTTTTATCTAAATGTTTTTATTTACATTTTTATTTTTTTTTAGTTTTAATTACTTTTTTCATATATTTAAAATTTTTTTATTTACATTTTAATTTGTTTTAAGTTTGTTTTTGAGCTTTAATTACTTTTTTCATGTTTACTTTAGGGGCTTCATACTTCAAGCAAGATTCGAATTATATTTAAAAAGTTTTGAATAAACTTTTATTTAATTTAAGTTAATTTTTAAAGATTTTATTAGGCTCTCTTTAAGTGTTTCTTAATTGGTTTAGAGAAAGTTTATTTAGAATTTAAATTTTTTAATTTTTATTTGTTTTAGTGGATTTGACTGAATCTAACTGTTTTTTCGTTTAGTTAAGGGAGTTTTCAAAAGTTTTAATGGGTTCCGAACTTTTCTTTTTATCAAATATTTGAATTAATTTCCATTTTTTTTCATTTAAATAATTTTTACATTTATTTTTAATTTTTTTATCTCAATATTTTAATTTACATTTTTATTTTTTATAAGTGAGTTTTTGAGTTTTATATAATTTTTTCGTTTATTTTAAACATTTTTATCTCAATTTTTTTATCTACATTTTTATTTAGTTTTTGAGTTTTAATGAATTTTTTCACTTTTTTTAAATTTTCTTATCTCATTTTTTTATATAAACTTTATTTGTTTTAAGTAGTTTTACGTTCATACCTTAAGTTCACTTGTGCTTTCGATAGTATTTTAATTTTACTTTAATAGTAAATGTAACTTTATATTTTTTACTTCAAATTATATTTCAAAATTCTACTATACATTTTAATTTATTTTGAGACAAATTTTAAATATTTTGTTAAAATTTTTGATGTGTTTTTTATTTTGATCAAAAAACTGATTTCCTTTATTTTTTTAATTTTATTTGTTCCAGCGAATTTTTAAAATCTTCAAAATTTTAAAATAAATTGGTTTAAATAATTATTTTATCTAAATTCACATTGTTTAAATTTAAATTTATATATTCATATACATTTTTACTTGGTTGAAGTGAGTTTTTGCTTTTTTAATAAAGAAATTTAGTTTCTGAAATATTCTCTAACTTTATTTTAATATTCTTCATATTTTAAATTTTTTATTAGTTTTTGTATCGTTTTTGGTTAATTATACATCTCTTATTTCAAGTATATTTATGTTTTTAATCCCATGTATACTTGCCATAAAAATTTCCCTTATCTTTAAATTATCATTTAAACTTTCATTCATTTTTAAATATTTTACTAAATTATAGTTGTTGCTTTTAATAGTTTCTAATTTTGTGTAAACATTTGCTTTTATTTAAGTTCACTTATTTATATAATTTTCCCTCAATATTTTTTTGAGTTTGAAATTTATTGTACTTTGTAGTAAATTTCCACTTTGATATTTTCTTTTTTAATTTGCGATTATTTGCTTTTATTTTTGCAGTTCAACGCATGCAACGCATTGGTCTGTAGAGAAAAGCAAAAAATCGCACGGATTCGCATTAATATTTTTTCCACATTTCTCTACTACGGTGGTTATCTTTTGTGCGGGCATTCAGTAGCTCAATGCAGTGCAGGCGTTTGCCGATTCACTTCAACTGTCTTTGCTTGAGCGCTGTTGGCAGACACAATCACACAGCTTGTTTGGAGGCGATTGTGGCACTCGCTTGCTTTGGTTACAATTTTATTTGAATAATTGAAAATTAAAAACATAAAACAGAGAAAAAACAAAAATTGCACGTAATTTGCATTCAATGCAGTCACTTCAAGTTGCCTTTCGACTAACTGTCAGACAATTCGTTTAGTTATCGACGCATGCGCGAGAATTAACAGACGCTTGCAACGTATAACTTGTTGTTGCCGTGGTTATTGCCGTTGTTGTTGTTGTCGATCAATTACACTTTGCTTGAACTTGAGTGGGGGTATTCAATTACAATTCGAGTTTGCTGTTGTACAAAGAAAATTAGAAACATACACAGAATAAATCCAACACTAAGCGCTAGAAAAAGCGTGAAAGCAAAGCCAATACATCCGCCGAATGCTGAGTAACTGTAATCGGGTCTATGTCTGTATTTGCTGTTGCTACTTCTCAAGGGAGGCGTCAAAAGTAGCCGGAGCTAGGTCAGGATTGAAATGTAGCCGTGTAATTACCAGTTGGAGCTGGCAATGCAGAGAAAAAAAGATCGCCACGAAATAAGGTTAAGCGGAAACAGTTGTTAGATACGCGGCTGGGGCTACGGCGGCGGCGACCGTGGCGACAATAACGATGTCAATGATATTAAAAAAATATAAAACAGCTGCAAAAATTGCTTATTTTCTTCTAATTCACTTTCCTTCCACGAATTTGCGGCACTTTTTCTAATTTCAAAACGTTTTTTTCAACTCACTTCTAATTTTCAAGCGGATTTTTATTAATTGATTTACGCTTTGTAGGCAATAACAGAAAATTTTTGCTGCCTAAAGTAAGTAGTTTTTTTCTCGTTTGTTGTCCGCGCAAAAAACTTCGATTTCTCCGCAAAGTTGTGTTTAATCGAGCAGCTTCAAACCGAAACTAAGCTCGCCGTTGACGATCTTTAAGTGCTTCAACAATAGCCTCACACACAAGCCCCTTCAAGTCAAATTGAGTAATCCACACTCACTAGGCAAGCGAACCAGCGAGCCAGCGAGCAAGCAAGCAAACAAGTCTCCAAAGGTGGCGGCAAGCCGGTTCAACGGCGGCAACGTTCAACGCTTGTGCTCATTCGCTTTTCTGCTGATCGCGTTAGCTGACGTTTGTTTACGTTCGGTGTTCGCTGTTCGGTGTGTGTCTTCACTTAGCCGCCGCGCTGGCATGAGTCAGTCAGTTGTTCAATGCGGATGGACGTCATCAAAGCTGCTGTATATTTCCAAGGGGCCACAAGTAGGCATGCTGCTGGCAGTTTAACCCAGTCACTGGCTGTGCAAGCGCTTCATCGCTGACTTCAAAAGTCTCCACGTGCACTATTCCATAGAAGCTGACATCGTCTTAGATTTGTGTTTCTCAAGCTCACACTTTATTATGCTCCAAAGCGAAGTTCTTTGCGTTGGGTTCTCTGCATTTTGCGCGCTCTCCCTCTCTCTCACTCTCTCTATCTCTTTCTCTGGCTCTTAACAAGTTGCTTGCCGCCAGCCGTTTGCATCAAATTGATAAATTTTTCTTTTTACTTCTATTTTTTTGTTTTGTTTTTGCGTTGTGCCTTTTACTTATTTCTCCACACAATTGCCTTTGTTTATTTTCTTTTATTGCTGACTATTTTCGCCGACTTATTTTTGTATTGCCGCCATTCACGCTTCGCAGTTGAAACTATGGTACGAGTATGGTACACGTACGCACACACATGGGCACATATGGCAATTTTTAATTTTACTTATTTACATTTATGACTTTTTTATTTATTATTTTTCACATTTTTATTACCAACATTTTCATTTATATTTTTTACTTTCCGTCGCTTTATATTAAAGTTTATTTGTTCGCTGACTCGTCCGATCGGATCACCGCACTGATCACTGACCAACTCGTTCGTTGCTGCTCCACTCGCTGCGCTGTTTTGCTTTTTTTGTAATTATTTTTCCAACAAGTCAATCACAATCTTTTTTTCTTTATTGATTCTATGCAGTGGTGTATCTTTCTTCAATATCGCGGCTATTATAAAGTGGCTAGTTGGCTTTTTTTTTCTGGCCTTTCGCTTTGTGTATATTTCACTCACCTCGTTTCTTATTGATTTCGATCTTCATTTAATTTTTTATTTATTTGTAAGCTATTTTGTTTGCTTTTTCTTCCAAAAGGTTTCATATTCGAGTTCAACAGCATTTGCTAGGTGTGCAACACAGTCACAAGTTACAGAATTGCTCGCATTTGCATATTCAAATTTGAAATAGTTTGTCTGTAGATTTTGTTTGTGCGGATTAAAATTGTTAATGAATTGGAAATGCGTTGGCGCAAATTCCAGTTGGCTTAGGGTGTGTGTCAACTGAAATTATGGGCCACTTTATTTTAGTTGCTGTTTCAATAATCATCTTAATTGGTGAGGTAGCGAAAATAAACAAGTTTATTGGATTTTCACCACGTTTAATTAATAAATGACACATTAAGGGCATTGCTCCGTGAAGAAGAAACAGAGCTGACGCTGATTTAAAAAATACCCCAATGATGTAGATACTTCTAGCCCATTGTCACGATAGATAAAGTGTTCGAATCAGGAGTGTTTGATAGGATCAAAATAGGAAACATAACTGATACCAATAAAAGTACCCATAATTATGAAAGTGATCTAAGTATATTAGAAAATTTAAGGGAATTATAAAAACATAACTTGAAAATGTTCAGTTGTAACTACTTAATAGCTTAGAGTTATGCTTGTCCCGGCCAAAATCGTTATATTGAAGTAGCATTGATAATATTGAAACAATAGACCACAAATTTTCGGTACCGGGTCACTCCTTTCTACCGTGATTTGGGTTGATAGAAATGAAAATAAAAAAAGCAAATTATAGAAATCATTATATAAATATATTTTATGTAAAATACATTTTCGAAAAAAAAGAAAGGCAGAAGATTAAAAAATACCGCGGGCGAATTTGTCTCTTGGCTGAAAATACAATAAATGAGATTCTTAAAAAATGAATCTTATAAAATGTTCTATAAATCATTTTCAGATGATTCTGAATTCCACGTTTTTGATCCTTTACAAATGCAGTGAGAGAAGTGACGTCTTGTTGTTGTTGGAGCAGCATAAATCTTCACCATAAATTTTTAAGAAATGTTGCAGAAATACAGTTCTTGAACGAAATAAATCCGGCTAGTCTCGGTAATGAACTCTGGCTGGCTGGAAATTTTTTCTAAGCACTCAGGCCTATTATAGAGGGTCTTTCAAAAGACGCGCCTAGATGTTTAAATTGAAACATCACAAAATTTAGATTCTATCATGTTTTACTCTTTTTACTCAAAATGCGGCTCTTAACAATTATATGCGAAAAATGGCACCATTTAAATATCCATCGTGAGCACATCTACAGTCAAAATCTGCCAAACTGTCGAATCATATTTTCGGTGAGAACGTCGAGTCGATGTCCAAGGTTGTTCAGCAACACTTTGTGCTACAACAGCAATATTCTCAACAGAACGTCCAGTTTTTGTTGTGCCAGTCATTTTTAAATTCTCGGCAGAACCAGTGGGTTGGGGACTAGTTAGTGCCAATTCACAAGAGTTTTTTACGAGTCTTAGCAGTTTGTCGAGGAAATGAGAATGTAGCCCTGGCATTCCCAATACATCCGACCCAAACATTTGCCATCTATGTAAGTCTGGCGAAAGCTGAAGAGCGGCAGAGAAAATGCCCTATACTATTCTAATCCTCCAAACAAACCATGTAACATCCCCATGAGTTGCGTCTCGAAATTAGTCCAATTAGTAATTTTGCTACCACCCTATGAGGACTTTTTAGGAAACGCTTTGTTGTCTTTTAGGTGTCGGCACTACACCAACGGGGATTTCGTGAGCTTTATTAATTAAAGTCTTAATGCAATCGACAGTTCCAGCTAGACTAGTTTCCGTCCCAATTGGACAGTTTAACAAACGGCAGCTCTCCAATTCATCAGCAAGTTTGTTGCCTTGAACACCACAGAGTCCGGGCACCTCCATAAGTTCAAAGATCGTTGTCTTCATACCTATGGCAAGTAGTTAAGTTATTGCCCAAATACCATCCAGCTGAAGCTGGAGTCGTCGGTGTAGAGTTTTTACGGGAAGGCTCCTTCTGAAACTAGGCGATAAAATACTGAGATCAACAAACATTTCTATACATAATAATAATGCAAAGCTCAAGACAAATAACCTCAAAATCAACTATTTCCAAAGTGTGATGATATTATGCTCCCCTGATTGTATATTATTCGACAAAAATCGTTGATCAAATATAACTATTCTTTGGCTAGTAGTTCTGGCAAATGATCCCTCTCTTTGCCACCCCAAACATCTTCATCGATTATCAAGGTGCTATTAAAGCAATAATGGATGTAATGATTAGCTCGGAATGCGTACAACACTGTAGATCCAAATGGATGAGCTTTGCGCAAATAGACAGGCCATTATTTACTGGATAGGAAGGCACAAGGGAATAGAGGGAAATGAGAGAGCTGACGAGATCGTTAAGACAGGCACCCGCTTGCCTAGGATGAGTACATCAAACATATATCCCTCACTCTTCATTTTGAAGGCGGAATTAGATGAGGAACTATTTCTGGAAGCACAGTCCACTTATGTATGTATGGGTAGCATCGACCTCTTACAGGATTGCCAAAATAAAGCCACGAACTTGCTAATGAATGAAGCACGTAACTTATCCGAAGAAGAAAGGGGTACGTTAGAACACTCCCTTTGCCACTGTAATGCTCTAAACTGCGATCGGTATAATTCTCATCTGTGAAGAATATCGCTGACAAAAGTTTAAACTGTTTATTAAAACTCGCCAAGACATTTATCACGAACCCTGTTTAACACGGCTCCAAAAACCCTACGGACCCTTGTGGTCTATGTGAGATCTATGCAGATCAGCCAAATATACCTAACCTAACCTAGATCCCTCTCGGAAGTGGTATTAGATTGGGTTACAGTTGGCATAATTCTTCTTTTATACATACCGAATAGAATGACAGCCACGCCACCTCAACTTAGCGTGACGTTTCAAGCTACCAGTGCTACATTATATTGGTTATGAAATCGTAAACTGGCTAGAATTAATCACCGCAGAAACAATGTTAGCAAGTAATAATACTTCCTACAAGCATACATATTCACATACAAACTGTATGGTATGTACTATACACATACATATGTACGAATATATACATACTTATATAATTACAACAATTATACGTAAATATATAGCATGCAATTGGCCCTGCCTCGTCTAAACTTTGCTAACACAACACTTAAGAACTTAATTGCGGTGCAAATGACTTGTTCACACTAGTAATGTGCAAAGTGTTGCCAAGTGATAATGTAAAATAATAAATATGTATTTTTCGCCATCCTGGCAGACAGGCAAAAGAACTGCAGCGGAAGGGGGCTTTTTTCACTGAATAAATTTATCGAATACCTACGTGTGTGCCTTATATTTCCTGTCATGGCACAGCGTTTGCAAGTTCTTGCATAGATAATGATGTTTGCCTTTTCAATTTTGCATTAAAACTTAAGACCAATTATAAATGTGTAAAGGGTTTTCTAATAGGGCCTATTTTGATATGCTGTTGCAGTCATATTGTATCGACGATTTGGCAGGAAGGTTATCTCTTGCCACCAAAATTGTGTCATTTGATGACTCTCGAGTTTTTCTTGTGGGGCTTTCTGAAGTCGCAGGTCTTTGCCAATAAGTAGCAATAGATCGACTGCCTCCATTTAATGGCTTTTTCGATGGGTTTGCAAAAACCCAACCTGTCAACACAATTTTCCAAGACCATATTGATGGCTTCTAGCTATATCTCTCACATATTCGGCAGATAAGCGCCTGTAGGATCGGAAGGGGGTTTGAATTATTCATTAACGAGAAACGACTAAAGAAGTCTAATGGTCGAATCACAGCACTCAATCAACTGATAATACGAGTACCATACATCGTCCCGAAAGGATAGATTTGATGAGCTTTGTATCCTGGCGCTCAAAGAACGTACAAGTTCATATCAGTAAACGAAATATCGGCCGCCGTAGCCGAATGGGTTGGTGCGTGACTACCATTCGGAATCCACAGAGAGAACGTCGGTTCGAATCTCGGTGAAACACCAAAATTAAGAAAAACATTTTTCTAATAGCGGTCGCCCCTCGGCAGGCAATGGCAAACCTCCGAGGTTATTTCTGCCCTGAAAAAGCTCCTTATAAAAATATCTGCCGTTCGGAGTCGGCTTGAAACTATAGGTCCCTCCATTTGTGGAACAACATCAAGAGGTGCTCGGCCAAACACCCAAAAAGAGTGTACGCGCCAATTATATATAACGGGAGATTTTATAGTTAATAAACACTTGCTTTAAACAGCTGACGCAAGTTTCGTGTTTTGTTTCACTGTCAAACATATTTCATTTGGTCTATAATTTAACCATGAATCGTCTTACAAACGAACAACGCATGCAAATCATTGAATTTTATTATAAAAATGCGTCTTCCATTTCATGGTCAGTTTAATCGACCCACTGAAGCGGCTGTTCGAGCTATTGTGACTAAATTTAGAACCAAATTTACATTATTGGACATCAAACCACCAACACGCTTACGTAGAGTGCGAACTGAAGAAAATATCGCAGCTGTATCGACCAGTGTTAATGATGACCATCAATTATCGATTCGTCGTCGTTCGCAGCAATTGGGCCTCTGTTACTCAACAACGTGGAAAATTTTGCGAAAGGATTTAGGTGTGAAGCCTTTCAAATACAGCTGGTGAAAGAATTGAAGCCGTACGACCTACCGCAACGCAGAATTTCTGGTGAATGGGCTCTTGGAAAGTTGGCCGAAGATCCACTTTTTTATCGAAAAATTGTGTTCAGCGACGAAGCTCATTTTTGGATCAACGAGTACGTAAATAAGCAGAATTGTCGATTTTGGAGTGAAGATCAGCCAGAAGTATTGCAAGAGCTATCAATGTATCCAGAAAAGGTCACAGTTTGGTGCGGTTTATGGGCTGGAGGTATCATTGGACCGTACTTCTTCAAAGATGCTGCGAATCGTAACGTAACTGTGAATGGTGAGCATTACCGTGAAATGATATCCAACTTTTTTTTTTGCCCAAAATGCAAGAGCTTGACTTGCATGACATGTGGTTTCAGCAAACCTGTACCACATGCCACACAGCACGCGTAACAATGGACTTGTTGGGGGGCGAGTTCGGTGAAAATTTTATTTCACGTTCGGGACCTGTTAATTGGCCACCCAGATTGTGCGATATAACGTCTTTAGATTATTTTTTGTGGGGCTATGTTAAAGCTCATGTCTATTTAGACAAGCCTGCTTCAATTAACGCATTGGAAGACAACATTAAAGCATTTACCTATATGTGAGATACCGCCCGAAACATTGGAAAGAGTATGCCGAAATTTGACTAAGCGGATGGACCATTTGAAGCGCAGTCGCGGTCAACATTTGCATGAAATAATCTTCAAACATTAAATTATATGGACTGTACTATCGATTTAAATAAAAATTTCATGCATTTTTCTGAATTTTACGTGTGTTTTTTTGAAAAAATTTCCTATAGCTCTTAAAAAATCACCCTTTATATATATAGTTATCTAATTTTATTTTGAATAACTCTTTACTACAAAAATGATTTTGAATGGATTTGACGGAAGTCTTCATTTCGACCTGTCCGCCCTCCGTGGCTTGTCTGTTTGAATGCTGCAACTGTTTAGATCACAAATATCAAATATGATTCGATATAGTGATTCATTTCGTGCCACCTAGGTATGTAGGTGGGTGAAATAGTTGAAGTACCAAACTGGCACTCCCCACGAAAGCACGAAAGTGCCGTCTTGATACCATTATGAGATCTCCAACAGGCAGATATCTACAGCCAACCAGAGCTGTTGATGTAACTGAGAAGGTTGATGGGATTTAGGTTAGAGCAGTGTCCCAGGCTGCCGAAAGAAAGATTACCCAGTGACCTCAGTCGTCTGGCTGCCAAATCCGGACATTTATATAGCTACGAGTGTGGAAATTGAATGGCGCGGAGTTCCCAGGATTTTCTACGCCCTGCGTCTATTGCCTGGGGCCATCGCATTTTCGAAATACCACACGAAGAAATGGAGCTCCATCTGATCTGTGTTTTCCTGAGAAATAAGTTGTACCATTCCCTTTTAAATAAATATTCCCTTTTATAAAAAATATTACTCATAATCACATTTTTTGATTTTTAATTAATCGCTTAGAAAACACAATGTAATATAAAGAGTTATATTTTTTTGATAAATAAAATTGAAATAAAACTTATTTTTGTATTGTATTTTTCTCCTTCTAAAAAATTATGATTATTTTGCGCGTTGTTGTTTCTTTGATTATAAATATTCATTATTTTCCGAGTTTAAAATCTTTCGTCAAAAATAATGATCAATTTTTAAGTAACATTTTTTTATAGATAATAAAACTAATTTCTTTAGCGCTAATTTTTGAGAAAAAAGAAATAATTTTGACTTTTATTTATTTTTAGCAAATTGAAAAACTAAAATCGCCACACCTCAGTGTAGCCTGAAGTCAGCTCAACTCTCTTTCCCAGGATGATAGATTTACAAGGTTTGGCTATTAACTATGGTGAAAAAGAAAAATGTGAGGGGAACAACGGCTGACACGTCACAGCAGACTTGGCAGTGGGATACTGCATAATCATTTCGTATATATTCTCAGTTTTTTTGTAACAACCACATACACCTTTACGTCAGCCCTCAGAGCAAAATAACGTTTTATATTGAGCACATCTTCTCAATTCCTTTCACCATGTTTCCTAGTACCTCCACCACTATAAGTTATTTTAGTTTTGAAATCTCAATTTTGACTTTTACGCGCTCCATTTTATTTTATTATTAAAAATCAACGCGATGTTTGAGTCACTTAACACTTTATCATTATCTGAAATTCAATGGGCTATAAAACTGCATACTTGAAGTCCCTCTAAAGATACTGACTAAGACGTTCTTTCATAACACGAGATATTTAACTAAATTTCTTGATGCTTTTTTGAGTCCGAACGACTTGGCGCTGACTTTGAGTTAAACAAATAGCAAAAAAAAGGCAAAAAGTGCAAAAATCGATAGCCTTGGATGGACAAGCGCTGAGAGCCTAGGAAAAAACGAAAAGAATATTGTAGGCATGTATGTATTTGCGCATAGGTCCCTTCTTAGGCCATGCTTCCAAGCAATTGTGTGTTGCATGCAACAATGTTAAATAAGTATAATATATTGCTGATTTTTACAGTCATGCCACAAAGTATTTCTAGGTATAGAATAAGCCAACCCTACAAAGTCTCTGCTGCGCGCAGCTATGAAAATCAATTACAGGGCGTGATGCATAAAATTTTTACACAATCACTAATAAGCAAATTGTTTCGTCACAACATACATAGGTATATAGCCACCCAGCAGTGCGGGCGATAAGGTGGGCAGTCTTTAGCGGGTTGGGTGAAGGTTGAGGCAGGGCTGGAACTTACTAATTAGTGACATGAAAATACAAACAAATAAGCGGAACACAAATACATACATAAGTACATATTGCAGTATGTGTGTATATATAGGTATGTGCTTATGAGCAGCCAACTATGTTTACAGAAGCTATAAAGTGTACATTTGTGTCGAGGTTCTTGTCACGGAAAGCAGTCAACGTCCTTCTGAAGGAAATCTTTGCTTGTTTGACCCAAATTTTATTGGGTGTATTTTATATGATTGGCAACAATTATTGCACACATATTAGTTGAGGAAATTGGTGATTTAAAGGAGGAAATTAATAAAGTTAATTTTACAGTATACTTTATTATCCACTGACGTGGAGAGTAATGTGTATGCAAAAAATAAGTTTAAGAGCATTTAGAATACTCTGGAAACGAATGCTATCAAGTTAAGTTATCACGCGTTATTTTGACATCGGCAGACCAACAACTGTTTCACACTCAAAAAGTGGCAGCAATCCAGGATTTTCTAGGCGGAGGGAAATGAGTCGCTGTATGCTTGAACAATTCCTGGAAAAAATAAATTTTAATATTTCAAGAAGAGAACTTCGAAATTCCTACCTTTTTTATGAAAGTAATAACAAAACAAATTATGCCCGAAACGCGTCAATTGCTCGCGCTCTTTATGAATTCAACAGGATCTCATCTATTATTGAGTTTGATTTTTCTTTGTCTAACTCAGAGAGAACGTGATTCGAATCTTGGTGAAACACCAAAATTAAGAAACAATTTTTTCTCATAGCGGTCGCCCTGCGGCAGGCAATGGCAAACCTCCGAGTGTATTTCTGCCGTTCGGAGTTGGCTTGAAACTGTAGGTCTCTCCATTTGTGGAACAACATCAAAACACACGCCACAAAATAGGAGGAGGAGCTCGGAAAACACCTAAAAAGGGTGTACGCGCCAATTTTATTTATTTATATATATAATGTTGTTTTTATTAACCTTTTGGAATCTTGTAAATAATTTTTTTCCCGTCTTAGTCTGTAAGAATTTGTTGTTCATAATAAATATTGAAAACTTGCTTCCCAAGCGAGTGCTGTATTGTCAAACTATCATCTCGGCATTTGATGATAGGAAAATCCTCACGTGATTGTTCAGAAGCCAACGTATCTGCGGACAGTGATAGTTTGGTGCCGACTTTCGAGTGGTGGAATTATGGGCATTTTTTTAAAACTGCAAATGCCATTTCGTTATTCAGCCATAACAGCCATAAGTACCGATTTTTATGAGTTGAAGTTGTCCATATTGAACTTGGACGATATTTGGCTTTAGGAGGATAATGATCAAAATCCCCAGTAAGCGATTTCTGCCATCAACTATCTTGCTGATGTCAATTGGCCACCTCGAAGCTGCGATTAGATCCAGATATATTTTTTCCTTGGTGATTGTCGCTAAATATCGATGTTTTGCGAATAATCCAGTAACTATAAACGGTGAAAAGATTTTTAGAAGTGTTCTGTTTAGCAGACCGTTATTCGACACTGAGCGACTTTGACCGAATCAGTTGATGGGCTGACGAAACAAGTGATGTATTTGCAAAAAAACTAAAATTGTGTTGGTGATAAACGGAAAAAATCAAACAATGACATTTCGTTGCCATCTGAACACGAGTGATTGGACGAGTATGTGAATAAATGTGAAATTATCGTGCAGAATTCGGCTACCGAATCTCCCAGTCGAAGTTCCCCTTAAAATTTTCTTTTTCACCATAGTTAAAGAACAAACCTTGTAAATCTATCATCCTTCGAAGGGCGCACAATTCCCAACTTGGTTTTGGAAAATTGGGTTGAAGGGTTTTATGTACATTTATTGTATGTATCCCTTATGATAAAGTGAAAGTTTTTGAAAAATATTGAGAGCTGTATTTTATAGAATTTTTTAAAAGGAAACAGTCGTTGACTACCCGTCACAAACCCTTTACCCATTTTAATTGTTCAAATCGGATTGGCACACTCAAAATGGATAATTTATATGAACTAATACCTTCTTTGGCCACCTGGTTATAGAGTCCTAGTGTGGTCTACAACATTTCTGGAACAAGTGCTATTCGACAAAAAAGTTTTTACTGTCGATGGAAAAATCTATTTGATTACTTCACGTAAGATTACCGTTAAAAATTTATTTTGAGGAAGATTTTTTTGTCGCAATAAGAAGTTCTTGTCACCAAACCAGAGATCGACTCTAGGCGATGTCGGAGGTCAAATATACATAAATATACAGAGTCTTTCAAAAGATGCGCCTAGATGTTGTTTTAAAATAAAACATGTAACAATTTAGATTATTTAAGCTTTTAACTATTCTGATTGAAAATCCGGCTTTTAACAATTATACAATATGAAAAACGACATCATTTAAATGCCCACCATGAGCACGTTTACAAGTGAAATCTGCCAAACAGTTGATTCATGAATGCACAATTGTTGAGAACGTCGAGACATCGGAAGGTTGTTGAAAGATTGTTGAAGGTTGTACAGCAACATTTTTAACAATGACAGCAAAATTTTCAACACGGATGTCCAGGTTTGGTGTGGCAGTCCTTTTTTTTTCTTCAACAAATGAAATCACGAATTCTTAAAGATCGACTATTTCCATAACAAGTTTCAAGAATTTTAACGCGTTGTCTTATCCTGCAAAATTGCACACCTATCTACTTGACAAATGTCAAGGATGACAAAAAAGGTACCGTCAATGAATTATTCACTACTGATATCTAAGATACCTTTTATATATCGCTAACCTATGCTTGGTGTCAAGATTATCGAATTTCATTATAAGCTTTTCGACAGCACAGCGTCCCACTGCACTGGGTCTCGGGAAATAGTGGCATTAAAGGGAGCAGACGAATGTATAAACAAGTCCAAAACAGTACTTGGAAATTCGAGTTCCAGTATAAAAGCCCTAATGGCTTTGTTGGCTTCACAAGTTGAATTTGAAATTGAAGTCTAGAGTAGCTACTAACCACAGGTGCTGTATCGCGTTCACTTTAGCCAACACTCGAAGAATGAAGAATTCGAATTTCAAAAACGAAATACGGTTTCCGCAGGAATAATAATGGAATAATAGACTAATGGCTATATGGACATCATGCCCCCGAGTTTCGTAAAATGATTTTTGTAGATGCTGTAAAAGTGTGAAAGAGATTAAAGTTAGATTTCGATTTCTGTGGAGCTACTTCTGAGAGGGCGTTAACAGTATGGACTGATTGGTTTTCCCATAAAAACATGTAAGGGCCAGAATAAAAAAGCTCCTTCCTTTTAACGCTTTCAGGATTCCAGAATTTTGTAATATCTAATAGCAATTGTAACTATTGTAAGAGCTTTCTAATCTCGAAAGGGATAAGAGTGTAAAGGCGGTTCGATTTAGAGCAAATCTTCAACAGCAAAACTTTGAAAACTCTATAGCAGTGTTTGTGCCAAATATTACATAAATAAAATGATCACATTTATCTTAAACAGATTGATGACATATGCGCAGATTATTCCAGCCATACGGCAGTATGGCAAATGTTTACACCCAGTGGATTAGGCGGTTAGAATTTGCTCGCTTTAATAGACGCCTGCCATAACAGATGACAAAAATGCACATCTCAGCCTGTTAGTTAATGGGCTGAACCAAACAGCTACAGAAACAACTTGGTGACGATGGGAGCTCTGGCGTCATTGTAATAAAATTTATCGAAAAAGTTGAGCCAAGAGTAATACCCTGAATCCATTAAGCGGGCACAATAAATCTTTCAGGTCGCAGTGCTAAATCCCCTCATAATAATAACAATAATGAGCAATTTTTGATGTAAATGAAAATACTAGCAGAGAAATTATCAAAATGTGTCATTATGACGCCTTCGAAAATAATAATGGATTGCATTTACACACATTCTTCCACACTTATTTACTGAAGGGAGTTTTTGGTAGAGCTTGAGAACTTAAAATTATAATACTAAACAGAAATATTGTTGGAATGCATTTTTTTATTATAATCTGTGGATAATTTCATGGCATTTATTTTTTGAATTTACCAAAAACTGAGAATTTACCACAGATAAGAATATTTGGTTCAGTAAAGGAAGCTGATGGGACTTATAGAATAGAATAACAACGAAATCGAACAACTGATAACGGTTCAAAATATTGTGTACTTTGCTAAGGCGCCGAGGTTACGATAGTCTAGGCATCTACTCAGAATGGACGAAAACAGCATAACGAAACAGACCTTCAACTCTTGTATGATGGGCAATAGAAAACGCGGAAGATCCCCAAAAAGATAGATTGATGATATCCAAGAAGACCTTATCCTCAAATGTCGTTGATGTTTAGTTGATTCGTTTTTGGAAAGAAAAACTCAGTCAACATGGCTCGATAGTGCCCGCCACTCACCGTAACGGAGGAGCTGCTCATTTCGAAAGAAATTCGGTCCTTATTTCTTGACGTCAGTGCACTACGAACACATTTTTTTTTTAAGTAAATTTCCACAGTTTGGAAGCGTTAAACGTTTCATGATGACCTGTCAAACCTTACTGAACACAGAAAAACACCCGATCCTTGTTGCATACAAAATATTAACTCATTCACCACGCCAAACTAGCAATGTTGTTAAGTGTGCACTTCCCCAGAATCGTTGACAAAGAACTTTAAAGCACATTAAAGTACCTCAACAAAAAATAGAAAAAAAACGCAACACCTCTCTTTTGTACCTCCACCACTTCACAGCGATTGCTTGCACTTTGCCTCATATTTTATGCACATAATAGCGTTTTATTTATGATTATCTACAACTTGAGTACTTCACCCACGTCGACGGATAAGAAAAAGCAGGAACGACAGTAAGCACTTCAAAAGTGCATAAAATAGATGAGAAGAAATAAACAAAATCGGGCGTGCGTGCTACTGAATAAGAATTAACTATTTTAATTTGAATAACAAATGATAGAAGAAAAAAGATGAGATTTCATTACCAAAAAAATAGAAAAAAATTAAAAATATGCCACCAAGGCAGGCATTATTACTAGTGATAGTGCAGACAAAATACCGCCACTCTTTCCACTTGGATATGGAAACATTCAAGTCGATATTCATCATAAGTAGCGGTGGCTTAAGTGTGAATGCTTATTGCGAAGGGTAACGCGTACCTCATCCAGACCATTCACTTTGAATCTAATGCACTTTATGTCGATTGGTTGATTGCACCGGGCAGTGGCTTAACAGCTGTCACGTGTGAACATTGAGGTTCAGCCATGAACTGTGAGTCCGCATAGAAATTGCGAGAATCAGCTGAAGAAATAGTGAAAGTTGTGTGCTCTCTTCAATTACTTTTTATTATCTTAGATTCGTTCATAAATACATTTTGCTGCAAGGAACGCGTAAGTTACAAAATAGAGCTGTAAAACCAGAGGAATCAGCTCGAATCCCGATATGTTGAATTAAACGAAAGCCTTGGCACGATTTCGTATAATTTCGTTTATTTAAATAAAATATAATCCAAAATCGTTTTAGAAACATAAACTTTTAGTTTGCTGATCAAAAATGGTTTCATATATCGTACTGTTGCCAACAGAGTATATAGAGGCATGTGCTAGTTTCAGGTTCTACTCAAGATGCACTTTAGTAGATTACAGATTTTCTGCGAGCTAAAGGAACGTATAACCAAGACAGCTTGGCTTAATAGCCATCTACATTTTTCGTATATTCGTATATCTTTAACCAAAACGTAGCATCATCAACAATTCACTGTGTACCTTTTGTTTGGCGGATGAGAACTGCTCAGCGCATTTTTCCTACCGATGTCTGGTTTTGCCAGTCTTTGGGTACATTTTTGGGTCGTTTGTACTGAGAGTGAACGAGCTACGTTCTCTTTCCATCGACAAACTGCTAAGATACTTTAAAAAATTTGGTAAATTTGCAGAGGAGTAATGAATCACCACTTCATCTATCTCTTCCTATCCTTTAATGCCTCTCTCTTGACATGTGCAATGGTCCAATAAAAATATATTTGATATTCCAGATAACATAATTTTAATTTTCTGGATATTAATATTAAAAATAAATGTGTCGGCGCTGTGCCAAAATGACATCGAAAGCTCTTTTAAACGGATAAACGCCACGATATGGGCATTAATCGGATATTAGATTCATATACATAAGTCCATTTTCGTACCCTGTATCTACTTATATACAGGCAAACGTCATGCAATCGAGAACCGCTTTCCCCTAAGTTTCTGAACATAAGTAAATTATCTTCTTTTTATTGGAAATATACATAAGAGAGGCCAGAGGCTCTGTCTGCTCGGAATTGCCCACCTTCGCGACCTACATTTACTGCGTGCACAATTTCAGCGCGAAGAAAGGCAACAATAGGAAATCTAAGACAGTCGAAACTTTTTGGATATCCGTTCATAGTGGCGAAATTAGGTTGCTAATCGACCACTGTAGATTGTGGGTTTTACTAAATGGCTCTGGTACTTGCATCCCGAGTTGGAATCATTCAGCCCCCAAAATGGCTGTAGCTTTGTGCTATCTATCTAAGCAGGAGAAACAATACGGAACATTTTTCTTTGATGTCGAGATATTTAAGAAAACTGTATTTATGAACGATATGATGCATATTCACACACCACAATTAAGTCCCTTAAACAGTAAGCAGTAGAAAAGTTCAGCGAATTGCCTACGCAGTTGGGTTGAAAAGTTATAGAGCAGCCAGAAAGCTATTCATTTCCGAGAAAAGTCGCGAATCTCACCAAAATTTGCTCGGGATCATCTCGTCTGGACATTGTAGAACTAGAACACGGGCCTATTTTCTGATGAATGAAAGTTTAACTTGAAAACCTCTGTTAAGGGACTATCAAGAGGAAGGAACATTATGGTATAGGACTACTCTTCCGAGTATGACATTGGACCTGTCATGGGGCCGAGTATCAACGGCATAATTAACAAATTTTTGTATAAGGACAACATACAAAATTTGATGCATCTCTACGCAAAATGGAACATGCTTCTTTCCTGGTCACTCCAAAATGACAATGAACCTAAATATACATCAATACGTATATTAAACTGAATCAGTATGAAGAATATCAATATTTTGAAGCTCACCAGAGCTCAACCTGATTGAGAATTTCTGGGAGATAGTTTACAAGTAATTAATAATAATATATTATATGATTCGCCTTGATTTTTTATATAAATAGAGTTTTTTATGAGGAGCTTTTTCATGGCAGAAATATACTCGAGGGTTCTCTATTACCGAAAAATTTTTCATTTAGTTTTTCGTGCCCGACGATTTGAACCCATTCGACAAATAAATAAGTAATTTAAATAAAAGGCGCTCTTAATGGGACACCCTATCGTGCGCATATGTAAGTATGCACATTATGTATATGTCTTCCGCATATTGTGCATGGATCTACGGACCCCAAGCTATTTGGTTGGCCGCTCAGTGTAGCTGCTTCTGTGCTGCCCAAACACCTTACGCTTAACCATAGAATCAGCTCTGATAATTGATTTTCCTTGTAAAGTTCTTAAATTTTCCAAAGAACTCCAAAGTACACTTCAAACAAAGCAACCTTGCTGTGGCGGCACACCAGCGGCAGTGGCAGTCTTGGAAAATATAATAATACAAAAACCCTCCAAATATAAAAGCGTGAAAAAAAAGAAGTAACAGTGAAAAAGTAAGTGCTAAAAGGAGCTAAGTTGTGCCGATTGTTGAGCGAAGGGCAGAGGTGTTATCGAAGCGGCAAAGTTAAGGCAGTCATAAATGTGCAGTAGCAAATAAGTAGCTTTTAGGCTACTGTGCAGAGGCACATACACACACATGTTCCAGTTTACGGCAAGTCATTGAGAATGCCATATTGTTGGTCGGCAGTGCAAGTATTTGCACCAATAACTGTTGGCCGCCAAAGATCTTGTGTTTGTACCGACTGATGGACGGTGGCTGATGGCTGTTGACTATTATCGCTATACATGTCGTCATTTTCCAAGTTGTATAAATGTGGAATGACATACGGTCGATCGCTTACAATTCCCAGTCGGTCACTCACTCACTCACTTCACTTCGCGTGCTTAAAGCATTCGCTACAGTGAGCGTATCAACCATTAAGTGTGGTATTAAAACGCTTTACTACACCAAAATTATACATTTAGAGTACACTGCACAAAACAGACGCCGGCGCAGTTAGTGCATGCGAGGCAGAGATGGAGAGAGTGCTGGAAGAAGCTAAAAGAATTTCGTCAGAACTGAAAACACATAAAAACAATCTCGAATGACTGCTACAATTTTATATTATCTTAAGAGTTGCTAAGTTGGTGCTCACTATTAAATTGCAATGCGGAAAATAATACAATATAACGAAAACACTTACCTCAATTACTATTTGAAACTAAAGAAGCGGCGACCATAAAGCAGGAAAATAACTGTGGCTATTGAGAAGTAAACGGTTAATGTTTCTGAAAAACGTATTTGGTGAAATGTGTAGAATGAGTGAGGTTGGTTGCACTGGATTTTATTACTATCAGAACCCTAAAATTTTCAACAAGTTTAGAAAATATACTACTAAGAAACACCATGGACTACCATTCGATAGTGGGCACGAAACACCAAAATGCTATGGAAGATTTTTGTCCAATAGTGACAATAGTGTGATTGTATTTCTGCCATGAAAAAGCTCCTAACAAAAATCATTTTCCGTTTGAAGGCGGCATAAACTGTAGGTGCCTCCACTTGTGGCAAATTATCAAGACGCACACCACAAATTGAAGAATGAAGGTAGTCACACACCGATCCCTTCAGCTAAGGCGCCCATCTCTAAGCTTGATTAAACTTCATTTATTTGGACGCCTCAACATGAATTTGTCATTGATAAAATCGAGCGCATCCAAAAGTTCTTCCTTAAATATGCTCTTAGTTCTCGTAAAGATTCTGATCTTATCATATTTTCCTTTATTTCCTATTGGAGCATAGGACCTCAATATAGCTGTTAAACCCGGCCCTGTTCTTGGCTAGAGATTTTAATTTGTTCCATGATTTATCGCATTTACCGATTAATTTTTTAACGTATTTCTGCATGTAGTCTTAGGACATCCCCTCTTACGGCTTCCTTGGGGGTTCCAATCAAGAGCTTTTCGGCAGACTTCTGTGGCGTCTTTTAAGAGTATGTGGCCTATCCACCTATTGTACCCCATTTTCGTAATTGGGTAGAGTTGGCTATTAGTTTCAAGTTGAATTTTTTTTATAAATCCTCATTGCTGATGACGTGTCGATAACCAAATTTTTCTGGTTGGATGGCCAGTCTCGCATCCATAGAACAGTACTTTAATTTTGGAACAGAATAAGATAGCTTCATTTTGGGTTGGAAGGATATTCCTTGTTTTTCTACGTCGGCAAGGAATTCCACTGAAGCTCGCAGCTCTAGTTTCTATGACTCTTACAGGAACAGTGTCCAACGTGATGGTGCTAGAAAACATCTTACCTTTTCAATGCTCTCACGGGTGTTAAGCAAGGTGGCACACTGCCAACGCCATCGAACCGGCTCGTCTATTTCCTCAGAAAGCTTAAAAAAGTTAGAATACAATTTTATATTAAAGATAAAACCATTGCCGTTGAGTTTCGGCGAATAACGCAGATTATACACCAATAAGTTTGGATGAGTTCTGCAAGGACATTAACTTAATTGTAAATTACACAGGCCAACAACCAAAAAACTTTTTCGATAATTTTAACTAAGGTCTTAAGGTTTTTTTATGCTGACAACGAATATGACCTTGAAAATGCTCCAGCACGTCAGGATTTTTGGCAATTTGAGGTTAAAAAGTCAAAAAATGCAGATTTTGGCCATTTTTTTAATTTTTTTTTGGGCAAGGTAAAGTTTTTTTTTAATTTTCCACAACGACATCGCAAAGTACTAGTCTTCAGCTTTAAAATCCATTTTTAAAAATATTTTTGCGATTAATATAAAAAAAGTTATACTATTTATGGAGCATTTTCAAGGTCATATTCGTTGTCAGCATAAAAAAACCTTCAAGAAACACCCATATCCGTTTTAAAAGCTGTGAAAAAGCGAGATTTTGTTGGCCTGTGTTATTCAAAAGATTTCCTTGGCTAGGACAAGTCTTCCTAATTGATCCATAGGCTGTAGTTCGAATGTTCTGATGCAGTATCTCTCTCTCTTCGCATTGAAAATACTACAAATGAAAAGGTAGTTGCCCTCGAGTGGGATTGCCGACACCACGAAAGAGTGACAGACGGATTTTACTTAAGCTTATAAAATTCGGAAATTGCTGCTTTAACGAAAAAAAAAAAAGATTTTTTTTTGCGATATCAGCCAAAAAGGAACCGAAGTTTTTTTAAAGCGATGCCTGATTTTCGTATTGTCTAAATATGGTTTTTACCTAAAAGGATTTGCTAGCATCAGTTAGATTTGCAACAAAACGGATGCGAGCAGCAATGAAAAGTAGTTTGACAAGAAAATTAATAAAACAACAACTGAAATAACAGCAACAACAAGACACAAGCACAAACAAGATAGATGAACCTAAATACAACCAGCGAAAATAGTAGTATCGTCCGGAGAGAGCAGAGTAGAGGTAAGAAAAGATGTAAGAGCAAACTACAACAAACAACTAGAGAGTAAGGGATATGCAAACAACAACAAACTGTGCATTTGAAAAGAAAACGGAAATCAATTTGTACCAGAAATCAATTTGATTACTATCCAATCGGAGCAAAAAGTCAACAGATCCACAAAAGCAAATTTAATGCCAAAGCAGTAAAAATAACTCTGACTCTTAAGGGCATTCGATGCGCTGGGTACGAGGCGCTGTTATTGAAATACTGAATCACTGAACGTCTGAACCTTTTTAACTTTTCTTTGTGCAATGAAAAAGTGTCATAAAAAAGCGATATAAAATCGCAACAAAATAAAGAAAACAACCGATTGCAACGAGTGGAGTGTGAAGTCTAAGAAAGCAAGCAAGAAAGAAAGATTTGTGAAAACTGTAGTATTTAAAAAGTAAGAGAGAGAATGGAGATGGTAATGAGATAGGTGAATATTAACTGCACATAAGCACGGATACAAATGCAATGCCACTACCAGCTGGTCGGTGCAGTTTTGCGGCAATGGATGTGAATCGTGAATGGAAAGTGCGCGTGCGCGCCAACTCTTTACTGGCAACAAAGTAGGAAAGGAAAACAAACTGAGGAGAGCTTGCGCCGGTAGTGCAATAATGAAGATAGGTAGTGAGAGGTGATTTTGTTTTTGTTGTTGATTCTTAATTTTTTATTAGTATTTTTTTTTTTTTTGCTCATATCGAGTATAATTAAGTATAATCACTAACCAAAGTACAGGCAGCAACTAAGTAAGCAGCATAATAGAAAAAGAAATTGAAAGAAATTGCTTTGGTGTTACTGATTATTTTAACGCTTTTGTTACTGTTTTTCTTATTGTATAAAAAGGGGATTCACTAAAGCAAATCCAGTACGCGCGCCTTTGCTGTAATTATAGTTACTAAACTGCGAGATTAGTTTGTGTGGGTTGCAAACATTCAAAGGCAACCGGGTGGATGGTGAGGGGAAAGGTGAAATATAATATAAACACAACACAATACGTAGGTAGGCACTAGAATAAATTGCAAAGTATAACCCTTTCGCGAAGAAACTGAAATCGAAAAACCTAAATAGCCGAAAGCTGGCAATTTAAACAAACTATTAAAACTAATTTCTATATTTTTTAAGCTACCCTAATCTACCGGTTATCAACGCATCATATAGGGTGGGCTATGTAAAATTTGCTTTTTGAATCGGCTAAAAAAAAAAACTAATCAATATTTTTTCAAACTAGTTTTTTTATTTTGAAGACTGAACATTGTCATTTATGAATGAAAAATAATATCGTTCAAATGACTGCCACGACTGGCTTTACAGTAGGCCATTCGATCAACCCAATTTTTAAGCACATTTTCATGAATGGCAACTTCGATTTCGTGTTTTAAAGCATCAATCGTCTCTGGATGGTTCGCATAGCATTTGTCCTTAACGGCTCCCCACAAAAAATAGTCCAACGGGCTTAAATCACAGCTCCGAGGCGGCCAATTGATATCAGAATTTCGGCTGATTATTCGGTTTTCAAAAACGGTAGCCAAAAGTTCGAGTGTAACTTTGGCAGTGTGACAAGTTGCACCGTCCTGTTGAAACCAAATTTCGTCCATGTCATCCTCTTCAATTTTTGGAAACAACTCGTTGAGCACGTCACGGTAACGCTCGCCATTTACTGTAGCCGCGGGTCCGCGCTCATTTTCGAAAAAAAATGGCCTGATGATGCCGCCAGACCAAAAATCGCACCAAAAAGTGACTCGTTGTGGATGCTTTTTCTTCTCTACAGTAACGTTTGGATTTTCTGAGCCCCAAATCCGACAATTTTGCTTATTGACGTCGCCACCGATGTGAAAATCAGAAAAGAAAAAGAAGACTCACCACTTTGGAAATAGGATTTCAATATTTCCCAATTTTGTTCAAGCGTATAGCGTCCCATTTCGTAAATGTCAAACCTTTAAGTAAATTATGAACACATTTGACATGCCATTTGTGTTACCATTCTCAAAAAAATAGGTGGCTCAAAAAGCAAACGCTATTTGGCCCACCCTGTAGTCAAGATAAGGTCGACTCTAAATAAGTTAAAACATAATTGAATTGAAGGTGCAATTGATCTTAGTCATAGTAAAGTTGGAGTAGATTTTTGCTCAAAACTTAAATTAATTTTTTAGGTTTGTACATTCAATTTTATTTTTGTTTCATCTGAATATTTTAAAGCCATTTTGAAAATATTGAACAAGATTTTCTAATCACGATGAAGAGAATAATAAGGTGGCGCCTATCGTTGAACTGTTACTCTGCTCTCAGCGAATTCGGCAATACAGGTATCAGTTGATTTTCGTGATGCCAGCCTAGTGCAATTGATGATCAGTGTGGCCAGATTGCCATTTTCGTAACTTGATTTGGCATATTTTTTGTTATCTAGCCTGAGAGTTTCAGTTGCTTCTTCTTAACATTTTTCTAGTCTCTTCTAATTAAAATGTGATGTTATAGTTATGTAAAACAAAATTTTTTTTAAATAGTTGAACAATTCACTCAGTTCTATTTAGCATTACTTTTTATTTATTATCTGTCGATTGCGATTATAGTTGGTGTTGGTTATTATTCGGGTGTTATTTTTATGTGACATTTCTTTGCTTTATTTCAATTTTTTCAAGTTTTTCCGCCTTGTTCTCCTTCGAGACTATAACAATATTAAAAATGAACTAGCGCACTACAAAACATAGTTGTACGTTCTACGGAGACCAGCCTTCCTGTGTTTTTAGGCCAGTACTATTTTTCAAAAGTCTGTCCGGCGTAATTTTCAAAACAGAAAATCCTTAATTTATATTGTTTTTTCAAATATTTTGCCTTTGTCCGGAGTTTTATTCAATATTTTAAGATTTACGGTGCTAGTACTTTGCTGATTAAAATATAAGTAGTTGTCGTCAGTAAAGAGCTGAAGTTAGATTAATATCAAATTCCTATGTAGATACTCCATCTAAAGTGTTTGCCAGAGATCCTTCTCTAATTCGCGGTGTGCGTTTTGATGCCTTTCTGCATATGGCAGTTTACGCTGTTTTTCAAACGTAAACGGGTATTCGAAGGCACAAAATATAATACATTCGGTGGTTTGCCAGTACCTGAGGTGTGGCGATCTCAATCATTTGATACTTCATCGAACCTGGCAGCAATTGAATGATAGTCACCCTTAAAATAACTCTGCGACGTCGGCAGCTGAACTGCAGTAAGAGTGGGAAGAGATTTTTTTTGTTTGTTTATTTTTTAATTTCTCAAATAATGTCTACTTTTAGATGACCTTTTTAAGAAGAGCTAAAGAATTACTATAAAAAAACATCTCTCTGGACATAGGTCGGAAATAAAGGCTCTCCAACGATTTCTGTCGGCCGCTACATGTCTAATTTCGTTCCAGGTGGTGGTGTGTGAGCTCTCATTTAGGACTGTGAGCATCCAAGCTTGTCGTGGGCTTATTTGTGGGTTCCATTGAAAAGCCCTTTGGCAGCATTGTCGTCTTCTCTACGGCAAACTATCAGTGAGCGAAAGAAGGTCAGCATTAGAGACTGTTCTTGGAAAAAGAAGAAGAAGCAATTTACACTAGTTGTTTCAGGGGCCATGAAAACACCTCAAAATTGAAATATTTTTTTAAATAAAAAAGCAAAAATATTTATTTATTTCATACGAATACACAGTCTGTTAAATCATTAAAAACTCATTCAATCATTCCTAATGATGAAGTAGAAATTTCAAATAATCTATGAATTACATAAATAAATTATTTAACCGATCATGCAAACGAGCCGCTTATAAGGTACCTGGGCTAAAGCGTCGGCCTTTTTGGCCTAAGAAATTTTTAATAATTTAAATTCTTCTAAATTAGTTAGATAATTTAATATTGATATTTAATGCGTCTTTTCATTTTAAAGTTATTGTTATTTTTGAGGTTTTAAATATTTAATTTTTCTTAGGACATAATTCTTTTTGGCATTTGTGAAGGGAAATCAAAAGATGAGATTAAATAATAATAAAAATAGGGATTAAATATTAATTTTCAAAGCGTAGGCGGCAGGGGTGAAATAAAAATACATCAAAAATAGGTTCCTTTTTTTTGACCATGGAACAAATTTAGAGGGAAGAAAAAAACTGCTTTATAAATATCCTAAGGTAGCCTTAAAATGAAATTGCTAGTGTTTAAAGCTTGTATACATTTTAATATAATCGAATGGCATAAAGTGAATGATTTGCTTCATAACAATTCAGACCATCCCTCTTCAATACTAAATGTTCGATAAACTATACTGGATACTAAAGCACCGATACAAACAACGAAGAAATCATAATTTCCATTGGCGCTTTTCTTTATGACTGTAGTTCTATAGATTCCTGATATATGCGCAATGGATAGATGAAACTATTATGACCGTTTTTATCATTTCAGCATTCGATTGCATCACAGAAGTAAGAGGGTCCCATTTATTATTAATTGTGTGATAATTAAAGTATTCATAGGATGGGCTACACATTCAACAAATTAAGACTCGACAAATGTACATTAAGAGTAACACAAAATACTATTTCGACTCCAAATACATAGCACAGGTAACTCAATGGACCCTAGAGGTCTAAGTGAGATCTTTTCACAGAACAGGCAGCACTACTCAACCTAACCTAACCATCCTAAAGCGAGATTGTGTTATCCACAAACATGTTTCATTCCATGCCTCGCGGCGTACCTAGACGCACTCTAAATGCACTGCGTAATACGGCAGCCACGTAAATTAATTTTAGATCATTTCGAGTTGACCGGTGAGTGTAGCTCTTTCTACATCTCAAACTAATCCAACTACCATCAATCATCCTAGAAACCTGCCGACTCCCCTAATTTTTATTAACTAAAGGTAAAACGGGTTGATTGTTTTGCCGTCCTTTTCAAGCGATGTGAGTAACCTCCTCATTTCGGGAAGGCGCTTAAAAGCAAACCAGGATTGAGCACAAAACAACGCTGCCAGCAGACTTCGGATTAAAGAGGAAACAAAATATAAGAAGAAATATATAAAACATTAAGAATAATAAATTGAAAAACAAAACAAAAAACAATGTTTAGCTACTACAAGTTTTGGTGGCAATGTAATATTAAAAGTGCTCCCAAACCAAATTCAGTTTCAAAGAGAGGGAAGGAGGGGAGGAAGGGGGTGGCACAACGCAGCTGAACTAGACTGAGTTTGTGACTGCCACACTCGCGTCTATTCTGTGCTTTCCTGCTGTAAGCAATAGGGGGCGAACGCAATAGCTGCCAATCCGTTGCTATTCACTGCTTCACCCAATAACAATAACAACAATGCAATATCTTCATGCCCGTCCACGCTGTTCTTGTGCACAGTTTTGCTTTCAGCTTTGTTGTATTTTTTTTTTTTTAATTTTCTTGTCGAACGTCAGAACCCGTTTTACAGGCGATTGCTGTACAGCAAAGTGCTGCGCGGCGAAAAGTTGTAGAGTTGGTGCGGCCGCCGATTGGCACAGTGGCTGGATGGAGTCTGACTGGTTTAGTTACGGGGAGAGTAGCTTTCAAGAGTTGTTTTTTTTCAGCTCTTTTTAGTATATTTATTTTTTTCCTTTTGCTTGGTTTTGTATAGGTAGTACATTCAGTTCACCGTCTACGTCACCGTCACCGCAGCCACCAACAGCTTATCTCCTGCCGTCAGCCAGTTCATCGTTTTGTTTGCCAACTTCGACGAGTTAAATGCAAAAAACGTGTTTTCAATTCAATACCAGGCCCATGAAATTTTACGCACGACTTGTACTACTACTGTCGGCAATAAACATTGCAAAAGTACTCGTATGAAAAAAATTAAACAACAACTCAAAAGCCTTTTGTATAAGTAGAAACTTGGCATACATTAAATCTTCAATACGCTTTCGATGACGCTCAATGCAGTAGCAATGCAACAACACAAATAAAGTATTAATGAAAAGCGATGCAACAGACATTTTCGTATATGAATGGGCGTGGAGCAAGAGGCTAAATGGTAAGAGGAAGCACCAGTAGCAGCGGAACACGAGAGCAGAGCAGAGGTTGGGCGGAAAGAAAAAAAAAGAAAAAAGTGAAGTGGAGTAGAGCGCAGCAGAGAAGTGGAGTGAGTTCAAGTGATGTGAAGTGAAGCGGAGTAGAGTGGAGTGCAGTGGTGTATGCTGAAGTACGCTGAGGTGGCATAGATGAGGTCGACTTAGTCGTCGCGGAGTCGCGTTGTCAACAACCAACACCCGAGCGGAATCTAACAAAATTTCGCTTGAGTCATGCGCCACAGATATTGAAATCAAAAATGTAGACTTTTGTCGCAATGCTTGCTCGTTGCATTTCAACGTGATGTGCAGTCGTCGCACTTCGAGTGGAGTAGTACTGGCCGGAGCGGACGTATTGGTGGCAGACGCGTGCCAAATCACTGCTTGCTTTATAATGTTACAAATACTTCTTTACGAGTACATTTTAGCATTCCGTTTCAGCTATTGATACGACTGTAGTGCCGTAAAAATTACGCTTTTATACATTTGTTTGCTTCATATCAGCTATGCACATTTTCGAAATGAGTATTGTAAAGGGATGCCGAGGCGCAAAGAGTTGTTGCAAACTAAGGGCTTCTGCAACGCCAGATCATACATTCACATATATACGCATGTAGCTGTGTGCTGATAAGCATTTGGTGCTGGTTAAACCGCTAATGAAATTCGAGGCATTAGTTGCTACTTGGAATACATTTCCGACTTGTTAAATATAATATGTTAAATAAATGTGGGTGTGAATACATATGCATGCACTCGTGCATATGTATGTATGTAATATAGGTAACGATAAAAAATTAGGTTTGGGTTGCTCTTAAGAATATTTGAAGTTATCACATGTTCGACTTTCCTATTAAAATTGTAAAGAATAAATAGTTTTGTTGTATAATTGTATTGTATGTATGTAATTGCTGTATCAGATCATTTCAAAATTTTATGCCGGGTCAAGCAAAGTGATACTTTATTCACGTCGGTCTTCAACTTGTTATTGCATTTTGCTATAAAAAAGGAAGTCAAATCGGAGAACCTTTTCAGTAGATCAAGCCTAACAGTCGCGTACGTCGACGACATAGCTATTCTAGCTCGCAATAAAAATACCTTTCCGAAAATAAATGAAAGTAAAATGAAGTACCTGAAGCTTTGACGATGCGAAAGGAAACGCCTATCGGAAAATATAACAATTTAAAGCTATTGTTTCGACAATTCAAATACTTCGGTGTTTTAGTAAAAAAATTATAAAATGCACGACACAAACAAGGACGACTTGTGACCTTAAATAAAACATTCTTTGCCAATATATAGTAAATCATCTAGAATCAAGAGTTCTCGTACGCAGGTGCACGCTGCACATTTATCAAGCAATAATACGCCCCGATCTTATTTATAGATGCAAATAATGGACACTAGTCATAAAAAATACCTGCCGTTCGGAGTCGGCTTCAAACTGTAGGCCCCTCCATTTGTGGATCAACATCAAGACGCATACCACCCCGGGAAAGTGATGACACATATATAATACGATACAACGACGAATTGTTATCCTTATGCAAAGGAGAAGATGACATTAAATTACAAAGCATACGTTTGTTGGATCATATTGAACGCATGACCAATGGTCACCCGCTAAAAACCTTTACCACTTTTAATCCGCTGGTTTCGAAAGCACGAGGTCACCTAAACGCGCACTGGCTAGACGAAGTCATCATTGACCTGAAAAAGATGCACGTAAGCAATTGGAGGAAAATTTTGAATGAACCTACAGCTTACCTCGAACTATAACGCAGCGCGATGATGGTAATGGTTGTACGGGTTAGGCTAAGGCCTTTATGGACTGCGGCCAGATTGATCTATTGTGCGCCCCTAAGTGCTTAATTTTATTTATTTAGTATTGCAAGCAATTGAGCCAGCACCTTAGGAGAGAGCATTTGTAAGTCTTCATTCTCTAGTAGGTACGAGCCCAGGATTCTGTGTCCTCTGTAACCTAATGCTTCACAGTTGGTTGCTCTTCATTACAGCAAAGCCTGAATAAACTATTGTATTGAAATGGCAAAGTGCCCCACAGTGTAGTCTGTGGCCCTTCTTGTCTACGGTTACAGTAGATTTTGCTCTGTTGGTGTTAAAGTTCGGGAACTTTTGGCGTGTGATTAAGGCCGTTTGTGCCATTCCAGTATTCCTTGGTTTTTATTTGTGCCCATTTTTTGGTTTCCTGTTTTAGGTAGTTTTTGTTAAAGCCGACAAATGGAGTTGGTCCAATAGATTATCCTTTTGCCCCTTTTTTTGGCGTAAAACTCCGCCTTCTCTTTTACCCGAATCAGGGAAACCTCAATGAGAGTCGCCAGTTTGTTTACTGCATTGTTACAGTGTATACGGACGTTTGAATTGAACATAAAGCTGACTAAAACTGTCCGAAAGTATTTTAATTTTTACTTTTTTCAAACCCTCTTTTGGACACAACTTCCACTGTTTCCATTAGGGTAAAAAGCTCCGCATGCAAAATTGTAGTATCTGTACTTAGTTCTAAAGATTTAATGATCTTGGCCCCGTTATTCCTTCTCCTACCCCCTGGAGCGTTTTTAATTAATTTCCATACAATTTTTGTCATGTAATCATGTTGGGCTAGTCTTCCACTCTTCCCTAGACGGAAATCTAACGTTGTATCTCTTAGTAAAATTGTGTACGGGTTCCGTGTGGTCATTCGTCTGGGTCATGCATGCTGCATGTTCAATCCTGTTTAGGTTATTGAGGTGCCCAGTAAGATGTCTTGATTTGAATTTTTCGTTCGTTTGAAAGGAGAGTGCTTGCATAGCAAGAGGCAGCTACCTGATGGTGATAATGAATTGTAGTCGTACGCACGTTCTACTTTTTTAAACACGTTTGGTGTCAATATAGCAACAAGATAGCTAATAGCAGATAAATATGTGAGTAAAGGCAAAGGCTACAGTTTTACACTTCACTGTATATTATAATTAGAAACAACATCCAACTACTATCTGACAAGTAACAGGAAATGCATTCTTAAAATAGTAGAAGATAATTGGGAAAAAAGTGCATTATATCGCAACTGATCAAAACGACCGACTTTGTATCGCTATTTTTTAATATTTTCAAATTGAAAATATTTTAAAAGGTAAGATCGCCTTGATTTTTTCAAGCTTTTCTTGTTAAGAAATTTTTAAGGTAAAGGGATGTTTATTTCATTATAAAGAGGAAGATATGCCATTAATAGTAGAAAATAACACCAGGCAAATGACCACCACGACCACGCTTACAGGAAAATATCCTTTTCAAGAAATTTTCCATAACAGAATTGCAAAGTGGATGCCCTATGCCCTCGATAGCCTCACGAATTCCATCTTTGAGATCTTGAATCGACCCTAGGCTGTTGGCGTACGTGGCCTCAAAGAAAAAAGTCACACGGTGTTAAATCACAAGATCTCGGTGGCCAATTGTGATCAGCTCTTCGAGAGATAATACGGTCCGGAAACTTTTCCCGTAAAATATCAATGGTTTCGTTGTTTGTGTGGCACGTAGCGCCGTCTTGTTGAAAATAAACATTGTCCAGATCAATACTATCCAATTTCGACCGTTAATCATCTCTCGATAGCCTTTTATATATTTAAATAACACCTGTTATTGGAAAACCCTTTACATAATAGAGCCCGCGATTTTGTTTGCAAATTTTCGAACTGTTCGGGTGAATGAGCAACCAGCAACCGCACACCTGTGCGCTAAAATGTTGGAGCGTGAGCTCGAGTATATTGAGCAATATATATACATATATAATTGGCGCGTACACCCTTTTTGGGTATTTAGCCGAGCTGATCTTCATATTTGTGGTGCGTGTCTTGATGTTGTTCCACAAATGGAGCAATAATTTTTCTCATCACTTTCTTTAAGTGTTCACATCGTTGGAAAACTAAAGACAAATGAAATTGACTATTTTGGTTTAACTGCTCAAAGTTTTCAAAAGCTCGATAATAAACGAGTTTCGAGCGCTACTCGCACTGTTCCATACTCAGGTATCTGGAGCTCGAGTACATTTTTCGAGCAATATCTAAATAGTTTGAGAATTTTTGATGTTTCGAGGACTTTTTTATCTTATTTTGCATTTTTCTCAAAGGCACATTTTTCGAAATGGTTCAGATGATAGCTCAAATTTTTCAACGGATCGACCTAAAAATTGGTGCATATCTTTTTCAATAGATTCTACACAGAATGACGCTTTTCAAATCCATTCAGGACATTATAGTAAGCGCCAAAGACATGATTTCTAAGGCTGAATCCGACCCAACCTTCATCAAATGCATCATTACGACACACAATCCAGGCATCAACCGAGTGAGTGGAGAACTCCGAATGAACCAATACCAATGAAACCACGTCGTTTTCATCGAAAAAAGAATGCGATGCTAACGGTTTTCACGGATTACAACGTTATTGTACCTAACGAATTTTTGTCAGTTAATAAAGACTATTAAAGGGATTTGTGGGAAAGCAATTTTTGTTTTTGTCCCATGATAACGCACCGTCGCACATTGCCATCATTATCTGGGAGTTTTTGACCAAGAACGAAACGAATATCACCCAACAGCCATCGAATTCATCCGATATGCCTGTTTGATCGACATAAAAAACCTGGAAGAAAGTAATAGAAAAATCGAAGACTGCTCTGATGGCTATACCCAAAATAGAGTTCCAGAAAAGTTTCGAGAGCAAACGCTGGCATAAGTGCGTTACAGTTGATGGAGAGTAGGGAGTACTTTGAAGGCGATAATAATATTACTTGTTTTTTGAATACTCTGAATATATTCTGGGAAATTTTTGATCAAGGTTGTATGCATGGATATTTCCAAGGGGACTTGAACTATAAAGGAAGCAAAATTCTGGAAAAATGAAATCAATGATCGTATTCATCGAGTCTGTCCATGCACACTTCAAGCGAGGTCAACCACGGTGAATCGGATCAATCAATAAAAACTGAATAAAGTTATGTTTATGTTTATGTCACAATAAACACCGAGGCGTCCTGAAAGCCGAATTAAGTGCCATTGCTAGTTAAGCAAGTTTTTTAACACGTCGAGTGCGGCCATGTATGTGAAGTTTACATGGCGCAGGTGCCATTGTTGAAATTAGTTGTAAAATTTCTTAGTTTAGTCTTCTCTATGAAATTAAAATAACTCCTCAGAACTAAAAATATATTACAAGAATCCTACATTCTAATGCAATTAAGATTTTTTTTACAATTCGTTAATGAAGCAACAAAAAACTGTGACCGCCAATATTATTATTTAATATAAGTTAACTGTGGCACTCAACTTGTTAAAACAGCTTTCCTAATATTGATTTTTTCTATTTTTGGTCCAGTGCATTTGTAGCAATCGTTCGGAATAGTTCTGAGGTAAAAACTGAAATGTGTACTTCCTGTCCGTCAAAGATGGTCAGCTTTGATGTGTTCAGTAAATACAAAAAACAAAAAAATATTTAAATAAAATAATATAAAGTAAGAAATTAATAAATATGCAGGTATAAGTAGGAATAAAAGCTCAATAACAACTGCTTAATTTCTTACTGTTTATCTATGCTGTTGGTTCGTTTATGCAAAATCCGATTGCGCATGCGCAAGTGTCGCCTTCATTGCTTATATTCATTTGGTTACAACAGTTTAGAATCGCTATTCATTGCGCTGCTTATAATGCAAATAATAATTGTGAATACATATGGAGTGTATGCAAGTACTCCCTGTAGGAAAAACTTGAACTACCGAAAAAAGTTGGCTTTGGTGGTAGTTTGACTTGGAATTGTGGGGTGTATGCACCATAAATTCGTACTTTCATTCAATGATGATTAAGAATGTGTAAAAAAATGTGTAAGCAGTTTGAAAGTCATTGCACGGACGAAGTTTAGCTCTTGTCGGGTATATAACGAAAAAATTGCGTATATATAGACGTAAATGGGGTCTAGTACAGATTGAAGTTAGACATTTCGAAGAGTTATATTTATTTTCGAGCAGAATTTAATTATTATATCCCTGTACTAACTTTTTTTGTTTACCAAGGTATGCACTTCAAGGAGTTACAGTCATCTTACCCTTAGCTTCTAGTTTTAGTTGGGGCGAGTTTTGTATAAAATTCTAAAAACAAATTTTATTAACTGAGAGAGAAATTGATCAACACAGAAGAAAAAAGAAAAATCAGAAAAAGATGGCAGACAATCTCTTAATCTCTTTTAATTTGCGTCCGTTCATCTTAACGGGGTATCAGCTAATTCCATTTCTGAAGCTGTCAATCTTTTCGCAACATTTTTTTTTCGAATTTTATTTCAGGCAATACTGAGTTTGACTTTGATATATTCTGTTTAATTTAGATAGTTCCATCAACTTTGGGAAATTAAATTTGACTGACGAGGAGCTTAAGCCATCCACTAATACAGATGTTGATGGCCTATCGGTTATTCTAATTAAAAGTTGTCCTGCTTTGATTACGCCTTTAAAGCACATTTTCACCACGCCATTTTCTGCTGGAGTTTCATTGTTGACTGGAAATTAACTTTTCTTATGCCCATCCTTAAAGGCGGCATTAAGAATAATATTGAAAATTATTGGCCGATTTCCAATCTATCTACAGTTTCTAAATTATTTAAGTACGCGTATATAGCCAAAGACAGGATATACTTTGCCGTTAAACATTTGTTATGTCCCAATCAACTATGGGTTTGTTCCGGATCTACGTTAACGAATTTAGCAGTCTTTACGGAGGACTGTTTGGGAAACAGGTTTCCCGGTGGATGCAATCTATAGATTTTTCCAAGACTTCTGATAGGGTCTCTCACCCAATATTAACAGCTAAACTTTAGGGTTTCTGCTTTCACTCTCAATTTCTGTGTTGCTTCGTCTGTTGTCCCTCAAGGTAGTCTAGGAGACACTACTATTTATCCCCTTCATTAACGATATTTCCTCCTATTTTTCATTGTGTAATTTTCTTCCATGCCCGGATGATCTAAAAATGTATTATAAATCCACTCTCCAGTGTGAGTTGAATAATTTATATAGTTGATGTGTGCGTAATAGTTTGTTCCTTAACATTAATAATTGTCACTATACTTCGCATGCGAAAGTTTTTAATATTGTTCCAACAGCTTCCTAGATCTCAAACTCGCCACTAAAGACAATTAGAGAATTAAAATACCTGGGTGTGTATTTTGACTCCAAGCTCAATTTCACTACGCGCATAAACTTTATTCTTTCTCAATCGCATTTATTCGTCGAAATAGTTCTTCGTTTTCTGATCCTTATACTCTCAAGCTGCTGCACTCGCCCTTAGTTCGTTCAGGTTAGACTACGTGGTATTCGTTTGGAGACCGTTTCATACAGTCTGCACTAATAGATTAGAGTCTCTTCAGAGGGCCTTTTGATCCCATTCCGTGCTATTGCTCCCGTTGTTTTTTAATAAATCTAAAGTCCTCAGTTTAATGTTCTATCTCTCATTTTCCATTGTAATGAATTATTTCTTGTGGGTATTGCTAAAACTGTTTATGGAATGAATGCTCCTTTTAGAAGGACGTTACCTCTATTTAATACTTTCTCCTTAGTCTTTTTTTACTCTAAGTTTACTTTTAAGAAGTTACTTATAAGACTCTTGTCATAAGGTCTTTGTTTGTATCTATCGATGTAATAGTCTGTAAGCTTCTTGTTTGTTGATTAAAAAAATAAATAAATATTTGTTATTTGTTCACAAAAAGAAAGTCGAAACGAATGTGAACCAGATTTGGTTTCAAATTAATTAGGATGGCATCAGTTCAGATTTTCCTGCAGGGCGGTTAGATATGCAAATTTGTGCGCACTGTCAGACTGACATAAAAATCAACACCAATTGAGAAGCTTTTGTTGTAAAAATTGAGGCCTCCGTTCCGCATAAAAACTCGTTTAAAGAGAAAAAGGAAATATGGCTATGCAAATATGCGTTTAAAATTACCAAAAGAATTAAAGCCACAGAAAAACCATACACCTCAAGAACATTTTTTGTTTGTCAAAATTTTAGTAAACCACCGCCGTTTGATTGATGTGTCAGTGCAAATTACCAATAAATTTGGCTGCGTTACTTTAAGCGCAATTACGTACCTACAACAAGTGAATACTAATAACAACAATTCGCTGGCAAAAACAGAAACAAAAATATTACGTAGTAGGAAGCAGTTATAACGATTATACTTATATATATACATACAAATATATTCTAGATCTTGTTCACTTGTTGCCACAACGAAGAAAACGAAATACATATGGAAATAAAAAATTGGGGGTTGGGGGAAATAATTGACGGTTGGTATCATGTTGCATGTGCCGATTGTGGTATGATGTAGCGGCGCTTGCTACTGATGACTCAATGTTTCCGAAACCGCTGGCCGCGTTGCAACCGCGAAATCTGCTTACCAACACGTCGATGGTTCGATTAGTTGTTGGCTTGTGCTGCATTGGCTGTTCGATTGACCTCAATGTGCGCGCATGCGCCATGCTGAAAAGCGGCTGAATCAGCCATATGGCAACGCAATATAGTTTATATCTATGAAAAATTCGACAATAACATATGGAGCGGTAAACAGAAACTGATTTGAGCGCCAGATCTTGAATCATTTGGTAACAAATGCAACGACAGTCGACGTTGCCACCTGTTCAGTGAATTGTATAATTTAGGAAATTCACGAAATAACAAATGGTGCGGGATCATTGCAAATTTGGATAATGTCTCAAGTTGAGCGGTTATGCGAAGCTTTGTGTCCCTTCAAGAATACTCAAAATATCGATCTTTTTTTGTTTGGAATGGGCTATTCATTCTAAAAATTAGGTGGCATCGTCCGTCTTTACCAGCCAATAGTATTGACGGTGCCGTCTTACGGCTGCAAGTGCTTGGACAGTGACAAGCAAAGACGAAAGAAGCTTAAGAGTGTTCGAGCAAAAAGGGCTCCGAAGAGTGTTTGCCCCCATACGCTGCAAAACGAATTGCTGAACTTATGCCGAGGAGAATATGTCGTTAAAGACGCGCATGGAATAAACCTTGTTTAGCAACAAATTCCCTATTGACCCGGGCCTGAGGACGTCCGAGGTTAACCTGGCTTAAACAAGTCATAGCCGAACTAAAAACGAGCTATGAGTTAGGAGCTGGAGGCAATTACTACGAATCGTGCAATATGGAAGAGGATTGTGGATGAAGCTAAAGCTTACCCTGAGTTGTTGCAGCTACTTGATGATGATGCTGGTGATTACGTTTCAAAGTTCCATGAGTAGAAATTTTTAAAGTTTTACTGAAAGAGCCGCCCAGTACTTAGAACTTCAGAAGCGTCGACCGGAGACATAATTCAAACAATTGTCCGAATGCATTTTTGACGTGCTAAAGCATCTCATAAAACTATACAACACCTGGGTCTTAGATTTATTTATTTACTTCACTCTACAGAAAAGATGTTACAGACATTAATTCACTCAATGAAATATTTTTCGATTTTCCTCGAATAAACCTCATAGTATGGGTTCCACATTAATGAACAGTACTCAATGCGAGAGCGTACCAAAGCAACATAGAGGGATTTCAAAGTTTGAGGGTCTTTAAAATCAGTGGAATTTCTTCTGATGAATTAGTATCAAATTCATTTCCCACTCCCGTCTTAGGATGCAGTTGTTCAATTTATAGTGAGCAGACTCAGAAATAAATGGTTTGATGAGCACCAATTAAGAAAGGCATCGAGATTCGACTGTAAGTTTTAACTATCTGTCAAGTTTCAATACCTCTTTGAGGAGTTTTATATCGTCCGCAAACATTAAATAGTTTACAAACTTTAATTGGTTAGGTAAGTCGTTTATAAAGAGGGAGAACAGCAATGACACGCAATGGCGGTATCCAGGCCATGCACTGACTATGATTTTAGACGCAATAGGTAAAATTTTCACCAGTAGTAGTATTTATTGCAAATAAACGTAAACTATACAAAATTTGAAATTTACTTATTGTAATATTAGGAAAAAAAATAAATATTTACAATAATTTAACGACAATGGCATTAGCCGTCTGTCGATTTATTTTTCGTACAAAACAATTATTCGGCTTACGGTTTTTAAAACCAGTTAAACTCTTTTATTAAGTAATCTTTGTATCTAGATGCATATTTAATGAAACGCAAAAGTTTATCCCAATGATCATTTTCGCCATTGAGAATCTCAATCAGTTGTGAATCACTTAAGGTAAATTTTCCGAAAAAAGCTTTTCTGTATTCTCTTAATATTGGGCAGCGCGCCAGGAAATATGCTATGTTTTCTAGCTCGCCTAAATTACACATTGAGCAAGTTTTATTTCTTGTGTCGAATCTGTTGTTATTTAAAATTACCATGCCACTTCTAGCCCTCATCATCCACATGCTTGATTCTATATCATATTTTTTTAAATAAACCACACCTTTTGACCAATCTAATTCCTTATATATCCTACAAGTACTTAAGACTTTTTGTATGTACATATTCATCCTAAGCTGGTTGTAGTTTGTTAAAAGCAATTTTGCATCTTCTATCCAGCTTTGTGTTTGTACATATGTTATCTATTCGCCAAATGACATCGTTTTTACTAAACAAGTTCTTTAAATCTCTAATCCAGAAGACTTCTTTCTTTATAACAATTTTGGACAGATAATGTGGCAGCCGATTTTCTGAGTATACTATGTAAACAAAATTCTGTGCATATACTTAAGGAACAGTTCTAAAGTGCACAAAACATTTTCTTGCATGCCGGTTTCCAAAAAAAGTATGTATGTAGGCATAAGCGATGGTAGCTTCAGAATTCGCTTTACAAAATACTTTTGCAATATATCAACTTCTTCAAACCACCCGAAACCCCACACCTGTGCTGCGTATGATTGTATTGAACGACAAACTGCAAGAGAAAGTTTCCATTTAGCTTCAATTGAAATTTCTTTCTTTTTTAAAAGACAAGTCCATGAAGCATTAATACCATTTTTTGCTGCAGCTGTTCTGTTTTTAACTTGTTTTTTAAATTCATCTGAGGTGTTATTTCCACTCATAAGTAAGTATATCGAGACACAGTCTGTATTTCTTCCTTACTATAATACCATTTCTCCTCTTTACTGAGTTTCCCACCTTTTCTGAACACCATTATTTGAGACTTTGAGCGGTTTACTTCCAGATTCCACAGGTTACAGTAGCTTTCAAGGTTATTAATCATCACTTGTAGTTTGCCTGGGTGATCCGCTAACAAAATGCTATCATCCGCATACATTAGAAGTCTAATATTTTTCCCTTCTATGCTTAATCCTCCTTCTAAGCTTTCATGTAAGTCGTTTATGTAAAGAGCAAATAGTATTGGCGACCATAAGCATCCCTGTTTGACGCCTGAGTTTGTTTATACTTTTCAAATTTATCTGCACTTATGTGTGCTTCGAGTAATATGAAAATATCAAAAGACTTGACATATTGAAAAAATTCAGCTTGCAATGATTTGTTTTCTAAACCATGTACGTTATAAGAGAGTACATTTAGATTAGTCTTGAGCTCTTCACTTCTTTTGGTATATTTTTCATTAATTATGCCTTTGCATTTGTTTTTGTTTTCACAAGTAATTCTCGCTTGATTATTTAATTTTTGTGTTTTACAATTTCTTAGTTATTTGAGTTTGAGTTTACTAAATTATTAAAATTAAGGTTTGTATCGTCAAATTTATTACCATTCAATACTTTTGTTGCCTTCTCTTCGCCACTCACCAATATTTTGTGTTTATCCCATTTAAACCATTTATTTCTATTTTCCTCCTGTTCCCCAATACTTGAATTTTACGCGTTGCATCCATGTTACGAATTTCTCTTTTAAGTGGAAGTAGTACCTGTTTCTCCTCTCGCTTGTCTACGCTTAAGTCGTTCTCAACGGAAATAGTAGAGCCCACCAGCTTTTTGATATTCCTAAAGATTGCTCCAACCGCTGCTTCTGTTGAAAATTCCACCTTAACTGCCATCTTATTGCCTCGTTCATATAGAAGTTTAACGGCTCGAATTGTATTTGCTTCCACGCCCAGTGTGATCTCTTTTACGGCTTTTTCCGGAAACGCTTGTTTTTCTATTCCTTTGAATACGAAGTTCTTTCTATTGCTGTCATCAATCAATCGTTTAATTTCAGTGTTTTTGCTTTCCATTTTGGTTTTCAGCAAGTTGACTTCAGAAACCAACGCTTTGTTTTCATCAGTTTAAACCTTAACTTTTTCAGATAGGCCATCAACATTTGCCGATACTATTAATATATCGTTTTTCGTGGCTAAATTTTGTAAATTTTCTTCTAGCAAATCTTTCATAAGCCGCATTAACTCCGCTACATCCAAATTTTCAACCGACCTCTTTTCTGCATCCGGTGAGATTTCTACCAGCATTCTTTTGGATCGCCGGGTGACATCCCTGCTATTAGTATTTAGTGGTGGCGTTCGTTGCATACTTCCGGGCTGCTAAATTGCTGTTGATTCTTAATTTTATTTTTATTTTTCTGTTGTGAATGCTGTTTCTCGTGGAGAGGTTATGTCCACCGCACCAAGTTCTCAAGATGCCGGAAAAAGATTTACTTCTCTCCCAGCTCTCGTTTCCTCGTCAGGTTGGTTGCATTTGTCAAATATGCGTGTGCGCAACAGATTTAGTCTTCGTTGATAAGATTAGTTATACGCCAAACTTACGCTGGAGCCTTTGGAGATAGAAGTTGCCGTTTTGTAGTGTTGTTTTTCCGCAGCGATTATCAGCAGTTTCTTTCGTTCTTAAAGTTCAATCGAAAGGGCTTGTTATGGTTACATTTGTGGCTGTAGCTTGCTTAGCTGTGTACCTCACTTTAAATTTCCACCAAATAAATAATTACCAGCAAGAAACTATTTAAAGTAAATAAATTTCTTCGACACACTTTTTTATTTCACTTTCCCACTTGCGTTGCCACAGTTCACCAATTTCACCAGTAGTTTACTATCTTATGGGAAACTCGCCAACTACAAGAGGCTTCCTCTAATCCTATGGCGTCGCGGAACGGGTATGCCAAACCATGCTGCGGTGAGGACACTGAACCGAGGGACAGATGGATGGCGTAACTTATTCCATCAATAGGCAAATGTGTCCAAAGGAACTTCGGGGAAGTGAATCCCCTTCTTAACTCAGTTCTCCTCGGACCACGAATACTTCCTGATCCATAGGCCAGGTAAGCAATCCCAAGTGCATATGTGTGCTGCGAAACGCCGAGCGATGATGCTAAACACACATTTTTAGTTCTGACAGATGGCTGGCGGAAAAAGATGCTTTGAAGAAGCAGATGGGCGGCATCGCGCCGACCAACATAATTAGTAAAGTGCTCGAAAGCGACGACGGTTGGAACGCCTTACAGACAAAGAAACAAGAAGACGATCCTATAGCATGGAAGCTGGCTACAAATACAGTGGACCTAGACGTGGTTTAATTAAATGGGTTTCTAGATGTCGTTCTGGGCTCTCCTCGAATAGATGAAAAGCTCCGCTATTTTAACACTTGTGGATTATCAATAATATAGCTCGAGCTAGAAAGTCGGCGCAAGTTCTAAAAAGAATTGCTGAGAACCTTCTTCAACTTAAGAGTTTAAACTTTATGAATGCTTTGCTTTTTCTCATTCTCAAGTTCATGTCATGATCTATTGTTGGCTACTGATTTGTTTAAAGGAATAAGTTTTGAAACTGCAAAAGAAAGCTTTCGACATAAAAGTTCATACGAATAAGCGGGACCACCGATGACTACAAAAATCTTCAATCGGTTTCATCAAGAAAACTCTTAATTCCCTTATAGTCAGCCTTTAGATAATTACGTTCCGGCACATGAACAGAGCTGCTGTAGTGCCAAAACTATAAAATTTAAAGTTAATAACCAATGCTTTGTGATGCAAAGTATGCTTTGAGATTGTAGTGACAGTTTGCACGCAAGTAATTTTAAAGTTGTTGGAAGCAAATATAAAATCTAAAGCTTTACCATTGCTGTTTAAAATGCAAGAGAATATCACATAAATCAACTGCTGTTCGAAGGCGCTGTGCATAGTATTTGGTTATACCAGACGTCCATATGTCTGAGCTGCTGTCCCGCATTTTATTTGTAGCCTGGCAGCACCTGCTTTGGACCACAGTTTTAAATGTGCAACATGTGCCACACACAAATCCAATGCGCAATGCTTCTTCCGCTGCTCGTGTGGACGGCTCAGAGCGGATCAATGCAATATTCTGTGCCATTATTGTTTTTGCTTTAATGTTGGCAAAGTGTTAATTAGCCACACTTTTGGAACAAAATCCGTAGTCATGAGGTAGAAAAACAAACACAAAATTGTAATAATGACAATTGCGAATGCGCGTAAAACGCAAAATATAACAAATCAAGGCGAATAAATACAAGTAAGTGGTGAAATGATTCAGTTAATCGCTGGCAACAATTACATACATATGCATGCTGAGCGTGTTGCAGCAACATACGTTGTTGCAAATACATTTGTCGCAATTATATGCAAAGTGCGTGAGATCCGCAGCTAATCTGTGGCAAATATATTAAAATGAAACAAAAAGAATTATGTCGCTTCTGATTTCTTAATACGAGTATCTTTATTCGGCTTTATTGATTATTTTAAGAAATTTCTTGAGGTTGTATTGCATATTTTAATTAAAAATATAAGTCTTCTTGCACATTGGGCATTGCCCCAAATAAAAAATGATAAATTATTGCGATGTCTAAAAATAATGATCACTTGACGGCTCAAAGCACAAATTTTGCTAATGGAAAAAGGATGCCCAAAATAACTTATGAAAAAGTATGTTAATGCTGCTTAACCCTAGAATCGTAATATACGTAAATTTTACGTGTATGTCGCAAAAAAAAGTCAGTTACACTTTACCTTTTGGCGCTATCGCTGCGACCTCTTGGCAGTGCTTCCTTTATTTTATTGTTGCATTAACAAGTGAATCATAAATCAGTTCTTACTTCGCGTTTAGCTATAATCGTTCTTTAAAACAAAGTGTGCACGTAAATTTTACGTGGTCTTAGCATTAACGTATAAATTTTTGTACGTAAGTTTTACGTGGTCTTGTTATTAGCGTATAAATATTTGTAAATGAAATTTATGTTCCGTGCGGTTTTCAGGCAAAAAATCAGAAGTCAGCACCAACTGTGCACCTACAACTAAATGACATTGAAGATGTATCCAGTTCTAATCCACTTTTGGGAAGGAATGGTCATGTTTGGAGTAGCAATCCAATGTATCGTAGTAGCGGAAGAACAATGGCTATGAATGTTGCTTATATTCGACCAGGTAAATATTATTAAAAGGGGATGTTTTTAAACACTGTTATTAAAATAAAACATAAACTAGGTCCATATCCATTTTTTTATAATTCACTTTAAGAAACATAAAACTTTGTATTTTCAATAAATAAAATCAAAACAGAAGATATATAAGTTTTTGTTGAACATTTATTTTAAATTTTTGTGTTGTACGCAAAATTTACGTATATTAGCATTAACGTAGGAAGCCCATGTAAAATTTTCAAAAAATCGGTTTTTTTCAAAAATATAGTATGTTGACTGTGTACTGACGAGGGGGGAAAAAATTTCGAATATTTACGAAGTTATAGCTATTATAATGGAGCATGCCGGGGTGCATACTGTAAAATAGCGAGCCAGATAGTCGAAGCGCTTCATATAAAGGGGTCCCTTTCATTATAATGACAAAATATTTCTTTTGCCCAGTAACTGGAAATACTCTTATATACAATATTATAGTAAGTATTGAAGTATAACTTTTCTGTACACGTGTAATATTACGAATAAAGTTTTGTCGAGAAATATAGTTATTCTAGCCTGAGAATTCGTAGTGTCCAGTCGATTTCGAAGCATAAAAATGCCGAATTATATGAAAGGTACGCGAGGCAATATTGCACGAAATAATTCTAGAAAACGACGTTATAATGGCACCTGGAAAAAACGCGGCTTCAAATCAAAGTACGGTGTTGCAACGCTCATTGATTATTATTCAGGGAAAGTGATTGATTTGAAAACCAAAAGTGGTTACTGTCAAGGCTGTAAGACTCATACAGAAAAATAGAATCATACAGAATAGTTTGAGGATCACGAAGGTGCGTCAGGAAAGATGGAAGTCGATGCCATGAAAGAAATGTTCTCTTCCTCTGAAGAAAAATTCGGAGTAAAATATGAAAACTACATTGACGACGGAGATTCTAAAACATTCAAGGCTATTCAAGATTTAGAACCTTACGTTGATGAGCTATCTGTTGTGAAGAGTGAATGTATTGGTCATGTGGACAAAAGAATGGGCTCAAGACTTTGAAATATAAGAAAAGAAAAGAAACTTTCAGGGAGAGGAAGACTAACTGATAAAGTTGTGAAAAAACTAACAAAATACTATGGTTTGAGCATTCAGAGAAATATTAACAGTGTTAACGAGATGAAAAAAGCCACAATGGCAACTTATTATCACATTTTTTCTACTAAAGAAGAACCGCGACATGAAAACTTGCCAGTAGGCGTCGATGGCTGGTCCAAGTGGCAGAAGGCTACTGTTCTAAATCAAGATCCTCGAAATGAAGATTTAGCTCCATTACTTGGTAAACAGCATCTCTTACCAATAGACGAAGATTTGTCCAAAGATAATTTGCTTGAGCGATGCCTTGGTGGTGGCACAATGCAAATGAAAGTTTTAACGTGACAGTTTGGCGATTATCACCAAAACATCTGCATTCAGGACTAAAAGTAGTTGAAATCTCAGCATACATTGCTGCTGGGATATTTAATGAAGGTTTTAGTTCAGTATTAAGGATAATGAACCTTCTAAATTTGACTGTTGGCACTTATGCTTAAGTATTTGCTCATAATAAAGATGAGGCGCGAATATCCCGACAGGAGCGTAAGAGCCTTTCTGAAACAAAAGTTGCTCGTACAGCTCGCAAACAAGAACTATTGGAAGAAAATCAGCTTTTTGAAGAGGAGAAAGGACTATTGTATGGACCTGGCGTTGCTGATTAATCGGTAAGTAACTAAAACTGGTAATTTTTCTAAACTCAAACTTTAATCGCGCTTATCTCGAAACTGCATTTTTAAAAACTGCTCGTGTTGTATTGATTTGTTTGAAGTATGGTGAGGCCTTTCTGTACTTTACTATCGGAAGGATAAACCTAAAATTTCAGATATTTCGTGTTGATAAATTTCTTTTTGGGGGCTACAAATGTCAATAAAATAGACCTAATTCTGACAATTGAATTTTTTTGTTTCAGATCGATAGATTAAGAGTAATAAATAGAGCAGTTTGGGACCTCGCGCCGTAGGCAGCTGACAAGAAATTATCCTGAGCCGCCATTTTGAAAAAAAATGAAAAAAAAAATTTGTGTACTCTCGAAAGGTTAAATAAAGTTGTGTTAAAGCTTCGATATAATATAATTATCTTATCATCTTTAAAAATATGTTTAAAAAATGGCCGATTTTGAGGCTTCTACATGGACTTCCCCCCTTAATTAATCAAGACCGGTTGACATCTAATAGGAAATCCTAACAAAAGCGAAACCGCTGGCACAGTAGTGATGTTGGATGAGCGAAATCGGCAGGTGAGTTTAGCTACTAAAATAGAGACTTTTGAGGCAATTAACATGGCGACACATATGGAAAGGTTGATGGATCTCGCCCAAATTAGTCTTCTTTGTGGGCAGTCAACTCGAAATTTGTTAAAAAATGGCAAAGTGTCTACAATATCTTGGACGTTCCCACGACAGTCGGTTCTACGTTACCGGAACGACACGGATTTGTATCCGGACAAAGACTTTCACTCCAGTAGCATTCCAAGTACATACATGGGGAATGTCAATAGCACAATCTAAATATATACTGGATACCGGAATGTGCTGGACACTGATGTTCTGGTAAAAGAGAAAATACGTGTGTCATTGAGCGAAGAAAAAGTCTGAGTCAGGATATTTTTCCCAAAAGTTTCGGAGAACGAGGTGCAGCTACTAACAATGATGAACGATGAACATGAAACTTACTGAAGCTCTCAAAAATGAATAGGAACTCTAACGGGGTGCCCGTTTATTTGTCATTTGGACGTACAAACGCCATTTGCTGGAATGGGCTTCAGGTATCTGGGTAACTATTGATTTAACAATCTGGACAGTTTAAGCTCAATCTCATTGGAAAGATTCATTGGGTTCATCTTCGATTAATATTTTTCTTCTGAATATTAATTTCATCACAGAAGTCTCTCTGGCTTGTAAAATGAAAATGCCGCATACTAAAACAAATCTCATTTTGTTTTGACCAGCTGTTTTTGCGAATTGGATCATTGCGCGACATCATTCTTTCCGAATGAATTTTGATCCGATTAGTTGTAAAATAATAAAAAAAATATAATAATGAAGCATAACCTTCAACAGTTTTGATTGTTTTTTATTATAAACACTGTTTTAGACACCCTGTATTTTACTGGAATACTGAGCGACATACATTTTTATAAGTAAAATTTGATAGAAGTAATAAATTGTAAATTTTATTTAACTTTGTTTGAATACTTTTACGGTACGGACAATTTAATTGGAGTTTGACCACTGTACGTTATATATTTTTTCAAGTCAATTTCGATTCGATTACTTGTAAAAAAGTAAAAAAAATTTTAATAATGAGAAGCGTAAGCCTCAGCCGTTTCGACTGTTTCATATCATAAACACTTTTTTAGACACCCTGTAGTTTACAGAAACACGAATGGTCGACATAAATTTTGTCAAGTGAATTGCGATAGCTTGTAAAACAGTTAGAAAATAGTAAAAAAAACGTAGGCTTGATGATTGTTTCAAATAACTAGCACCATTTCAGACACCCTGTAGTTTGCCCAAAAATACTTGTGCTATTAAAGTGTTTTGGAATTTTTTAGTTATCTCAGCATTTTTTTTATTATTTAATTTCGAAGATCATCAATTCGTTTCGTGCATATTCGACTATTGTTAATTATCGGAACACGCGCTTGCTAAATTTGGTTTGGATATAAACAACAAATTCATAAAAAGTTGTTGACGTAAAATTAAAAAAGAAATAAATAAGAATCAAAATTTAAGCGATAAAAGATAGGAAAATAAAAGAAGCAACGATTCCACATAACTAACTAATAAACGATCTCTAAATTTAGTAATAATTTAATTATTAACATAAAGTGTGTCTAATTTAAAAATGGAGATTTCATTCGACCATTCGGCAGGGAACGGCAGGCGGTTTGTCTCTCGAAACCGGCTTTTATTTATCAATTGCCTTAGTGCTCGTCGACATATGCACATACAAATGTTTTTAGGTGTACTTACGTACATTTGTAGAGATGTGTGCATATCTGTATACTTTTAATAAAACGCCTTAAATGGACTTAGCAGTTTTTCCAATAGGCGCTAAATTGCTTACACTTCCAAAATTTCTATTCATTTCATCAGTTATAGCCGCAGCTTGAGTAGGCATCTTAATAAAAGCTCAATAGAACACTAAATCTTTCTATGATGAATAAAAATTTGTAGACTTCAAAGCAAAACTTATAAAAGTCATTTAAGTTGTTCACGTCAAAAGTCATTAGATATATGTATTTAAGTATATATTCGTTTATGTGCGTGCTGGAGGAACTTACCCATTAACTCAGAAAAACACATACTAAGAATTTTAAGCCACAATACGTACCTGCAAGAAAGAGAAAAACAGAAACGTTATTAAGAATTAAAATAGTATTGGCCATTTGAAATTGCAAATTAAAAACGTTAGCTGACAAGAAAATTAGCAATACAATGAAATTAAGTTCCAAACAAGATTTGCAAACCAAACACATACATGCACATACAGGATTTGAATTTCTGATTTGCATGAGAATGAAGTTTCGCCTAGAGACCCTAAGGTATTCATGCATCCGCTATACTGAGGCGTGGGAAAGTATATTTTTTTGAAAAAAAAAAGAATCACACAAACACAAAAGCAATACCAATAAATATCTCGAGGTGGATATGCATAAATACATATGAATTTGCTTATATCGCTAATATTTCTTTTTTTTTTGCCGCTTCATTTCCGCTATTCTACTAATCATTAATTTGGTAAACAAATCTAACGATCAATTCTTCGGAAATATAGAAAATTTGTATATTTTGCTTACCCTGCTGAACAATAAATTAATAAGATAAATGACAATAATTTAACAGCATAATAAAATTTGAGAAATAACGGTACGCAAGGTGAAGATCAAACGCAAAGTGCTTTTGAAATTCTATAAAACATAATTTTTTAAATTTATATCTGGGAAAGGAGGGCAGTAGAGGACCCACTTGCTATACAGACAACCAGAAAGCCTTGAAATAGAGTTTGTTTTTTAAATAAGTGTAAATAATAATAAATACGACATTTGTACAGCTAGTAAAAAATTGCTAACTGACAAAATACAGGGTGGCCAGATAAGGATGATACATAAAAGGTGATCAGATTGGAGATACTTTTTCCAATAGGGATTTTTTTGACAGATCTCGTGCGACTACTGTCAAACTAAATACATACATAATTTTTTCACTATTAAGGGGTTATATATTGTACATTTAGAATTTTCAAAAAATCGATTTTTATTTTTATATTTTTTTTCTTAATGTACATATGTATACTTAAGAATACACACAGAAAATTTAATATCGTTCCGGTGAATATTTTCGAAGTTACATTTCGTCAAAAAAATGTATTTTGTTTATTCCTTCGATTAATTACTAGATTTAACTTTAACTGTACAAATTTTTAGATCAATAAATTTAAAAGTTTTCTCAGAAAAAAACTTCTAACTGTATATAACCCCTTCATTGACATTTCATCAAGGAAAGACTTACCCCTCAACAACGTTTATAAATCGGACAAATGTATTACGAAATTAGACGCTCTGTGAAAAGTGTTCCTTGCGCGTTCAGGCCAACTTCTGGTGTTCAGCAATGAGGCCCATTTTTGGCTTAATAGCTAAGTCAATAAGCAAAATTGCCGTATTTGGGCTGAGGAGCAATTCGAAGCCATTCAAGAACAGTCATTACGGCCATTAAAAACAACCGTTTCTTCAAAGACGGGACTGGCGCCAATGTAACAGTGAATGGCGAACGCTATCGCGCCATGATAAACGAATCTTTGATACCGGAACATTTGGTGCCAACACGATGGCGCTACTTGGGTCTTTTATTTGTGGGGGCATGTAAAGTCTAAATGTTTTGTGGATAAACCAGCTTCGATTGAGGTATTTGAAGCCAACATTTCAAATTTATTCCGACCGAATCCATTTTCTATCAATTGATATTTCGTGCCCGGGGTTTGGAACTTGTGCACTTCTAAATGGTGGTCATGCATCAATCCATTCGGCTGCGGCGGCCGCTATTAGGCGTGTTTTATTCGACCACCATCTGAAATTACTAGCTTGTTTTGTATATGAGACAATAGCGCGCCGAGTATTGGCCTCAAACTCACCCAAAGTAGTTGGCTTGTTAACGTACTATATATTAAGAACTTGACGGTGGCATGCAGAAAATAATCAAGGTGTATCAAACCGTATAATTGAGGCGCCCAATTTGTGAATGCTCACTGTGTGATGACTCAGTCGTAAAATTTCTTTTTTACAACTTCGAGGGTTGCGTCGCTTAGCGGCATTTGGTTGGAGCCGCAGCTCGGATAAAGCGTCGTAAAAAAGTCGGTTAACATCGTGTATTCCGAGAACCATTTAAGGGGTAACACCACTGTACACGCGTAAAATAAACACGATTTTTAAAGAATTTTTTTGTATAGAAGGAAAGGGAAAACAATCACTCTGATTTGGGAAGTTATTACTTATATACTAAAATACAAAACTACAAAGTTTGATCGAAATATTTTACAAAATGGCGGCATTGGAGACATTTGTGTAATGTGGTTTCTCTTGAAGGAGCTCCGCGGCACGCAGCACAGAGGGTGCAAATTTTAATCTGGAACAAAGAAACATTTTTTTTCTTAATCTAGATAAGAATAGCTAGAGAAACACGTAGGGGATTTAAAAAATATTTATTTTTGTGGAATTAACAAGCATTTGAAGGAAAAAACTCTATTTTGGACGAAAAAAGCGGCACTTAAATAATTATAACTATCGTTTAAATTAATCTATCGAACATCCCCTACGCTCTTCTCTTTAGAAGGTTATTATACAGACGTAGTGAAAAACCTGATTAAAAATATTTAAAATTGTTTGAGTTATGCTGCGTGCCAATTTCAGAAAACGTGTTTTGAGAAAAACGCGTTTAAAGTTTGGAAATTTGGAGAAGTCGTTAGGTAGCAGTCACTAACGCTTGGTTAAAAGCTTAAAATATTTATGAAATAAACTTCGGTAACGTATACAACTTTTTTTTCTGTATTTTAAAAGGTTCAAAGAATTTTTTAAGCTTATAAAAAAAATCAATTTTTTGAAATTTCTACAGTGGTGTTACCCCTTAAGGGAACGGTGTCTCCTTTCTCATTTGGAAACAAATAAGGGCCGCCCATGCCGCTATGTCACAAACTGAACGAAGTAGTCAATCTTTGTCCTTATGGGTTGTGTTCGCAACTTCCGGGCGTAGCCCAAGTATCCTTTAGGTAGCTTTCGAACATCCTTTCGAGAGCGAGCTAATGTTAGAAGGTGAAGTAACGACGAAGTGACTAAATAGACGAAGATGCTTTTATTATTTTTGCTAAGAAGTTAAGTTGACGGCCGCCATATGTGAAAGATTCGGCTTATTCCGAGTTAAAGGACCACAGTTGTCATGACACAATTTTTGCTAAAAAGATTTTCATAAAAGTTTCTGCCATCAAAACGTAAGCTGTGATTGGAATCAATAAGTCTTATTTAAAAACAGATATTCAATATCCGTAAAAATGTTTCAGAGAATAATAATTTTATAGTGATGGCAATACCGGAGGCAGGTAATACAATTAGTATCAGAGCACATCGAAGAGATTTCGCTAGTATTGCTGAAGTTTTCGAATTCACCTCAATTGGAAGCCCAAAGTTCATAGTTATTTTGTTTTGTTTTCAAACTGTGGCTGAAATCTTACAAGTTCCAGGAATATATTTAAATCATATTAAAAATCGCAAGAGGAACAAACACATGAACATAGTTCATAAACACAATTTCATTATACTAATTAGCGCCTGATGTTAAGGTTAAAACGGAGCATTTATTAAGATTAAATTCTTTTTATATTTCGCCTTTATTAATAAATTGTTTGTCACGCCAAATTGAATATTTGTTGCTAAGCAATCTATTGAACGCTTGGAAATTTGAAAATAAATGAGAATCAAAAAGTAATTGAAACTGATAGCGGCTTTCTCAAAAGAATTTATATTTGCTTACAACCATTAATACATATTTATTAAATGAAATGCAATGAATGTTATTGGATTTTGCTATATGCGATAATATTGGTCATTGTATGCGGACCACACACACACAAATGATTAAATGATGAAAGTCTGATGAAAATGTTTATATTTTTAGAATATTTTAATTGGTCTCTCACTAATTCGCAGACAGGCCTCAATTTTTTTGTTTCAACGGCATGGCTTTTGATTTGAAATGTTCGGTGAATTGTGTTTTTGGCTTAAATATTATATTATGCATTTCAAACACTTACATACATAACCATTAACTGAATGTGATTTATTTCAGAATTAATTAAAAATAAAATTTTTGTTTGCTTTTGTTTGCAACTACTAGGTTACTCAATAAGTTTTCCGGTTCGATAAGAGAGTTCGTTGCTACTTTGTTTTTTTTTTTTTTTTTTTTTGTTATGTTTTTATACTCTTCATATGAACGTATGTGAAGTTTCAGTATTTTCAACAATGAAAAAAAATCAGCCACTTTACGATGCTGTTGTGAATTGTTATTTTTCTTCTTCTTAATTGGCGCGATAACCGCTTACGCGATTTTGGCCGAGATTAACAAAGCGCGCCAGTCGTTTCTCTCTCGTGCTAACCGGCGCCAATTGGACACACCAAGTGAAGCCAAGTCCTTCTCCACCTGATCTTTCCAACGCAGAGGAGGCCTTCCTCTTCCTCTGCTACCACCAGCTGGTACCGCATCGAATACTTTCAAAGCCGGAGCGTTTGTATCCATTCGGACGACATGACCCAGCCAACGAAGCCGCTGGATCTTTATTCGCTGCGCTATGTCTATGTCGTCGTAAAGCTCATACAGCTCATCGTTCCATCGCCTACGATATTCGCCATTGCCAACGTGCAAAGGTCCAAAAATCTTACGCAGAATCTTTCTCTCGAACACTCCAAGCGTCGCTTCATCGGATGTTGTCATCGTCCACGCTTCTGCGCCATACGTTAGGACGGGCATGATGAGAGTCTTGTAGAGTGTTAGTTTTGTTCGTCGAGAGAGGACTTTACTGCTCAATTGCCTACTTAGTCCAAAGTAGCACTTGTTGGCAAGAGAGATTCTACGTTGGATTTCAAGGCTGACATTGTTATCGGTGTTAATGCTGGTTCCTAAATACACGAAGTCTTTTACAACCTCAAAATTATAACTGTCAACAGTGACGTGGGTGCCGATACGCGAGTGCGCCGACTGTTTGTTTGAAGACAGGAGGTACTTCGTTTTGTCCTCGTTCACCACCAAACCCATTCGCTTTGCCTCTTTATCCAGTTTGGAGAAGGCAGAACTAACAGCGCGGTTGTTAAGGCCGATGATGTCAATATCATCGGCATACGCCAGCAATTGTACGCTCTTATAAAAAATTGTGCCTGAGCGATTAAGTTCTGCGGCTCGTACGATGCTCTCCAACATCAGGTTAAAGAAGTCACACGACAGCGAGTCACCCTGTCTGAAACCTCGTTTGGTATCAAACGGCTCGGAGAGGTCCTTCCCAATTCTGACGGCGCTGCTGGTGTTGAGCAACGTCATCTTACATAGCCGTATTAGTTTTGCGGGGATACCAAATTCAGACATCGCGGCATACAGGTAACTCCTTTCCGTACTGTCGAATGCAGCTTTGAAGTCGACGAAAAGGTGGTGTGTGTCGATTCTCCTTTCATGGGTCTTTTCCAAGATTTGGCGTATTGAGAATATTTGGTCAATGGTGGACTTTCCAGGTCTGAAGCCACACTGATAAGGTCCAATCAGTTGGTTGACGGTGGGCTTCAGCCTTTCACACAATACGCTCGCTAAAACCTTATAGGCGATATTTAGAAGACTAATCCCGCGGTAATTGGCACAAATTGCAGGATCGCCCTTCTTATGGATTGGGCAGAGCACACTTAAATTCCAATCGGCAGGCATGCTTTCATCCGACCATATTTTGCATAGGAGCTGATGCATGCACCTTACCAGCTCCTCGCCGCCATGTTTGAATAGCTCAGCCGGCAGTCCGTCGGCGCCCGCGGCTTTGTTGTTTTTTAGCCGTGATATTGCTATTCTCACCTCGTCATGGTCGGGTAACGGAACGACAATTCCGTCGTCAACGATTGGGGTATCGGGATCTTCACATTCTCTATGACATGCGCAGCTGTCACCGTTTAACAGGTTCGAGAAGTGTTCCCTCCATAATTTAAGATTGCTCTGTACGTCAGTCACCAGATCGCCGTCTTTGTTCTTACAGGAAAACGCCCCGGTCTTGAAACCTTCTGTAAGCCGCCGAACTTTCTGGTAAAATTTTCGGGCGTTGTTCCTGTTGGCCAGCATCTCAAGCTCCTCGCACTCACGTATTTCGGCCTCTCGTTTCTTCTGTCGGATAATACGTCTCTCTTCCTTTTTCAGCTCTCTGTAGCGATCCCACATGGCTCGCGTTGCGCCCGATCGCAGCGTGGCTCTATAGGCGGCATCCTTTCTTTCTGCGGCAGCATGACATTCCTCGTCGTACCAATTGTTTTTTCGGGCTCGCCGGAATCCGATTTCTTCTTCGGCGGCGGTACGTAGTGAACGAGAAATGTTGCTCCATTGCTCGCGCATGCCGGTTTGTTGGGCAGTGCTCTCCGAGAGCAGGAGTGAGAGTCGAGTGGCGAATCTTCTGGCTATCTGTTGTGATTGCAGCTTTTCGATGTCGAACATTCTTTGCGTAGGTAGATGTACGTTTTTTGCTGCACAGAGGCGGGTGCGCAGCTTGGCTGCAACAAGGTAATGATCCGAGTCGATGTTGGGCCCTCGGATCGTACGTACATCTAATACACTAGAAGCGTGTCTTCCATCTATCACAACATGATCGATCTGGTTTCGCGTTTTTCGATCAGGAGACAGCCAGGTAGCTTGGTGTATCTTTTTATGCTGGAATCTGGTGCTGCAGACTACCATGTTTCGGGCCCCGGCGAAGTCGATCAGCCTCTGTCCGTTACCGGATGTTTCGTTGTGCAGGCTGAATTTTCCGACTGTGGGACCAAAAATTCCCTCCTTGCCCACCCTGGCGTTGAAGTCGCCAAGCACGATTTTTATGTCGTGGCGGGGGCAGCGCTCATAGGAACGTTCCAAGCGCTCATAGAAGGAATCTTTGGTCGCATCGTCCTTCTCTTCCGTCGGGGCGTGGGCGCAAATTAGCGAGATGTTAAAAAATCGCGCTTTGATGCGGATTATTGCGAGACGCTCGTCCACCGGAGTGAACGACAGTACTTGGCGACGAAGTCTCTCTCCCACAACAAATCCGACACCGAATTTGCGCTCCTTTACATGGCAGCTGTAGTAGACGTCGCAAGGTCCTATGGTTTTCTTACCTTGCCCCGTCCATCGCATCTCTTGGATGGCAGTGATGTCAGCCTTTACTCTCACGAGGACATCAACCAGCCGGGCAGAGGCACCTTCCCCATTAAGGGACCGGACATTCCAGGTGCATGCCCTCAAATCATATTCCTTATTTCGTTTGCAGGGGTCGTCATCAGTAAAGGCAGTTCTCATCCGAGGCTTTGTAATTCTTTTCATTGGGGGGGATTTTTAAGTGGCGGGTCCCAAACCCAGCGCACAACCAGCTATCCTGGAATGCTTCGCCTTCTCACGTTAGCTCACTCCCGAACGGGTGTTCGGGAGCTACCCAGAGGATACGTGGGCTAATCCCGGCCGTTGTGAGCTGCTTGAACCATATGTAGAAGAATCGTCCTGGCCACTCCCAAGTGAATGGCGATCAGTAACTTTCCCCACTTGCGTGGACTTCTACACATGGAACCATCCATTATTAGATGGTTTAAAATCAAAGGAAATTTATGAAGGAATGGTGAAAGTGTATAAGGACTTTTCGCCTCAATTAGTACAGTAGAAAGATGGGTTGCTGAAATTATACGTGGTAGTACAAGCCTTGAAGACCATCCACGTCGCGGGAGTCCTAAATCAACAAAAACTCCAGAAATCGTAGAAAAAATGCAGAATATCGTATTGGAAAATCGTCGAGTGGCTGAAATAGATTAAGTAGAAGCCCTAGGCATCTCATTGGGCAGTGTAAGCAATATTTTGACTGAAGTTTTTGAGTTTCAGAAAGCTGTGTGCGCAATGGGTGCCGCATTCGCTAACAAAAACACATTCGAATGAGACTCTCTCAGCAACATTTAGAGCGTTTTCGAAAGGATAAAGTGGAGCTTGTACGTCGACTCATCACAATGAATGAAACTGGGGTCTATCACCATGATCATGAAGTAAATCAAAATAAGAGGCTTAAAAGTGGTGTGAACCTGGTTCTTCCGCGCCAAAACGAGTTCGTGTCCAGAAATCGGTCAGGAAGGGGTTATCGAAAAATTCTTTTTCCTCAGGACAATACACCGTGATAAGAGCATTCGAATTAAAGTTCGAATTGTTGGAACATCCACCGTATTCACCAGGTTTGGGTCCTAGCGATTTTCATCTGTTTCCAGACCTAAAAAAAATTAATGTGTAGAAAACGTTTTTCATCAAATGATGAGGTCACAACAGCTGTGGAAGCGTATATTGCAGCCCTTTCAGATGCTCACTTCAGGGATGGAATTCATAAATTGGAATCTCGTTGGAACAAGTGTATTGATGTTAAGCGAGACTTCTTCTTCTTAATTGGCGCGATTTTGATCGAGTTTAACAAAGCGCGCCACTCGTTTCTTTCTCGTGCTAACCGGCGCCAGTTGGACACACCAAGTGAAGCCAAGTCCTTCTCCACCTGATCTTTCCAACGCAAAGGAGGCCTTCCTCTTCCTCTGCTACCACCAGCAGGTATCGCAGAGCCGGAGCGCTTGTATCCATTCGGACGACATGACCCAGCCAGCGTAGTCGCTGAATCTTTATTCGTTGAGCTTTGTCAATGTCGTGGTAAAGCTCATACAGCTCATCGTTCCATCGCCTGCGATATTCGCCGTTGCCAACGTGCAAAGGTCCAAAAATCTTACGCAGAATCTTTCTCTCAAACACTCTAAGCGTCGCTTCATCGGATGTTGTCATCGTCCAAGCTTCTGCGCCATACGTTAGGACGGGCATGATGAGAGCCTTGTAGAGTGTTAGTTTTGTTCGTCGAGAGAGGTCTTTACTACTCAATTGCCTACTTAGTCCAAAGTAGCACTCGTTGGCAAGAGAGATTCTACGTTGGATTTCAAGACTGACATTGTTATCTGAAATGTTATAAATATAAGAAGTCTTTTACAACCTCGAAATCATTACTGTCAACAGTGACGTGGGTCCGATTCGCGAGTGCGCCAACTGTTTGCTTGATGACAGGCGGAACTTCGTTTTGTCCTCGTTCACCAGACTATACTGAATAATAAAGAGTATTCCAATCAAATAAATTGTAGTTTTCTTAGCGAACCGCAAAACTTATTGAAGAACTAATAGTTTATATAAAGGATACTAATAAGCAATTTTCATTCGATAATTTAACCTGTTTTAAGAAGCATTTTACAATATAATCGCTACTCGCTCTCCATAAAGTCTGCAACAGTTTTAATGCGTTTGATCGTCTCAAAAAGAATTCAACCGAAGTAAGCTGGACGATGTATCATTAACATGATTTTTTAGTCGCTGCTTGTGAGCTATGGCAAATTGCTTCGATACTTCAGTCACTGTGGGAGATCACGTTGAAGGTCGCAGGGTTTTGTTTTGCAACGTTAGATAGAGGTTATGCACTTTTGACTAGCGCATTTCCAGGATTATATACTGTAAATCCAAACCATCTTAGTGTTTTTTTGCAAATAAGTAATTTGTTGCGGATTGATAAGATTGAGCGCCTACCAATGAGGAAAAATAGCTTATTTATTCAAGTCTTTTCGTTTTTTTCTTGACGTGGGCTACTTCCTAATTTGCCGATGGTAGGTCGTGGTTATACAGGAAATATAGCAGAGAACGAGTATCTAATACTGATGGGCTTATACAGAGGCGATCGAACAGTATTTTCATTTTTTATTCCCAACCAATTAGGAATCTAATAAAAGCGCTCCATTTAGTATGAGTAGTCAGTTGCGCGATATTAAGGTTTAAAGTAGTTTTTAGTTAGTTAATTGTTGTAGCAGATGGTACGGTGTAGTCATCGGTCATCATCGTCTATCTCATCTAGTGGTATACTGTTTTGTCGGATTGGGTCCAAAGGAACAGCGGTGCCAGGTGAGTGGGTTTAAGAGGGTATGTGAATCGATGGTTAGTATCGTGTGGAGTGCCTTCACATGCTAGACATATATTGGGTACGTTGGGGTCGATTCTGTCTAAGTAGGACTTTAACTTGCTAGAATATCGTGAATGCAATTGTGTGAAAAAGCGGAAGTCTCTTGAGCCACCTGAAAGTGGAATTTAGGAAGGTGGTGGGAGTCTCGCGATGATTGCGATACATATACTCGTATACTGACCTTGGGACCAGCATCAACTACAAAAATGACGTCAGGCTGGAGATCAAACGGAGAATAACTCTTTTCAGCAGGTGGTACTTAGTAGGCCATTGAGATGTAGAGCTCTTTCTCGAAGTACTAAGCTGACACTCTACAAACTCATCATTCCGACTTGCTATATGGGGCAGAAGCATGGACGGTGTTAACAGCAAATCAAAAAGTTTTGGGAGCCTCGAGAGAAAAATTCTTCGTATGCTTTTTGGTTTCGCGTTTCGGAGGAGTATCATGTACGGTGGAATAGCGAGCTGTATAGGCTATAAAGGGACATGGATATAGTTAAACGTGTAAAAATACTGTAGCCGCTACGCTGGCTTGGCCATGTCACCCGTATGAGCAAAGTCGCTTCAGCGAGGCGAACCTATGCAACGGTACCCCAAAATGGAAGGCGAGGAAGCGAAAGACCACATTTTCTTGTGAAGGACCAAGTATCAGCGAGCGCAGGCTAGTAAAAGCTGGGGACATATTCTAGATCCCGTCAAAACCGACATACGGTTGTAGCACCACACCACCTAAGAAAGTAAGTGCATATATACCGTCTGATCTAGTAGTTGTTTTTGGTTTTGGATTTCGACAGTGTAGTTGAAGAGATATGTTAGATGCCTTCTGCTACTACCGTGCGGTAGTAAAAGTTAGAAATACTGGATGCTCAATTTTTTATTTTCTCATCAAATTAATTTTTGAAACGATTTTAAAATTTCAAAGGAAAAAAGTTTCAAAAAAATGGATAGAAAGATTAGCTAACATATACCAGGTAATCAGTGGAGAAGAGCCGTGAGCATGGAGAGCTGACAGCTTAGGCTGTACAGGAATATATAGCTACAGAAATATGGACACGAAGAGAGTGAGTGATACTCATAATAATCCTGTTGCTATCAGCCCAAGGATACTGATAACCTTTCAGAAGTACTGCAATAGCGTTGTTGACAAGAATTAATGATCTTTTTATTAAGTTTAGTACTACTTTTTTGAAACACTGTTCTCCTCGCTCTGACAACTTAGCACACATAAGTCCGGCGATGTTCTACACCGCAATTCACCAAATGCCGGCATTTTTAAATTAAATCTATAGAAAATCTGTTGAAAATCATATATTTTTCAGTACAATTTAGGAGAATAATATTAAGCAAATTTGTCTTTATATTGTATATAATTTTTTATTTTTCTGTGGTTAAAAATTTCTGAAGTTGAAAAAATTTAAAAAAGGTTGAAATTAATTACTGAGGAATCAAGTTATTAATCTCGTTTTATTAGATGTAGTAAATTACTTTCGACTGTTTAATTTTTTATAATATATAATATAATTAAAAGTTCCTCAGCGAATGGTACTGTTCGAAATATGTTGTAGTGTGAAGGGGAATGTTGCAAAAGTCAAACACATACCCAGTTCTACTTTTTTTGTTATGGGCTTTGTAACCTTTGGAATATTTCAAAGGATGCTTTGTCTTTGCTGCAGTCACTATTTCAATGCACTTACTCTTTGGTTACGTAAATCATAATTTAGTCTGCCAGGTGGATCGAATTTTGGTGTACGTTTTACTGGTTTTAATGAAGCCGATTCTGATAGCGACGTACAGCAGATGTGCTGGGTTTTGGAGTAGATGTGGTTTTCTCATCTTCCGAATAGCCGGGCAATAGCAATTTCATGTAAAAATTTGTACTTTATTTTAGTTGAATTTAACCTTGTGTACGTCCTGTAAGCATTAACCGAGGTACAATTTAAAAAGAATACTACTGCACTGCTCTTTTAGTGCACATATTTGTATTATGCGCTAGTCGAAAGTAGGTACAATATATATTGATAGGCTTGATCAATTCCTTTCTTGAATTTATTGTAATCTAAAATGCAAGTTGGTTTCTTGATGATTTCCGGAGAATGTTTTTCTTTTTGCCGTACTATCGAACATTTTCTGCACTATGAGTGCTTGACACCATATTATCATTTCTTCTGCCATTATTCGATACTTGTAATAGAACGTTATTTTTACATTTGAAAACGGTTTCGCATGCTGTTAGTTTCGGAGCTTTTAAACTCTTATGTTGGCATACCCGCATACCCTGAATTTGTTTTCAGTACTTATACATGGCACTATAAATTTGTAAAGGGTTGTAACAGGGATATAATTGTTTCTTGAAGTTGTTTCTTTAGCCGATATGTCATATCTCAAAGTTACAGACATATCCTGTCTTCGCTTCGCAATCAATTTATTTAGATTACATATATATAAATATGATTGGCGCATACACCCCTTTTGGGTTTTTGGCCGAGTTCATCCTCCGATTTATGGCGTGCGTCTTGATGTTGTAGGAGGGACCTACAGTTTCAAGCCGACTCCGAATGGCAGATATTTTGTATGAGGAGCTTTTTCTTGGCAGAAATACACTTGGAGGTTCGCCAATGCCTGCCGAGAGGCGACCGCTATTAGAAACAACTTCTTCTTCATTTTGGTCTTTCACCGAGATTCAAACCGACGTTCTCTCCATTCGGCTACGGCGGTCGAATTAAAAATTTTAAATACGAGTTTTCCCCACCAAGAAATACTCTCATCCAAACTTAATTCCTGCTCGGGCTATGCATAGTATTAAATTTTGAAATGAAATAATCAACAATCGGGCTAACTTTTGTAATTCTATTAAATTGTGCTGTCTGCTCATTATTAGAAAAATGCCAAACTTGCCAGATTTGTCTGAAACTGTTTCTTGACATACATAGTTTTCTCAAAAAAGGGGATCCGTCGCCCAGTAAACGTCCAAGGCGGACTTGTCCCATTAAAAGAATAAGCCTTATAAACTTTTTCATTTGAGCAACAGTTAAATCAGTCCATTTTATTGGTTTTTTTCGGGTTTCCGCAAATCAAAAATTTGCCTATGGTAGATTTTATCATCAGAAACTCGAACAAATAATTTCCAATAAATCACGCTACTACATTTTCTATGCTTCCAGGTGAATTTGGCATAATTTATACATCAGGTACTTCTCCACATTCTTCTTCAGTCATTATTTTTAGTATTGGTATTACAAATTGGTGTTGCGAGATTTGGGTTTCATATGAAATAAGTATATGTGCAATCAAAGATCAGTATTGATTTGGCAAGCATAGAGAGCAATTTATCAAAAAATGTTGTGTTATTTGCATAAAGAAAGAAAAATGTAAGTAAAATAGATTAATTTTTTTGAACAAAGAATAATTGGATTATTGATGGGTTAATCTTTAGAATGCCACGTGGAAGACATTTATCCGACGAAGAGCGTGGTCTGATTAAAGGGCTAAGCGAAAGTGGCAAAAGTATTCATGAAATTGCTGCCAGAGTAAATCGGCATAGGAATACCATCAGCAATTTTCTTAAAAATCCAGAAACATATGGTCAACTTAAACGAAGCGGCAGGCTAACTAACATCGACAGCAGATGCATGCGAGTAATTCCTCGTCTGGCTGCTCAAAAAGAAATGCCTTGCAAGGAAATCAAACACCATTTAAGTCTCAAGGTCACCGATAGATGAATACATCAAATTTTGGTTGAGGACGGAACACTTAAATATTGTTTGCGGGAGCCGGTACCAAGACTATAAGCAAGCCACATTAAGGCTCGTTTGGCATTTGCCGGAAAATATAAATTTTGGACCAACGAATTGCGAAACGTTGTATTTCCGGACGAAAACAAGTTCAACTTAGATGGTCCAGATGGTTGCCACAAATATTGGCGGGACCTTAGGCAGCCACGGTAAACGCGCCATAGGCGGAAAGTGTCCAATTTGTTTTATTCCGACGAGAACCCACCCAGAATTCTATGTTGAAATATTGGAGGATGTTCTCATTCAGTTTGCGGGAAACATATACGGAGACGACTGCGTTTTCCAGCAATACAACGCCCTAATCCATATGGCTCGTTTAACTAAAGCCTTCCTATCGTCAAGAAATATTTCAGTTCTGGATTGGCCACCACTAAATCCTGATTTAAAACAAACTGAGGACCTCTGGGGAATATTTTCGGCCCGTATTTATAAAAATGGTCGGCAGTTTGAGACAATCAAAGACCTGAAAGTTACTTTAGTGGAAGAGTGGGATAAGATAGGTGATTCCACTTTTCAAAACTTGGTAGACTCTATGCCTAAACGTATAAATGATGTCTTTTCTCAAAATGGAAAATATATTAATTATTAGAAACTCGAGAGTTATAGAAACGTCGAAAAAAAGTGTAAAGAAAGGCCAATGCACATATGAAGTTATTTTAATTTCTTTTTTAATTTAATAAGTTTTAGTCAAGTTGAATTTTTGTTTTATAATTTTTTGCTCCTATTTTTCCTAAATAAATATAAAAATTATTGGTTGAACCCTTCTTGCTTCTTTATAGTTTTTCATTTGGAAATAGCCTTGCACATACACTTATTTCTGTGAGGTACAAGTGACGAATTTTCGACATTTGGCTATAGGCGATTGTTTGCGGAGTGACAAATTTTCGTCATGCGGACAATGTCCGTGAAATAACAATGCTTCCTACCTATATGAAATTAACATTCTCGCAGATCAAGTTTACTTAATTTCTACATAAAACGTTTTCAATTTCCTTTCATTTCAGTCTCCATACCCTCGTTATTTCTTGGGACACTTGATCAACTACTCGAGGTTGAAACATTAATGCTTACTCCTTTTATTTATTGATCACATTTTCATCTACTCCGCCTAAATTATTGAGATATACATATTTGCCTGCAAGCATACCATTTACTTCTGCTCATTTCAATGCATTTTCAATCAGGAAACGCCTCCAAATGCGCTTAATTCAATGTAATCACTATATACATCTTAGTTGGGAAATGCATGCATATGTATGTATGTAAAATATGTTTTTTTTCTTTTTATTACTTATTATCTTCCCTGATTTATGCTACGCCTCCTTAGACACTTCGACACATACTTAAATACTTGTGTATGCTCACATTTATGCATTGTAGGTATAGACAGATTTTACTCCACCACTCCCTTTCGAAACTCAAAAAGCAATGAAGTAATTATAACTTTGCTGGAAACCCCAGCTGACAGTTATAGATGAGAATAAATCGGCTTGGGATGCACTTAAATTGTAGAGTCGATAAGCTTTGCCACATAAATTGTAGATTTGAGCTAGCAGAAGATCAGTTTCAGAAACTTTTGAGGCAGCGTTTTTTTATCAATTTACAAAATGTGTGTCTACTAAATAAAAAAAAAAAACGAAACACAAAAAAATAACAAGAAATGAAAGCAAAAAGCGCATTGATTTTAACATTTTTTTACAAAGCAAAGTATTACATATCCGTTCACCCATTCGAACATTCAGTTGGGAGTTGTCTCATTGGCTTCATATCTACCTTTTATTCATGCATATTCACATATTTTTGTTAGTATGTATGCATTGTGTGTAGTTTGTAGTAATACCTACCTTTAGGCATCAGCTCATTAACCTAGTAGAGCTGATTGAAGGGGCAAACAGGCATCCAACAAGCCAACGAGCCAACGACAGCTAAACATGCGCATGCGCAACACGTACACAAATTCACGGCAGAGCTACTGACAGCCGCACACACAAATTGTTTTCAACATCGCTGTCTGGCGGGCATTTTTTGTCTTCGATATGAAGTTTTTTTCTAGTGTTTGAATACAGACACCAAGAAAAATGCTAATGTCTGTAATGAATATCTGAGTATCTTCTTTAGATTATTCGTATATGGATAGGAAAAACTGTAACAGTCACGAACATATTAAATAAACGTCGAAAATTCTCATAATTATGTGGTGGTGTATCAAAAAACAAAAAAAAAATATAGAAATAAAAAATAAAACAAGAAAAAATTTACTGGGAGGCTCTATATGCGGTCATTCAGTACAGTGGCGCACGAAATAGTCCGGACAGTTTACCGGCATCAATGTACTAAAAAGGGTAATAGTGATAAACCTCAATTGAACAGGTAGGAATTTTCCATGTTAATTTCAAATTAAGATGTAGACGGGCGTCAAGAAAACGGATTTTTCAAATATTTTTCTTGTGATGTATACTTAGAGCAATCTTGTAAAATTACCACTATATAAAATAATTCCGAAATTATGGAAAAAGGAGAGAGCACGACAGGAACGTCCGCTATGAACAGCTTGATTCGAAACGCGTTTTTTTTCAAAATCTGATCTGATCTGATCTGGATAATGGTTGTAGTTATTACTTGCCAATTTAAAGAGGAAAACGATTCCACCAAATTTTTCTTCTGTGAAATTTTTTAAGAACTTGAAAACTCAAAATAATACAACAACACAGAAATATTGTTGAATGAATTATTTTTTTAACGGATAGTCAGGTAGATAATTTCATGGCATTTATTTTTGCAATATCATATCCGGCATATGTCGGCCAAAGTAGAGTGCCACAATTTGGTGTTTGTCAGCGTTGTTCTGGCGTTAAACGATTTATGATGACTTGCCGAGCCTTACTGAACAGAAATGTCAACACAGTTTGAAATTCTGAGCAGTCGGACTATAGTATTCGATGTTGATAGATCTAATGCAGCTAAAAAATAGGCAAAGTTATGTGTGGTTTATTGAAGTAAGTGTCGGCTGTTTGAAAAGTCACGAAAGCAAGTCACAAGCTTACAGAACAACAATCAGTTTCCCTACTTTTCATATGGTTCTTGAACTTCAATTTCGGGAGATAAACTACAGTAGCAGCGGAAAAAATAAGTATTTTTTTGAAATTTTCTGTCAGTAGGGCAAGTAAATACAATAAAAATACTGAAAAGGGTGTTTTACTATGGAGTACTTCATAAACTGTAAAAATTAGCGTTCAAACTAATGTAAACTAAGAGTAAGTACAATAAGTCTTATTTTTAAAGGGTACGCGACTGGACCATCTCCCCATGGAAGCTTTAATTTATGTTTAACAATTTTGTTTTCTACTACACATGGAACACTCATTGCTATAGAAGTACTACGCTTTTAAAAAAACTCCAAAACAAAAAATATCATCCGAACGTTTAATCAAACATTTTTTTTTTAATTTCTGTGGTGGCCTAACCAAGCAAGAAAGCATTTATAAAATGGCATGATGACTTAGTGCAAGTCATAGCCAAATGAAAATGTATTCAAGTTCATAATTTTTTTTTTCTTTTTTCCAAATTCAGATCGACAGCAGTTATAGTCTGTATGGCAGATCCCCACAAATCCGGGAGAATAGGCAGAATTACTGCAATGTAGCCAAATTACAATATTTTTCTAGAAATTTGTATTAGTAATATACTTAATTATACTTATAAAGGGTGATTTTTAAGAGCTATAGGAAAGTTTTTCAAAGAAACACACGTAAAATTCAAAAAAATGCATGAAATTTTTATTTAAATCGATAGTACAGTCCGTATAATTTAATGTTTGAAGATTATTTCATGCAAATGTTGACCGCGACTGCGCTTCAAATGGTCCATCCGCTTAGTCCAATGTTTCGGCCGGTATCTCACATATAAATGCTTTAATGTTGTCTGCCAATGCGTTAATTGAAGCAGGCTTGTCTGAATAGACATGAGCTTTAACATAGACCCACAAAAAATAATCTAAAGGCGTTATATCGCACGATCTGGGTGGCCAATTAACAGGTCCCGAACGTGAAATAAAATTTTCACCGAACTCGACTCTCAACAAGTCCATTGTTACGCGTGCTGTGTGGCATGTGGCACCGCCTTGCTGAAACCACACGTCATGCAAGTCAAGCTTTTGCATTTTGGGCAAAAAAAAGTTGGATATCATTTCACGGTAGCGCTCACCATTCACAGTTACGTTACGATTCGTAGCATCTTTGAAGAAGTACGGTCCAATGATACCTCCAGCCCATAAACCGCACCAAACGGTGACCTTTTCTGGATACATTGATAGCTTTTACAATTCTTCTGGCTGATCCTCACTCCAAAATCGACAATTCTGCTTATTTACGTACCCATTGATCCAAAAATAAGCTTCGTCGCTGAACACAATTTTTCGACTTTAAACTGTCTTAACAGAACACGCATTTTTATAATAAAATTCAATGATTTGCAAGCGTTGTTCGTTTGTAAGACGATTCATCGTTAAATTATAGATCAAACTGAAGATGTTTGACAGTGAAACAAAACACGAAACGTACGTCAGCTGTTTAAACCAACTCTTTAAAAAGTTAATAGCTAAAAAGTCACCCGTTATATACCATCTACTCTCCTTTGCTAGTCAAAAAAGCCTTCGCTACTGATAAATGTCTTTAACACAAAAAAAAAAAAATTAACAAACTAAAATGATGCCAATAAAATCAGCCAAATTGAACTGAACTTGAAACTATTTTGCATACGAAATGGCTGCGTTCTCGAGTTAGCTGAAATTATGAAAATATCTGCGATTCCTCAAGGAATCTGTATTTAAGAAGAATAGTCAGAGGAATACCAGGTGGCAACTACTGAGGCTTCATTAAAATGTGTGTCCATTAATTGAAGCTCATCAAACTTTACGGCCATAAGTAAAAAGGAAGAAACCTGAAACTATGCCGCACTTAGATTATAACCCGAAAGAAGTTTGTCGTTTCTGTAGCACCAGCAAGCCCTTTTTGAGTGAATAAATACTTTGTTTTCATTTTCATATAATTTTTAAATTTTTTTGGAAGCAAGGTATGGTGTCTTTATAAATCAGCTAATATTAAAATAAATAAAAATAATAGTGGCCCAGATTTTCATAACCGCCACTGTTTGTATAAAAGAGGTGGGCAATGTTTAAAAGCGGCGTTGGAGTTGCTGAACACCAGTAGCACAGTTTCGGGTATTTGCGGCGCATGCTGCCCCTTTTTACACATTATTTACGGATTCTTCGTGTCATTTTATTTTTGTTCAACTTCTCAACTGATTTATTTACGACTTTTGTGTATCTCACACATGCATTTGTATATGTGCACAAGTAAATGCATATGCACATTCATATTACTCATTTCTTTTTGGCAGCGAAAGGCTCGTAAATTAATAAAATCTTACTTTGTTCCCTTTTTACCTTGGCTTCAATAATACAATTTATGCTGACGCGCTGTCGTTGTGGCTGTAAAGCACTTAAGGCAAGAAAGAAATCTTTTTGGATAATGTTTTCGTGTGTTTTACAACAGCTACTGTTTTTGTTTTTGGAATATTTATTGTTCCGTTTTCTATAGATGCGCGGATAAAATGCAAAGTTATATCTATAGAAAGTAGTTCAGGGCAAACTGAGCCAAACTTAAGTAGATTAAGAGGGATAGTTAAAACGTAAGACACTGAAAAGTTTTTGAAATGCTTCTTTGGTAGGTATGTAAGTGCAGCACACAGCGCATATTAATGTAGCTTCCCCTCTAATATTGTATATGCCTCTAATATTGTATATATCCATAGAATAATTTTTGTAGAGCTATACAATTTCGAAATAAGATAAAACACATAATTAGCATTCCAGCGGATATTGGAGAGCTTAGTTTGTGCCGCAGGTATTTAAAAATTGTTTCGTGCGTATCCAGAAGTCCAGTTCTCCACCACTTGCGCGAGTAGCAGCGATCGAATATCAACAACAAGGCGATAAATGCTAGCTCTCAAACTCCCAAAGGTCGTTGGTTTATCGGTTGCATTATGCTGCCTTCGAAAGCTCTAGCATTAAAGAGGTTGTCACGCGCACTCTTTATCATATTGGACCATATTCTGGACCTTCGATATTAACGCCATTCATCCGAGAAGGAAAAAATCGGTAGTCATAAATATTAATTTTTTTTTTGTCAAGAAATCAACAAAAAACTACAGCCAACGAGAGATTTTGATGACCTTAATCATCTAGCTGACAAATCCGGACATTTACTGAGAAAGTTCTCAAGTCTCCTTCTCTGAAAAGTCCCCACAGCTTTTGCAATGGGGATTAAATGGTAAATCCAGATTTTCTGCGTGAGTTCCGATCGTTTGCTTCGGTAGCAGCAGGGGGATACCGATGGCCTGATGGGAGACTTCTGAGACCAATTCAGTCAATCCCTTCCTGGCAATCTCAACAGCAGTTTCATTTCCCTCTTGTTCCTACGTCGTTGAACCCTGATCAGAGATATGTTACCTGCACAACCAAAATACTTGATCTCCTCCTTGCAAGAGTTCGAAAAAAATGTGATTAGCTCCCTCGCTCACACGTTGCCAATGAATTCTGCATGCCTGCAGAATCGCAAAGACGTCTGCCTGGAAAACACTAGCGGTAACTGCCAGTTCTAAGGAAATAGATAAATTGACTGATTTAGAGAAAAACCCTGCTCCGACTCCCGATTTCATCTTGGGGTCGTCAGTGAAGACAGAGGTAACAGCTTCGGTGGAGATTTTCCCCTCGTTTCAATCATGCCTACTTGGAACGACTGCCCTGGCACGACCCTCAAACTCCAGTTTGGATGAGATCTGTCCGAAGTTCAGAGAAATACGATGTTAACTGCCCAAAAATGCTACCATGTCTCTTGAGAGATCGCCTCCATTGCTATTTATTGTATTTATCAAATAGAAATGCAGTCTTGTGAAAACTGCCATTTGATACGGACTTATTTCGTGTCAAAATGTAGATATTTTTTTAGGGCAATCATGTAGAATTAGGTGTTTTTTTTTCAATAGGAAATTAGAGTCGGTATTCAGAAGCTGTTGGCTCTGGGTAAAACTGATTTGGCTTTGCGTTCATTTCCTTCGAAAAAGAGAGAATACTTCTAAATTATTATTTCTCTCACTTAGTTTGGGATACAGTTAAGGCCCATGGGCAAAGTCGGGTGTTATATTCGTACAGCAAAGTAGAAGATGGGTTCTCAAAATTTCAGCTTTTTTTCACCCTCCAAAATAAAGTGCGACAATTTGGAACGCCCTTTAAATATATTTAAATGTATGTGCACATAAATATAAATGTATAAATTTATAGATGTGCACACACACATACATGAACATACACATTTTTATGCACTTACATCTGCATTACAATTTTAATTGGTTTGACAAACGAGGATGTGCACGCAATGCACATTTTCTTAAGAAACTCAATTTCTCGAAAATTGTTATGAATAAGGAGACTAACGAGTGCTATAAAAATTAACAATGAAAAATAAAATAAGAAATTATGTATAAAGCAACGATTCAGTTGTTAAAAACGCCGGAAATTAAACGAATATTTTGACAAGAATTAATTCCCGAGAAATGATTGTAATAATCATAAAAATTACGCCTGCCACTAATTCGATTAGAAATATGTTAATAAGTAGTGCTGTAGTTTGAAACATACATACACACATATTTGTAGATGCATAAAATATATGCATGTTTTCAACTATTCGTAAAACTGGAAATGAAGCGAGCGAAGAAGAGACATCGAAGTCAATTCAATAACAACGGAAATATATGGAAATATGCGCGTTTCCGGTGTTGGTATAGTCATAATTAATTTTAGGTTTTTTATGCTCGTAATTTAAAAATTTTTTAATGGTTTTGTGGTGAAGACAGGAATTTCCCTTTTTTACTTGTGCTTTTGTTTTGTGTACAATTTGGATTTCTTTGGTGCTTTGAATAAATAATTGTGCCCAGAGGGAGTTGGTACAGTTAGGGTATGCTGGTTTTGTTGGTATATAGGTAATATAAATTTATTAAGACATGTCAGCCACTTTTCTCAATTGTGTGCTTATCAATAATTTTCCAATGATTTATTAAAATATTAAACCAAAATGACCGTTAAGCATGTAGGAATAGCAGAGTATCTAATAGGTGTCAAAATTCAACACTCACTTTATTAACACACTTTTATTAGTTCGGGTTGTATGTATGTATGTATGTATGTAACGGAATCTTTGAGCTTAATTTTCACTGGCTTCTAAAAATCTAATTCTACTTTTTAGTTCGATTAGCAATAAAAGCGTGTTTTTTAGTTTTTTTTAAACTATTTTTTATTTTTAAATAATAATTGTCAAGGAAATTCTAACGGTAAGCTCACTACAAATTCAAATTCATCAACTTCGTTGTTTACTATCGTAAAAATTATCACTGCGAGGCACAGTACTCCGTGCCTGAACAAAAATGCAAAAATTAAAACTCTTGCAACTTTGATTTTTTGGAATCCTTTCAAAGCTAAAACTTCAATTAAGAACAGTTTTGTGTCAAAATAGACATTAAGCCTTTTGCATTGCCTCAAGTCACAAGCAATTACATAATATTGCAAAAAGTTAGTCTCGATTTAGCGGTACAGAATGATTTGAAATTTGATGAAATGAAAAACGACACCATAAAAGATTTCTATTCTTCGGGTTTAGATGAAATTTGGCACACGGATTACATATAACTGAATATAATTACCAACAGACGTGATTGGTTCATTGCATTCAGGATAGTTAACGAGGAAACGATAAGGTTCGTCTTCTCGTCATTCGAAACCTTTAAGTCCCCAGGACCCGACGGCAATCATGCTCAAGCGAGGCGGAGAACAACTAATGAAGGCTTTCAAACGAATCTTTACGGCATGTCTTGCGCACACGCTTATGTTCCACAATTGGCGTTAGATGAAAGGCCAAAGCCAGGCAAGGACAGCTATGCTTTACCAAAAAGTTTCAGACCTATAAACCTGACATCGTTTATGCTTAAGGGCCTGGAACGTATGGTGGAGAAGCACATTAGGTCGAGGGTTCTAAGTCGAAACTCTCTCAACGTCAGACAGCATGCTTATCAAAGTGGGAAATCTTGCGAATCGGCTCTGCACGAGTGCGTTAGCATAATCGAAAAAGGGCTGAAAACAAGAGAGTATACTCTTGGTGTGTTTTTGGACATTGAAAGAGCTTTCGACAATGCTACCTTTGACTCCATGTGCTCTTCTATCAGTAGTTATGGAGTAGAAGAAATCATTGTCAGATCGATCCATTCTATGCTATCAAAAATACTGCTTACCATGGATAGAGAAAGCGATGAAGAAGTCAGGGTTGAAGGAGTCGTAGGTTAAGAAGGGTTGCCCACAAGGTGATGTACTCTCTCCCCTACTTTGGTGCTTCGTGGTGGACTTTCTTCTTAATGATCTTCAGGAAATTGGACACATCCAAGCCAACGCAGTCGATGTGTGCGTATTATCTCACTTGAAGTTATATGCAATAAAATGCAGGTATCCCTAAATACGATTGAGTATTGGTGCGAATTGAATGGTCTTTAGGTGAATCCTACAAAAAGTACAATACCTTAGTGATTTTCACTAGGAAACGCAATATGGAAGGCCTCTTACTACCCACATTGAAAAGGGTAACACTGCAACTGTCTTCTGAGGTTAAATATTTAGGAGTAATCCTAGATAGTAAGCAATGAAGGCGGCGTACAGGCTCAAGTTAAACGGAGTCTGGGGAAATGAAGGAACCACTGGCCACTGTCAGATATACCACCAGTTGTCGGAGCGGTGCACACTGTTCTCGATGCCGGTGGACAATCGGGTGCCAGTCGTTAGTTTCGGTAGGAAGTATGATGTTTTGATCTCAGATAGACATCAATGGTTAAGTCCAGAGAACCTATTAACGGGATATCGGCACACTTTCTACACCGACGGATCCAAAACCAGTGATGGAAGCGGATCTGGATGGTACTTAGACGAAGACACTAAGTACTTCTACGCTACAGGACAGATGGCCACGGTATTCCTTATGGAAGTCTATGGCATCTTGAATGTGGCGTACCGGCTAATTGAGAAAAAGTGAAAGCCCTTGCTAACTCCGCTGCTCTTCGAAGTTAGCCGGTGAATGTAAGACAAAACTGAACAGTGTTGCAAACACAAGAAAGTTAGTTTTATTTGGGTGCCTGGACATTGTGGTATTACAGGGAACGAATTAGCTGATAAATTGGCAAATGAAGACTCTGAAAATATGCCTCTAAGCCCTGGAGCATTTTCTCTGCAGTTGTCCTACATTTTTCAGAATCAGACTTAGGATATTGGGTTGCGATATACTGAGTATGGAGAAAGTTCATACTCTTCCTCTTACGGATCTTTTAAAATTCATCAATGAATCCAAGAGATTTGTGGAAGAGTGACCTCAAACTAATTTATCCCACTTACCACCCACTTTTTATCTTTCTTATCTCAATTCTTTCTACTGAAATCTATTCGGGTACAATGGTATGCTGACTGAGTGCTGGGACTTGTCCAACCCCTCACAAATCTAATATAATCTAATCTGCTTATAACTCTGACAACATTAAGACTATACTTAAGGTTTTAAAAGAGGGTTGCCATGTGTTAGAAAAATGAAATTTATCTTAGTTCATTAGTTAATTGAAATACTTATGTAGCACAATACGGGTTGAAAATGGAAGAGGTTTAAGAAGATTTTCGTTGCCATTATTTGAAAGTAAAATTTGAATAAATTATACCCAAGTTATGTGAAACGTTTCAATATTGGTGTCAAAAGAAAGAGTTTTTAGAAAGCTTCAGAAATTACTCGTCTGAATAAATCTTTAATTAAAATTATTCTCTGTCGCTAAAAGTCCTATATTGTGGAATCGAAATAAAAACCTATGAGCTCAGGAAGAGACTTGTACCTCCGAAATTATAGTTGGTACAATATTCCTAGTTCTATGCTTAAAATTTTAATACACGGATGCGATGTTATTAAGATCTTTGATTTGCCAATAGGTAATATTTTCTGAGTTATTTATTTGTCTAACTATTTGTTCGAGCGCTTTTTGACAGGTTTGTTATCTGAAGACGTCTTAGAAAATTCACACAAATACTTTAGAATTATTTGCTATTGACTCATTTGTTATTATCGAAGGAACCTAAAACACGGAAAGGAATCATCAAAGGGGTTCCGAATTAAGTATTAAGCAATACATTATTAGGAATGAAGAAACAGATAATAACATGGAACTCTTTGCGTCAATTGTAAGTTCCTCCTCTAAGGAGTTAAGTTCAGAAACTGATACATAATACACAATGAATATTTCAGCAACTTATATTTACGTCTTATTTTCTTACTTTAAGAAAAATTTTGTGGTTTTCTGTATATGGTTTTATTTATATTTTTTAATGTTATATATTGTACATGTCAATAATAATTATGCGTTATTTTATTTCCATATCAAAAAGTAACAAAACTCGGTAACCCGTACGGAAAAACCGATTTCATTTTCGAAATTAGGAGTGAAGTTTCAATATTATCCGACACTCCTTCTATTTTCGTCCATTGTTTGTATGGGGTCGGAACACTGTGTATCGCTACCAATTCTAACGGTACTTATTTTCAATGCACGTAGTAAGGTGAGTGTCATAATTTGTGGATCAGTTCGGGCAGTAGTTCAAAACTACGAAAATATCGGAATTATAACTTCAAGGCCAATAGCAGCACGTCTTTGTAAATTAACAGACATGCGGAGGTTTATGAAGAAAGATACAAAGATAACCGCTTCAAAAGTGAAACATGAAATAAGGAATAAGTTTCAAAAATATATTAGTGCTTCAATTGCAAGAAGAGTTCTTAGGGGTTAGGGGTAGTCAAAATTTTCAAAAAATTGAATTTTTTGTTTTTGCATTTTCTTAAGTTATAATATCTTAAAAATATTGTGTGAAAATTTGAAGTGAATCCAACAAATACTTTTCGAATTATTCAGCAATTAACAAAGGGCGCTCGGGTGTTTCGGAGCAAGTAGCTGGACCCTGTACGTATGAAAGGGGCATATAAGCCTGCAACGGTAACACACGCAAATCTATATTTTTGAAGCTGCTATGACGGCCGAAGACCTATTATATGGCCCAGAAATAGATCACACAGTGTAAATAATTAAATAGTTCGTATAACTCTACATAAATGATAGTGAAACTTCAAACGCGTTTTTCTCAAAACTACGTTTTTTGAACTGGTGATCACTGTAACTTAAAAACCGCTTGATAGATTTCAATAAAATTTACACTGCTTTTAAAAAACATAAAAAACTCGTGCCCGATCGAAGGATTTTTTTTTCAAAAATTTCGATTTTTTGAAACAATTAATATAATTGTCGGTTGTTTTCTCAAAAATCTGAAAAATGTTTCATGAGGACGCCATATTGTAAATTTGAAAAAAAAATCTTCGATCAGGCACAAGATTATTTATCAATAAAACTAATTTCTCTTGTCCCCCGCAAGAGACTTCTGGAGAAACGGGTCATTTTAAGCAATGACTAGCAAAAAAAAATATTTTTAATTATTATCGAAAATCATCATTTTTCCGGGCCTCTGACTACCCCTAACCCCTTAAGAAAAGCCGGCTATCATGGAAGAGTTGCTACGAAGAAGCTATTTATTTGCCTACTAAATAGAGAAAAACGCATTTCCGGCACAATTTTGGAAAAAGGTAATTTTTTCGAATGAAGGCAAGACTTGTATATTTGATAACAAATGAAGAAAAATTGAGTTGAGAAAGTCGGATACAGCGATGAATAAAGAAAATGTACTACCAGCAGTGAAACATGGAAGTGGTGGGGTGATGATGTGGGGGTATATGGCTGGTGCCTTCAACAGACATTATCAGCATTGATATAGTCTATCTATTAATAATTTGCACGTAGCTTGAAGGAATCGACTCAGATCATTACCTTGTTGCAGCCAAACTACGCACACGCCTCTGTGCGGCAAACAACGTACATCTAACTACGCAAAGAATGTTCGACATTGAAAAGCTGCAATCACAACAGACAGCCAGCAGATTCGCCACTCGACTCTCACTCCTGCTCTCAGAGAGTACTGCCCAACAAACCGGCATGCACGAGCAATGGAGCAACATTTCTTGTTCTCTACGTACCGCCGCCGAAAAAGAAATCCGATTCCGGCGAGCCCGAAAAAACAGTTGGTACGACGAGGAATGTCATGTTGCCGCAGAAAAAAAAAGGTGCTGCCTATAGAGCCACGCTGCGATCGGGCGCAACGCGAGCCATGTGGGATCGATACAAAGAGCTAAGAAAGGAAGAGAGACGTATCATCCGAAAGAAGAAACAAGAGGCCGAAAGACGTGAGTGCGAGGAGCTTGAGATGCAGGCCAACGCCCGAAAATTCCACCAGAAAGTAGACCGGGGCGTTTTCCTGTAAGAACAAAGACGGCGATCTGGTGACAGACATCCAGGGCATTCTTAAATTATGGAGGGAACACTTCTCGAACTTATTAAATAGTAACAGCTGCGCATGTCACAGATAATGTGAAGATCCCGATACCCCAATCGTTGATGATGGAATTGACGTTCCGCTACCCGACCATGACGAGGTGAGAATAGCGATAACGCGTCTAAAGAACAACAAAGCCGCGGGTGCCGACGGACTGCCGGCTGAGCTATTCAAAGATGGCGGCGAGGAGCTGGTAAGATGCATGCATCAGCTTCTATGCAAAATATAGTCGGATGAAAGCATTGGGAAGGACCTCTCCACACCGTTTAATACCAAACAAGGTTTCTTTAACCTGATGTTGGAGAGCATCGTACGAGCCGCAGAACTTAATCGCTCAGGCACAATATTATATAAGAGCGTACAATTGTTGGCGTATGCCGATGATATTGACATCATCGGCCTTAACAAGGGATAAAGAGGCAAAGCGAATGGGTCTGGTGATGAACGAGGACAAATCGAAGTACCTCCTGTCTTCAAACAAATAGTCGGCGCACTCGCGTATCGGCACCCACGTCACTGTTGACAGTTATAATTTTGAGGTTGTAAAAGACTTCGTGTATTTAGGAACCAGCACTAACACCGATAGAACCAACGTAGAATCTCTCTTGCCAACAAGTGCTACTTTGGACTAATTAGGCAAATGAGAAGTAAAGTCCTCTCGCGCCGAACCAAACTAACATTCTACAAGGCGCTCATCATGACCGTCCTAATGTATGGGGCAGAAATTTGGTCGATGACAACATCCGATGAAGCGACGCTTGGATTGTTTGAGAGAAAGATTGTGCGCAAGATTTTTGGACCCTTGCACGTTGGCAACGGCGAGTATCGCAGGCGATGGAACGATGAGCTGTATGAGCTTTACGACACCATAGACATAGTGCAGCGAATAAAGATCCAGCGGCTACGTTGGCTGGGTCATGTCGTCCGAATGGATACAAACGCACCGGCTCTGAAAGTATTCGATGCGGTACCAGCTGGTGGTAGTAGAGGAAGAGGAAGGCCTCCTCTGCGTTGGAAAGATCAGGTGGAAAAGGACTTGGCTTCACTTGGTGTGTCCAATTGGCGCCGGTTAGCACGAGAAAGAAACGACTGGCGCGCTTTGTTAAACTCGACCAAAATCGCGTAAGCGGTTATCGCGCCAATTAAGAAGGAGAAGAGGGAATTGGTATTAGTGCATTATCTGGGTGAATATTTCGAGGTGTATCTTCCCTTGCACGCTCTTCTGCTTTGAAATTACCTTCTATATTTCTATGGCCTGGCCTCCAGATCAGGTATATTTTAAAATAATCCGATACTTCGCATAATAATTGTTGTCACTCAACTACCGTTTTTGACGAGTGTTTTACTGACTATAACGATTTCAGAGCTGTCTGACTGTCCGAGTAGACATACACACCCACGTAGTTAGAGGTCTTCCTTTAAGAGCAATAAGCCTTTACTTAAGGCAATAACTGCTGCCTGAAGAACACTGATAACCAGTTAAGTTTTAAATATTTTGATGGAAGATTTCAAGACATTTGAGGATATGTACGTATGTAGATCTTTCATGATCGAATTCAAATGTTTGTCAAAATTACAACAGAACCCAGTGTCGAAAGGGTTTAAATTAATTGAAATTTAATTTAAAAAGCTATCACTGGCTGTAAACACAGATTCAGTAGGCATGGACAGCTGATGGCCAAAACTGTTTAATCTTTGAGTTATTCAGGCTCAAAAAAATTCAAGATATTAAAAATTTCAGAATTTCGCACATGAAGTGCCTCAAGAGACAACAATAGCTAAATTCTATATTCAAGCGATAAGTTATAAAAATTTGTTATGAACCAAGAGGAATGCGCTTGAAAGCAAAAATCACCAGCATCAATAAAATTGGATAATAAAAATCAAGTGATGCGCTTTGCAGGTAATCAGACGTATACATACATACAAGTATATATTTGCATATGTGCATAAATATATGTATGTATGTATTCAGAAATAAATCGTATTGCAAGTATATCAAAAGGCGTCAGTAACTTGACGGACATTTGAAAGGTGGTGTCTAAGGAATATAGAAAGGCTCACCACGGCCATCACCAGCTGAAGTTGGCGCAGTGCATTTTGAATGCCTACGACTATACTCAATAAGCAGGGAATCGACAGCGCGCTGATGGAATGGCAGCAAAATAATTCATGCTGCGGTGCATTGAACTAACAATAACCCAGGCAGACATTTTCGTCATGTAGTAGAGAGGCACTGCGACTTCTGCTTAGCCAAACACCACAGGTTGCTGGTCATTCCACGCGCCACCACTTTGCCCCTGCTGGCTGCTGCTGGCTGTTCGTTAGCCGCTTTCGAATTCAAACTAAAAATGAAAAAAGAAGGCATTAGCCACTGCCGGAGCCATGGTAATCAAAAGTAATTTTCGTAAAACGTAATATTCGTCATTGGTTGCACCACTGCTGCTTGTATTTTTGGTGTTGTTGTGCTTTTTTCCATCTTCATTTTATTGCTTTCGCCTCACTGTCATTTGATTGAGCATGAAAATGAAATGCGAAACGTAAAAAGTGATTAATGAACTCATCAGGTGAAATGTAGTGTGTACGTTGTATGTTTGTACATATGTATTGTACTATATGCACATTAGGATGGCGCAAAAACATTTTTTCTTTGTAACCCCCTAAATATTATTCTGTGGCCAGAAAAATTATACATACATTTTTTTTATTTAGTTATTTGATATTTGTCCGCGACGCCGACTCTTTGAAAATTAGCATCGAATTCTCATACAAAAATGCGCTTTTTGTAAATTTGATATAAAACATTTACTGATCGATATTATTTAATCTACAACAAATAATTTAAATTATTTTTATAGGTAGTCTGCAAACCACCCAAATTGAAGGAACTTAAAGAAAAAAAATTTTAACTTCATTGTTTTTCTTTTGGGCCATCTTAATGTACATACGCATAAACACATTTAAACGTGCTACATCGTATAGTGAGTGGTAAGATGAAACAGAAGGTAGTTGGAATGAATAGAGATAATAATAAAACTGCCCAACCAAGAAGCCGGCCATGCCACATTTTCTAGCCCTAGGGGCGACAAAAAAACGGGCAGTTGTAGACAGTGCGGGCAGCGCCCTCGTCCCAGCGGACACGCAGACCTGTAGCAGCAGCAAGACGGCAGGCGAATGCGCAACTTAGATTTGCTGCAATGACAGAGTACATCACACCAAATCCATCAAATCATAACCGAATAGTGGATTAAATCGATGGAAAAAAATGCCAGCGGGGGTTGAAGCGAACAGTTAAAATAAAATTTAAAAATTGTGGACCTAAAAACACAGCAAAGGTGGGGGAAAGGGGAAACAAATTGACAGACAGACAATATTTTACAAAATAAACGAAATTATTCAATAATAAGTTTACTAGTCCATCAACGCTGCATATTTGATTTTGATAAATTGTTAATTAGCATGTGAGCGATGATTATAAAGTAAAGCACAAATGATTAATGAGAGCAGCAGTAGAGAAAAATGGGTAGTGGTGAAACGATCTACGATGGGCAAGACAAAATTTCTATTATTTACTTTCAAAGTTCAAAAAAACTTTACAATTTTTAAAACAAAAAAATATTGTTTATTACTAAACTGAACCAAATACATAGAAATACAGGGCGAGCCATATTGACAGACTGCTCTGCATAATATTTCAGAAAGCATATCTATTAAACTGCAGTCTTAACTCCTAACGCTAGATCGCACTGAGATTGTTTCGTTGTAAAAGGTGGGCTTTCGCCTGGTTTCTTTATAAAAATACTGTAAAAATGCCTTTCTCATTCGATATTTTCCAATGACTTTTACTTTATTAGAAATAGTAAAATTAATTCATATCATTGCTTTCCTGCAGAAGTCCTTCTTGCCAACCTTATTTTCCCAATTTGGCAAAGTTGTACTATACTTTTTTCTAAAAATATGGTGTCGAGGTTGCATCCCGGAAGCGTGGCTTGTAGAGTTGGTAACTCCTATTCACAAAAAGGGAGACATATTGAACTTTGAAAAACTACCGTGGAATCACACTCCTACACACCACATATAAAATCTTCTCTCGAAATATCGCTTCCCCGCTAACTGCGACAGCAGAAAAAATCTTGGGTGAATACTAAGGCGGCTTTCAACAACAGACCAAATCTTTATACTAACACGGGCATACCCTGTTCGTCGAATTCAAGCAAGCTTTTGACTCCAAGACGAAATGCCGGAGGCACTTGCCGACTTGGGTGTCAGCGGCAAACTCATTCAGTTGGTAATGGCAACTCTGACTGACACTACTGGAAAAGTAGTTGTACAATAAACAGTGTCAAGGCCCTTTGAAATTTCCCGTGGCTTAAAACAAGGCGACTTGTTTCTAAAGCTGTCTTTAATCTCCTTCTACCCTATGCGATAAGAAATGAAGTCCAGTTTGCAAACCTTCTTAGTCGCTCAGGCCGCATGGCCGATACCACAATAGTGGCAAAAAACAAAAGCTATCTTTTGTAACATTGAAAGTCGTGCAAAAGCGGTAGCCCTTAGAATAAATGAGGATAAAACTAAATATTTGAATATCTCACGCAGCGCAGAGAGACGAAATCCTGAAAGCATCGAAAATGGGACATTTACCTTCAAATATTTAGGAGTGTTAATAAAAAATTACAACAATAGTCACGACGCAACACAAGACAGAATATTGGCAGCAAATAAAGCATATTACGCCCACACAAAATTGCTGAAGTCTAAATTGCTAACACGCGAATGTAAACTCCGCCTCTACTAGTCAGCGGCCAGCGGTGCTGTCGTACCGCGGCGATTGCTGAACAGTGATAAGCAAAGACGAAAGCAGCTTCAGAAAAGTGCTCATAAGGGTGCTTGGCCCCATACGCTGCAACGATGAAACGTACCGGATACGCTACTGCGATGAATTGCTGAACTTATGCCGGGGAGAAGATGTCGTTAAACACATAAAATCCTTTTTAACAACAAACTCCCTAACTACCCGGGCCCGAGGACGTCCAAGGTTAACCTGGCTTGACTAAGTCACAGCCGACCTGAAAAAGCTACGAGTTAGGAGCTGGAAGTCTCGAGAAGTCGATTGGAAGAGGATTGTGGACGAAGCTAAAGCTCACCCTGATCTGCAATCGCTATATGATGATGATGATGACTGGCAATACGACAGTATCCAGGTGGATAAAATAACGGAACTCTTTTTATGTGTGAGCCCCACCTTTCCAAGGCTTAGTAGTGTGACGATTTCAAAAAATGGGATTTGAGAGATGTACTTTAACTCTGAACTTCGACGAAGAGGTATTTGATTTATCATGTGGATTCTATGTATATACAACAATAAATATTAAAACAAGCATTACATACAACAAATAAACTTCTGAAAAATTTTGTTATTTTTATGCCGACAAATTCACTTACATAATAAATGCAGTATACTAATTCCCAAACAATACAAATTGACGCGGAGGCGATGTTAAAATTAAAACAACAATAATATCACACAGCCACTCCCAATTATTTGTTGAATTTATGAATTAAACATATTTTTGGATTTTTCCGTTGTTATAAAACCATTTTTCATTTCCTCTTACAGACTTGGTCATAAAAATTTTTCGTAGAAAAAATACATTTACATATGTATTCAGGTACGTAAGTATGTATGTGCATACGGCAGTATTGTCCGAATGAATGTGGCGTGGCGACATGCGAAAATGCAACCAATGTGGGCGTGGAACAACGCCGCCACCAACACCAGCCGCACACTCGTGCAAAACGAGTAGCAACAATTGCAAGTTGCAGTAAATTGCATGGCCATTGCAGTTCGTTGCCACTGTCGCACGGGTTGGCCGCCCATCGTCCGATGTATGTATGTCGTCTGTTGTATTTTGTCTGCTGAGTGTCGCCCGGCGTCGGTAGTCCAAGTTGGTGGCGTAGTAAAATAAAATGCGATTTTCAAGACGATGCTTTGACATTTCGCAATGCAAAACGACATTTTGAAATGCAGTCGACAACAAAAGGACGGACGGGGTAGGCAGGTATATTGGAGCTAGCGTGAAGTAATAAAGAAACAAGTCTACCCATAATAGTAACAAGACAAATGGCATTACTAAGAGGTAAAATGGGTGCGGCGGTAGTTGAACACAGTCAATAAGGACGCAAGGAATCGTTCGTTCGTTTTTTTTTACAAAATCAAATAAATGAATAACACTAAGTTAAGATGAAAATTGCAATGATACTGAATTTTTATTAGTCTACGTTTTTTGGAAAATTTAAAATACAGAGAGAAAACTTAAGTCCGACACATAAAAAACAATGAAGCGAAAATTAGTTGTGAATGTTTGAAAATGGAAATGAGTATAAAAATGACATTTTCCACCGAGTTTTATTTGTAGGTTACACTTAATTACAGTTAAAGATCGCATGTATTGATTAATAAATATATAAGTATAAATAAATTATTATTTATAATATAAATAAAGTAAAAAAACGATTATTTATTAAATTAGTTTAGGGAAAAAGAAATCGATTATTTTTACGTAGTTTAAAACTGGTTTATGGTCGATCTTTAGCTCCTGGGCGATGCTACGACTACTGACATGCTGGTCAACTTCGATTATTTCTGTGATTTTATCGATATTTTCGAGATTATCGACATTTTCTTTCTGGCTTGCATTTTCGCCTTTATCAAGGTACTGTAAAATATACCGAATTTTCTCTTTGTTGACTTTCAACAACTGAATGTGACTCACAACTGAATGGAACAAACAGAACACAACGAACACATTTTTTAGTTCGAAATTAGTTATGAGATATCGATCACCACAGCCATCTACCGAGAAAATAATGGATTTATTTCTCCCCAAGCTAATATTTATGGGGAGAGTTTATGCGTGTTTATGCTTATGCAAAAACACCAACACCTGCAATTTCACGATTAACACTTTTATTCCCGGCTTTGGCGATTATACATAATTAACAAAAATATATTGTAAAAAATTTGGATAAATATATTAACGCTTAATATTCAAATTCTTCTTTTCTACCAAAAACCATAAAAAACATATTTGGTTTTTCTTCCAATTCTGCAGCACATATTTTCTGACGCGATTTTACTCGAACTTGTTTTTGTTTTTACCTATATTTGGCAACTCATATACGCTTATTTATGAAACATTTATTTAGATGCGAAATTAATTCGTAAAAATCTAAATTATTTTAAAGATCTCTATATAAAATGTAGACTGAAAAGAAAAATACGTCCATTACAACCCAGATAACGGTCCTCTAGTATTACAGCTAACTAAAAATCATGTAAAAAAAGTAATCGCTTACCAAAAAATGTGAAACTCATACGAAAACCAAACTGTCTAAAGAAGTGATTGTGTTCTGGACGTTATTCCCAGGTGTTTCGGGGTTAGAATATATATTTTTTCATTTTCGTAGTTCCTTTTTAATCCATTTCTTTATTGCGATGTATATTTTAAACATTAAGCAATATTTTTACTTAAATCTATTTAGTTTATTTAAGAGAAAACACATTTATGGAATAAGCACAGTGGTGCAACAATTTACTATTGTAATTTTAAGATGCATAATAATTTACCCTATTTACTACTATGGCCGCCGCCGTAGCTGAATGGGTTGGTGCGTGACTACCATTCGGAATTCAGGGAGAACGTAGGTTCGAATCTCGGTGAAACACCAAAATTAAGAAAAACATTTTTCCAATAGCGGTCGCTCCTCGGCAGGCAATGGCAAACCTCCGAATGTTTCTGCCATGAAAAAGCTCCTCATAAAAATATCTGCTGTTCGGAGTAGACTTGAAACTATAGGTCCCTCCATTTGTGGAAAAACATCAAGACGCACGCCACAAATAGAAGGAGAAGCTCGGCCAAACACCAAAAAAGCGTGTATGTGCCAATTATATATATATATATATTTGGAGGGTGGTTCCATATGTAGAAGTAAGCGTAGGACCTTGTGACGTCTGCTACAGTTGCCATGTAAAGGACCGCAAATTCGGCGTCGGATTTGTTGTGGGAGAGAGATTTCGTCGCCAAGTACTGTCGTTCACTCCGGTGGGCGAGCGTCTCGCAAAAATCCGCGCGATTTTTTAACATCTCGCTAATTTGCGCCCACACCTCCACGGAAGAGAAGGACGATGCGACTAAAGATTCCTTCTATGAGCGCTTGGAATGTTCCTATGAGCGCTGCCCCCGCCAGGACATAAAAATCGTGTTTTGTGACTTCAACGCTAGGGTGGTCAAGGAGGGAATTTTGGTCCCACAGTCGGAAAATTCAGCCTGCACAACGAAACATCCGCTAACGGACAGAGGCTGATCGACTTCGCCGGGGCCCGAAACATGGCAGTATGCAGCACCAGATTCCAGCATAAAAAGATCCACCAAGCTACCTGGCTGTCCCCCGCTCGAAAAAACGCGAAACCAGATCGATCATGTTGTGATAGATGGAAGACACGCTTCTAGTGTATTGGATGTACGTACGATCCGAGGACCCAACATCGACTCGGATCACTTGTTGCAGCCAAACACGCCTCTGTGCAGCAAAAAAAGAAAAGAATGTTCAACATCGGAAACCTGCAATCACAACAAACAGCCAGAAGATTAACCACTCGACTCTCACTCCTGCTCTCAGAGAGTTTTTTGTTTCTGTTTTAATTGGCGCGCACACCCTTTTTTGGTGTTTGGCCGAGCTCCTCCTTCTATTTGTGGTGTGCGTCTTGATGTTGCTTCACATTTGGAGGGACCTACCGTTTCAAGCAGACTCCAAACGGCAGATGGCTTTATGAGGAGCTTTTTCATGGCAGAAATACACTCGGAGGTTTGCCATTGCCTGCCGAGGGGCGACCGCTATTAGAAAAAATGTTTTTCTTAATTTTGGTGTTCCACCGAATTCCGAATGGTAGTCAGGCACCAACCCATTCGGCTATGGCGGCCGCCTCCGAGAGTACTGCCCAACAAACCGGCATGCACGAACAATGGAGCAACATTTCTCGTTCTCTACGTACTGCCGCCGAAGAAGAAATCGGATTCCGGTGAGCGCGAGAAAACAGTTGGTACGACGAGGAATGTCATGCTGCCGCAGAAATCAAGGATGCTGCGATCGGGCGCAACGCGAGCCATGTGGGATCGCTACAGAGAGCTAAAAAAGGAAGAGAGAGGTATTATCCGAAAGAAGAAACGAGAGGCCGAAATACGTGAGTGCGAAGAGCTTGAGATGCAGGCCAATAGGAACAACGCCCGAAAATTCTACCAGAAAGTTCGGCGGCTTACAGAAGGTTTTAAGACCGGGGCATTTTCCTGTAAGAACAAAGACGGCGATCTGGTGACTGACGTACAAAGCAACCTTAAATTATGGAGGGAACACTTGTCGAACCTGTTAAACAGTGACAACTGAGCATGTCACAGAGAATGTGAAGATCCCGATACCCCAATCGTTGACGACGGAATTGTCGTTCCGCTACCCGCTAAGGTGCATGCATCAGCTCCTATGCAAAATATGGTTGGATGAAAGCATGCCTGCCGATTGGAATTTAAGTGTGCCCAATCCATAAGAAGGGCGATCCTGCAATTTGTGCCAATTACCCCGGGATTGGTCTTCTAAATATCGCCTATAAGGTTCTGGCGGGCGTATTGTGTGAAAGGCTGAAGCCCACCGTCAACCAATTGATTGGACCTTATCAGTGTGGCTTTAGACCTGGAAAGTCTACCATTGACCAAATATTCACAATACGCCAAATCTTGGAAAAGACCCATGAAAGGAGAATCGACACACACCATCTTTTCGTCGACTTCAAAGCTGCATTCGACAGGCTGACTCGCTGTAGTGTGACTTCTTTAACCTGACGATTCGAGCCGCAGAACTTAATCGCTCAGGCATAATATTTTATAAGAGCGTACAATTGTTGGCGTATGCCGACAATATTGACATCATCGGCCTTAACAACCGCGCTGTTAGGTCTGCCTTCTCCAAACTGGATAAAGAGGCAAAGCGATTGGGTCTGGTGGTGAACGAGAACAAAACGAAGTACCTCCTGTCTTCAAACAAACAGTCGGCGCACTCGCGTATCGGCACCCACGTCACTGTTGACAGTTATAATTTTGAGGTTGTAAAAGACTTCGTGTATTTAGGAACCAGGACTAACACCGACAACAATGTCAGCCTTGAAATCCAACGTAGAATCTTGCCAACAAGTGCTACTTTGGACTGAGTAGGCAAATGAGTAGTAAAGCCCTCTCTCGACAAACAAAACTAACACTCTACAAGGCTCTCATCATGCCCGTTTAACGTATGGCGCAGAAGCTTGGACGATGAAGCGACGCTTGGAGTGTTCGAGAGAAAGATTCTGCGTAAGATTTTTGGACCTTTGCACGTTGGCAACGGCGAATATCGCAGACGATGGAACGATGAGCTTTACGACGACGTAGACATAGCGCAGCGAATAAAGATCCAGCGGCTACGTTGACTGGGTCATGTCGTCCGAATGGATACAAACGCTCCGCCTCTGAAAGTATTTGATGCGGTACGAGCTGGTGGTAGTAGAGGAAGAGGAAGGCCTCCTCTGCGTTGGAAAGATCAGGTGGAGAATGACTTGGCTTCACTTGGTGTGTCCAATTGGCGCCGGTTAGCACGAGAAAGAAACGAGTGGCGCGCTTTGTTAAACTCGGCCAAAATCGCGTAAGCGGTTATAGCGCCAATCAAGAAGAAGAAGATATATATATTTACTATCAAATGAGGTCTTTTGTAGATTTTCTCTTGAGTCTAGTGAAGGTTATGGGATTTGCAATTATTTCTGTGGCAGAGGGTTTGAGTGCGATTGGAGTCGTGTGTTGTGTGATGTGGCATATTTTCGTATTTCTTCAGTTATTGTGGATACTTTGAGATCACGATGAATTTGTGCATTTGTGATATTATTTTATTGTTTTTTTTTAATTGTAATTTTCATAGTGAAGTTTAAGTATTCTAATATGGGTTTCGACCGAAATCGAACTCATTTTAGTAAATTGTAAACTTTCTACGTAGCATCCGCCAAATTGTGCCAAATTGTGAGAACTGTTAAGCCAAAACACTTTGAAAAAAGAGATTCACACTTGAAAGACCCTGCACGATATAATTTAATATAATATATGGCAGGCGAAAATAAGCATCTAATACTGTTTGAATTTTATCAGCTTTAAATTTTCCTTTAATTATCGGAAAGCTCTGAGATTCGCAAATCAACAAAACATAAACAAAATAAATCAGTCCCATTTATTTATGTTACAGCTATGCGAAGATAATTATCTAAGAATAAATAATTAAATATTTTTTTCAGATTTTGTCTATGGACATTGAATGAGAGATAAGAGAAATAAAATTCTAAGAAATAAAAAAAAACATAAATATTTCAATTTGTTGGCAGAAGTGTCAAAATATTGAATAGCGCACATGAGTGGTGGTTGCGAAGAATGCTTGGGACTTAAATAGCGCAGTTTGTTGTTCTTTTCACGATAAATGTTACAGTGTTCTGCGCTGCTTCGATATTTTCTCTACTTTTTTAGTTTTGTTATGTTGTGCTTATTAAAAATATCAGTGAATGCATAATGTCGCAGGTGTAGGTAGGTAGGTAGGTTGGTAGATTAGATGGCAAGAGTACCACGGGTACACTACAAGTAGCCATACCATCTACAATCATCCAGTACTGTAGATGTAGTTGACGAGAGAAACGGCATCTGGGCGTGAGAACTGCGTCAGGATATTCCCGAAAGGCACACTAATGAACCTCGAGCGCCTAACCGCCAGACCCGGGTATTTGCTAAAAAAGTGTTCAACAGTCTTCTTCTTTGCAGGATCCCTACAGCTTCTCCAATGAGGGAAGCACGGATGTGTAAGCTTCTCCGCCAGAAATTTCGATCGCCCAGCGACCTGTGAACACCGCTATGAGTTTGAAAATTGTAGTTGAATATATTTATATTTGAATAAATTAAGTTATGTGAAAAAATCAGCGTCGGACAGTAGCGGGTGACATTTTATTTCCATTTTGTAATAATTTTTCCTTCGCTAGCTGCTTTTTTTCGGAGTGATTATCTTTCTAACTCTCCCTGGCTTGTCAGTTACATATTCGAACTCTTCATTTCGGCTAAACGGCTTCTCCGGAAACGATACCGGTGTTTTTGTGTGCGCTTTTTAAAAAGACACGATTGATGGAAACCCATTGTTTATCTGGATTTTTCGAGTAATAGCCTCTTGAGAGCTTTCCGTTAACGAAGATTGCGAGATATTTAAGTTACAATGGTTGCTTTTTATATTTTGCGCCTCTGCAACGCTACGTGTGATGAGTGGTAATTCGATATTTTTATATATTCGAAAATTTTGGTATTTTTTACCATAAACTTATACACAAAGTTTTCACTTAAGAGCTTTATTTGTTATTTTTTTAGTGAGTTTTTTTCATCTCCCCCCAATTATGGAATTATCTTGTTAAAATTGGTTCATTTTGAAAAATTATTATTATTTTACTGTGTTCTCATTAATCGGCCCAACATATAAAAGGCAACCCTCGTATAGCTAAATTTTAATTATTTTATAATAATATTATAATTATTTTTTTATTTCCTAGGTACATATTTTATGGCTTTAATTCTTTAGAAATTTTGAAATGTGCCAACTTTCCCTTTTACTAATTTGAAATACTTTTAATAAAATTAATTTTTATTATGGCAACAAAGAACTAAAAATCACTTGATTGAATAACGTCAACGCTTCTCTGAGGGGGTAAAACTAGTGTGCGTATTTCTCTAGTTGTTCTGCATTTGTTTTTACGTGATTGCTGTGTCGCTATCGCTCTTAGCGAGTTCCTTAAATTCCAACATTCGCAGTGTGTGGCGTACAGTTTTTTCTTCTGTTTTTATTTTTTATAATGCCAGATGTTTCATTACGCAAAAAACACACACATACATATGTATATAAATAAAAATTTCACTGTGGTATTTCACTGTAGTATTATATTTAAAATATAAAAAAATCTCTGAGGAATTCATAGCTGATAAGGGATTACATGGCGGTTAAAGAAAGTTGAGGCAATGAAATATTTTATGCTTAGAGTAGAATGGGGTAAGATAGGTCATTTTTTTTTGGAGAGCTCTTGCTACGGTGTTTTTGCATTGATTTTGAAAAATAAGCAAGATTTTGAAAGGTTATTTATCTGCTAACATTTTGGTTATACTGACTTATGTTTGGCTAAATATTTTTTGGAAGCTGCATTCAATAAGACAAAGGTACTTTTTTTCGATATTTTCAAAATCGGGGGGCACGATAGGTCACTATGTGTGAGAGGAAAAGAACAATGTACATGGCTTGGAAATTAACGTTTTAACTTTTATTTATAGAGTATGAACACTGCACATGTTATAAAAGTTAGGAATTTTTCTTTAATTCATCACGCGAGCACGTAATGTTTCGAACGGAATTTTAAATTGTTTAGAGGCTGATCGAACACTAGCGCCATCTCGGACTGCCGCGATTGCGTTTTTTACATCCTCTTCATTTCGTTTCGGCGTATTTCGCACATAATTACGCACCATTTTGCTGAAAAAACAATTAAAATTTATTTTATTCAATTAAAAGTAGTGACCTATAATGCCCCCAGACGGCTGACCTATAGTGCCCCCAAGCACATGTTTTATGTTAGTGTCGATATTTTTTTTTAAAACAATAATATCAAAAAACTAACACATTAGTCGTGTTCAGCATTATTTTCTACGTAAAATAAAACTGACCTGACAAATATTTACATACATTAAATGCACTGCACCGTAGAATAAAAAAAATGCTATGTCGGAGAAAAGCTCACAAAAAACTAAACGACGCCAGAACTAGGATAACTAATGAATGGTGACGGCCGAAATGACAGTCGCAAACGTTGTTCCCCACCATGTATTCAATTCACATAAGACGAGTGACCTCTGCAAAAACAGTGCGACGAAAACCCCACCTACCTATTGTGCCCCCATACCTATCTTACCCCATTCTACTCTACTTTGTTTCTAGTGTGTACGTAGATTTGTATGTGTGTTATATGTGCGCATGTGGTGTGGTAAGTATGTTTGTATGTTGCATCTGTAGACTTGTCAGACTTCCGTCTATTTGAGATCGACTCGAATAGAAGTAATTGTGTATGCTGACAGTGATTTCACTTTGGCTCATTCATTGATTACATATTTAAGTAAAAAGAAGAAGCAGAGAAAATATGAATAAAACTTGAAACATCACACACCGGTGCTTGGACTTGAAATCCGCTCATTCGGAAATCAGCTACTACGTGCGAGGTGGCGCGTACGACACCTACATTAATTCATACATACAGTTGACCACAAAATTATAGCAGTGCCGGCATGAAAAATATGCAATGATAAATTTTCAATAAAGGATAAAGAGGCAAAGCGAATGGGTTTGGTGGTGAACGAGGGCAAAACGAAGTACCTCCTGTCTTCAAACAGTCGGCGCACTCGCGTATCGGCACTCACGTCACTGTTGACAGTTATAATTTCGAGGTTGTAAAAGACTTCGTTTATTTAGGAACCAGCATTAACACCGACAACAATGTCAGCCTTGAAGTCCAACGTAGAATCTCTCTTGCCACCAAGTGCTACTTTGGACTAAGTAGGCAACTGAGCAGTAAAGTCCTCTCTCGACGAACAAAACTAACACTCTACAAGACTCTCATCATGCCCGTCCTAACGTATGGCGCAGAAGCTTGGACGATGACAACATCCGATGAAGCGACGCTTGGAGTGTTCGAGAGAAAGATTCTGCGTAAGATTTTTGGACCTTTGCACGTGTGCAACGGCGAATATCGCAGACGATGGAACGATGAGCTGTATGAGCTTTACGACGACATAGACATAGCGCAGCGAATAAAGATCCAGCGGCTTCGTTGGCTGGGTCATGTCGTCCGAATGGATACAAACGCTCCGGCTTTGGAAGTATTCGATGCGGTACCAGCTGGTGGTAGTAGAGGAAGAGGAAGGCCTCCTCTGCGTTGGAAAGATCAGGTGGAGAAGGACTTGGCTTCACTTGGTGTGTCGAATTGGCGCCGGTTAGCACGAGAAAGAAACGATTGGCGCGCTTTGGTAAACTCGGCCAAAATCGCGTAAGCGGTTATCGCGCCAATTAAGAAGAAGAAGAAATTTTCAATAAAATAAGTGTGTTATTTCGATATTTCTTGATGAAACGTAAAAAAATTAAGTCAATTAAAATTTTAAGTCAAGTAATACGAATTGAAAATTAGTGCCACATAAAAATAGGAGTAATTTATACAAGCAGGAGATCAAATTTCTTGGGTAACATTTCTTCTACCCGGTCATCGAAATCCCCTTGACTGTTGTTATAGGATAATTGCACAACTTATTTCTCAGAAAAGCGCAGAAGAGACGGAGCTTCATTTCTTCGTGTGCTATTTCGAAAACTAGTACAATAGTCGGATGACTCAAAAAGTGGAGGGGACTCCACGCCGTTCAATTTCCAAACTCGTAGCTATGTTTACAGGACATTGGATGATCGACACACACGTGGAACACCAGGTTTACCACTTCACCCCATTGCAGAAGCTGTGGGGACCTTTCAGAGAAGGAGACTGTTGTCTGTTGGATGTCTCATAATGGTATCAAAACGGTGCTTTAGTGCTACTTGGGGTGTGCCAGTTTGGTACTTCAACCATTTTATGATTTTCTGCAAACTCCATACGGACTTTCACGTGTTTCTTTGCCAGTGGCGAAACTTTTCGTGGACTTCTGGCGAATAATTTGTGTTGCACCAAACGTCACCGCGAATGTTTCGGCTCTAACAAGCAAAGTAAGGTCGTCGCGGATGACCCTGTTTGATGCAAATGGATTACTTTTCTAGCAACGTCTAAAAATACGATCGCCTTTAGCGGATATTTTGTGCTCTCGTCTGCGTGTTTCATGCTTATTTTTATAATTTAATGCATTTGCTACCATTTGAGCAGAACATCCAATTCAAGCTTGAATTTGTTGTATATTTTCTTCTGTACAGTCATTTCCTCTACCCAATAGGACCAAAAGAAGCAATACATAAATTAGCAATAGTTTATTCAAATTGCTAATAGGTTACTTACATTTCGAATTTTGTGTATTTATTTATAAAGTAAAAGTTATTTTGATTAAAAACCGTTAGCACTCCTATTATTTTGTGGAAAGCAGAAATTAAGTTAGCCCGCTCTAGTATAACTACCGCAACAATAAAATTTTGCCCCATTTTTACTATTAGCGTCCGTTGTAGTTGTACCGTTATAGCGCAGCGTCACTTACATGTCGCACAAATAAGTTATGTATTTATGTATATACATTTTTCATGCCGACACTGCTATTATTTTGTGGACAGCTGTACATGCATATATGTATGTAGAGTTAGACACCCAAGTCCAGCATTTGAAGAACAGTTTATATGCGGCCGTAATTCTATTTAAACCATTATTTGCATACAATTTTAAAAGCATAGCACGATTTCTCCACACGATCAGATGAGATCACAATTTGTTCCATATGACCAGAATAGATGAAAAAATATATTTTAAAATAAATATATACAACAAGAAAATAAACAAAGCCATTAAGTACAACAAAAGAAAAGCAGTCGAAACAATAAAAACGACTCATTTGTATTACAAAGATGGAAAGCCTTTGATTGATCCAAAGTCACAACGTTCAATTCGTGGCGCACAGTTAAGTGCAAAAAAAATTATATGCAAATGTATGCCTAATCAGCGTACAGAGCATGAAGTACATATTTATAGGAATGATTAAGTACTTGCTCAATTATTTTGCTACAAGCCAGTTTTTTCATTACAATTTCCAATAGGCCTTCCAACTAATCTCGAGGAAAAAAAGTGGATCGTCGCCGTGTATGCAGATTTTAATGCATTTTAAGATGTGTTAATTGTGTGCATCAGTTAATTAATTGAGCGATGACTTTAGCCAATGGAATTTAATAAAATTGCATTTCAATATTTTTTCCTATGCATGCATAAACGTTTATAATTGGCTATGATGTGGTTTGAAGTGTGCAATAGTGTTTTTATGGTAGATGTCGGAATGTTAAGGAAGATCGGAGATAGCACTGGCCGCTGCCTCCCTTAGCATTCATGTAAATGGGTGTATTTTTCATATTTTGATATTTCGTTTATTTCAAGTCTAAAACATAATTATAGTTTTTACAGGCCACTTAGAGTTAATATTAGCTTAAAGTACTACAGATAATTTAATAAATAAATTTAGAAAAATAGTTAGAAAATATATAATATAAAATTCACTCTTGACACCGATAAGACAAGCGGAATAGAATAGGAAATGAATTCTCTTAGAACGCGGGCAATAGAAGCATTACGCCCACATTCGTGTTAAGCAATTTTCGAAATGAAATCACCAAAGCCTCTCGAAGATACCTAAACAGACTGTCGTACCATAAGAAAACTTACTAGCAAGAAATCTTCTACACAATAGCATGGATTTCAAACGCCTTAAAAAAATTCATATTTTAGATCTCCCAAACAGATTTGAGGAAACATAATTGATTTGTAGCGAATAAAACTGTTTTACAATATACTGATTGGTCTCAATGGAGCGCAATAAATCCTGTCATAATTCTTATATTTAAAAAAATTTGCTGATTGTCAACTGATAGATTGCAAATAAAATTTATTCATAATAAAAAAAAAAAAAAGATTAAATGGGTAAGTATTGCGTAGAGATCAGTAGGATTCACATTCATATTCATCATATTTGGCATTTTTGTAGTAGGCAGCTGCAGCATACAAACAGACAAGTGATGATGCGCGAAAGGATTAAAAGAAAGATTTCCATCACTCTAAATCTAAATTTTGCATTTGGTAAAAAAAGTTATTGTATTTAAATATAAAATTGAATAACTAATTTTGCTCCACCTTGTGCATATGCCTATATGGTTTCTCTAATGCAATAATTTCATTTATTTAATATTTTAAGTACAACACTGCACTTTGCCATGTTTTCATTTTCTCAAAATCCATTCGTGCAAATACTGAATTACCAAACAATTAGATAACTGTTAGACTCAACTGGTAAACTCCTGAACCGGGTGGTGATTCAATAATAAAAAGTTTGCTCAGTAAGCAGATTTCTCGTTCCCTCTTGCCAAATCGGCTCCCGAGCCGAAATTTTTAGTAAAAGTGGATGAAGAGTACAATTTGTAGAAAAAACAAAATGTTGTGCTTACGAGCAACGACTCGATCAAGAGTTTGTATCGGTATGTCCTGGACTAGTATGATAGGGAATACATCCTGCCATACCGCTAAAAGAACAAACCATAACGCCATAAATTGCTGACCGAACCAACATATGGGAAACACTGTAATCGATTAGAGGTGGCAATCCATAATTCCGTAGGCGTGACCAGAACCATAGACACCATTTGATTGATTTTGGCTTTCGCCGCAACCATAACCAGTTGCATTGTGATTTGCTGTATTGCGGTATTCTTGTTGTTATCTTTCTCTTATTTTCTGCACATCAAACTGCACAAATGTGATATACATATATATATATATATATATATTATATATATAATTGGCGCGTACACCCTTTTTGGGTGTTTGGCCGAGCGAGGAGGACTATTTGTGGCATGCGTCTTGATGTTGTTCCATAAATGGAGGGACCTACAGTTTCAAGCCGACTCCGAAAGGCAGATATTTTCATGAAAAACATGGCAGAAATACACTCGAAGGTTTGCCATTGCCTGCCGAGGGACGGCCGCAATCAGAAACATTTTTTTCTTAATTTTTGGTGTTTCACCGAGACTCGAACCTACGTTCTCTCTGCGAATTCCGACTGGTAGTCACGCACCAACCTATTCGGCTACGGCGGCCGCCCAATTGCGATGGTATATGTAAATATCAGCTGCTTATGGCTATGGCACTAATAATTGGTAACATACATATCATTATGGTTAAGGTTACAGCGTTATTGTATGGTACCTCTCTTTGAGCTTAAGTCAGGACCTGATAGAGTAATTGAGGCAATCCGAGATCGATACATTAATGGATAATTCAGAAAGCTTTATTTCTTATGATGTGATGATTTTGAAGGAATTCGTGATTTTCAAAGAGCTGATATTACAACAAGAAGAATAATTGGATAGTTCCGACTCGATTGATAACATTCCATTATACAAAAGTTTACAGAACTTGTTTCCAATGAGGCTACCTTCACATGGGTGGATGAATTGTCCAGAGAAGGCTTAGCAGAGCACAGTACCAGCTTTCTGGGTATTGCTAAAGAATTGGGGCTCGTATTGAAAAGATCTAACGCCACAACTATTGGGCATGCGGCAGTTACTGAGTAAAGCTTATTTCATGTCCAGAGAACGTGAATGTCAGTGAAGACGGCAAGAAGCTTTTTTCGAAACAGGAATGCAAGAATAATCATGACTTGGAGGTCAAAACTCCAAATTTACGTGGTTAAAACGTAGTAAAACAAGGTGTAAGTAGGTTCAAAGTTTGTTTTTTGTCATTATTACTCTTCATAGCTTCATATTGGGATTAAGTCAGACAATTTTTTGTTTTATTATCAGACTTGGCAGTTTCCGCTAATGACTCCTCTCACTACATATTTATTCATACATAAAAATATGTATAAGTGCATATATCAAATAGATTTACATTGTCCATAAAATATGATATTTACATGCAAATATTAATTGAAATTTATTCTTTAGACCGTTCGCAGTTTGTTTCCATTCAAGTAAACAAATACTTTTCTGCTACCATTTTTACCAAAAGATTTAATTTTTCCGACTTTCCGCACCTTCTTAAATGCAACTTTTGTAAGAGAATGTCAACAATTTAATGTCCCAAGTGAGCAAACCTTTAATAATTGAATAATGATAAACAAAATTTGTCAGCTTTTGACTTGTAGAAAGGGAAAACAATTTGAAAACTGCAAGTATTTTAATCACTTAAGACAAGTTTAAATATGAAATACTTGTCAATAGAGATTCGGCAAGCAAAAGCCAGCAAACAGCACAAAGCAAATTTGAAATGATGGCGGAATTTATGGAATCGCAGCCAAATTTGGCGAAAGCCTACATAAAGTGCGCTGATGCTAAGAAAACAAATAAAAACTAGTGGGGGCGTTTAACTGAAGAATTAAGCGGATACGGACCAACCATGCGAGATATGACCTCAAGGAAAAAGGTAACTTTTGATGTGAGTCAAATGACATCTAAACATCTAAACTGTCGACTGCAAAACTCATAAATATATAAATACTTGTATGTACTTGAAATGGAAAACATGCAAAATCAGGAGATACTGTATGAAATGCATATCTACAAAATAAATATACGAGAATGCGGCCTCTCAGATCGTAAGTCTGTTGGCCGCAAGTCTAACCAACAATTCGCTTCCATCGCTCATTGCAAGGCAGGAAGGCAACTCGCAGTGGAAGTACGGTGCAAACAATAAAAATAAAGCACAAAAGCACAAAAAGAAAGCAAAAAATAAAATAAAATAAGAAATAAAACAAAAACCAAATGACAATTTGCAAATTTTACAAAATATTTGGAATGCCTGTTTGCCTGCTTTGCTTTGTGTCGCTCTCAATGGTTGGTTGTTGGTTTAATTTATTTGAATACGTATACGACATGGTGTGCCAATTTGCATGCCGTGACGGCATGTCTCTTCACAAGCAACAACAAAAATTGACAATAAAAACAATAAAGTGATGCGCGTCTTCTCAAGTGCATATTTTCGCTAAGTAAGAATTTTTTCGTTTGCATATGGATGTATGTGTGCGTGTGTGTGTGTTTGTACGAGTGCGCGATTTGCGACAAATTGAATTGAATTTAAATTTTACGCGTTCGACAATTGTCGTCAAGCGAAGCCAGTGGCAAAATAAAATGAATTTAAATATATAGAAGCGGCAATAAAAGGGGCAGAACGGTAAATAAATATAAAATGGAAAAGAACAAAAAACAAAAAAAGAAAACAATAATAATAAAAAAAACGTTTGCTTCGAATTGAAATCAGAGCAAAATGTCAACAACATTGCAAAAGAATGTAAAAATAAATATTCAATTAAGTATATGCATACGTACGCACATACACATTTATGTATTGGGTAGTGTAAAAAGTTCGGTAGCTGCCGATATGGTATTTAAATCAAATATCTCTTATGAAATATAATAAATAGGTTCGGAAAGTAAGAGGTTCTAAGCTTTTATTTCGACAGCCGTAATTATTTGTACACAAATGGTTCCAAGTCTCTGCATGAAACACCGAAATAATAGAAAAGGTTTTTCTAATAGCGGTCGCCCCTCGGCAGACAATGGCAAACCAGGTAGCTTCAAGACGCACGTCGCAAATAGGAGGAGGAGCTCGGCCATACACCCGAAAAAGATGTAAGCGCTAATTTTTTTTTGTTTTTTTTGTAAATGGTTCCTAGAAGTTTGCTGATAAATTTAAATTTCTAAGCAATATGAGTTTTTGGCGGGAGACTTTATCAAAGTGTAAAGTCCTCTGACCGCTCGTTTTCCCACTTTTTCACCTCCTCGTCTTTTCCCAATGACACCATTTCTAACCGCTGGTACGATTCACAATGTCAACCGGCGTTTTTCCTTCCACAGCGGTGTGGGGGTTGACGGGACGGGGGATTGGATTGCCACTTTTCGCAAGAGATGTTGCTGGGCTAAGAATTCGCAACATATTAACCTCGAACAGGCCCTATTTTTTCAATACAGTGCAGTAGCTCTACCTGGAAAATCACCATTGTTATAAGTTACAAGTTACAAGTTTTTCCAATCGCTGTCTAAGGATTATATTCCGAATTTTCTGGCCAAAAATAATGCCAAGCAAGGAATTGCTCGAAAAAAACCAACATGAAGCTGGAAGCAGGTGAAGATCTTATCCAGTAATCGGACGAGATGGCGCGTAGGTGTTGTTGGTGCTCTTTATGTCCCGATGTCAATGATAATGAGGTCCCATTTTACGAGCATTTTTTTCAGGCTACTTGGCTGTGTTAGCAACATGTCGCTAGTGGATCAGTACACTTTCTTTCTGGATGTGCTGTGTGGAATAACTGCTCATGTGTTGGTCCGATTCGACGATTTCCATGATTTTATCAATATTTTCGACCACTGGCTTATCCGAACGGAACCACTGGAATATCCAGCTGCTTCCACTTTTCACCTTGGCAACATCACAGCTGCGGTATGTATCGAATTTTCTCTTCTTTACTTTTGTTGTGAAACACTGTGCCACAAAATTGGCTTAATCAAACATAAAAATGTTGGAAACGTAATGCCACTTTTAAACCGTCGCATTGTACTACTCGATGCAATACTGACCTCGTGAGATACGACTCACGAAAGGCACATAGGCATTCAAAACATTTTGCTTTACCTTATATTATAAATAAAATTATCTTTCTAATACATTCGTCAGATTTGTCTGAAGTGCATTTGTGCCACAAAAAAAACCAACCAACTTGTCCAGACTTTCAAATTATCAGAACATAAACTTCCTTTCATAACACCCGAAATTCTTTTTAATTCTTGCAAATAAATTGCAATAAGGGGTTATACGCAGTTATGAAGCAAATAAAAGACGGGTTGTCAAGGATTTATCCTGAAGAAACTTCAGAATATTTTAATTTGAAAATTTTTGGCGGTTATAAAAGCATCCTTCAAGAACGTAACAAAATTTTTTATTTATGAAAATGTTCATTATAGAGCGCGCTGCAGGCGATTTCTGGAACCTCCTTTAAAAAAAGACGATTTACGGTGTACATCGTAACTCAGGATTGGATTATCTGAAATCAAAAAACCAAACAAATTTTGTTAATATAATATATTAGATTATCTAGTAATTAATCGTTCGGCTAATCAAAATAGTGAATTTTCACAAAATGGCAGCTTTTAAAAGAAATGATTTCGATTTTTACGTTAAAATTTGGCCGTAAATTGATTATAAAATGGAAAATAAGTATCAGATTTACAAAAGGAACGATTAATTACTAGAAAATGTATCTTTAAAGATTGAGTTAAAACGGTTGACCGATCAAACAAGCCGTTTTCGAGATATTGTGTACACCGACTTGAAAAAATGCCGTTTGAAAAAAAACACGTTTAAAGTTTCAATACCTACCTTAAAACGGTGCGAGGCATCTCTACATATTTAGGTATAACTCCGAAAGTATTGCTTAGATCTACTTCAAATTTCGTGCGTATACTTTTGAATATATGTACATTACAAAAATGCAATAAAAAAATCGATTTTTTTGAAAGTCATAACCGCGTATAACCCCATAAAGCAACTAAATCTGGACTGTTGAGATGGAGATTGAATGTTTCAGAGCCGCAGTTGTGTAGGGTAGCCACTTACGCTCATAAGAAGTGCATCGCGAGTCCATTTTTCACTTACTTTTTCTTTAAAGACACCTTTTTAAAATCAGTGTTCTTCCATCTATTCTTTATAATCGACTGGTAAGCTGCCTTCCGGTTCCGAAAGAACCACGTAGACTCCTGTTTCGACTGTGACTCCTAATGAACTCTTTGATCTCAATTCATTAAGATTAGATTAGATTAGATTTGCAGAGGGTTGGACAAGTTCAAGCACATAGTCAGGAACTCCATTATACTACACCCGGATAGATTTCAGTAGAAAGAATAGACATAGGAAAAATAAAAAGTGGGTGGTAAGACGAAAAAATTGGTTTGAGGTCACTTTTCCGCCAATCTTTTGAATTCATTGATGAATTTTAAGAAGTCCGGAAGAGGAAGAGTATGAACTTTATCCATACAGTACATCGCAACCCAACAGCCTAAGTCTCATTCTAGAAAATGCCGGCCACCTACAGAGAAAATGCTATATAGCGTCCTTATTCTCACGGCAAGATAGGCATATTGGGTCGTCAATGATCCCCATGGTAGCCATATGCTGAGGCGTTGCGCCCCGTGATTACACCCATCGGTACTCTCAGGTCCTTTCTACTAAGTTTTAAAAGAAAGGTCGCTAGATTCCTAGATTCACAACGCACTTGGCTACACTGCAGGAGCCCAAATTAGATCAATGTATTCTATGGGCAGACCTCATGAAGTCGTGAATCCATATTTAATTCGATGCAGAATTCACACCTAGAAAGGGCTCAGGGCCTAGTGGTATACCTGCAGAACTTCAGCTCATAGTGCTGCGCTTTCACTCTGAGACATCTGTTGTTTTGGCCTCTGATTGATTGAACTTCGCTACGGTGTAAAAATTAGTTCAATCGAAGTTTGTAAAAGCCACTTGAATCGGTGTGTGCCGCAGATAACCAAGAAACATTCCATTACGGGTCGTTCCAAAAACTGACAAAAGATCATCGATTGATGTGACATATTTGGTTTGATAAAATAATTTCAAAAGAATGAAATATAGGCAAATGTTTTAACTTCTCTCAAATTAGTTACAGAACGTTTAAGCATACCCAATATATTTGAGGTCATATTTTGGGGAGAAACAAAGTTGCTGGAGTTGCATGTTCGTTTGTTTTGTAAAAAATTCAAATTACTTTTAATCGAATACACTAATGCTATTCCGATCACTCAAATACAAACGTGCACATGAACACATACGATTCATGTGAATACATTTGCGAAAGTGTGCAAAAAATGTGAACACGCTGCGCTTTTTTCAAGCACTGTTTGATATGTTTATATGTGACTGGGCTGGGCTGCGACACGTCAAAATCATTGCGAGCGTGACCTGCATTTAGTCAAATTCTTCACTCTTTAGTGTTTTCTGTTTTCGTCTTGTCAATATTTGCGCTTCTCATTGGTGTGCTATTACACAAATGAAATATCTGAGAAATTTCACAAATACAAGTGCGCTTAAGGAAGGTTCATATAGAGGAACATAGAGTTGTAGATATACAGGGTCGTCCATCTTGAGCTTGGAGTAATTAGATTGGGTTATAAATGAAAGATGCATGAATATTTTTAAATGAGATTTTTTATTGGAAAGAGTAAACTTTGCTATTAAATATGGAATATAATTTTATTCAAACTCGGCGTCCGCCGCAGTCAAATAGGTTGGTGCGTGACTACCATTCGGAAGACGTATGTTCCAATCTCCGTGATACACCAAAATGAAGAAAAAGTTCTTTCTAATAGCGGCTACCCCTTGGCAGATAATGACAAACCTCCGAGGGTATTTCTGGCATGGAAAAGCTCTTCCTAAAAAACCATCTGCCGGTTGGAGTCGGCTTAAAACTGTAGGCCCCTCCATTTGAGTAACAACATCAAGAAAAACGCCACAAATAGGAAGAGGGACTTGACCAAACACTCAAATGGCGCCAATAATATCTACATATAAATTTATCCAAATGATTTTCCGGGAGTAATAGTATTCAGCTCATGACTGGCAGCTTCGCTTTCCTGTTTTAACCTGTTTTATCTGCAATATAGTCAGGCTGCTTGTCTAAAGCAAGACACTCGGTGGGCCTAAGGCCCATTGTGATACCCGTCTTTGATTTCCGTTCCCTAACTAAGTTGCTTAAACCACTTAGATCTCGTTAAGAAGGTAATTATACCCTCCAGTGATACATTTTGAAAATTTCCCAGGTCTTCAAAGAAATAATCGCCAAGATATTTGGTACGGCTTCTTGTGCAGGGCATTCAATTTCTTCTTCATCCACACAGCTCCTGCAGAAGTCGTCCTGAGGTACACCCATTCTACTGGCTAGGCTGCCAATAGTGCAGTGACCTGTGAGGACGCTGGTAGTAGATATGTTGAATCCAAGCAGACATTTTGTGCTTTTAAGGTTCAGTTTTGGCCAGAGTGCTTCGGAGACCCTGCAGTTAGTAGTCAGAGACCACCTTCTATTGGTTTCCGTGATTACGCTCAAGTCAATTGCAGTGTAGAGTTCATTTAGAGGAATACTTATGTTCTTTACAACTCGCTGAAGGTCAAGTTCGGAGCCTTTCCTTGCACACTCATCCGCTCTTTCATTTCCCTCCACCCAACAAAGTGTGGTGTTGTGTTGTCAGATAAACAAGAGCGGTACCTCCTGCATTCTTTAACACATCTTGAATTGATGTGTACTGAACTAGTGCCTTGATCGCTGCTTGACCATCAACAAAAATGGTATGGTTTGCCGGAGGTAAGTTTATTTGCCTTATCGTATTTGTGCTTTGCCTATGGCGTAGACTTCAGCTTGGAAGACGCTACAACGGTCTAGGAGTCTAAAGGATAATTGTTACAGCGTCATTGTCCATCTTTGAGCCGAGCATCAGATCTATCTTAAGAACTAGATAGTATATTTTCGATGCGTCTTGTAAGTGCTCCACAGATAATAGAACTGTTTTTTTTTTGTCTGAATGAGAACTATCGATATCGATAACTATGGTTTGACAAGCTGAGAATGGTAAATTGAGTTGACATTTCTTTTCAGTAAGGTCTGCCAAGTTATCATGAATCGCTTAACGCGAGAACAACGCTTCCAAATTTTGGAAGTGCACTTTGAAAAAATAGATCTATTCGCAAAGTTCATAGAACACCGGCGGCATCGTCGGTCCTTATTTCTTTCGAAACGACCCTAAAAATAAGTGCCATGAAATTATCTACTAGATTATATAAAAAAAATCCTTCCAACAATATTTCATTTTGTATTATAATTTTAAGTTCTTAAGCTTTTAAAAAAACATCCGATACAATGGCGTCAAGTAGCAGTTTCTAGGCTGTCAATTGACATCGCAGTGTCCAATAGGCCGAATGTAACGCCGCCCTGTTGAAACCAAATGCCACCCATGTCAATTTCCAGAAATCAGTCAACCCGCAGGTTCCACAATCCAATTCCGAGTGAATTTCAAGAAATTTCAATGAAATTCACGCTAAAGTTAATTGCAGAACCTGCATAATTGATAGTACCGACACCTTCTAGCTCAATCATCAATCAAACTGGTCCAACGATGCTGCACATTGTGGATCCATCCGTTTTTCTATGCTTTCTATTGATGCGCTACTGCCTACATCGTCGTAGAGCTCATACAGTTCATGGAGAGGACCAAAGATTTTTTTGACCATTTCAAAAGCATAGTTGTCCGCTGAAATGTTGGATCCAAAACGCCGAGTATCTTTTCTAGTGGTTAGTATGTATTTCGTCTTGCTCTCGTTAGTCGCCAGACCCACTCGAGTTGACTCTTTTTCGATAGTGAAACATGCTGCGGTAACACCTTGCTTGCAGTGCCCTATGATGCCAATATCACCAGCATATGCAAGAAACTGCACACTTTTGGTGAAAATAGTGTCATTTCGATGAACACCGGCTCTCCGCAGTACCCTCTCCATGAAAAAGTTGAAGACGTCGCACGTTTGTGGATCGCCTTGTCTGAAATCTCGCTCGATACTGAAAGGTTCAGAGAGGTATTTTCATACCTTGACAGAGCTGGAAGTGTTGCTCAATGTCATTTTGCACAGCCGAATCCTTTTTGTGGGAATACCGAACTCAGACATTGTGGCGTATATGAGATTTTTTATCGGGCTATCATTATAATCGACGAAGAGATGATGGGTTATGTGTGACGGTAAATGTTTTTATGAAGAACTCTTTCATGACAGAAATACACTCAGAGGTTTGCCATTGCCCGCCGAGGAGAGACCGTTAATAAAAAAAAACATTTCCATCATTTGGTGTCTTATACCCACAGTAGGTTTCCAATCCGAGCTCTATCAAATGGTAGTCACGCACAATCCCATCCGGCTATCGTTGCCGCATTTTCTCCAAAAGATTAAAAACTGCGCGAATTTTATTTATAACTCGTAAACTGTTAAAAGTACCCTAAGTTCATAGCCAAATTTTTTTTTAATTAGATCAAGATGTTCAAGATTTTCTCGATCTTTTCGTGAAACCTTAAAAAGTTTGGTACTTTGGTATAAACAGTTTTTGTTGTTATATGAGCAATATATTAAAAAAAACCAAGAAAAAATTAAAGTACAACCACTGCAAAAAACACCGAACAATTTTTTTAGTGATACTCATTATTTGTACTTATAAGCACATACACAAAGCCACTCGCAACATAGGTGTGTATGTTATGAATGTGCGAGTGTATTAATGACCTCTGCAGTTTGGAATTTCCGTTGCGCCAATATGGTACCGTTAATCCCCATAACGCCATTATACATTCCACGTGCCACACAGTGGCGTCAAACAAGAACTTAAAAAGCCAATAACAAACAAAGCATTGACGGAAGTATGCACACAGACATACCTACATACATATGTACGTATGGTATGTTCCTATGCCTATTAAAGTAAAACGGCCATGCATCCCACAACGAAGGCGAGAACAGCAAGTAAAATAGCCAATCAATAAAAAAGCGTGACAAATGACGCACAGGCGAACAACAACAATCAAACCATACTTAACTGCGAATGTGTGGATGTATAAATACAATACATACATACATATGTAAGTGAGCTCGTAAGTGTAAAAATTTCTTGTGAGCAAAGCAGCTCAAACATTTGGAATTATTTGCATTCCAGCAGATTTTCTTCAACGTTGCCAAGTACTGCTGCGGCTGCCACGAACGTGCTGAGCTGTAAGAATGCACCAATTGATTGCATTTTTAAAGCTCACTGGCTTGGCAGCCTGATGCTTTCTAAAAGAAGGAGGAGAAGCAAAAAATACCGGGCATTCAGCTAGGCGCACACGCAAAGCGGCTTAAATCTCGACACAATGCGCGGTTCGTTATGAGGAGATGGTTTTGTAGGAATGAACGCTTTGCGGCGTACGAAAGCCATAAGCCGTTAAGGTATTTAGATGGGAATGCATTTACTACAGATATATGGTATAGGGTGTAGCATTGGTGCTTGTACGAATATGTTCCTATGGATCTGTTTTATTATTTTCCTCTATTTCATTTTAATTCGATTCCTTTTATTTCCAACTATGTCATGCATCATGACGGCGACGGAACGAAACGCTCAAATATTGAGTAGTCAATTGATATCGTAAGCCTTGAGGAGAGATTTCTGCTCAAATGCTGTCAGGGTTATACGCTTCCTTAATGATGGTTACAAGCAAGATGTTCAAATGCAGTTTGTCAGAATGTCCAACAGTTCAGTGCTGGCGTTTAATAAATCGTCACAAGACAACAAGATGCTTAGCGATAGAATGGTTGCGGCAGAATGGGGTGACACCTCTCACCGCCGGTAAGTGAACAGAGGCACGGCGCAAGGCGGTGTTCTCTCGCCATACTTAACTACTTGCTGGAGGAGCTTGAGAGGGGCTGTAAGGTGATTGCCTACGCGAATGACGTGGCATTTATTTTCAGAGGAAAGTTTTTAGATACTTTGATGGAATTGATGCAGGGTTTTCTGAATCTCGTTGTGAAGTAGACCGCAAATTGCGGTCTTTCGAGAAATCCTCTGGACGGAGCTCGTCTTATTTACGAGGAAATATAAAATATCTAGATCTCAACTTTCTCTGGCAGGGTGAAGTACCTGTTACTTGTCCTTGACAGAGGTCTAACGTGGAAGCCAAACATGCTTACTACTGCCGCGCGCGCCGCAATCAGACTAAGGTGTTCGGGCCATAAGCTAGACTTAAGCTACGGCAACTCTAACATTCTTAAAAATTTTGAGTTCATCCCCATGTTGCTGGATCATTGTACACACACACTAGGTCTGAGCGGACCTTTTTCCACTCATATTCCCTCAAGGGATGAGTGGGCGGGGGGTAACATTTGGCAGTAAGGCATGGCAAACATGTTCACGGATGACTCGAAGTTGGATGGAAGGGTTGGTGGTAGAGTATTCTGTAAGGAGCTTCCCATCAAACTCAAATTCAGTCTTCCGGACCAATGCAATTAAGGAAGCAGTGGATTGGTTGCTTACTTCGTTAATTACCGTTAAGGAAGTAAATATTTACTCCGATAGTGAAGCGGCAATTAGGGCTTTGAGCTCTTTATTTGCGCGTTAAAGATTGGTCGGGGAATATCTGGCTACTCTCTCGATTGTACCCAAATACTTCGATATCAGGCTCATTTGGGTTCCCGGTCACAGCGGCATAGAGGAAAACTGCTGGGCTGATGAGCTCGCTAGACAGGGAACTTTGGAGACGGTTTTGTCGCGAAATGAGAGGATTGAGGTTGCCCAGTCTGCTCCTGGCTATTAGGTCTGCTCCTGGAAAGATGGGCTTCAACTCAATCAACTCAGCGAGCGCTGGGCTAGTGCGCAAACGTGCAAGGTCGCGAGATCCTTCAGGCCACGGGTAGATCGGGCACGCTCGAGGGAACTCCTAAGGAAGCCCCAGCTCCCGAGTTTAGTAGGTATCCTTACCGGACATTGTCCGTTAGGTGTCCATGCGGTGAGACTTGGGATTGCCTCAAGTCCGTTTTGCAGAAACTGTGTTGATGACGAAGTGGAATCATCTTAACACCTTCTTCTCAGCTGCCCTGCTCTCGTCTGACAAAGATTTCGACATCTTGGCTTTAATTTTTTTCGCTACGCCTGCGGATATAGCGGATATACATATGGTGAAGTTCATCAGTAGCTTGTTGCGGCTAATTACAAACGTGAATCAGCCACAGTCGGCGTCGTCGTAAGTGCATGGTCATCATCCTCTAATCCCAAGGCTCCTTCTTCCTTCCCTTCTCTTTTTTCCTAACCTTCATAAATCGAGAGTTCAATCGATCGTTAATTGCGAACATTATTGTTGATTTGTGCGAAATTTGCGAACGATCACTTCTGCCTGGAAAATACTTTTGAAGTAAGGCGGTGAGTCCGTTTAGTTTTTAATGTTCGGGCACACAAAGGAATCATTGGGTGCCAAATCAGGTATGTAAGGTGGATGAAAACTTCGAAAAAAAAACCCACTCAGAATTGATTGTTTTAAGTTTCTTTAGTAGTACATTTGCGTCATGACGTGATTCTCGGGAAAAAGGGCGACCATTAGCTTGGATTATTATGTAATATATGAACGCACGACAATTTTTACGAGTCCATTTTTTGAGCAATATGATATTTTTAGCTCACTGAAAAATGACTAAAAACGGTCGTGAGTAAAGCGTTATATTAAGTTTATGCTAAATCACAAGTAGTGATGCAAAATGCAACTCTGGAATCATTACATTCATATTAGATACAATTACAGATTTATAATAATTTTCGAGCCTTTGGTTCCCACTGAAAGTTTGAAGTCCTTTTGGTACACATTGGGGAGGATTGTGTATATCTTGCAAAATCTTTTAAGATGCTAGAAAATATTTCCTATAAATGAAAAATCGATCTCGTACTCTTGCAATTGTTCTACGCTAAGAGATCCCCCCTATCATTACCCCAGACACCTCATTAGGGTTAATAGGTATATACACACAAACGAAAAGTATAACACAATTATAACATTGGCCATTGATAACGGGATTTAATGCTGAACATTTAAATCCATAAAAATTCTAAATTATGTGGACGATGGCAGCTTTAAGTAGATAATTAAAAAAAAACCATTGATAAGAACAGCAAAAAGGAGCGACAGAAGGTATCAAACTATGCGAAATTTGCATTTATCAATTAAACGGCGAACAACAACAAATATGTATTTTATTTTACCAATATATTTCTTCTCGAAAATAGGATCAAAATTGGTATAGTAAATACCGACTTTTTTTAATTATTCCGTGATAATACATACTGTTACGACAATAAGACAAAAAATAAACAAAAAAGTAATTAAAAAAAATAAAAGAGAAAAGAGATGCTATTAAGTATTGTGGTTTAATGTAAACAAATATGTCTGTACATACATGCATCTGTATATTTACACACACTTTTGAGTTACTGAACAGAGTAGACAAACCTTAGAAAAATGTTCAATATACCTACTTGCACATACCTATAGCTGTGTTCAAAATAATGTGAGTATCCTCCAAGTCAATTAGAAAAACGTTTTCTTTATTTTGATCTTCCACCGAGATTCGAACCTACGTTCTCTCTGTGAATTCCGAATGGTAAGGGGGCGTCCATAAATTACGCGAGATGTTTAAGGGGGAGGGGGTCGAGTCAAATCTCATCTAATCTTAAGTTGGAGAGCGGGGGGGTCTCGGAAAATATCATGCAATTTTTTTTCTGACAAAACCAACAACAACAAAAAATTATACTATTTTGGTCCCTTATCCAGATTGTACATGCTTAAGATTTAATCTTAAGCGTAATCGTAGTATGATTAAGATCATTCACTAATTCGTTCGAAGGAAAATAATTTCATTCATACTTCGACGTTATATGTACATTACTACTGTCAAACCACCATATTTGTTTTATACCAAGTAGCTCAATTTAATCTGAATTTACGGTACAGTGTAGCCCGTCGTTTGTTTTCGCGCCACTATCAGCCGAACGCGCGTCTCGATGAACAAGAGCGTACGAGCTGAGTGGCAGCGACACACGGACAGGTTCCAACCTTCTTTGTTTATTCTTTTAAATGTTTTACTCGACTCAGTTCATGCTCTTACTAATTTAAAATGAGTTATCAAGATTTTTATAACGCATACGTCAAAAGATACGTCTATAAGGCGAAGAAGTCCTGCCACGACGATGTGATAAAATTATGGAATACTGCGAAGCAAAAATTCCCGAAGAAAGAAGAGTTAATACATCACATTAAACATGAGATTGAACGGCTTCTCAGGGAATCCACTGAGAGAAAAGTTCGGTCTACTTTAGCATTCCTTCAAAAGGTAGGTTAAATATATATTTTTTTAAGAAAATACTTTTTTTATATAAAGTTTATTGTTACAATTAATAGCATAAAAAAACTGAAACAGTGAAATTCTTGATAAAATATGCTAAAATCATAACTACAAAATATTAGCGCGGTAATTTCCTTCACTGTTTTCACATCATTCAAAATCTGCTTCTTGTGATCAGCGATGATGAGGATGAAGCTATGTCGAACACTACACCATCTAACGTACGTCCCACTCCAGCATAAGATACTATGAAGAAACAGATTGCTAAGCTGCATATGGAGCTTGACCTAAGTGCTGCAGCGCACGCCGGAGTGATCTGCATATGATTCTTCACGACCGTTTTCTGCCACCTCGATACCCTATCACCCAGGTTGATGGACATTTGACAATTTCGGACTTTAAAGAACATGACGGAAAGTCATTCGCTCCATTTCGAATACGCCTGCCGATTCAACCGCTGAATGCCCTCTTCAGCACGCCTTATGATCTCTATTGTCCAAGTATACGTGATAATTTAGAGAAAAGATGCTGCAGTACATGCGGTATTTACTTCGCATCTATCACAAGAGCTGCAGAGCACAGGCGAGCAGCTTATATTGCACCAGCTAAGCAAGCGCGTATGTTCCGCAAAGTGCGACCCTCACGGATTGTCACAAAACGAGCTAATGAGTTACTGTGCGCAAGCGTCAACGGCTTAGAGTGGCTAGATCAGAACGAAGTTGAAGGAGCAGATGATTTTACTGAAAATCATATGGACATGTTGGCTCCAATAGTCTCTCTTGAAACCGCGCATGATTCTCCATGGACTGAATTAGAGTAGATATTCTTCTTTTAATCGCAGTAGTTACGATTTAAGTCTTCTATTGTTAAATTTTTATTACACTTATAACTCTCAGCAATATTGATTACTAGTCTTAACTAATTGTAAATAAAAGCACGAAGCAAATTTTTTTTTCTCTTTTTACAATAACAATCCAACGCGTTTACATAAGAAACCCACATTTTGAAAAATCTCAGGTGAGATTGGGGGATGGGGGATATGGTTGAATAAAATCTCACGACATCTCACCAGGGGGGGGGGGGGGGGGGGGGAGGGAGGTATAGAAAATTAAAAAAACACCTCACGTAATTTATGGACGCCCCCTAATCGCGCTCCAACCCATTCGGCTACGGCGACCGCCAATATTTCCACTTAAATAGCAAAAAATACGATTTTTGCTAAACTTGAGGTTAAGCAAAATAATGGGATATCTTTTTAATGTTGTAACAGTGTCTCGAAGTAAAATTCTTCGCATTCAAAAATTATCTGGATATGTAAAACTAGTTCAAGAACCTTGTATAGAACAGTTCCATTGCTTACAAAGAAGCCCGTTGTGGCGCGCCTACAGTTTGTCAAGTTGTGAACGAAACAATAGGGTCAAATACTCGTATATAAAAGTGAATTAAAAGGATTTTTCAATTAAGTCTGCATCCAATAAGCAATGTTTTGAAAAAAAAAACGGAATAAAATTCAAGTTTTTGTTAATAAATACAACTTTTTGTTTTATACTGTACTAATATTTTGAACATACCTGTACATAACTCGGTTTAAGTGCGTACATAAGTATGATTGTGTGTATGCATGTTTGTTTCTTCCTAAATTATGGCTTGAAAGACGAAATCTGCATTCCTTAACGACTTTGTCATAATGCATGCATACACATACATAGGTAAATTTGTGCATCCAATATTTAAGTATGTATGCATGTATGTATATATGTATGCAGGTATGTACATGAATTCCTTCACAGCCGTTAGTATTTTTTAAATTGTTACTTTAATGTGAAAATTTGCAGTTTCATTGTCGTTTTTATTATTGCAAATATGTGGATAAATTGTGTAAATTGATAAACAAGCAGTAAATAAAGTCACGTGCCCCAAAACCGCACAATGAGCACAAAAAATGGCAAGAAAGCGATGTATTATTGTTGTTGCTGATTGATGTGTGAATGCAATTGTTAGCAATGGCAAATATGTACTTTCCAACATGCATTCATATACTCGTATAAGGGTTCCACAATAAGAGCACTCGAATTTTGAAAAAAAAAAAAAATATATATATAATGAAGCGTAAGTGATATTTTCGTGTATTTTCCATTAAACTGTATTTTCATGTGCATTCGATTAAATTATGCGTGGAATAGTATTTGTTTGTAAAATAGTGAGTTATACCTGTTTTATGAAGCATCAACTTGCTCGATAACTTTGTTGCTGCTTTCACGTGCAAATTTTTCGTCAAGAGACATCAGAAAGTGTCGAGCAGAGAAGTGGCCTATTTTCAAAACTCGAGCACTCCTATTGAATACCCCTATATAATAGATATACAGCTGAATAAACTCATAGCTGAGTTATAGCGGAAATTTTAAACAATGCATATGTATATTTATTTTATAGTATTGCATTACGCAAGATATTTTTAATTTACCTATTATCAGTTTGAACAAAAAGATAACGCATGATTATGGTGAATCTTCCACCCCTCTTGATATTTTCCTACAAAAGGGAGGTCCTATAACTTTAGCCCGCCAAATAGGGGTTTTTGATATACTTTTCCATGACTCAAATACAATCAGAGGCCTGGCTACCTACTTTTAGAAACGGCGCTTCGAGAATATGACTTGGATGGTTTAGGTCTACAGTGGCTTTTGAGGCCTGCATATGCCCTCGGTGGGGCTCACGTAAGCGCTCTTGGCATGCCATAAATTAATTAAGGTAATCAGAATTAGATTCAGTGCCTGAAAATCGAAATAATGAACATTCTATGCTGTAATAAAAAGGTTTTATTCTTCGACTTGGGCTGCTTTTAGCTGTTTAGTTCCTTACACTTTATTTCTCCAAGTTTTTCTAATCTTCAAATAATACCATTTTTCGGTTTCATCAAAGACTCCTTCACTACACCCAAATATCTCACCGCTGACCCATTTCTAAGTATATTTTCGGAGAAAAGTAACAGCTAATTACGTGCAATGTTGTTTTCGTCGATTCCGTTCGGGCATTTTTGATGTTAAAGAAAATGTCCATAAAATCAAAGAAATAATCGAAGTTGATCGGTAAGTTAGTAGAGGTAGCATCGCCCAGGAGCTAAGGATCATCCATAAAACAGTTTTAAACTATTTGCGCAAAAATTTTAATTTTTTTCACCAAATGCAATGTCGAATATTCATCACAAAAATTCTCCTTCTTAGGTAAAGAAAATCCGTATTTGCAACATGCGCTAGGTATGTGTTGTGTGGCAGCTGAGTTTGTACTTGGCGACACGATGAACATAATGCAGAGGTGTGGCAAACATTAGATCATTAACCGACTCTCAACGATTTTGAAGGAATCAGCTGATTTGCTGCCGTAACCGGAATTATGAAAGCGGTTTGTTTACAAAAAACTGAGATTGTGTTACTGACATACGAAAAATGTCAACGTAGCCACCACTTCAAGCAAGGATTTCCCAAGGCCGTATTCTTTCTCCGCTGTTGTGGTGATTGGTCGCAGATTTTCCACTAGCGGAGATGCAGGAAGTCGGTTTTCATGTCTAAGCACATGCGGACGATGTCTGTACGCTAACATCTGATAAATCCCTAAGGAGGTATAGCACGAAAGTGCAGAGGATTCTGGACAAAATCGATGACTGGTGCATGAGACAAGGTCTTTCCGTCAATCCGAACAAAACCACCATAGTCTTGTTCACGAGAAAACGGAAATGGGATGGACTTAGTCTTCCAACACTGAAAGGTGTAACACTTGGTCTTTCCGTTGAAGTTATATATCTAGGAGTAATCTTGGATAAGAAACTGACTTGAGAGACACACGTTTCTCTGAAAGTGAATCATGTATTAAGGATGTTTCAGCAATGCCGCAGAGTCTTTGGTAAAACCTGGAGTCTGAAAGCTGCTGCGGTCCTTTGGATGACACTTATCAGTGGTGGCGACGGACCATGGTTAAGTCCACACTCCGGGAACTATACAGGCTGCAAGGAAGTGTATGTTTATGCATTACGGGTACCATGAGAAAAACCTCCCGTGATGCACTAAATGCTATGCTTGATTTGCTCCCCCTGGATCTTAAGATACAACAGGAAATGGTTTCTGGCAACAAGACGGAACTTCGGGACACAGATAAATCTTTAGGATGCTATCTGAGCAGTATCCACTGGTTTTGCACATAAAGACGATCATTTGGAAGGAAATTTGATGTCATCGCTCACGCAATGGAGCAATCCAGAATGCATTCAGAGACGTCTGACGGATATTTTCTTTACCGATAGGTCCAAGAATGAAATAGGGTCTGGAACCGGATGGTACTTAAAGGATAGTAATAAGTATCACTACGCCATGGGGGATATGGCAACTGTTTTCCAATCGGAAATTTTAGCTGTGCTGAAAGTAACCGAATGGATAATCGGGAGGAGATGGAGCGGGAAACAGACTGAAGTTTTCAGTGACAGTCAGGCTGCACTGAAGGCCCTGGTCCGGTCTAGAACGCTGCAGAACAACAAAGTGTTTTGTGACAAGTCCGAGCACAAAACATTCAAACTTTCTACTAAAACTTGGAAGGAAAGGCGTTCGGTTGATGGTCGGTATTACTACACGACACAACCCATGGGGTCAGCATACAACCACTATTAGAATCTTTGACGACCCGAAGTGCCCGTCTTGCTTGGAGGAGGCGGATAGCACTAAGCACTTTCTCTGTGAGTATCCTGCCTTTGCTAGAGCAGGACCACGAGTTTTGGGTTCCGATGTCGCGAGTATGAGTCATATTCGTTCTCTAAAACTGGAGGATATTTACAGATTTGCCAAAGAATCTTGAAAATTCTCACAGGACTAACCTAACTACCTGTTTCTCTGTCTCTATTCTTTCCTATCTCTTTCTCTGATACTTTTCTCCTTTCCTCCTTGACTATCTACCCTCTTTCCAGAGCTCTAAATACAATGGAAGTTTTGCCTCAGTCATTTAGGAGCCATCAAATCTCTTGGTGCTCCTTGGCGCGACCTTTTCAAAATTTCAATTTCAAGCCCCGACTTTTGTTACTTAGTTGCGTCTGAACGACTGATTGGACAAGTAGGTGAATGCATACGTATGAAATGAGCAGTCAGAATTCTGGTTGTGATAGAGGCGTTTCAAATTCTTTCAACAAGCTAGCCAACAAGTGTTGAAGCAGAATAATGCTTCTCACCTGCTGGCATTGTATGTAATAAACGTAGGGCACGCAATTCAATCAAAACAAATTGTATTTTAATCAAAAAAAAAACAAGCTTTATAGTTCGTTTAATTTCGGGACAGCTCTGGGATCCCGTAAATCTCGAGATCAGTAAGACCTGAGGAGACCAGGAGACTTTTCTGTATTTTGTCCAACAAGTATGCTGTATACGCCGGGAAAACTGCTGGAACGCCTAATAGCAAATATACTAACAACAGAATTCGTATCCGGAAGCAATATTTCAGAGAAACAATTTGCTGATAAAGCAGATGGCAAAAATGCGATAGGCGAAGTTAGATGGAACGGGTGGCACAAAACAGTAGTGCTTGATAATTACCTTACACATTAAAAACGCGTTCAATATGCCAAATTGGGGGAGAATTTGCTGAAGCTCTCCGTGGTTTTGAGATTTCAACGTAATTGAGAAAAATAATAACCAGGTACCTGGAAGATAGAGTGCTGGTATATAATGCAAAGGAAGGCGAAAATAATATAAAGTCTCTGGAGGGGTGCCCGTTTCTATGGAATGTAAAGTGCGAAAGCATTCTGCGATTGCAAACCTCTAAACGTGCAAAGGCCATTGGCTTTGCGTTTATATAAAGTAGGTGACAGAAGTGGCAAACGTGCCAAATTGATAAATCCAGACGTGGCTGGCGGAGGCGAGCCTCGAGTTAATGCAACAGAGGCAATATTATTAAGCAGCAGAAAGGTAAGTGAGGTTGTTAATATCACGATCGGGGGACGTAAAATCGTTTCAAAATCTGCCCTCAAATATTTGGGCATTATGTTTGATGCCAGGTCAACGTTTAAGCCCCATATTGATTATGCAGTAGAAAAAGCTGAAAAAGTAGCAGTGGCGCTATCTCGGCTCATGGAGAACTCGGAAGGGCCCAGACAACAATGTAGTCTGTTGTACGCAGTTATGGTAAGAGGTGTTCTGTGGATGCGCTGGATGAAACCTTATACTCACGCGAAATGAGAACCTTGTGCTGGCTTTGCAGTATAAGAGTGTGTAGCGCGTTCCGAACCACATCAGAGGAAGCAGCGCTTGTAATAGGGCTTTGTACAATAGAAATTTTGGCGATGGTGATGTATGAATCCTCAAAAAATAAGAGTCGTCAAGCAGTGGAGGAGAGTTTTTGATGGAAATGGCAGAGTCGGTGAAGCAACTCACCGAACAGAAATATTGATAGGACACGGATGCTTAACGTTTAATTACATGAATTGGGACAAGAGGATGGCACATACTGCAACTTCTGTGCAGATGACGTTATTGAAGACTCCGAAAATTGTTTTTCCACCCAGGTTAACAACCTGCTGGAGTCAAAACGAAACTGGCCCACTGGGCAATATAGCAAATAAAATCATCACAAAGATGCGTTGCGTCTCCGTAAGTTATCGTAGAAAAAGAAGAAAGACCGCTTCCCTTACCTTGAACAAAAGGAAACAGAGCAGAGGTGGAGTTTTAGTGCGGCGAGTCGTAAGGCAAGTCCCACACTTCGGCTTTCAATGCTACAAAAAAAAGCGATACATACATACATACATAATTAGTTTGTGGACACAAACATTTCTGCTTGCAAAAGACGTTTAAATTTATTGTTCACCTGCCTCCCTTGATGCCATAAATATGACTACTACTAGACAGACACTCTCAGTCTGCCTTATTTTCTTGTCAGTTTATTTAATTTGTTTAATTTTAAATTTTTATTTCTTTAATATTCAATTTTTTATGATTGCTGGTATTCGCATTTTTTGATAATTTGACGTTTTCCGGCTGCTTGCCTGCCTTTAATAATAAAAATAAAAATTCTATGAAATGGTTTCGCGCTATTTTCAAGTGATCCAATGCTGTCGACGTGTTTTTGTAAAAATATTTTATTTGCAAACAAATTTGTGCAGGTGTGTAGATCTTTGTAAAAATGCTTTCAGAACTGCCGTAAATTGTGTTTCCGCGCTAGAGAATTCATCTGTGTGAGTTGTTGCTATTGAGTGAATACGCGTGTTACAGTGACAATCCATCGTTGGCGATGTGTATTGGGTAAAATTATTTGGTTAAGGAATACAGAACGGTGGCTACAAAAGTAAACAGCTATCCAGCCCTCAATGAATTTGACAGAATCCACTATTGAGCTGACGTAATAAGGGGGCATTTGTTTTCATTTTATTGTTGTATTGCTTTTAATTTTTAACTGTTATTAACGAGCGAATTTATCGTACTACAACGTTCTATTTCTTGTTTGCCACTTGTTACGTGACAGCCAGAAATATTCTCACGTATGAGGCAATCTTGTAATCTATCATTCTTGGCTTTAAGCCGCTATTTAGATTCACTCATTGTTTTCGCGGAATTTTGCAAATTTTTTAATTAAAGAAAAAGCAACAAGGGAGTAGAAATGTATTTTTGTAGCCAGTCTTTCATGCGAATAAGTATGTAGAGCACATAGGTACGTGCATATGTAAACACACGCGTCATATTTTGTTAGTTTTGAAAGAATTTTGTTTATTTTTCAAATTTTTTTAGAGTCATGTGTTGGAATGTCAGATTGTTTGTTATTTTCTGCATTTTGATTTTGTTTTTGTTTTCCACAGCCAACCACATGTGCAATTGTATGTGTACATGAGTCCCACTTGGCGCTAAACAAATATTCGAATTTTCTGTGGTGAATCGAAATTATACATACATATATAGAGTGTATGTATGTGTATGTGCATACACTTGCACTCATATAATTAAGTCTCTTCATATATGTAGCTACAATATACGCATCGCAACATCGATGCAAAATAAAACAAAAACTGTCAAAAATCAACGCGATCTTTGAGTGACTCACTTTTTTATACTAATATACAATTGAATGGACTATAAAGCTGCATAGCGAGAAGTTTTTTATACATTCTAATTAAAAACTTGAAAATTTTCTTAAGTACCTTAAATTGGATACGATATTTTGAATTTTGATTTATAAGGTTATTTTTACAAAAGCAACTACATATACTTTCATAAAAAGATAGCGGAAAATATTTAGCATTACAAATATTGCGAATATTGTAATAGACTAAGGACTTAAATATGTGAACACAAGTGTATTTTTGGTCAGTGAAAATCAAAAAATTTCGAAATTGAAAAAATTTTTGACTAAAAAAATGTACGTGAATGCCACGTATGTAGTTTAGCAATTAAAATATGATGAGTTCATGAGGAATAAAAGTGAAATTCTTGACGCGCAAGAATGTGAAAAATTTCATAAATATGTGCACACATACATACATATACATACATATATGCATAGATATGTAGATAATATCTTTTAATTCTGAAGAAGGACAAATTTGCGTGAGAAAATTAAGATTTTAATGAGACTATTTCTTAATGACGAAGGCAGGAGATGTTTTCATATTCCGTATTCGTATTCATATTCGTATGTGTGGAACTCAGTGCTTGGGTGACAGGGCACTGACAGTTGATATGAGAAAAGACAAAGCACACATAAATTACGATAAAGTTAACTGACTCTTCTCCCCTGATTTTGAATAGCTGAGTTGACCGATTCGCCAGCTTTCGCTTCCTTACTCTTAAATCGCATTATTAACCCTTTGCACTCGAAGCCGTTTTCGCGTGGATTAACCAGCAACTCGAAATGTTTCGTAGCGCTTTTGGTGAATTTCTTACCTCTGGCTTAAAATGACTACACACACAAAGTAATACTTAAAACTTTTATATGTAAATATTTGATGTATCTTTACATATTTAAGAAGATAATTTCTTAAACATTCATCTTTGCAATTTTTGCTTGTTATTTGATGTAACAACTGCCGAGATGCATGCCCATTGAATTTCCGTACAAAACAAAGTGGTGCGCCTACAAGGTTTTAGCGAGCGTATTGTGTGAAAGGCTGAAGCCCACCGTCAACCAACTGATTGGACCTTATCAGTGTGGCTTTAGACCTGGAAAGTCTATCATCGACCAAATATTTACAATACGCCAAATCTTGGAAAAGACCCACGAAGGGAGAATCGAACACACCATCTTTTCGTCGATTTCAAAGCTGCATTCGACAGTACGAAAAGGAGTTATCTGTATGCCGCGATGTCTGAATTTGGTATCCCCACAAAAATAATACGGCTTTGCAAGATGACGTTGCTCAATGCCAGCAGAGCCATCAGAATTGGGAAGGACCTCTCCGAGCCGTTTAACACCAAACGAGGTTTCAGACAGGGTGACTCGCTGTCGTGTGACTTCTTTAACCTGATGTTGGAGAGCATCGTACGAGCCGCAGAACTTAATCGCTCAGGCGATATTTATAAGAGCGTACAATTGATATCGACATCATCGGCCTTAACAACCGCGCTGTTAGTTCTACCTTCTCCAAACTGGATAAAGAGACAAAGTGAATGGGTCTGGTGGTGAACGAGGACAAATCGAAGTACCTCCTGTCTTTAAACAAACAGTTGGCGCACTCGCGTATCGGCACCCACGTCACTGTTGACAGTTATAATTTCGAGGTTGTAAAAGACTTCGTATATTTAGGAACCGGCATTAACATCGATAACAATGTCAGCCTTGAAATCCAACGTAGAATCTCTCTTGCCAGCAAGTGCTACTTTGGACTAAGTAAGCAACTGATCAGTAAAGTCCTCTCTCGACGAACAAAACTAACACTCTACAAGACTCTCATCATGCCCGTCCTAACGTATGGCGCAGAAGCTTGCACGATGACAACATCCGATGAAGCGACGCTTGGAGCGTTCGAGAGAAAGATCCTGCGTAAGATTTTTGGACCTTTGCACGTTGGCAACGGCGAATATTGCAGACGATGGAACGATGAGCTGTATGAGCTTTACGACGACATAGACATAGCGCAGCGAATAAAGATCCAGCGGCTACCTTGACTGGGTCATGTCGTCCGAATGGATACAAACGCTCCGGCTTTGAAAGTATTCGATGCGGTACCAGCTGGTGGTAGCAAAGGAAGAGGAAGGTCTCCTCTGCGTTGGAAAGATCAGGTGGAGAAGGACTTGGCTTCACTTGGTGTGTCCAATTGGCGCCGGTTGATACGAGAAAGAAACGATTGGCGCGCTTTGTTAAACTCGGCCAAAATCGCGTAAGCAGTTATCGCGCCAATTAAGAAGAAGAAGAGAAGAAGTAGAGAGCTACGGCATACAAAGATACAAGCAATGGAAGGCTTAAAAAGGCTAAGACCTCTATCACTTGAAATCATATTTTTTTTGTATTTAGTAAAAAAAAATTATTCAAAAACGCATTTAGATGATTAATTTTGCGCCACCTTGCACTTAAAAATTTTAGCCTAAGCATGTCGTTTGAAAGCTAAGTGGCTAAAAACAACCTCCAAAATTGTGCAAATTTTTCGCTTGGCGACCAGCGGAAGTCTCTAGCGAGCAGAGACGTGGTGAATCGAAAGCAACAAATATTTCAAACTACATCACGCAAGGGATTTTCTACTAATTAATGTATTTATATCAACAAAGTAAAGCGGTTTTTTTGCTGAAAAGACACCCCCAAGTTGAGCACGTAAAGATCAAAATAAAGACTTCCATCCTGCAAAATAATTTTTTTTTAAACAACCTTGGATGATTAATTTTTATTTTATTCAGCAGAGCAAAGAAACCTTTTTTCAAGTTCATTGCACATTTTTATTTTATATTTTATTTTTATTCCTTGATACTAGTTTTAGATGACATTTTTAAGCATTTGCGATAGATAGCATATTTAATCATCTCTATAACCTGGGTTACGGGCGAATACGCGTCGGCTCTAGCGAAGTTCATCAACATTTTCAGTTGAAATTCTGAACGCTTTGCTGTGTAGTTATTGATCAACTTTTCTTTCGCTTTATTGATGTTTTCATCAGTTTTTGATGTCGATGGCCTGCCATTACGTACGTCACCCTCGATCGACTCATAGTCTCTTCTGAAGCGCTCATGCCACCCGGCTAGGTGAACTACTGTTTTCTTTAGAGTATTATTCCCGAAACATCTTCCCCAATGTTTCTAAGGTTTTCGCAGCATTGAATCCATGTTTTACGCGCTGTGGAGATCAACGAGTGAGGAGCCTATCCTATGGCAAATCAAACCCAAAATATTAGGTCCCACGCTTAGAAATCCACCAGATAGAAATTGGACTTGAATGCTGTGACATTATGGCGAATATTGCATAATGATTTGCAGTACACAAAGAAATCTGCTCGATGGGTTTCATTAACTTTGAATAAGAGTCAAAAAGAAGCTAGAGTAAATTTTGCTCCGGTATAGAAGAAATTTGGCCATCTGCATATTTTCCGGATCTGGCGCTGTGTGATTTCTGGTAATTTTCAAAAATTCAAAAATAAAATAAGAAGAGATAATAAATGCGGTTAATGCCGAACTTAAGATGTTTCAATAACCCGATTTTGAGAACTGTTTTTAACAGTGGATTTACAGATAAAAAAATGTATTAAAATTAATGGTGATTATGCGGAGAAGATAAAAATTAAAAATATTTTTTGTTTTTTCAATTAAATTTACCGAACTTTTGTTAGTGCCTCCGTAAATCTGCAATTCAGCGAAATTATTTGTAGATCAGATCGATAGGCACAGATAACTCGATCTCTAACTTTTTAACTTTAACTCTAAAGCTTCCATGCAAACTACGCATGTTTTCCTACCATCGAAAATCAAAGATGATGGCCGCTGCCTTCGCAAGCTTTCTCACGCTGAGTTCATCTAAAAGTTCCAATTAACACCCGTTTAGCCTGTAGTTTTCCCCCTTATAAAGCCTTAATAAAAAATGTTAAAAATTTGCTTACAAATGTGGACGCCTTAAAAAACTACGCACGGTTTTAGTGATACCGTTGAACCACCATTCATTTTTTCTTTTGTGCTTTACATAAATACATACAGATGCATGTACATAGCAATGTCAGAGTCCCATTAAATATGAAACATGTAAAGGTACTATAAATGTACAATACTTAAATAATTTGGCCGTCGAGACATTTATTTCTAATTTGAAGTGATTTAGTATATATAAAAATGTGCACATTGTCTCATTATTTTCATACACATTTTTCTTGTATTTTAACCGCAAATTGTGGCACATTTAATATTTAATGATTTAAGTGGAATTCAGGTATAGAAGAAACCTTTGCTACTGATATATAATTCTTTTGGTTAGAAAAGCGTTTGACCTGTTTTTTTTGTCTGCAAGTCTGATGTTACTGATTTTTTATGCTTGTTTAAATGCTTGTGTCAGAGGGTTTACATTAGGCGCATTGGCCTCTGGTCGTTATCCACTTTGTCATTTCCGTTTTAGGCTATTCACCGCGATTCGTTGAGTTGTGACGAAAAATGTGGAACATTTTTCCAAGAAGAGTTATTAAATAATTTTTGAAAAGGGGAATATTTGGTGTCTTCTTGTGTGGTCTTAAAATGGAGGTAAGTAGAAAATACCTGAGGTTTTGAGTTTGAAACAAGACGTAAGGCATTTCAAATGTGTAGCAATCAAAAGTTGAGGTGGACTGAGCATATACAAGAATGACCGCAACAAGACTGCGCCCGCCAGAGAGTGTGTGACGTCACATTGGTGTAGTTGCATGAGAGAGATGTGAAAATGCGAACAAGAAGAAGATGAAATTACACAAACACACGAATCAATTGCACAAATGCGATGTCACACACGCAGAATGACTTGAAAGAAAGCACAGAGAGGTCGATTACTACCCTACCCAAATACTTAGTGGTCATGGATGTTTTAAGGGGTTACATGGGTTTTGTCGGTTCAAAAAAGCGATTTTTTTTTTGTTTATTAGTTTCTACAACATCTCAAGAATATTATCCTAAATTTTCAACACGATCCGAATAATAGTTTCGGAGATACAGCCTTTGGAAGATGTGCGCTCCAAGCCACTTTTATCATTGCTCAAAACTTTAAACGCGTTTTTCTCGGAACCGTGTTTTCAAAGTTGGTTGTCAAATGCTCTCGAAAACTACTCAACCGATCTTAATGAAATTTAAGCAGGTGTTCAAGAGACAATTTACTCGTGCTTGAACGAAGAATTGTTTTTTTTTTCAATTACAACTATGTAAAAAAAAAAATTAAAAAAAATTTCAAGCAAATTTGACCGAAATTTTGCTTTCCTTCGTTCAAGCAAGAATTTATGATCTTAACTAAAACACTTATTTTTGATTTTTCATTTTTGATTATTCTGTCAGGAGTTATGCTGACAACGCGGACGCACCTTTTTTCGGAAATGAGTTTTAATTTTTTTTTTTGAAAATTTCAGAAATCATTCTGTAAATATGTATCTATAAGACAGAAAAACGTTTGAATTAAATAAATAATTTTTTACATAGAAAAAAAATATTGAAAATAGGCCTTTTTTACCCGACGAAACCCATTTTTTTTTTTTGAAAATTTCAGAAATCATTCTGTAAATATGTATCTATAAGACAGAAAAACGTTTGAATTAAATAAATAATTTTTTACATAGAAAAAAAATATTGAAAATAGGCCTTTTTTACCCGACGAAACCCATTTTTTTTTTTTGAAAATTTCAGAAATCATTCTTTAAATATGTATCTATAAGACAGAAAAACTTTTGAATTAAATAAATAATTTTTTACATAGAAAAAAAAAAAAATATTGAAAATAGGCCTTTTTTACCCGACGAAACCCATGTAACCTCTTAAAACATACATTCATCGCTTTGGGCTAGAAGATAAACCCGGACATAACATCACGGCCGAGAATTTAGTGCCACTGATGCTGAATAGCAACGATGAATGGAACGAAGCTCATCGGCAATTTTTCCCCCTCTATGTTTCTAAGCCCTGGAACCCAGATAATAGAAATGATTCCTGCCCATTCGCGACGTTTGATCTCCTCATATTAGTTAACCAGAAGAGAGCTGCAACATAGCGACGACGGAGCGTTGATAGCAGCTTGACTATCGCGAAAGATATTTATGTCTCCCTCCCAACATCGAACCCTAAACATTTTGCATGCCTGCAGGATCGCGAAGACTTCTCCTTGAAAAACACTACTAGTTTTCGGCAGTTTAAAGGAGACTGAAATATTGGATGATCTAGAGAAAACCCGCGTTCCAACTCCAGATTCCATCTTGGATCCATCGGTAAAAACAGAGGCACCTATGTCCGTGCAGACTCTACCCTCCTTCCAATCCATCCTGCTTGGAAAGATCGCGCTAGTAAAACCCACAAAACCCATATTGCGAATGGAGAGATCTGTACGTAGTACAGAGAAGGAAGGAGAAATGTGCCATAAAATGCAACAATGTCCCAATGTTGCCTCCAGAGGCTAACCTCCTTCAACCAAATAGCACTCTGAGCGGAAATGGATTGAACTTCGCAGATCAACAGGAAGTAAGTGCAGAATGACGTTAAGGGCGGCAGTAGGACATGTTCTACTCGTCTCAGTGATGCTAATACAAGCATACATAGTCCTTCTAATTTATTCGTGTTATAGACCCTTCGAAGAGCTGCCCAGCAAACCACGCAGTCATATGTCAAAATTGGTAAAATTGTGGCTTGACACCCCATTTATTGTCAAACATAGATTTACAGGAGTAGAAAGCTGCGTAAGAAACTGGTTGTTTAATCTAGGAAGCCTAAAAGGTGGAGGTTTGTATTTTCTGGTGAATAGCATCAACTCCGTTTTGTCAGAGTTGACTCTAAAATCACAACTGGTAGCCCATCGACTGAGTACAGCCAATGCTCCTTCCAAAATTCCAACTATGACTGAGTAGGACTTAGCTCAATTAATGCCTTAAGATTATTGCGGCCGAGCATTTGCACAGAAATCGATGAGGAGTTTTCTTGCAATCGTTCAGGTAATAGTTGCTGCAGCCTTCGTTATAAGGAAGCCGTATTCTTGCTGCATGCCCCTTCAGTAGCCAGTGCCTCATAATAATTGCTACAATTCCAAATACGTCCGCCCATGGTCTTTTTAGGCCAACGCCACGTCTAGCTATGTCACACGTTCGAGCATCTGACTATATCCTGCTCACCAGGTCAAGAAAGAGACATAGAAAAACTTTTTAGATTGGTAGAGAAGACTTGCCATGCATTCTTCCATGCGGGCTTCTGCCTGCCTCTCCAACTAGCATTTCTCATTTCCGTGCTAAGTAGCTTAAATTTAGTTAAAGCAAATGTCATAGTTAATAGTGCCGCCTGGTTGTCAAAATATATTGACTAGATTTGCCTCAACAATTTTTAAAACCATAATATTTTTGAATATTTTTTACTATCGACTCACCGTTTGCATTATCCTGCACCATAGTGGCGGCGCGTGACAGTACATCCAAAGCAGTTTCCATTGTTAAATTACGCCTTTTCTTTTATCTTCTCCTCCTTTTGATGAATGCAACAAATGATGATCAGATCAGAGCGTTAGCTTTAGCAATTATTTGTATCCACTGTTCGCTCAGCGAATTTTATTACTTTAAGAATTTACTGTAAAATTTCTCACTGTGATAACATGCCACACTTTTTTTAAATTTTATTATTTTTGTTATTTAAATGGGCTACAACTTCATATCACACACTAACACACTTAGGAGACACTGTAAGATTTGAAATATTGTAAAATAATGAACAAATATGTGGATTTAATAAATATTTTTTGTTGTAATTCGCGCAATTTTAAAGTTTCACTTTTAATGCGTTTGCACAAAAACGCGCGCGAACACACACATACACCCACAAAGGTGTAGAGAAAAATAAAATTGCAACAAATTCAACACGCGTGCCAATTGCAACTGACTAACGAAGGAGACGCGCGAGTGCGTAACCGAAAGCAATAACAATACGCGCGCACACACACACACCCACTCATACGAATAATTAAATGCAAAGGTAAACATTTGCAAAAATGTAAAAATGCGGCAAAATGAAAAACCGGCAAACGCAATCGGGGCGCGTCGTCGAATAGCGGCAACGAAATGTGAAATGCGCTGCGTCAGCGCTGGCGACGAAAATGGCTGCTGGTGGTGGAGGAGAACACAATGGTGGCGCAGGTGGGTTATTGGTTTGATGGGTTGCCAGCGAGTTGGCGTTGTCGGCAAACTAACATACGCACCCATACATATCTGTACGTATGTATGTATGAATATGTGTGTGCTTGCGAGTGGCGGTGAGGCGCCGGGCGGTAACCCAGCACATTGACAATTTCGCTTAGCTGCACTGCCACGATTGTTGTTAAAATTATTTTTATTATTACTGTTAATGTGTTGTTGTGGTGTTGGAAAGCCGATGGCAGCGATGCTGCTGTTTGCTACGACACTGCTACGCCAACAGCGACGACATATTGTCTGCGCAGTCGAGCGAGGCACGAAGCAAAAACAAATTTGTATGAGTGTACGAGTACGAAAAAAAAAATAAAGACATTGACAACAACAATAATGGCAGTAACAGCTGTAATGTGGATTTTTAGCAATTTTGAAAGGCTAGCTGTCTTTTGCTTGCAATGCGCGCGGGGTTCATATTGGAATTTCTGCTCCGCCCGCTCTTGTCAACCAAATTAAAATCGATAAATAATGCAAGTTTAGTAAATGAAACGAAAAGAGAAAAAAAAAACACTGCAGAAATAACTGTTGATGATAATTTAGCAAAGTAGCGATTATGGTTATGGCCCGACAGACGAGTTTGAGCTTGCAGCGGTCATGCGAAAAATATGTGAAAAGGTTGTGGGCGGTGTTGGTGATGGTAGCAGCAGCTGAAAAAAAGAAAAAAACATGGAGATAAGTAATTGGAATTTATTTGTTTTTTGTTTTTTTGCTTATTGAAAGTTTTTATTTATTTTTCTTTCTTTGCAATGAACAAATTTTGCAGAGTATTTTTGGATGTACATATTAAAAATTTCAAAATATTTTTTTTGAGATATTATATCTCTTTCTGTCTGCGAAACTGTGAAAGTTAATATTTTTTTAATTCAATGTTTAATCTCGCAAAATTAAAAATAATAAGTTTCGCATACTGAGTATGTGACAAGTGGGATTTTTACATTTCAAAAATTTATGTGACTTATAAAAAAATGTTGACTGCGAGTACTAGATTTCCTTTTTTTAATTTTCTTCTTTTGAAAATATCGCAGAGGTTCTAGCCCGGGCAAAAACTAGTCATGTTCTAGCATACAAATTTGAGCGCAATTTGTTGATTGGTGCTTTGGGTAACGGGGATATGTGTGAGAACCGATTTATATTTAAAAAAAATCGTTAAGTATTTCTATAGCTAGAGGTTGTTTGGGCGCAGACGGCCCCACATTTTTAATTACTCAACGTCTTATTTCATTAAAATGAAATGAATTGCTTTGATCTTACACAATCTTGGAAATCCAAAAAAGGTTTGGTTAAGAGAAACTTTTTTCATGTCCGCTGAACTCGAGGTATGGGCAACAATTTTGCAATAAATTCTCAGATTATCCAATAAAGACACAATTAACTTTGGCTTCAAGGCAAACAATTATCAACTTTGCTATCGTTTTTCGGCTTAAACCGTACCGTGGCTCAAACTGGAAACAACACTTGAAGTAATATACAAATATTCTGAAATAAAATTTTCGCATTTATTGAATGAAGAACACTTACTAGATTCGAAAAACATTTCAAGGCAGTTACAATTTAATGCGCATTTTGTAGAGGTGGCTTCATGGCCCCTTTATTTCGAAAATGCTGTTGAAAACGCTACATAGTTTAATCAACGATCGGCATGCTACATAGTTTAATCAACGATCGATCTTTTTCACACAAAATTGGGTTATAAGCCTGCTTGGCGATCTTCCTTGGCCGCTAACTTGCTGAAACTTGAATAAAACAAGAATTAGGCCTTGCTTTGCATATGCTTTTGAAACCTGGGAGATAAGTAAGGCAGATGCAGAAAAGCGTAACATATTTCAGCGAAAAATCCTACGCGATATCCTTGAACCGATGGGGATAGATCACGTCAACTATCGCCTACGTTATAACGATGAATGTATAGCTGAGCTAAACGACTTCCAAATCGCCGACTGCATACAACTTCAGCGTCTTAAGTGAGCTGGACATGTTGTGCGGATGGACCCAAAAACGAAATTTCAAAAATGATCCCCAATATTATGCTGTATGTGACTTATAAAAGGGCTCGCCCAAGCATTGACACAATCAATGACGACGTTAAGATCTGTGGGCTGAAAAACTGGAAGATATCTGCAAAGAATCGATGTTCTTGGTCGAAGTTATTGAGGGAGACCAAGATGCAACCCGGACCATCACGCCAGCAATGATGATGAGGAGTCAAAATAACGCGTTTCTAATGAAGTGCATGCTGCACATAAGATTGGCACTCCGGACTGACGTACCTCAAACACTGCTCCGTTATAAATATGAGTGAATTTATTTTCCATTCTTTATGCTATGAAACTAACTATCGATTCAAATTAATATTAATTTCACTAATAATTCTTTTTTAGTCTTTATTTCTGAAACCTCTAAAAACATCCCTTTTTTATGCCGTCTTTAGGCATATCTCACATTTCGCCCTAAGAGTAACGCATAACGAAATAATCAAAGTTAGTTCAATTTTGCCTCTAAAATTTAATCACATCTGAGTTGTTATTCTTTTCACCGCAGCAGGGCATATACATATGTATGTATATATGTATACACATATGTATATTTGCACTAAAGTTACAGGTAAAATCCAGCTGCAAGAACTGAGTCGAAGAATTCAAGCCAAAAAAACCCTACAGCTTTTGTATGAACGCCAAAAATTACGAACCATCAGCAGGATGAGTTGGCGAAAGCAAGAGCAGGGAAACTGAGAATCCAGCTTAAAGCAAACACTGAAGATCAGTTTCCAAAGTATGATACAATAAAAAAAAACATAAGCAACAAAAGCGTTGGTGTAGCAACGCCATATGGCACTTTTATATCGATGTATATAAAGGGTGATCAGATTGGAGGTACTTTTTCCAATAGGGTTTTTTTGGCAGATTACGCGTGACTACTGTCAAACTAAATAAATAATTTTTGTTTACATAGTATTCATTTACATTTCATCATGGAAAGACTTACGTCTCAACAACGTTTACAAATCGTACAATAGAATTACGAAAATCGACGCTCTGTGAAAAGAGTTCATCGCGCATTCAGGACAACAATTGTGTACAGCGATGAGGTCCATGTTTGGCTTAATGGCTACGTCTATGAGAAAAATTGCCGTTGTTGGGCTGAAGAGCAACCAGAAGCCATTCAAGAACAGTTATTACATCCATTGAAAACAACCGTTTGGTGCGGCCTATGGGCTGGAGGAATCATTGGCCCATATTTCTTCAAAGACAGTGAATGGCCGCTATCGCGCCATAATACACGACTTTTTGATACCGGAGATTAAAGCAAGTGATCTCCACAACATTTGGTGCCAATAAAACGGTGCTACTTGTCATACAGCCTGTGAAACAATGGATTTATTGCGTCGTCGTTTCGGTGAGCAATTTATTTCTTGACTCGTACCAATGGATTGGCCACCAAGATCGTGTGATATCACACCTTTGGACTTTTATTTGTGGGGATATGTAAAGTCTAAATACTTCGTGAATAAACCAGCTTCCATTGAGACATTGGAAGCCAATATTATAGAAGTTATTCACGAGATAGAAGTTATTCCTCCAATGAGTCATTCGAAATTGGTGTTTACCGATGGCCGAATTACGGCGCAGTTGCGACCAACATTTTAAAGGGAATATCTTTAAAAAAAATAGATGTCAAGAATAGTTCTACACAAAAATAATAAAAATTGCCAAATAAATTTGAATTTTCGTTGTTTTACTAATATATATATAAATTTAAAATCCGATACCTCTAAATGAACCACCCTCTATGTATGTACGTATGTAAATGGTGTGTTTATTATATACGCCAAGTTTGTGAACACTTCAATACTTAAACACACATACACACATATGTATATCTATCTATATTACATTTGTATGTATGAAAACGCCTCAACTGCTGCCAGCTCAACGCTTTGTCTTCGACAACAACTTGACAAAAGCAGACGACCACATAAATACTTATTTTGGAAGGTTGCTTTACGTTGCTGGTGGTGTTGGACGAAGCATCGAGAAGACAGGCATCTTGGACAATTTTCGGATATTTCGTTTCAGTATACGTGGCGTCCAGACACTAAAGGCTAAGAGATGCACACATACATACATACATATGCATGCACTTTCGGCTACCAGGATTGACGACAGGTTTAAGCCATCGATTGGGATTACTTATAAGTCATGAACGGCAAGGATTGCAATGTGAAATGTGATTACAATTCAATGAAAATAATAAATTCGTCAAAAAATAGTTTTTCACTTCATAAATTACTTGTTAAGAAGTTATAAATTTAGTAAATTTATTATTCCATTTATTTTTGTTTCTCATTACTGCAAACTAAGGAGATGTGCATTAGAATTGTTTGCTGAGTAAGCAATATTGTTGTTATTGTTTTTTTTTTGGAACCAATATTGTTACCAAAGTGGTTTTTGTAGACTTATATACCAAAAATTTATTAAATGGTTATCAGCTGAGGAATTACATAACAGTAAATATTTGTACGTAAGTTTGCTAACGTTTTTAAAAGTGGTTGTTCTCGCCATTCAGTTATTTGCTTTATTTGCTTTGTCGGCAACATAAGCGACGGTATGCATTGTGATAATATGCCAATTATCTAAAATTCCGAATCGCGGCGTTATCATCACTACTGCAGACAGTCACTCAATTCAATCGATCGATCGAATATTTAGTATAATTCATGGAAATTTGTTTCTTTCAAAAACAAAGGGAGTTTAAATATATATTTTGGCTATCTTATTTAAATGATTGCGTGAATTAAAAAAGTCAAAATATTAAATTAATATATAGTATCGAGTGTTTTTTTAAGACCTTGACAACTTAAAAAGATATAACAAAACAGAAATATTGTTGCAATGAATTTTTTTATTATAATTCCATGGCATTTATTTATAATTTTTATATTATTTATTTATTTATTCTTATTTACTCATTTATTTTTGAATATGACATATGCTGCTGCGACTACGAGTTGCATGGCCTATTCGATCAATTCAATAAATCGATTGTTCAGCGTGCGGTATGCCAAGTTTCACCGTCTTGTTGGAACCAATTGTCGTCGCTATTTAGCTGATTAGCTTTTGGAATCAAAAATTCAGTCAGCATGGCTCCATAGCGCTCGTCCTTCACCGTAACGGCAACTCCTTCCTCATTTCGACAGATGCCGCGAGTGCTTTATGAACTTCGCAAACAAAATTTTTTTTTTTTTCAAAGTAAATTTCCACAATTTGGTGGCATTGTTCTGGCGTTAAACGATTCATGATGACTTGTCAAACCTTACTGAACAGAAATGTCAACACAGTTTGCCTTTCTCAGCCTTCATACCATAGTTATCGATATCGATAGTTGGCATGCAACTAAAACAACATCCGATGCAAGTGCATTTATACTTCACCTCGATTTTTTAAATTGCTTTAATGTAAACTTTCCTTTTTTTAAGTACATTCACAAATGTCAAAATATTAATTCAAAACTCCGCTTGGAATGAATGGCGCAGTTCGCTTAAACATTAGCAATTGAAAAATTCTAGTAAGTGATCGAAAAAGGACTGTTCGTATTTAATTCAGCACAGAATTCTATCTGATTATATTTCCCTGGGCCAAGAGTTGAAGTCATCTGAAGGATGAAGTTTCAAAAATGAATTAAAAAAGGGGAGCGAAGATACAGACGGTAGAAATTAACCGAAAGCGGTATAACTCGTCGTAGCCAAATGCGTTGGTGCGTGACTACCATTCGGAAGTGCACAGGTGCGAGTCTCCCTGCATGAAAAACCAAATGAAAGAAATTTGTTTTCAGTTTTTCACGGTCGCTCCTCAGCAGACAATGGCAAACCTCTGGGTGTAACTCTGCAATGAAAAAGCTCTTCATAAAAAACCATTTGCCGTTTGGTCACTCCATTTGTGGAACAACATCAAGACGCACACCACAATTAGGAGAAGGAGTCGCGACCAAAGAAAATAGAAAAGGAGAAGAAAAGGACGAACTGCGTTGAATAGCCGAAATGCAGTTGCAGTTAGAAGCACACGACGTTGGTGCGAACGGAACGGCTTTTCGGCATTTCATTTTATGCTGGCATCCTTATGTTCCTGGTAAAGTAAAACAAAAACAAATTCATTGTCCTACTGATATCACCTTTAATTCTCCTTGTACTAAAGCGTATAAGCGGCAATTCTATATTATCAATGAAAGAATTGTAGAAATTTGCTACTGAATTAATATGAAAGTGTCGCGTAAATGCGATTAAGAAACATATCACTGCACTCTTAGAGGTCAATAAATTGAAAACTAATACCGAATTACATTTTTTGTAGAGCTTCCCGATGCTTATGCGGATACATTTAATAAAATTTCAAATTGCAGGCCTATTTCTAAAGTGTCGGTCTTCTTTCAAGCTTTTCGAAAAAGTCTTAAAAGTAAAGCATTCTGGCACCCTTACTGTTTTTCTTGTTTATAAATGAATTTGTTGCTTTTTTTGAAAATTCTGGTTTTTTGTATTGATGACCTTAAGCTCTTTCGTAGAATCAGCTGTGCCTCTGAAGTTCTGTATTTAATGAATGATTTAAAAATCTTGTTAGTTGGCGGCATAGTAATAAATTGACGTTCAACATTAAAAAAGGCTTTCATTCACCAAGTGTTCTGTGTTTTTTTTTAATAGTTTTATAATATTTTAAATAATCAGCAAACTTCTGTTAAGAATTTTGTCGATATGGGTGTGGTTTTCGACTCAAGCTTTTCGTCTATATACCATATCTACTATGTGCTCCCAAATGGGCGTAGATTTGCCTTCTTACGTAGATTTCCGAAAAATTTCGAAGACCTCTACACTCAAGAAGCCTTATTTAATTCTTTGGTCTAAACAAAATTGGCAAATGCTTCTGTTATTTGGAATCTAATCTACTGAATTGGAATCTAATCTACTGAACAAAGAAGGTTCCCAATTTCGACCTTAAAACTTTACATTTTTCTGACCCACTGCCTTCCTACTATGTATTCCCGTTGTAAACTTATAAGCCTATAATCTCTTAGAAATAGAAGATCAGTCTATTTGCGTATGCTTGTCCTAGACTTTATCTCTATATCGAGTAATTTTCTAGACCTTCTTGAGCAAATATGTTTCAAAAGGCTGCCAAAATTCTTGCATTGAAATTTACAATAGAGCATAGTACATTTCCTTTGCTTGAGTTCCCCGAGCGTTAGTTGATCTTAATACTATTTCAAAGGCATTAAATATTGATTTTTCTTCCGCCAGACATGTTTTCAAATTGTCTCCTAAACGTTATCTCTCATAGTTTTTTGTTCTCTATTTGCCATTGTCAACATTTTGTTATTAAGTATCTCCGCAAATTAGTGCACTCTTGTCTGTAAGATTGTAATATCATAGACCGAATAAATTTAATTGAATTTGAAAAATTTTGATTTTACGAACTACTGGAATAGTATTTTTCAAGCAAGTTTTTTTTAATGAGCAACGGAACCATTTAGCATAGAAATATTCAAAATCTGCCCGTACACTATCACTAAATTACAGCAAACCATAATTTTTCTGCACCATATGCTAAGTTTTGCTCATAATTTCTCTATATTTGGTTTGATTTTTCCTACAAGTAGAATACCCCCAATTTATTTTTATGAGAATCATTCATATGAAAAAAAAAAATACGTTCGATGGTTTGCAATTACTTTGTTTAGAGAAGTTTTCGTTTCTGAAGCCTCCTGTCCGTAGCAGAGGTGATAATAGAAGGGCTCAGTCACAGTAATGCTACTTCTACGGACTAGTCGATGCCATTCAAACAAGTGGCTCAAGTGGCTCTTTGGATTAATTTATACATACTTTTGTGCATACATATATAAGCTCTTCGAATAGTTATCATTATCTGCATGCAGGAAGAGTAATGGCTAGAAGTAATTTTCCTTGTCGGATCTGCAGAGCTTAGCGTCAGCTACCGATAGCTATAAACACTGGCCTTGTTTCAGTAAACTTGTTAGTAATCCTAACTTTCAAATTCATTATAATTTAGCGACTCGATGAAAGGTAAAGCTTTACTGGAATTGCAATACTCATCCTCAAGGACAAAATAAAATTTTCTTTGCATCACATTTGTCTGTTCTCTGTGGGTTTTCGGTGCAGGATGAGCTTTGAAGTACCAAAGTTGTAGTTGTAAATATGTTTATTGTTACATACCTGTAAAGAAAAAGAAAATATTTGGATAAGAAAAAGCGAAAACATTAAAATGATATTTCATTAATTACTTACCTCTAAAATTTGCTGCTTTCAAACGATTCGCTGCAAATTCACTGACAGTAAAACAGATGTATCTCAGAGCAGCTGAACTACGAATGGCATGGATTTTTGCCGGTGGAGGAGAGTGCAAGAGCAAAGCATGGGCGAATTTAGTGCAGCCGCCTGCAATTTTGTTATTGTTTGACGCTATTGTCTCCGCACACAAACACACAAATGCGCAAACACTAAGATACAAACACACACATATGGAGGCGAATGCCAATTTGTGATTTTTCTTTTTTCAATTCCACTATTACTCCCCACCGCAACCAATAATTACCGACAGATATATATCTGACTGTAGCGCAGCAGCACAAACATACAATCAAGAATTAGGATTGCAAAGTCGACGCTCTGCTGCGCTGCTGTTCGTCCGTACCGACGTTGAATGTATTGAACAAATAAAACAATGACTGCTAAATACTAAACAATTTCACTTCGTACGCGATTTTCCACAAAATTTACTTTGTTAGATTTGTAGCGCAAATTTCACAATTTGTCAACAGCACGAGTGGAGAAAATCGTCTGAAACGTTCGAACGAGCAAATTAACAAGTAACCAAGTATGTATTACCACTGCGACACCGTCACCGACAACGTCTCTTTGGCTATGAATCTTTCTTTGCGTTACGTTTCGTTGCTTGCGTTTTTTCTATAGATTTTATAAAAGTGTGTTTTCCTTTTGATTTGTTTGTCCATGGTACAGACCAGAGAACGTTAATGTATGTCTGTGGTATGTGCGGAATTTGATTGGAATGTAGGCAACAGCGCCATCAACTATAGGCGGCCATAGGATGCAACAGAGCAGCTGTCAGCGGCCATTCTGCTTTACGCGACCTGAGTTTGACACTTGTCAATGAAGTTTTTGGCTCTTTTCCGTTGGGTGAAATAATTATGACTCGGATTGTGTCTTTGGAAAAATAGCAAAGATTTGAAAGAGTACCGCTAGATGCCGCTTATTGCTGGACTGGAATTTTATGGAATTTTATCAGAAAATGTTTAAAACTGAAATGGCGCAACTCTAATTAGATCAAATTCTAATCCTTTTTAATTCAATTAGATGTTGTCTTGGTGAATTACTGTCATGAGTTTTAATACATGAGTTGCAACTTCTCTGTTTTACACTTCTCTTATTTTATTTAAAGTTTTATTGGGAGAAATAGTCAAACAGCAAAAAATAATCCCTCGACATATTTTCTTCTTATTATTTTTCAGAACAACCGCATCATGTTTAAAAATGAGCGAGCTGTTATATAAATAAAAGTAGAGGATAATAATCACGATAGCGTCAAGTTTTCCTTCACATTCCGAAGTTTGTTGGAAAATTCTCCTACTAACTTTTATAATATCCGCTAAAGAGAAATTATCGTCGGTCTCTCATACATCAGCGCCGTTCTATCGTAGGAATCAGAATGCATTTGATGTGTTTTAATACTTTTAAAGGTCGTAAAGGCTTTTTAATAAAGTAGCAACTATGACTTTATTACTACAGATCACGTAATAAGCTAACCGTGTATTTGTAATCGATTTTGAAAAAAAGTTGGTGCGTTGCGCTTGTAAAGTGTTTCGTGTTGTTTACATTTTCTTCATATTTATATTTCATTTTTGTGGCATTGAAAAATCGTATCGTGCTGTTGTTGATCCTCAATTACAAAAATATTTTATAAACACCTTTTATTAATTTGAAACTAATTTTATTTATTCTATACTAAATTGTAAACATATATTGATAGCAAACAAATTTGGTAACGAGAGCGAGGAGCCATGGCCAGAAATTTACTTTATATCTCCTTTGAATGCGTGATCTTCTTTGATTGGTTCATGGGCACCGGTAGTAAAGCAAGAACAATAATGGTGTGTGTTATGTTATTGCTTGAATTCTCTAGATAACAACAAAGTAAAATTTAGCTTTTTTCTGGTTCCCATTTCAAGCCCTACGCTCCACCTGGAATTAAAATAAATAATATTATATACATAAGTATATGCATATATATAATATAATGGTTAAAACGCAGTTTTTCTTATCTTAATCTAAAGAAGGTGTGGATGTGGGATTAGTTATTGAAAAATAACATTTGTAAATAGCTTCGTTTGTCAACACTGTTACATGTGCATGCAACCCTGTCGGCTAATAAGAAATTCTTTTGGATCGAGTCGCTCTGCCAATTCACCCAATCGGAATTTTAAAACCAGCAGCAGCGCTGTTAGAGGCAGTGAGAGCAAACTTAATTGCAGTAAATAACAAAAGGCAAAGTTTACTATATACATATAGAAATTCGCAAAAAAGTGTTTTTTGTTATGAAATATACATAACAAATTGTACTTTATAAATTCATGCAAAAGAATTTTAATAAGAGTGTGTGAAAGTGTTGTACGGGCTGCATTATACAAATGAAGAATTCCAGTGCATCGTGCCGAAAAATCAATTCTGAAAGCACTAAAAGGCGCAGCGCTAGCTAGAAGCAGTAGCGGTGACGGCGACTGTGACTGCAAAGTAAAAGCAACTTGCTGTGTTTTTATGTAAACCAGAGGGGTGGTGGCAGAGGCAGTAGCAGCAACAGCAGCAAAGCTAAAGAAGACATCGAAACATTGGCACCCACGTAGAAGGCAGCAGGGAGCAGGCAGCACGCAGTATCAGAAAATCACTTGCATGGAATTAATAATTGTCTAGTGTGGCGGCGGCAGGCGTATAAACACGTTAACTTGTGTAAAAATAACCAAGCAAGAGTAGAGTGTGGGTGCGTTGGTTCGTCGGTGTGCAGAGTGCGTAAATCAGTTGTTCAGTTAAATCAGTTGTAAAAGCTAAACGAGTAGGGGTTCATAAATTCGTGCAGTTGTTCGCTAGTTGCAAGACAGGTGTCGATGTTTGTGTTGCAGATGTTATACGGAAAGGTGTTGAGGGAAAGTGTGTGAAATTCGGAAAAATCAGGCAGGTCTAGTCACATATGCAGGCGCGAGCTGTACTGTAAGGAACGTACCAACGTAGTCAAAGCGAGACGCAAATCCAGTTCGGTCTGTACGTGGCGCTGTGCCAAAACCGTCTTTCAAGGTCGTCGGCATTAAAGTGGACAATAACCACATCAAACGCAAGCAAGAGGCGACGCGACTCGTAGTCAAGAGGCAAAGTTATTTGAACGGGAAGTCAACGCCGGAAGTGCTGCAGTTTGTGGTGACGGTTAAATTATAATCCGTAATATGGCCATTAGCTTCGAGAAACATCGCGCACAAATCGTAGCAGCCTGGAAAGATGTTTTGGATGATAAGAGCAGCACAAATTGGTAAAGTTAACCGTCAAATATTTTTATTTCTCTAAGTTTTTACAGTTTTTCTTTGGAATTTGTGCAAACAAGACTATTGACATACAAATACCTATATTAGTAATAAACTCACTAACTGTAAATACTTCTGTTAACCATTCACTTTTAAATTGCTACAATGCATTTGGTAGAGTGCCAACATCATTCATATGTCTTGTTAAAAGTTATATAAATATTTACATACTTTGCGGTCAGGCTTTTCTAAGCATTTAAACCACATATTTGCATTTCCATGAGTCAACAAAGATAAATATGTAATAAGTATGTACATATATTTGCACATAAGCATATTAAAAGATGCCAGAAAAACCGGAAAGGTGTAAAAAGTAATAAACAACCATTTATATCTCGGCTTTAATTTGTATTGTTAAGACTTAAACTCTTTCTAATTTTATAAAAATAATGACGTGCATACATACACACGTATGTGGGCATGTGTGTACATGATGTAAATGCATATGTATGTACTCGTATACGTCCAACATTTGCACGTATTTGTATAGATATGCCGGTGTTTCTGCATTTATTAAGAAATTTGCATTGGCTTTGTGGGAATGGATGGCGCCACGGGAAGACACGAATTGTCTTAAGTTCATGCGTGTGTGCCCGTCTATTGGCTGTGTAACAGTTTTGGCTATATCTAACGCTACATCGTATGGGGAAAAGATTTGCCGCACTTGCAATGGTACGCTCAATATATGTAAGCCCGAAGTAACGTTCAAATTCGTCAGGGACCTCCTGGGTGATTCACCTTGTCTTCGATTTTTTTTATTTTGTGACTTCGACATTTCGTTATTTTTAAAAATTTCAAAGCAATTCATTTTTGTCCCCTCGTAGTAGATAATTTTGAGCTGAACGTCCTCTGGATCAAAGTGTATTAAACAAAGTGAAGCAAATATGTGACATTTAATTTTTCTGTACTCTCACTTGGCATATTTGTCAATAACTTAACCGTTTTTTTTACTTTTCTTTAATCAAACAATTTTATGTTGCAACTGGAAAATAGTAAAATTTAAAACGAAGAATAAAAATAATGCCGTTTATGTCTATTTTAGAGTACTAATATATAAGTATCTACATACTTATCTACTTAAAAAGCAAGTGGCTTTTAATACCTCAGGTACAGAAAAAAGAAACACGAACGGTTAATGTGCACAAGTAAACAAAGTGTTTATTTTCATGTTGTCAAAAAAGCATACGTCAAATACTTACTCCACTTTGTGTTGTTGTTGTAGCAGCTTACTAAATCCAGTCAGTGCAATGTAGTTACCAGTCGTCTTCGTCTAGCTTATCTAACGAAAACATTGTTGTTGGTCTAGTGCTACCACCTTTAATTAATGCACCTTGGTAGCAGTTGTTGCAGCGACATAAACATTCCCCATACTTACATACGGTGAAAGCTGCTGAAGTGATAGTCCTTGGCCGGATACTCGTATAATCCGGGTCGGTAACGTAGAACCGACTGCCGTGAAAACGCAGTAGCAGTAGACCAGCTGATTTATGTTTTTTTCTCTCGCTGAATACATTTAGATGTCAAAATTAAAAATTTCGAATGAATTTAAATTCAAAAGGCTTTTTATAAATAAATAAAATAATGAGAAAGTGCGCAATTTTGTTTTAAATAAATAAATCACTTCCTTTTTTTCTTTGACGTGGCATTCTAATTCTAATGTATAAAATTTTGTTGTTGGTCTAGTGCTACCACCTTTAATGAATTCGCCTTGATAGGACTTATTTTTCTTTTTAATATTAAATCCATTTTTCAAGAGTAAAAAAAAAAAAAAATTGCTGGGGTTTAGTAATCTTTATTATCATATCAATCTTTAATATCATCCTTTAATTTTGTTTTTAAAGACCATTTCATTGAAATGTTGGTCATAACTGCAGTGGAGAGGATGTTTCATTCGGAAGCTCGAATTTCCGATGATGAACCAATGAATCGACTCTGGATTGAGCCGGCTTACCCATCTAGATTTTGGATTTTACGTCTCATGATTTAATGTCACATGATCAAGGCGGTTAATTTACTGGTCCGAAGCGTGAAATGAATTGCTCATCGAACTGTTCTCGCAGTAAAGGCATGGTGTCGCGGGCTGTATGGCGAATGACCTCATCTTGTTGAAAACAAATGTCGTGGAGATCACGGGCTGTGTCGGGCTAAGTCTTCCCACGATGCAATGCCAAATAATACTGCAAAAAAATGGTTCGTCAATGGCAATTAAATTTCCATGAAAAAAATCGTATGTAAATAAATCACCCGCTAGTTTTGAAAATACTAAGATTCAATTTGATACAGGGGTGGACGCACATGGAGTAAAAATACATGCAGAAATCTGAACACCAAATTTCTGGGACCGACTATTGTTCGCACATATACTTTTCTCGAAGAAGACGTACTTAGATTTACAAAACCTCTACTTTTTAGCATTTTCTCCCATAATCAATGTCTCTCTCCTGTTGCCTGTGACTTGGTTTTACCGCTAGATTAGTTCAAGGACAACAGTTGTAGGATTTTCAAAATGTTCATCCAATTATTTCCAAAGTCGCTTTCTATGCACTTTTGTGAGGATAACAGTTACTCCTGCGGTGAAATATGTATATGCAGCTAGTAAGAGAGATCAACATAATGACGTTCGCAAAACAGTCGTGCCGACCTTGTTAAAACGGCCTATTAGCATCCTCTAATTGCGGCTAATGTTTTTATGCTGCTACAACAACAAAGTTAACATAAAGTAGTAGAAACAGTGTTTTTCCAGCCAGCTACCATTGAGAATACTCGATTTTCATTCATATCTGTGGCCACAAGCCATACCAGCATAACTACATTTTGTACAGAACTTTAAAAATTTATTATTACAACCAAGTTGAGTTATGTTATTATTTTTTTTGTTTAATTTCTCCTTAACCACTAAACCCGATATCCATAAATTTTTCTTTTAAAAAACTGAAACCTATGATAAATTGTAAAATTATATTCTTAATTATTGTGCGATAACATAAAATTTTAACCTTTTTTTACATGATAAACACTTATCTTAATCTTGAATATTTTTCACCAGATGGAACGGGACATGAAAATTTCAATTATGATAATACGACGAATTCGACTTAACTTGAGTTGTGTTGTACATTTTTCCGAACTCCAAACACTAAGAAAATGCCTTTACAAAAAGCCTTCGCACTCAGTATCCGGTAGGCGAACTTTAAATGGCAGTTAAACTTCCGATAGGTAGGTGAAATGGTTGAAGTACCACTCTGGCCCTCCCCAAGTAGCACTGAAGCGCCGTTTTCATACCAACACGAGACATCGAACAGGCAGATATCTACAGCCAACTAGAGCTGTTGATGTAACGGAGAAGGTCGATGGAATTTAAGTTGGCGCAATGCCCCAGGCTGTCGAAAAAAGGTCCACCCAGTGACCTGATTTGTCTAGCTACTAAAACTGGACATTTACAGAGAAAGTTCTCAACAGTCTCCTTCTCTGAAGGGTCTGAAGGCTTCTGCAATGGGGGTTAAATGGTAAACATAGCTTTTCCGCGTGTGTTCCGATCATCCCCTGGACTTTCTGAGACCTGCGTCTATTGTACTGGGGACAAAGGTTTTTCGAAACAGCACATGAAGAAATGGGGCTCCATCTTTTCTGCGCTTTACTGAGAAATAAGTTGCGCAATTTCCCTATGGTTAGAGGGATGCCCATGACCGGGTAGGAGGTTTCTGAGACTAATTCAGTGGGTAAGCTCATCAGCAATTTCGTTTTCCTCTATGTTTCTATGTCCAGAGAAATGTTACCTGCACACCCAAGATATTTGATCTGCACCATGGGGTCGTCAGAGCCTTGATCGCAGCTTGACTATCGGAAAAATGTTAGTACTTCCCTCGTTCCCACGTTCTGTAAGCATTTTGCATGCCTGCAGGATCGCAAAGACTTCTGCCTGAAAAACACTAGCAGTATTCCGCAATTTTAAGGAAATAGATAAATTGGCTGATTTAGAGAAAATCCCTGCTTTGACTCCCGATTCCATCTTGAAGCAGTCAGTGAAGACAGAGGTACTAGCTTCGGTGCAGATTTGCCCCTCGTTCCAATATTGCCTATTTGGAAATATTGGCATGGCCCAACCCTCAAATTCCAGTTCGCAGATAGAGAGTTCAGAGAAATTCCGAAACTCAGAACTTCCGAAGTTCAGAGAAATACGTTGTTAATTGCCTATAAATGCTCTCATGTGTAGGTATATCACCGGTCATCTTCGTCTAGCTCATCTAGGGGTAGGCCCAGGAAACATGCTGTTTCGACGGGTTGGGTCCAGAGGGAGAGGGGTGTTAGATGAGTCGGTTTTAGGGGGCATGTGAAGAAGTGGTTAGTGTCGTGCGGGGTACCTTCACATGCCGGACATGTGTTTGGTATGTCGGGGTCGATTCTGGATATGTAGGAGTTTAACCTGCTACAGTATCCAGAACGTAGTTGTGCCAGTGTTACACGAGTCTCACGGGGAAGCTGGAGCTCTTCGTCTGCAATAGGTGGTGGTTGGACTCCGATTACGGCATTCACAGGACGGGAGTTCATGAAGGTGGTGACGGTCTGCCGGTGGATGTCGTTTATTGACTGTCTAAATACTGTCCGGTCCAGTAGGTTGCGGTCAGTTTTGTCCTGGATTTCGTCAGCGTGGTCTAAGAGGTGTCTCCTGACGTGCCTGGGAGGCGGCTCAGGCTCAAGCAGGTGTCTGCAGGCGTGAAACCTGCGGTAACATCTAGCGGCCAACCACCTTTAACCTGATTGCACTTTGAGCAGCGATGGAAATAACGTGAAAGTCGATGGGAAGTAAGTGCAAAACGACATTGGGGGCGGCACTGGAACAAGTTCTACACGCTCTAGTGATGTCAAAACATGCAGCCAATCTGCAGAACCACTACCACATTGTGCAACCAAAGCACGACCTGTGGCTTGAGTTTTCGGCGAATAGTTGCACGAATTTAAAGAGCTCAAATTTTGATTTCTTTTCTATTGTATTTTATTTTCTATTTTAGTTGAAATTTATAGGTATCTGGTTTATTATACATACTTTATTCTAATTAGAGTTTCTAGTTTTCTGAATGTCTAACCGCAGTGCGAATCTCATTTGAAATGTGTGAAAAAAATCTCTCACTGGAACTAACTATCTGGCACGCCAGTCTAACAATGAAATAAAAGTATAACTTGTGACAATGTCTACTAAATGACCCCCAAGTTGCAACAGCGGTAAACTTGCTAACGACTGGAGTTGCGCACAAGTGCAAGCTCCTCTTTACTTTCTGCATGGAAGTGTAGCGCTTTAAGTGTTTGTATGCTTTTATAGATACATACGAACACATGGACATATATAACATGCATATGCAATACACTTTTTCATATGTGGGCATGTATGCTATGTATGCATGTGTGTATGTATGCCATGTGAAAGTCAGGCGAGTTTTAATTAACTCTCCTAACTGTTCAGTTGTGAGTGTGAAATTGTCTGTGCACTTTTTCTCAACCGCTTTAATGTTTCTACGTCCTCCTTTTTTCATTAGCTCCAACAAGCACTATTTCGTATTTTCCAATGCTACATACATACATACATATACATACACATACATATACATATATATGTTTATAAGCAAGTTTGTATGCTAACTGCAACAAAGTAACTGCACAAAATTTAATTATGCCACAATTAAACCATCTTGGTACCCAATGCCTTATGCCCTTTGAGTGGTGCCTGTCATTGAGCATTTTGCTTTCTCGTTTAAAATAAAATTGCCTTTTTTTAATGATTTTATACGCTTACATACTTAATTTGTATATACATACATACATATGCACTTACAAACACATACATACATACTTACATGTATTTTTCTCACTGCAATCATAATACATATACTTTTTTTATTACTACCCAGGTCACTTTATGGCTACGAAGGTCAAACGAATGAACTGAAGGTCGTGGGCAGTGGAGAGGGTGGGCTGGAAGAGCTATGTGAGGATCTGAATAGCGGCAAAATTATGTACGCCTTTGTGCGAATCGAAGATCCGAAGACGGGATTGAAAAAGTTTCTACTCATCAATTGGCAGGTTAGTAAGGATGGAGGATATTTTATGGCGGTCAAAAATTACACTTTTGAGGTATAAAAGTAAATAAAAAAAGAACGACTGATATAATTAAGGGTTTTTGAAAAGACGCGCCTAGATGTTGCTCTAAAATAAAAAAAAACTTGAAAATTTGGATGCTACCAGGTTTCACTATTTTTTATTGAAAATACGGCACTTAACAATAATATGTGAAAAATGTCAACATTAATGTTCACCATGCGCACGTTTACTGGTGAAATCCGCCAAACAGTCGATTCATGAATGCGTAATTGTTGAGAACGTCGAGCTATCGATGTTGAAGGTTGTTCAGCAACACTTTGGGTTACAGCAGCAATATTCTCAACAGAACATCTAGTTTTTGGTCTGCCAGCCCTTTTTCTATCTTCGACAGAACCAGTTTTTTTTTAATTTTGTCACCAACCTTTGAATTGTCGACTTATTCGGACGTTCGGACGATTACTTCCAGCTTGTTATAGCAGCATAAACATTCCCCATACATATACGGGGAATGCTGCTAAAGTGACAGTCCTTGGCCGGATATAAAATCTGGGTCTTTTCGGTAACGTAGAACCGACTGCCGTCCGAACGATTGTACATCTTTCCACTTGACAGATGTTAAAGATGACATAAGAAAAAGGTACCGTCTAGGAATTATTCACTACTGACAGCTAGGCGCCACTTTTGAAAGACTCTCATTTTACTTCAATTTTGTTAACTTAGGAAGGGATTTAGGTAGGATTTTACATCCACAAAACGCCAGGGTATGCAACGTCGGGTATTGATATTAGTTTCTGTTCCGTTCCATTGAGCTCTATAAAAATCCATCAGTCGCTACGCAAACAACAAAATTCCCCCAGAGTATTGCTGATATTGCTCATTTAAACGCTGTATCACGGCACGCCATAAATTTACTTTGCAAGCACCAAAGACGCCGTCCAAGATAAGGCTTATATTTTCCAATACTTTATTTACGCCTATTCTCATATCTTATTGACGACACTTGGCGTTGTAATATACGAGCACAAACAATTCATAAATAAACATTTTAATCTTCTTTCTCCAATAATTTTGTGCGTTCTTACTTCAATAATATTTAATTGTTGTTGTGTGTATATTGCGATTCGCAGGGGGAAGGTGCTCCAGTGTTACGCAAAGGCACTTGTGCCAATCACATACACGACGTCGCGAAGTTAATATCCGGCGCTCATTTGACAATAAATGCCCGCAATGAGGACGATATCGATTTGGAGCGCTTGGTGAAGAAACTAAGCGCCGTCAGCTCTACGTATAGCTTTAAGGAGCCACGCGGCGTGCAAGATGAGCAGAAGACACCTGTAGGCACAAATTACACGCGAGTCATACCCACGAAGGAGCTGAATCCGAGCGTGATGCAGGACTTTTGGAAGAAGGAAGAGGAAGAGGAGAAACGACGTATTGCCGCCGAGAAGGAAACGAAGCGACAACAGCTGCTTAAACTCGAACAGGAGCAGCGCGCACGCGAGGAGAAGGAGCATTTGGAACGCGAGAAGAAAGTGATTAGCGCGTCCAAACTGCAGCCGGCGCACGTGCCGATTAAGACGTAATACAAAAATAAAATAAAAACATTTTTATATAACAAAAGTTAACTTAAATTTGCACCACATTTTGCCATTCCAGCTCTCCACAGCCACTTAGTCCTGAGAAAACTGTCGCCAGCAATTTCTCCGCCGGCCTGACTGAAGCAGAACGTATGCGCCAGCAGCGCAATCAGGAAGCGCGTGAGCTGATTGGTTCGCGTGTCATTGCAGCCAAAGCAATTTTTACCCAAAATACCAGTCAAGGCCAGTTGCAAACAAAGTAAGTTTTCTTCATTTTTTATTTTTGTTTTCCAATTATTAATACTTTTTTTTTACATTTCAAGATTAAACACCGCACCACCTGCCAAACCTGCGCGCACATCCATAGCGCAACGTATTAATGCCTTTAATCAGCCACAGCCAAGCGAACCGGAACCACGCAAACCCTCACCTACACCCGGTCGAGTCGCGCTTTCGAAATTCGAGGATATTTCCTTCGTCAATAATGGCAATCAACAGCCACAGCAGTCACCAGTTGTGCATACCATTACACAACGTGCGCCTTCGCCGGCCACAGTCACTGTGCCCACACACACACTGACTCCAACGCAAATTATTGAACCTTTTGCAGCAGCCGCGGTGGCACCTGCGTTGGCGACAAATGCACTGGAGGAGGAGGTGGAGCAACCGGTCAAGCCGGAAATCACCGCCATTGCCAATAATGATGATGTGCCCTCGGCCGCCGATGATTACGCTGCCGAAAATGAAGAACAATATTCCACCATAAAACGCTCGCCACATAGCAAATCGAATTCACTACAATCGCCAGAGACTTCATCTTCGAATGCGACCGATACGGCTGTCTATCAGGATCAAGATGATGAAGGCGAGGAGTTGGAAGAGGAGGAGGTGGTACGCACAAAGGTGTCGGTAACGGTGCAACAACCGCAGTCGGTCAAGAATGGTATTAGCAGCGCGTTGGATAGAAATGATTGTAAGAACGTGGCCTTAACTGATTGTTCTTGGGGGAAAATTTTGTTTAATTCTTTCAATTACAGTGACTGATTTGGTCAATGAAGATGACTTCATTTGTCAGGAGTCACTGGGTGATGTAGGACTGAAAGCAAGAGCTTTATATGACTATCAAGCAGGTGCGTATATGTATATTTTAGTGGTTAGTTCGCTGAAATAATACTACTTAGTCAGGTAAAATTCGAGTAATTTTGATACGAGAACCGAGTATCATGGGGATGCATTAGAGATTTCAATTTGGAGGTTTGGCAACTAGTAAATCAATATAAAATCTAATTTATAGCACCTCCTTCGGTGTATTAGGCCGAGCGATGTGTTACCAGAAGACTGCACAGACTATCAAACAACAATGAGCCAAAAAAAAAAAAAATACGGTACACGACGAGGCGCACATGCTCCCGGTTAAGGAGCACAACAAAATGCTCGGCAAGCAGTTTCTGCTTGGGTGTCACCGTAGGCCTCACCCATGCAGACACCTGCTCGAGCCTGAGCCACCTCCCAGGCACATCAGGAGACACTTCCTCAACTACGTGGACGAGATCCAGGACAAAACGGACAGACCACTCCAGGATCAGACAGTATACAGACAGGCAATTAACGACATTCATCGGGAGACCCTTACCACCTTCTTAAGCTCCCGACCCCCGAATGCCGTTATCGGAGTCCAACCACCACCTATCGCAGACGAAGAGCTCCAGCTTCCTCGAGAGTCCCGCGTAATCTTGGCACAACTACGTTCTGGATATTGTAGCAGGTTAAACTCCTACCTATCCAGAATCGACCCTGACATACTAAACATATGTCCAGCATGTGAAGGTACCGCGCACGACACTAACCACCTCTTCACATGCCCCATCAAACCTACTCATCTAACACCTCTCTCCCTCTGGACCCAACCCGTCGAAACTGCCAGTTTCCTGGGCCTACCGTTAGATGAGCTAGACGAAGACGACCGGTGATCTACACTACACTGACAGGGCGAAGATACTGCTACAACAACAACAACAACAACAACAATGAGCCACTTGCTTGCATTAGTGATGAGATTTGTGTGGATAAATATATATATAATTGCCACTTACACTCTTTATTGGGGGTTTGGCCGAGCTCCTCCTTCTATTTATGGTGTGCATCTTGATGTTGTTCCATGCATGGAGATTCCAACCTATGAACTTCCGAATGCTACTCGCACACCAACCCATTCGGCTATGGCGGCCAGAATCTGTATGCTGATGTTTAAATAGCACGTATTGCTGCTAAAACAACAACAAATCACATTTTAACTTTGCTATCACTAAATGACATAAACTCCAAAATAATTTGCGATAATAACAAACACCATCCTAACCTATTCAAGTAGGGTTTAAGTTCTTCAATGCCCTAACTTAGAATATTAGTTGAAAGCTGCGATCTTTTCTCGACTGTCGGTTCTACGTTACAGGAACGACCCGGATTTACTATATATCCGGCCAAGGACTGTCACTCCAGCAGCATTTCCCAAACATGTATGGGGAATGTTTATGCTGCTACAACAACAAAAACCTTTTCAACCAGCAAGAAATCTTAGCTGAATAAAGAATGATTAAACTATGGGGTAGTGACATCAGGCCTCAAAATTTTTCACTTGTGGTTGGAAATAAATAAATATGATTTCATCTATTTTAGAAAGTTGGATGAAATTATGGGTACCTGTACTCAATCTACTCTGAGAGTTGCCCAGCTAATAAATTGTTATGGAGGTCTTTTTTGTACTATAGCAGGAGGAAATCCTAATGCCCACAATGCACCTGAAGCTTCGCTTAACACTATCAAAATTATGTTCTGACTTTGTAGCAGGTTAAATTCTTACTTATCCGAGATAGACTCCGACATTCCAAAAAATATGTTCTCCTATTTGGCTGGTTTTTACTTTTTTGGTCTTACTCCTTACGTTTAAACTCCAGAAAGCACATTTCGTTTTACGTTGTTGTTGTTGCAACAGCATATAAAATCACCATAAATATTTGGGGAATGCTGCTGGAGTGGCAGTCCTTGGTGGTAGGGTTTCCCGATGAATGTCATTGAGCGTATGTCTAAACACTGTCCGGTCCAGAAGTTGTCGGTTCTTTTTTCTCCTGGAACTCGTCAGAATAGTTGAAGAGATGTCTCCCTGACGTACCTGGGAGGCGGATAAGGTTTTAGCAGGTATCTACAGGAATAAAACCTTCGGTAGCATCCAAGCAGAAACTGTTTGTTGAGCATTTTATTGTGCTCCTTGACTGGAAGCATTAGTGTTTCATTTCGTAGGTGTTGTAGCGGGAACATCAGGAGGCATCCCGTGGCTGTCTTCATTGCAGTATTTTGGCATGTCTTAAGCTTAGTCCGCTGCAAATCACAGTTCCAGGCGGGCAGACGAATGCAGCATAGTTCAGAACCGGCCAGCCAATTGCTTTAAATGTCGCTAGCAACATTTCTAGTCCTTTTGCCAGAAGCTCATGTTCACCCCTGGTCGGGTGCGTAGCGCCTTTGGTGTTAGTTGTAAAAGATATGTAGGGCAGACGGAAGGTTGGGCGGTGTTGTGGTGATATTTTCCCTTCTTGCTGGGCAGTTGTCTGTCGAAACAGGATCGTGTCGAGTTCTGTAGTAATTATGCTTGTAGGGATTAATTGTTGATGGCGGATGAAATCACTGCGTGACTATGCGTACCCTTCAGGTTTGTCAAACGGATTATGGTTGTTGTGTATGGTGCATAAGGTCTGATTTTGCTGGTGTTATAGCAATCTTATTAATCCCTGCCTAAGTTGTCCCACTATCGTCATCGAGATAATTTAGCAATAGGTGGAGAAAATATGCTCTTTTGACTGAGTTCGAAAGGAAAAAAGAGGGTGGGTGTTAAATGTGTTAGTTTTACTGAGCGTATAAGATAAGTGATCCCGTTAGTATGATTTCTTTCTTTATTTTGCTGAGATTCTGTATGTTGTCTGGATGAGTCTGGATGTTGTTTTTGTTGTAGCAGCATAAACATTCCCCATACATATACGGGGAAAGTTGACAGCCCTTGTCTGGATATATGGTTTTGTAGAACGGACTGCCGTGGGAACGATTTTCTACTGGTCGCAAGAACACGTGGAAAGAGAGCCGTTAATATGTTGTTTGCGCCGCCGAAGCGCAGATGGCTGTTTTTTTCATGGCAGAAATACACTCGTAGATTTGCCATTGCTTGCCGAGGGGTGATCTCTGTTGGAAAAAACTGTTTCTATTATTTGATGTTTCATGCTTGGAGATTTGAGCCCATACACCTCCGAATGGTAGTCACGCAAAAATCTATTCGTCTACGGCGTCCAAGAGGAACTTAGTTAAATTTTATTTTTGCAATTGAATTTGAGAATCGAAATTAGTTTTCTTTAAAATTCTTTTAGTAAAACTTAGACAATTAATATTCCTTTTTCTTTCTAGCCGACGAATCAGAGATTACTTTCGATCCGGGTGACATCATTACGCATATCGATCAAATCGATGAAGGCTGGTGGCAAGGGCTCGGACCCGATGGAACTTATGGACTGTTTCCGGCAAATTATGTCGAAATTCTTAACTGAACAAACGAGGGAATTAATTATATGCAAACAATTGCGAAAGAAACAAAAAAAGACAAAATTGATTGATAAACATTTTAAATAAATTTCTTAAACTTTTACAAATGCAAATTAATGCAAGAAAAAAAAACACAAACACACACAGCAAATTAAAAAACAAAATAATTGAAATTTAGCATCTATAATCACAATTGCCGACCCTTAGAGCAATCACATCCATACCATATTAAAAGAAATCCGAAGCACAGCACAACTGATGAAGAGAAATCCGAGAGGGATTAGAAACTCCTAATACTACTGAAGCAATTGAATTCTTATGCATTTTTATAGCAACGTACATACATAAATAAAAATTGAAAACAAAAATAAAAATAAAAACAAGAATCATTGGCTGCGCTACACTGCAAACACACGATTTATGCAAATTAAAAGTAAATGATGAGATTAAATCGACATTTTTCAAAACGTATAAACTTTTACGCACTCACACACACAATTTTTGATGCATTTTTTAAAAACAAATTTCTATACTAAAACTAAAAATATATTAAAAATTTAAATAAAACCAATTGTACGCCTAGCAAAGAAAAACAATCCAAGAATCAATTACAGCCAAGTATTTGCGTAAATTTATAATGTTTTCGAACTGAAAAATTTAAGAAGCAAAAAAACAAAAAAAACCAAAACAAAGAAGAAAATCAATACTATTAGTGCCAAGCTGTAAAAAACCACATACTCACATAAATACATACATATATTCAGCGTAAACGATTGCGTTCAGTAAACGAGATTATAACAGTAAAATCTTATGTAAAAAATACTACGTTATATATAAAAAATTTTGTAAATCTGTTGCCTATATGTTAAAGTCAGTGCGAAATCGATAGGCGAATATTATTGAAATTGTATGAGTATTTGCAGTTTTGTTATTGGGGAATATGAAAGGCAGTTAAATTTTGTCGTTGTTGCCACCTTCTTTTGTAACCAACCGCATTTGTTTCAACTTTCTTTGTATTTATTTAATAACAGCCCAAGAATTGCTGCTGGTTGTTTTTGTTGTAAATGCATAATTTATTTTCGAAAAATTACTGGAAAATGCTGCTGGATATAGGCGCATGGTAGGCACAACTGTTGTGTTTTGTTTTTTTTGTAGCAGCATAAGCATTTTCCATACATGCTGGGAATGCTGCTGGAGTGGCAGTTCCTGGCCGGGTATACTTAGTCTTGCCATAAATTCTGTGACAAATTTTTCAATGCATACGGCGAGAACGAATTTGCGGAAAACAGTTTCGGTTTTGTTTGCTTTTGTTCGTATGCATTGTCTCCTCATAAACTATATTCAGTTACGTGACGAATTTCGCTTGTTAACAATGGAGTGGGGAGCTAAGGGAAATCGCATTGCAGTGATTACATTACAGAAATGTGGTGAAAGTGCCAGGGAGATTTACGAGTTGCTGAAAAAATTTAATATTTCGAGAATGTTTGTTTACCGCACGATCAATCGTTTTTCCGAAACGTCTGAAGTGACAGACAGAAAAAGGAGTGGTCGTTCGAAAAAGAACTCGCAGAAATCCCCTTAGAAAGCAGAAAATCATGTCCAGGGAAATTAATGTATCGACCAGATCCATGTCAAGACTAATTAGAGATGATTTCTACATGAAAGCCTTCCGTCGCTCAACTGGTCATTTTTTTGGCAACGCACTTGAAGAAAATTAAACTTCTTCGTGACACGCGGTTCACGGCCATGAAAATATTATTTTCACAGACGAAAAAATGTTCACTGTTGAAAAAGTTTTTAATGAGCAAAACGACAAAATCTATGCTAAAACTTCTAAACACGCAAAACATGTTATTCGAAGGGTTCAGCGTGGCCACCTCCAGCCTCCGTAATGGCTTGTTGGGCAGTGTCTTATATGGTAAAGGCGTTACATCTCTTCATTTCTGCAAAGAAGGGGCTAAGACCGGGGCAAAAGTGTACCAGGAGTATCTCTTAGAAAGCGTGGTGCAGCAGTTGAGCTGTATTCTCTTCAATGGAGAGTGTTGGATCTTCCAACAAGATTCCGCACCAGCCCATAAGGCAAAAACCACTCAGCAGTGAAACACAATATTCCTGAGTTCATAGCCGCAGAAGTTTGGCCGTCTGGAAGTCCATATCTGAATCCATTGCACTACAGTTTGTGCCAGCATTGGAGAACACGGCCTGTCGAAGAATTCACATAAATCTTGGGGACTCTCAAACAATCTTTGGTTCGAGCACCAGCGATTATGGAAACTGTGCGTGCGGCAATAACTGAATGGCCAAATCGTTTAAAGGCTTGTGTAAAAGCAAATGATGATCATTTCGAATGAAAATTTAATTTTTTTTTAATATTTACTTTATTAAATAAAACTAACTTCATAAAAATGATTATAATTTCATATCTATAACGGACTTAACTTGTAACAGAACTGGCAGGACTAAGTTAATCCGAATGCCGCGCGAACGACAATTGTTGTGCATTATGGTGTGCCGCTATTTTCCAAAAAAAATTTTAAACTGTGTTTCTATTCATTATAACTTATTTTTTTTGCTAAATACTCATCTTTGATCCTCAAGCAAGTATAAATTTGTCTAATATTTCAAATGTTTATAAAATAATTTCTCTTTTATGTTGTACTTTTTTTTAAATTTAAAACCATATGCCAGTTAAAAGCACACACGAACATATCTTACTTTAGAAAATATTTATTTTTTACTTAAAACAACAATGCGTCCTTATTACGTCCAAATAAGCCAATTGTCATAAAATCCAAAAAAATTTTAATTAAACAAAAATTTATATGTATTTACAATTTAGTGCAGTGGAGTCATATTTAGCATATTTATTAATTACTGAGATTTTGTATTAGCAAAACAACTACTGCGCATCACTAACATTCACTTTTTTAGCCTTCAAAAGACTTGAAAAGAAGTTGCGATTTTCATAATTTGTCCATTTTATATACAAACAAATATATATACATATATACACATACATACATATACCTTTGTTAGTATTTATTACTGTAAAACTTATTCCAATACTTAATTTTTCACTCGATTAAAGATTTTGTAGATTTTTTATAATTATGAAAATGAATGGCGGAAACCGATTGTAGCCCGCAAAAAAAAGAAAGAAAGTAAGAAAAAAATTAAGTGTTGAATGCATTGTATTTGTACTTTTATTCAAGGAATCTTTTTGTATTCAAAAACTGTTTTCCATCATTTTAAGCATTTAACAGAATATAAAACAAAAATCATTATGTACTACGATTACTAACAATATTTATTGTGAAACAATAATAAGAATTCAATAAAATTAAAAACAGTATACATGCATGTTTCGAAAATATGAAGTGCAGTGTTTCATTTGAGAAATTCCGAATTGCTGATGGCCAGCCCGAAGAACTGCAACGCTTTTTCACTGCAAGGAATTTCCAAATGCCCTCCACTAATCCACGGCGACACTCTTTACCACCTGGTCAAACCACCATTCCCACAGCAACCGGACCTATGTTACCGGAGTGACTCGGGTTTTCTCGACCAAGAACTGCCGCCCCAGTAAACTAACTCTGTCTAATGCACCGTACCTCACCTCTCATCTGCCGTCACAGGAGCAGATCTATGCACAAGCTAGCTTCAAATATTTCTCTTCAGGGCTGGCATCGAACCCAACCCTGGACGCGAAGTTTAATACTGTTGCATATGCCAAAAACGGCTCCACCCGAACTCAACATCGGTTAGATGTAATCAGTGCGACGGATGGTGCCATCTTAAGATTTGCTCAGGCCTTAACACATACTGCGAGTGGTCCACACGGTATGTGTCCATGTGTTACTCCCGTCATCTGGCTCCCCCAGCCCATACTACTATTATCCAATGAGCTGGCGCTACCATCCGCCACCACAAACCAAACCTCATCTAGGAACTCACTACAGCTAAAGAGCTCCCCCACATACACCTACAAAAAAAACAAAAGGTTATAGGAGCAGCACATCGGCCAACGTCTTAAAATAGGTTCCTACATTTTCAATTTTTTTTTGTTCAGGAATTCAAATATCTCGGTGTCAAAATCGACAATAAAAACAACATAACGACTGAAATTGATCAAAGAGTACTTGCCGCGAACCGATGCTACGTTGCGTTAAAAATACACCTACCATAAAATGCCGCATTTTGGCATACGAGCGAAAATTACTTTATCGTACCGGTACTTATACTCAACAGGATCAATTTACAAAAACTCAAGGTTTTTGAGTGTAAGAACCTACGAAAAATATTTGGTGCTGTTTCCGAAAATTGCATTTGGAGAATACATACAATTTAATCACGAGCTTCAAAGACTGTAGGTATAAACACTCGGACATTGTCTTGACAATAAAACTTAACCGTCTACGATGGGCTGGTCATATTATAAGGGCAAACGAAGCACATCCACAAAAGGAAATCCTACTGGGTACGCGCACAAGAAATAGAGGCAAAGCAAGACCAAAACATCGATCGTTGGATGGCGTATTTCGGGACTCTGAGCTATTTGGTATACGTTGTTGTAAAACTCATGCCTCGAATTGGAGATAAATGTTACAGCAAGCCAAGACCCGGACCGAGTTGTTGAGCTACCAATGATGATGATAATAGAACCTTCCACTTAGGCTAAAATTAAAGGCCGAATTTACTTATAATTTATTTATTGAACAGCAAAACCTAATTTGAGCGAAGTTTGAGAACCTACCGAAATTAAACAAAAGCTGATCAAATTTCGTACTTGGGACTTAAAGCTTACATTTTCAAAATCACATTTCTATACAATTATCTAGTGGTCAGTGGAAGCGACTAGCAAGAGAGGGTACTACCACTCGCCTCCCTCTTGGTATGGAGATTGTAGATCCACCCAGCTCAACCTACAAACTGCAAAGTCGATTAGCATTTTCACTTCAGCCAACACGAGATGGGTTGATAGTCTGACATGTAATGCTACAAAAAAGATTTGGCCAAAATGGGGCGTCAGGCACTCAAAGGCTTAACTTAATCGGTCAAGAAAAAACGTCTCTCTCTATGTTAGTTGCTTTGATCACAGGCCACTGCCTTCTAGGTCGAGATTCTCATAAATTGAACTTTCGACTACTGCAGAAGCGGCAAGAATGAGTAGGAGGAAGAGTTCGTTAGACAATTTCTTTGTTACTTTCCCGCGTGTCATACCCCTAGGTTTATAAGTAGATAATTGTCTCATAGTTCTTGAATGATGCTGATGACCTTAGGGATATAAGTGCAGTCAGATCAATGGTTTTACACTTAAAACAAAATGGGTAATCGAGGTAAACTGCTACTACAATGGATCGGCAACTGTCTAAGTGAGTTGGTATAAAGAACGACTGCCACTTCTACCTATGTACCAGGAAGTACCTACCTACCAGTGGTAGCAATTTTTATAACCGAAAATTTGTTTCCATTTTTATTGTCGTGTGTCTGCCTTGGTTTTGATCTTATTAGCCTAAAATTAAAGGACCAAGTCGCCGACGAACTGACCGCCCGATTGGCGCAACATTTTGGTAGCGACCAAGACCGACCATCGGTTGTAGTTGTTAGCTAAGTAAGTAAATTAGTTTAAAACGGTAGTTGGAAACGTGCGTCTTCCTTCCATATTGAACACACAATCTGGAGAAGTAGGAGTTTAACTTGCAATGAGTAACTGTAATGAATCAAAATAAGACTACTCGTGAGCTTCGTCTGCATTATTGGCATAGATGATTTCTAATTTCGGTGTTCTTGGGGCGAGGGTTTGTGAAGGTGTTAGGCGTCTCGATGTCGTTGGGAGCCTGCTGTTAGCCCAACAAGTTAAGCGGTTAACAAACATTTAGCAGAACCTGTACTTTTAGCTTAAGTCTGGACTTTTGCTTATACCGGTTGGTGTCTGCTGGGGTTGCATCCATGATAATAACCGAACAGTAGCTGCTTGCAGTGCATCATATCCTGGTTCACAATGGGGGTGTAAGAAGTTTAATGTGAAAGAGTTCCGTGGAAATTAGAAACCATCTATTTTCGGGCCTGAGTATGTAATTCGGATGTCATAATCACTGTTAACTAATTAAAAATATGGTTAATCAGCTTACAGGCAATCGTTACTAGCAGCAAACAAAGCACAAACGATATCCGCGCGTTTACAGCAAGAAGGGCTGGAGGGAAGGGTGCTGCCATAACTTCAACTTTTTGGAATACCCTCCGCCACCATATCATCGATTCATTTTACTGATAACAGGTTTACGAGGGCAACGTTGAAAATACTCGTATCTGCCGACAAAGTTTTATATGACGACAATACGAATGGGTCAAGATATTAGTAGTGGAACAGAATCTGCTATCTTCTCTCGGAAAGTCTCTAAGAGTTGAGCACACAGACTGCCTGGTTAATGCGGTGTTTTCCAGGCCGAGATGAATACGTATACAGGCTGTCTCATTCAAGTAATACGCATTTTACCACATTCAATAAAACACATAGTCACTACAATTAGCTACAATGGCTTCACATCTTCGAGCCATACTTTGTGTTAATTTCTGCGCAAGTTGTGGAGGTAATCGGCTCCGAATCAGCCAAATTAGCTTTGTTAACCATTTGACTGCCCATATTTGTTTTCCTTTGAGTTTTTGCTTAACTATTTCCCAACCTTTTTCAATGGAGTTGGCATCAGGCGACTCTGAAGTTCAATTCAACATTTCAATCCCATTTTGCTGTTTTCACGAACCTGTTTCTCGAAACATCTTCGTAGCTGACGGTAGAAATGTTTGGACCCATACGCTGTGAGGTATGAGCATAATCTTTGGAAATATCTGAAACGGCCAACAAAAGAAATGTTGCAGTTAAAGACAGCATTAGAGAATAGTGTAGAGCTGATGAAAAGAAAGCAGAAGCGTTTTCTCAACATTCATACACAGTTTTTCAACCAAATGATGTCAGCGATACTAGATTCAAAAACGAAGTAGACAACTTTCTTAATTCGCCTTTTCAAATGAAATATCACCATTGGAGAGGTTGAAGATGAAATACAAAAATTAAGAAATATAAAATGTCCTTGATAGGACAAAATTGTCGAGGGCACCATTAACAATTTTTCTCCAATATGCATTCGTTTATTGACATTTATTTATAACGCAATGCTGCGTTTAGACTACTTTCCAGTCAATGGAAATGTGCCGAAGTAATTAAGATACCGAAGCGGAATAAGCCTGAAAATAATATTTCATCACTATCCGATGAATCCGCTGGTTATATTTTCCACGGTGTTTGAAAAAATATTCTTGAGAAGATTTTTGTTAGTGTTGGATGAACTTGCTATCATCAGTTTGGGTTCAAAAAGGGACATGGAATACCTGAGCAGTCCCATCGAGTTGTGACTGTCATCACAGACGCGCTAGAAAATAAAAAGTACTGTTGAGCAGTATTTTTTAATGTACAACAAGCGTTTGATAGAGTTTGGTACGCTGGTATTTTATACAAAATAAAGAAATGACATCCGGCTCCACAGTTTCTATTAATTAAATACATTTTCAACAACAAAACTAAGCATCCTTATTGAAAACCATTAAAGCTGGAGCTCCACAAGGAAGTGTTTTGGATCCGGTGCTCTATACTATATTTACAGCCGACATGCCCGTATCAAACGACATTTACATGGCAATATATGCTGATGATACGGCTACTATTGCAACCAACAGTTTTCCGGCGGAAGCATCGCAACACCTACAATCAGAGCTTGACTTTATCGGTATGTGGCTATTTCAATGGAAAATTCTAGTCAATTCGAAAAAAATCATTTCCTAAAGTTTCACTTAATGGTTCCGAAATCACCTATAACGATTCTATTAAACATCTTGGAGTTCACCTTCATAAACATTGGCCAAATCTTTTTTCGAAGAAGCAGTTCCAAACATGAATTGGATTATTTACAGTTCGTTGAAGTTTATCGATTATCAGCAGTACACTAGGACCGACGTATGCAACTATTCGCTCAAAAGGACGACTGATTCGTGAACATTACTTTTGCAAAATTCCATTGTAACTTGCCTTAACCTATGCGCGTGTTGTTTTAACTTGTGTTTTTAAATTAACACCACTTTTCTTTAAAACTGTCTCACAACGATAAGTTCGGCTTAGCCACAAACAAATAAATGATTTTCTGATTTGTTTTGGGTCTCGTCCGGTGAAGTCGTCAACGTTTTTAGCTTCGGCATACCGTTACGCTCATTTATGTCTTCGATTCCTTCAAATATTTTGCTGCATTTGCATAAAATATTTTTGGACCTTTAAGGGGTTACTTACGTCCAGAATTTTCAAAAAATCGATTTTGTTTTTACAGATTTTATTCTTTATAATTTTAGGCGTACAGAAATACGCCGTCGATTATAAAACTTCTCCATAGATACAAAGTTATGGCTGAAAATGTAACTGCCCAACGAGAGTTTGATGCGCACAGGTAGCTGTCCTACGTTTGAGGACTTCAAAGCTTAAACTCTTTTTTCTCGAACCTACTTTTTCCGGCGCGGCCTGCATGATAACTCGTACAGTTTTTAAATTTTTTTTTTTTTTTAAATATTCGAAAGAGTTTTCTCTATATTAAAAAATATTAAAATTTTATAAACATAATTAAAGTGTGACATTTACGAAGTAAAACACATGCTTTTTTTTAAAATGCTGTAAATTGCAAAAATCCGGGTCGACGGACTATAACTACATCTTTACCTTACAAGAATTTTTTTACTTTTTACAGATCCATCAACATTTCAAGGAGAAATGATGCAGACCGTGAATCAACTTTTTTAATTGTACTTTGGCTCACGTGATTTTTTATATACTAATTTTTGTAAAGAAAAATTAAAATAAATTTTTTTATAAAGTTTAAGTACTACTCGTAATAAACAATGCATACATTTTTTTATATTTATTTCTATTGTTATCCCTGCTAAAAACAGTTTTTCTTTTAGCTCATTTTTGGCGCTGCTGGACGTATGTAACCCCTTGGTGTTTCGGTTTTCACACGCACAACTCATTTTGTAAAATAAGCCTAAGCTTTCTAATTTTCTCACAAAACTAAAAAATTACACAACGCGTATTGTGAAAAGGTTGCGCCTATTTAGCAGCATTTAAAATTTTTCTGATTGCCGAAAATTTGCCAGTCACGCTTCTACGAGTATTAGATAGACTGGAACTGCCTCGATAGCAAAGTTGGTTAGCTTTCTCTGTCCTACGAGTGATGATTTCTTCATAGAATATCCCGCTTAGTTTTATTTAACCTACATTTGCCTTCCGAACAACAATACAAATCTTCAAAACCAAAACAAAAACGGCTTTTTGATGTCATTCAGTTGCATTTATTGAGGGGTCAATCACCTTTAAGGCGACCAAAGTGCTTTGGAGACCTTGCGTGCAAATTGTACATATATGTTTTGTTTTTGTTTTTTATAAAATTAAAGGAGGGAATGTCAAGGACATCAGTGTGTATTACTCATTCATTGATAGTTATTTGCCGGCTATTCGTGTCCTCTTACAAACACTAAAGAACCTTGCGATTTGTTTACAAACAACTTTTTGCATGAGATTAACAAAAGCGCAAATATAAGGTAGTACACATACATACATACTCGTACGTATGTGCATTCATTTGCAACCCTTTTGGTGTTATTTACAGCCTGAGATGTTTTATTTAGCGGGCTTGCTGAAGCAGCGAAATTTTGTCCTTTGCGGCGTTCTCTACTACTCGCCGTACAATTATAACTTTTTTAAGACATTCGCTTGGTAATATTTACAATTATTTTTGCGCGCCATTTCTGCTCCAGTAGAAAAGTGAAGGACTGAAAGTGAAAATAAGCCACTTCATTGGTTCCTTGGAAAACTACAATAATTTGCCTAGCAACCAGCCGTTGGTCGACTCGCTGTTAAATCAATGGGATTTTTCAGTTATTTCGGGCAAAGTTTTCGTTGGAATAAATCATTTCTTTTTATAGTTTTAAAAGCATACAATTAGTAAATAAATAGATTACAGTTATAGCAATGGAAATAAATAAAAAATAAGATAACTCGGTAATCTAAGATATCCATTGCTCAAGAAGAGCTCTTTTCTACGAACTCGACTACTCCTGATTTTCTCAGTTCACTCTAAATGTTATTGTAGATTACCAATTCATTTTATGTCTTCTGCACCGCTGATGCACTAAGAAGCAACGCAACCGTTCGTTTTCGTTTATTTTTCAATTTGATGTTTGGTCTGAGAACGCCCCAGCGCCGCCATGGGGAATACGGAGAGCAATGTTACGAGTGGCGTGAAGAAGCAAGCTGGTGTTTCCACACAGGCGCTTTACAAATTTGTGAATCTCAAAGGCGGCGGTCTACTGGTGGATATGATGAAGCGTGCCTGCCAAACGAAACAATTTGCGGAAATCGATCACGCAATCAAAACGAAAGTCGAACCATTTCTCTACAATAAGGGTGCCGGCCGTTATTTTCCCATTTCGAAATTGGTGCTCTTGCGTAATAAGGAACGCGCACGCACCAAACAGTTGCCCGAGATCAGAGCGCTCGAGAATCCGGATGATGATTTTAATATACACGACTATTGCACCGAGGTTTCGGAGGCCGAGTACATTTCGAATCCGAGCGCATATCGTTTTGTCTGCTGGAATTTAAATGTAGCTTAAATGCTTCTGTTAATTCTTTTGACTTTCCCTCTCTCTAAACTGGTTGACTTTGTAGGAACGTGGCGCTGTTGGTGAAACCATATTGCATCTCTGTCTGCTGAACGCCACATCGCTGCATGCTGACCTCGCCAAACGCTTGCTTAAGTTCTATCCGAAACTCATACTCGATGTGTACATGTGTGATGAATATTATGGCGAAAGTGTGCTGCACATTGCGATCGTTAACGAGGATCCGGCTATGGTAAAATATCTGCTAGACGCGGGCGCAGATGTGCAGGAACGGTACAGTTTCGAATACAAAGTTGAGTGCATCTTAAAAATGTTGTTTCTAATTATTTCGCAGCTGCTGCGGCGCCTTCATGTCCGCCGAGGATCAGAAAGCTTCTCGCTACGACTCACCTGATCACGAATATGTCGGCGTACAGCCGATAACCAACTACGATGGCTATGTCTATTGGGGCGAATATCCGCTGAGTTTCGCTGCTTGCCTTTCGCAGGAAGACTGCTTTCGCTTGGTGTTGGCACGTGGCGCTGATCCCAATCTGCAGGACACAAATGGTAACACTTCGCTGCATATGCTGGTGATCTATGAGAAGATCGAAATGTTCGATGTCGCTTACGAGGTGGGCACCAATATACATTTACGAAATATGCAAAATCTGACCGCAATGACGTTGGCGGCGAAATTGGGACGCGTCGAAATGTTTTTCCATATAATGAGCATCGAACGCGAGATTTACTGGCAATTGGGCAGCATTACTTGTGCAGCGTATCCTCTATCGATGATCGATACGATCGATGTGGAGACCGGAAATATCAACAAGGACTCGGTTTTGAATTTTGTGGTGTTTGGTGTGAGTGGATTGCATAGTTGAGAAAAATTCAGTTAATCAGTTCTCTAACACTTGTAGGACAAACTGGAGCACTTGGAGCTGCTGGACGGTGTGGTGATTGATTTGTTGAAGACCAAATGGGAATCTTTTGTCAAGTCGCGTTTCTACAAACAATTCTATATGTTCTCGTTTTATTTTTTATTTTCGTTAGTCAGTTTCATTTCGCGACCTGGTCCATCTGCGAAAAACGAGGAGGACGATGATGATGAAGGTGGGGAGGTCTCAGTGTCGCAAGCCACAAATAGCACGTCTGCGTTCCGCAAAGGCGATAAGTGGCTAAAACGACTAATCAAACGCGCAATCGACAAGATAGAATATAGTGAGTTGAATTTAAGCTAGGAATCTGGGAATCTTATATATCTGAGACCATTTTTGCAGAAACTTTTTGGCTAAACTTCACCGATTACTTCGACGACAACGACGTTGAGCTGGGTCCATCATGGTGGGCGAGTTATGCTGAGTGTCCGCTAATGAACATGGAATCGGACTTGGCAAAGGTTACTATCCTCTTTAAAGCTGTACCGAAAGCTATGGTATACTACCTTTTCATTTTAGGTGCGCATTGTTGCAGAAATCATCATATTCTTTGGTTCGATTTTATACTTATTGGCGGCTCTGCGCGAGGCGCGCTTTTTAGGCTATAAAATGTTTGTCGAAAATATGGTAATTGTTCTGTAATGCTTTTAAATTGGCCAACTTTTTCTATGTTCTGTTTTTGCCCGCAGATGACAGCGCCTTCGAGGGTCATGTTTCTTTTCTCCTGTGCGCTCATGATGACTATACCCTGGCTGAGATTATCGTGTTTAACCGAAATCGATGATCATGTCGCGGTCTTCATAATGCTCACTACAGCTCCTTACTTTCTATTTTTCTGTCGGTGGGTTCTTCATATTGATTCTCTTACTCTTTGTAAATTAACTTCTTTTTATCTCAGCGGCTTTAAAACCGTCGGTCCCTTCGTTGTGATGATCTATCGCATGGTCATGGGTGATCTCATACGTTTCGTCTCAATCTATCTCGTATTTGTGATGGGCTTTTCGCAAGCCTACTACATTATTTTCCTTACATTCGATAATCCCGCGACACCCGAGGAAATCGACGATTCTGAAACAAATCCAATGCCCTCGCCAATGGAATCCATAGTGGCTATGTTTCTGATGTCGCTCACCAATTTTGGCGACTACTTCGGCGGTATGGGTTCTACGCAACATGAATATGAAGCGAAATCACTTTTCTTCCTCTTCATGGTAATCGTGAGCGTGTTACTGGTGAACATGTTGATCGCCATGATGGGCAACACTTATCAAAAGATCGCCGAAATACGCAATGAATGGCAACGCCAGTGGGCGCGCATTGTTTTGGTGGTGGAGCGTAGTGTGCCGCCAGCTGAGCGGTTGAAGAACTTCATGCACTACAGTCAACCAATGTCGGATGGGCGGCGTGCATTGGTGCTGCGCCTAAATATGAGTGTAAGTATTGATATTTCTATTCCAATTTATCTTTTTTACATTTTTAAATTTTTTAGGATGAAGACAAGGAAGAGATGAAGGAAGTCCAGGAAATGAAACGCATACACCAACGATTTTCCAAGAAACGTCAGGCTGAGCGGGAGGCGCGTGCTCGTAAGAGGCAGGAAGAGTATGAGAAATTTTTTGGCACACAACCGAAAAGCGAAAATAATAACCCCTGCTAAAGTATACGTAAATACCTTTGAGTGAGCTCACTTGCTTATAGGAGTGTAGTGTGGGAAAAGTAGTTAACTGAGACAAGTTATAGTAGAGAGTAGGTAGGAAAAATTTGTAAAGTTCTAAAAAGCACGTTTATTAAAATAATAAAGCTATTTTAACAATTTCTGTTTAAAACACATAAAAGAATTAAAAAACGAAACCGACTTTGAAATTGAAAAAAAAAAACAATTTTTGGCGGATGAGGAGGTTTAAAATGCCTACTGCAACATCAAAGCTGTCGTTGCAGCGATGGTATGCCCGGTACTAAAACACTCCCTCTTGTTTAGAATCATTGTCCACTATGAAACCGCTTTCGCATTACTTTTGAGTGGGGTTACATCTCCCTCATTACGTCTTTTCTTCAGCAGAATTTTTTCTGCGAAACCACTGATGGTTTCTCACGTTTGCATTCTCCAGCGTTCGACGTTTTTTATTCCCAAATCATGCATTGAAAAAAAGATGTGTTCAGTATTGTCTTCGGCAGCATCGTCGTGTATGCATGTAGGGTGTTCGTATTTCCCTATTTTAAACAGGTATTTCTGGAAATACCCGTGCTCCGAAAGTATTTGAGTTTTATACAAAATTTTCTTCATAGAAGTTCTTACTGCACATTTTAGCGACGTCTTTAGCCTAGCCGTCCATCTACCTTGTGTTTCGTTTCTGCAGCGGTCTTGCCATAGCCTTAGCATTTCATCATCATTTCGCACGCTGTAGGTTTTTGACTCCTTCTTCCATTCTTTCTTTAATGCCCACAACTTTTTCCTCTCAAAGCCTAGTAAGTCTATCGGCATTCATGGTATATAGCTGGCCCTGATACTGTGGCGGATACAACTCTCAGGGTTTTATTTGTTGGACCGATTCTAGGAGCTTATACCGGTGATTTGCCTTTAGTGCATTTGCCTACAGTCCAGCTCCGTATAAGAGAACGGAGCGCATGGTAGCCATCGTTATTTCCCGTTTCTGTTTGGTTGGTCGCCCTATGTTTGCCATCAGTCTAATGAGTAGCCTTTGCTGGGTGTTTTATTTGGTCCCAGAAGCTTAGTCTTGGGTATGCCTGGGTACTTTAGAACCTTTTTTGTGGTTAGCGTATATGAGCGTATTTTAAAACAATTGAGTTCATATTTTTTTGCCCCATTACTAATTAGCGCATCAGATCATTTCTCGATATAGGTGAAAGATCATAAAGCAAATCAACTGTAGCTAAATACGAAAAAAAGCGGAAGCTATTCTAATTTTCTAAAACTGTATGAAATTGCTGTCAAAGTTTTGTCGTGGCCAAGTATTTCGCTTTTGATTTAGGATACAGAAAATAAGCCAAAACCCTTAAATAGTTATGTGCAGAAAATGTATTATGAAATCAAGACAACTTCATAAGGGACTATCGAGTGCAGCGCCCTTGTGAAGACTTTGAGGATCTTCTGATTTGTGAAGACCGCCGTAGCCGAGTGGTTTATGCGTGCCTGTGTTTTTGTTGGTCCCGGGCTCGATGTTCACTTTAGACATGAAGCATAAAATGAAAGAAAACCTTTTTTTCTGATGGGGGTAGTCTTTGACACGCAACGGTAATCCTTCAAGCGCATTTTCGCATTAAATTAACTTAACCTGATGTATCGCATCCATTCCTATATTAAGCTCGCAGTTGGTTCTATCGCTCGCGAAGCATTAATTAGCTTCTTACAGTAGGATTTTCAATGATCTTGATAAAGTTTAGTTCCTTTCCTAGGTTAGTCAATTTTTGTAGTCTCTAAACAATTTTTTACATATTTTATGGCGGTAATGGAGGAAATGGCGGCCGCCGTAGCCGAATGGGTTGGTGCGTGACTACCATTCGGAACTTAGAGAGAACGTAGGTTCGAATCTCAGTGAAAGACCAAAATGAAGAAAAAGTTTATTCTAATAGTGGTCGCCCCTCGGCAGGCGATGGCCAGCCTCCTAGTGTATTTTTGCCATGAAAAAGCTCCTCATAAAAAATATCCGCCGTTCGGAGTCGGCTTGAAATTGTAGGACCCTCCATTTGTGGACGACATTAAGACAGACGCCACAAATAGTAGGATGAGCTGGGCCAAACACTCAAAAAGGGCTTACGCGCCAATTATGTAAATACATATATGGAGGAAATGTAATTTTTGGTATTGGAAGAATTAGGCGCGATTTTTGTAAATCAAATCGTTTTTGTTAAAACAAAATAATTTTGAATGGTTTTGAAGTTTCATTAAGCATAAAAAGTTTTTGGTGAACCAAAGTACTTCCTTTTTCCTTCGGAGATAAACCAAATGCGAAGCTTATGTTACTTAAAATAAATCTTTTCACCCAATGATGTTAATGGCCATTTTTTAGAACTACTCTAAAAGCTACGCGGCAGATATAGACCTTTATTTTTAAACACTTCTTTAAGCACGTCCAAAAAGTTATCGAACTCGGAGTACTCGTCTTGACTCGGATAGCTGAGTATCGATAGAACCAGCCCTTTCCAGTGTGACCTGTAGCACGCAAAGGCGATATCAATCGCTGGAAAGATGCGGTATATAATTTGTCTGTCGTTGCAAATTCTCTCTGACAAAGGGTCATTATTCCTAGCATTCCGAACCTATGCTTCACTATGGAGTAAAAGGAATATATATATATATATATATATATATATATTTAAAGGAGTAAAAAGAATATATATATATATATCTGTCTATAGTCTCTGAAACTTTTTCTTATTCCCCCAAGTCCTGAAGTCCCACCGCAAAAAAATTCATCTTCAGGTTACAGGAGGTCAAGGAAGCTGTATTCGCGATGCTGAAAGAGTTTACTTCGAAGGATTACCAAGGATAATTTCAATCGTAGAGTCCACGTTAGAATCGTTTTATAGAGTTTGAGGGAGACTTTTGCGAAAGTCGACAATTAAAATTTTGTTGCAAATTTATTTGTTTGTGTTTTATTGATAAGCTCCCGGAACTTAATTGTCACACTTCGTATGCCACGTACAAGCTTCAATGTGTGGACGATGTGTTTTGCTCTGAAGGGGCAAATCCGCAGCAAATTCCAGTTCTTCAGCAAAAAAAATAAAAATTTAATAAAACATAATAATTTAGTCTTTACGTAATTAACAATTTTTAATTAATTTATTTTAATTATATTTTTTAGTACCCCAAATAAAATATTTGTTTTATATTTATAGTTTACACATATTTAAGTAAGTATTTTTTATTGTTTGTTTACTACAAACAGCGTTAATTTCATATTATCTGTTAAATATTTAGTAATATTTGTAAGCATTTCACTTAAAAATAAGGTTTTTTTGTGTTTTTAGAGATGTCGTTATCATGCATACCATGCAAAGAATGTAAAAGAAATGTCAAATTAGTCTTCTGTTAAATTTCAGAGTGTAGTGAACAGGTCTGCTGACCTGTAAAAATTGTAAGCTGCTGTTAACAGTCATACCAGAGAAGTTACAAGTGTTCTACTGCTGCAGAGTCTGTTACTGCACTGTTGTTAAACTCCATATACCATGTACAGTGGCGTAGATAGGGGGGATCAAGGGGATCAATCCCCCCATGAGGAATTGAAACTAAAATTTTTGAAAAATTGTACTTATACATGTATATGCGGCCATTTCTCGAAATACCTTCAACCCTTTTGCAGTATGACATCATTTAAACCACTTTAAAATGAGAAAGAAAAAATCTTTTTATAATAGTTTTGAATTTGAACACAATGGAATTCCCCCGCCTAAACGGGCTTACCAATTGAAAGGCATGAAATGGCGCTGTCATCGATAAGGACGTATTGAAGTTCGATAATCGAACATAGAGTCAATATTGCGGATTTATAACTTATTCCATAATCACGTTTGCATTGTTATTTGTTTATCATCTCATGATGAAACGATTTTTAGTGGCAAGAACACCCTTTGCTAAGAATAGCGAAAATGCAGAATTATCTGCTGAAACGACTGCGAAGAAACTTCGTTGTGAAGCGTCAGGCAGTGAAAATACAGTCGAAGAAAATTCTCTCGATGAAAGTGGAGAGCGTGTTGAACACTGCATCCCTCAAGAAGTTATAAATAAAAATGACATCGGAAATTTTGTCGACACACGTTTGAATGATTCCCAAAGGTTCGATTTATTAAAAAATGTTTGGGTCCCATCTAAAAATTATGTGTTTCCGTTGCTGCAAAAGTTTGAAGCTCGAGGATTAAAGTTTTGTTATAAATGGCTGGAAGAATTTTCCTGGCTTGCCTACTCAGAATTACACCAAGGGGCATTTTGTATTTCGTGTGTAGAATTTGCTAAAAGTGGTGGCAAGAGATCTCAAACTTTGGGTCAGTTAGTGAAAACGAAATTCGACAATTGGAAAAAAGCAAAGGAAGTATATTAAGTTTCGAGCATTTTTTATAAAATACATAATGTCTTACAAATACAATTTGACGGAAACATTTTATTTTCTGATTTTTACAGACTTTTCAAGAACATCAAAAAAAAAACTTATCATATACATGCGATTGCTGACCGTGATAATTTTTGCGCATCGTGCAAAATCGAGATGAATCTATTGAAAATCTAGTCGATGAGTCACGGAAACAGTAAATCTTGAAGAATAGACAAAATATAATTCCTGTCGTTGAAGCAATCATAGTTCTTGGACGGCAAGAGTTGGCTTTGCGTGGACATCGTGACAGTGGAAATATTGTTATTCAAAACGACTTCACTGGACCGAACGAAGGAAATTTCAGAGCTTTATTGAAGTATAGAGCTAAGGGAGATCCAATTCTTTGTAGTCACCTAGAGGGTCCAGGAAAACGGGATAAATTTACGAGTCCGTCTATACAGAGTGAAATTATCGACGCTTGTTATGAAATTTTGACCCAAAAGGCGATATCCAAAAATTTTACTCAATTTTGACGGATGCAACACAAAATGTGACTACCATCGAGCAGGTTACACTGTGCATTCGATATGTGAGCGAGAAAAATGAAGAAGATTTTTTGAGGTTTATCCCAACAGAAACCACTACAGGTGAAAGTGAAATGATTCTTTGAATCATCTAAGCAACAGCATTAAGAGCACTAGTAGTAATCTTGACCAGATCTTGCCAAGATCTTCAATAAAATGCTTAGATTTTGATCAAGATTTTGGCCAAATCCAAGTGTATGCTACTTGGGAGGTTTATATATATATTTATGTCATTAATTAATATATATGATGTTCAAATTTACAGGTGCTGCTCTTGCCGAGCTAGTGGTAGAAAATCTTCGAAATTTTGAATTGGATATTTCTTTCTTGATGGGCCAAGGATTTGACGGGGCAAGTAATATGTCCGGTCAATATAAAGGTGTTCAGACAATTATACGTAATAATTATGCGCCTCATGCTATATACGTTCATTGTGACGCACATTCTTTGAATCTTGCTATATCCATCACTAGCAACGTACCAGCCATTAGAGATTGCCTCGGTACCCTCGAAAATGTATACAATTTCTTACACACCCCAAAAAAAAAGCCATTTCGGATAACACGATTGAAGAATCTGATGAAACTCCACGAACGAAATCTTTGAAAAGATTGAATCTGACTCGATGGTCTTCGAAATATGAGGCCGTCAACGACTTTTTTGAGTTATTCCCGTTTGTTTACGAAACTCTAGATGCAATGAGAACCTCGCAAAAAGACGCCAAAAATCTGAAAAACGCCATGGATTTCGAATTTTTAAAATGTTTACATATTATCAATGTAATTTTTCAACTTTCGTTGCCTTTGAGTCGTGAATTGCAAAAGGTTAATTTAGATTTGGTCCAAGCCAATGGATCTCGCCAAAGATTTGCGTGAGGAAGTAAAAAAGATTCGCGCAAAAGAAGACGCTTTTTCTGCAATTTATGAAGCTTCGAAAAAAATTGCTGAAAATCTTGACATTGAGATCAAACCCAAAAGAATAGCGCGCAGACAAAAAAATCGAGCAAATCCTGAAGCACGGAAGATTATTTTCATGTGAAAGCGTTCAATCCTTTTCTAGATTTTTACATCATTTATCTTGGAGAAAGATTTACCAAACATGAAAATATATTTGAAGGATTTTCGGCCCTATTCAAGCATGATTTGAACGAAATCGACAAAGTAGCTGATAAGTTCATCAACACAGTCGAGTTTTACCAGGAATTTCTCACTGCGGGGACACATGCTGTTCTTGTCGAATTAAAAGTGTGGAAGAGATATTTAATTCGTAAAGGCGATATCAAACCTGGAAACTCATTGGATGCACTTGATCATTGTCCAGAAGAAAATTTTCCGAATATCAATGTGTTGCTAAGGATATTAGCTACTTTACTAGTATCAACATCTACTGCGGAATGCACTTTCTCTAGTTTGAAACGGATAAAGACGATTTTGAGACCCTCGGCAAAAGAAGTAAGTTTCTTTAAGATTTTAATCTTTTCTCTGAGATCTATAAATTTTATTACAAAATTAGAAATTTATTTTTGTCTCTTTTTTTATTGTAGGATCGCTTGAACGGATTGACTGCTCTAGCTATTCATCATGATATTCCAATCACAGCTGATGAAGTCATAAATGAGTTATCGAAAAAATCCCGAAAACTTGATTTTCTTCTTTAATTGATGCAAGAATTTTTTGCATATTGAGGGCATCCAAGTGAAAAAATGTATCCGTAATTTTTTGTTTGTTTATATAGAGTATGGCAAGTGATTCCCATGATTATGGAAAAAGAAAACCGATAAAAATATATTGAATGTAAAAAAAGATATTGTCAAATATCCCCCCCATCACAAAAAGCTATCTACGCCACTGACCATATACGCGTTTAAATTAATTAATGTTTAATTTATAATGCTTTAATTTGCAATGTAGCTTATTGTGGAAAAGCATGTTGAATTTAAAAATAGAAGAAATGTTTTCAAAGAATACTTAGTCAATGGTCTGCAGTCAGGTAACATTTAAATAGTTGCATGTGTTCTGCTGCTAGCACAACAAGGCTGCCTGTTACTGCACTGTAATACCCCACTGTTAAGTTCCATAAATGTGCATTTAAATTAATTTATATTTATTTTCACCTGTTTTACGTTATATTGTAGAGAACCATGTTGAATTTAAAGATAGGAAAATTTTTTTCAAAGAATATTTAGTTATTAGTTTTTAATAAGTTTAAATGTGTTTTTACATTTATTTAAATAGGATACATTTTGCTGTATTAAATTTAGTTTGTTCTTTTAAATTTTCACTTGCATTAAATTTTTTCTATAAGTTTTTATGTACAAAAAACATTTTTAAATTTTCATTTTGCACTTTTTCAATATGTTGATAGATTCTAGTATGCATGTAAAATTATTTTTATGTTCTGAATTAATTTTTTTATGTTTTTGCACTCGCTGAATTGTTATCTGTTATGCTTTAAGTATTTATAGAAAACGTATTTTTTTTTTAATTTTAATAAGTCCCAAAGTATATTATATGTCATTGAGGTACATATGTACATATGTGTGTATGTTCAAAATATTTTATTTATTTATTACTTAGCTTCAGGCACTTGTGTTAATTTGCGTTTACCCATTTCGGCTCATTTGAGTCGTTTTTCGTAGATATTTTTTATTTATTTCAAATTTAATTTATTATTTATTCATGTTAATCAAATAATAAGGTTCTTGTCAAAATATATTCTAGTGAATGAGTGAATTTTCCAAAAAGGATGGAGTTTTTATGTTTTAAATTAAAGAATAAAAATAATTAGCGTTACAATAAAAACAATTGTCATCTAAATTAATGGGAAATGCTAAGCAATAATATTTATATACAATGTCGAAATCTAGTTTCTTAATATAAATTTGTTTTTTTAATATAGTTCAAAAACTACTGGTGTAAGAAATATTTAAAATTTGAGATTTAAAAAAATTAGGTTTTTGGTATAAAAATGTATTTATAAGCGAAATAACTGAATGTTTGATCTCCAGCTGGTCTAAATTCGACAATTGATTCCAAAGAACTCGATGAGATAAAATAGAAACAATGATGAAAATAAAACTTACTGATTTTGCATGCATAAAAAAATTGTAATTCCAAAAAAACTGTCCAGCTCAAACTAATATTAAAAAAAAAAAAGAAATGAAAATTAAAAAACCAAAATTATTAAATAAAAAAAAAAACCGGTCTATCAAAACAAAAAATGTATTAATTTAATTAATCAATTTTTTGATTTAATAAATTTTTGTTTTGATAAACAGTTTTTTTATTTATTTTTTCATTTAATAAAATTTTTGTTTTGATAAGCAGTTTTTTTATTTAGTACAACTTTTGATTTGATAAGCAGTTTTTACTAATTTCGTTTTTAATTTTCATTTCTTTTATTTTTAATATTAGTTTGAGCTGAACAGTTTTTTCGAAGTTACAATTTTTTTAAAACATCAAAGAGGTCAGCGCTGTAAGATGCAAAATCAGTAAGTTTTATTTTCATCTTTGTTTAATTTTTTTTCATTAATTAAATTAATAAAATTAAATTAATAAACAATTTTTTTTTTAATTTAAAATTAAAATGTTTTATTAAATACAAAAAAAATGTTTATTAATTTTTTTAATTTAAGTTTTCTAATCTTTAATTTTTCTTACTTAATTTTTACTTTAGAAAGAAAACGCTTTAAAATGAAAACTGTTATTTGCTTTCCTTAATTTTTTGGGGTACTTTCTAAAATAAAAATTCTATTCCTAAACACTCCATTTTCTTCGTATAACTAAAACTATTTATTTTTAATTTCAATTGAAATTTTCATCACTGAAACCATCTATTTAATATTTAATTAGTGTTCAAGATTTTACAGATAAATTTGGTTGAGATATTTTAAATTTGCTGGTCTGTAGTCACTCAGGCCTACCTGTAATTAATAATTATTACCTTCCGTTTCGGATTTCTTTAAAGTCATACATTTTTTCCTCTGTTCAATAGTTTAGGAGCAAATTAATGACATACTTTAGTGCGTTTTCGCAAACTGTTTTCGTTTAAGAAGTCGACTTTTTTTTTGGAACATTTTAACCCTCCTATAAACATAATATTTTCAGATTTTTAAAAGTAAGGGTCGAAATGGCTCACACAGGTAAAAAATATTCGGTTAAAAAGTGCCACAAAAATATGAGCCATAGACTCTCAAAGACAATATAAATGGCAAATGTATTTTAATATGAGTTTTTCCAAATAATTAAAATCCACTTGGGTCTAAATTAGGAAAACTTCAATGCATTGTAAAAAAAGAATTGTGAACTTTAGGTGCAACAAATATTTTACCGGTTGACCAATATTCTTCTCTCTTCTTATTTCAAAATCAGACATAGGATTTTTTCTTTTTTTTGTCCAATTTTGTCGCATAGTGTTACCGACTGTAATTAATGGGTGGCGCACCCATAACATTTTTCCTTTATTTTTGTTTTTATATTGTTAATAAAAATATTTTCAAATTTTAATTACTAAAATATCCTACATCATTGTTTCAGAGCAAGTCTACACTGCCTATCAAAAGTTCTCTGACCTGTAATGAGAAGTTATTTACTGATACGCCGAATTATTCTTCTCCTTTCTAGCTTCACAGCCCGTGGTGGACCATAGATTCGTTAACCATTTTCTACACTTTATTTCCGAATTATTGGCGATGGATTTTTCTCTCGCTTTTTCATTGAAGTCAATAATTCGTATTCTCTATGTAAACTTGTCTTTAGTTATTAATAAAAATTCGAGAAATAGTAATTAGCAATGAAAATTTGGTCAAAAGCTTAGTGTTTTCTTCGTATATAAATATTATAATGAACTTTTTGAGTATGAATTCTTTTACTTATACTTTTTCCCTATTCTATTGAAGACATGAAATTTATATTATGGATTTTATTTTTTTAATTTTTTATTATTAATTTATGGACTTGAAGTACTTTCTTGAATAATTTCATATCTGAACAATCTAATCAATTAAAAAAGTAGTTAGAAATTTTGTTACTCTGGCTTAAAACCCAAATGAATTGCGGAGCGAAAATGTGTATTAAAATGTTATCTGGTTTTACTTTTCAAATCATTTTGTATTACTCGTATCTAGGCATCTGCAAGAAATATCGGTGCTTTATGAAACTCTCGGACCTATAGCTAAAAAACAGTAGCGCCACTATTCTACCAAGTGTCATTCTGTACAGTCCGTTATTATCGAAACTGTACTAATAGTTCGAGATGGACCCTTCCGGTTAGTGATTTATTTATTATATTTTTTCTTAAACTCTTATTGGAGCATAGGGCGCCAACTACGCCTGTTTGGTAACGGACACGCCAAAACAAGCACACACGTGCTTGGAGGGGCAGATAGACATCCAATTACCAAGCTAGGGTAGGCGATCTAGCAACCTCCTTATTTGAAACTTATTTTGCTAACGAATCGTCGGTGGTTTAAAGTTGTATAAAAAAAGAACCCAGCATTTCTGAAATTTACTTTTCTTACCGTTACACAGACGGTATACATAAATAAAACGATTCAGTTAGCTCGTCATCCTGATGCCGAATTACAGCATTCGTGAGCGAATGAATTTTGACTCGAAATTTCAGTTTGAGTTTGAGGCACTATAGCGAATGTATTTCGACTAATCAAAAAGTGTAAGGATATAATATCATTTTATCTCATTCGATCTCGAGTAATCTAATTTGGTTCCAGTTTGTTGTTGAGTCGACTATTTAATATTCAAAACTATCAGCAAAAGCAGTCATGCCAATGTTAAATTAAAAATGATTAACGATTACTTTCGTATTTAAATTTACAAAATCTCTTCCTTTTGTGCTTTGCTTCCTTTGTACTTCATTCAATGATTGAAATTTTTTTCCGATTGTCATATTTGAATTGTTTTTAGGGTAATTTTGCTTTGGCGCCACTAATTGAACTTCAAATTCGAACATATCAAACTCAATTTCGACTCAATTTTCACAACTCAGCTCGATTTGATATCCCAATTTTGGATTACGAAACTCAAAAACGTTTGAATTTCGTTAACTCAATTTCGTTTTAGAGAATCAGACGTATTCGGATAATGAAACGAGTAGTTTTTGGAACAGAGTTTCGCTACTTTGCCTATCGAAAGTGACTAAGCAATGAATAATTTCGAACTGAGTTTTTAAATATTTTTTGCCAGTTCTACTCGTATAATTCTGCCCATGGCTCGATAACCGACTAAACAACTTTCTTTGAACAATGAACGGCCGTGACTTTATTACGAGCCTTTTAGCGACTCAATAAAATAGAAGCAAGTTTCTACTAAACTACCTGCGTTCAATACACTTCTGATAAGTTTTTTTGGTTGTGAAAAAACAAAAAGAGATTCAATTTTAAATATTATATTTTTATTCTTATTTATAATTAATTTTCGCACAACAAAACGCAATGCCCGCCGATCCGCCGGCTGATTCAGTTTTGGCCTCAGCGTATTTGGGCATTCATGCGAATATTTTTTGCCTTCCTCTAAAATACTGCGCTCGTTAAGCAGCAGCATTCCTTTCAGTATTTTCTAAAATGTTTTGTGGCATAAAATAAAAACGTATAGGTAAGTATGTTTTTTTTTCTTAATTTTTCGTTAAATTTCTAACACAACGAATTTTACATTTATTTTGATGTATGAAACTAAGTTTTTTAGGACTTTCGTTTGGTGATGCTATGTAAACGCTTTAAAAATGTGGTTGAATAGGAGGACCTCACGGCACCGGAGGAAATGCGCTGCTCCAATCATCATTTGCTCAACTCAGTCCCATCCTTCGCCGACACCTCAGTTGTTTTGCCTTCCACAGCTATGGTGCTGGTGTTAGTTTCCGCCGTTTCGTCGATTTTTGACTCCGCAGCTGGCTCACCGGACTCCTTCGACTCTGTACTATTTGCCTCGCTGGTAGCGGATGCCTCGTTTGCTTGCATGCCTTCTGGTGGTGGCAACGGTATGGGCGCTTGAATTTGTTTTGCATCGGCCGGCTCGGCCTCGGAATCTGCTGCAGCCGTCTCTGAAACTACCTCGACTTTTTCTTTCGACGCACTCTTTCGCGTCGCAGCTTCGTTCATTTGCACTGGTTCTGTAGCTGCGGCGGTTATTGGCTCTTCAGCCGGTGCACCACCCTCTGCTGCCTGTTCAGCAGCCTTGCTGTTCTCGTTTGCTTTCGCTTCGAGCACATTGATCGAAGCCTGAATGCATTTGATGGCCTCCTTGCGTGCTAAACGTATGCTGTCCTTGCCGTTCGTGTCGATTGTGTCCAGCTTGAGTAGATTGCGTGTCAACATCTCATCAAGATAGGCATATTCTTTGTCTTGGCGTGTGCCAGTGAACTTCTCAACTTTTCCCATGAGATCGAGCACATCACGTTGAATGTCTTGAATTTTACTGATCGAGTCCAACGTGTGTGGTGTTTGCGGTGGCACGCCAGCAGCGGCAGCGGTTTGCTGTTGCTGTGGCTGCTGCTGTTGCTGAGTATTGAGTGGAGTGGGACGGTGTTGTTGGGGCTGTTGTTGGGGTTGTGGTGGCACATGTGCCCTGGCTGATGCACTGGCTGTTGCCTGCGATTGACCAGGCGCGCTATTTTGATTCGGTATTTCCTTGTGAGCGTTAATGATCGGCTCGGAACGACCCTCGACAAAGATCGGTATGGTGCGCACATAACTGCCGCCTGGAGTTTGCGGCGGTGGTGGTGTCTGTTGTCGTTGTTGTGGATGTGGTTGTTGTTGTGGTGCATAGTATGCCTTATTGAACTGGGGTTGCTGGCCAGTAGTGGTGCCAGCCTGCACGTGTGGACTAGTTTGTGTGCCAAATTGCGAGTGACCAGCCTGTGGCGGCGGTGTCTGACGCTTACCATTCACTGGGATCTGTTGCTGTTGCTCTTGGGGTGGCGCAGAATGTGCACGAGTACCTTGATCCGACTCCAATGCGGACTTTACACCCATGTCGACTGTGTTGCGCAGACCATGCTGCTTCAGGTTATCACCGTGTGCTGGCGGTGCAGCGCTGTCCACTTGATCGCCACCTGAACGAACAATGGGATCTTCGGTTTGTATGGCGGCATCGCAAAGCTTTTTCGAAGGCGATTGTGGTACGCCATTGGGCGGTGAGGAGGGAACAAATGACTGATAGTAAGCGGGTCCACCACCCTGTACTGGCACCTGTTGCGAATGCTGAGAGCTATGTTGGCGTGGCAAAGTAGCACTTTCACCACGTCTGCTGTGGCCAAACCCTTCGGGTATGTATTGGCGGAATTCGGAAGGCAGGCGATTGAAGAAGTCATCATCACGACCCATGTGGTCGGCAGCACGCCGGCGTCCTAGCGAATTGAATTGCGGAAAGCCAAAATCTGCAATAACATCAAAGAAATGAGAAAAAAGTCAGGATGCAATACGAGGGTCGAGTGCTAGATTAGAATGCTTACGTGAGTTATTGAAACTTCCGAATGGGTCATGCATGCGACCCAGGCGGCTGCGTGGAAACATGTCCATGTCCATATCCATGTCCATGTCCGGTTCGAAACCAAAGCCCTGCTGAAATGAAAGAAGATAATAAATTTATTTTAGTAAAAATTGCCGGAAAGCAACTAAGTAACGGTAATATATCACTAGAAATACTTCAGACCTACTACTGCGTCGTTGTGAAGCAAACATTTCATAAACAAATGTTGGTATGGCTGGAATTTATTTCTTAATTGAGCATCCTATTAATCAGCGCAAATTATTCTAATATATTCCCTGACCGTGGCTGCTGACTCTGGAAAAACTAATGGTGACTTAGTTTTTGTTAGATACCCTATTTGTATTCTAGCACCCACAGTTAACTGTAAGCTTTGAGATAGAGTTAAGAAAGTGATGACTTTCCTATTCTGGAGATATTTGGTGAGTATGCTCCGATAACTGGCCATAAGCTTGGGGACGGACGACACTTTTCATGTGGGATTCAATACGAAGATTGAAACTACGGTCGTGAGTTGGGATATTAGTTCAAAGTCGATGGATGTAGTAACTGCCACTATCGAGTGGCTCAGTGTTAGTCCCATTAGTAGTCATGGTATATCTATACCAACCGTATATACAGGAAGAATAAGAAAAAGCCACCCGCAAGGGCTTCGAAAGCACAGTTTGTGCCAATATTGCAATATAAATCTTTGTGAAGCGAATTACCACGAAAAGACATAGAACCATAATGCGTATTAAACCCTGAAAGGCTTATGACTAGTTTCCTTCCATTTCTGATTCAAATTCAGTTAGTAGAAAACTTGACGACAAGGTAGATTTCTCGTGTATGATAAGCGCGAACTTTAGAGAGAGCGCAGACTTTTGTAATTTTGGACAGCGCAGACAACGATAACTCGCATTATTCATCGAATGTGATATTCGAGAAATATATCAAATATTGTAACTATCGACAGTGTAAGAGACTAACATGTTAGTGTAGGATGTGGCTAACCGCCCATGCGAACTTAAGCAAGATTGGTTAGAAAAAAGGAGGATGGTTCCATATGTTGAAGTGAATGCTTGTGGGGAAAGCCTCTGATCGACATTCACTTGGAAGTGACCTAGACGATTCTTCTGCATATAATCGAAGCAGCTCACAACTTCCGGGCTTTGCCAAAGCCTTAAAATTAAAAAAAAATATGGCGATTGACAGAAATGAAAATCTGACATATAATAATAAAAATGGGATGGAACAGTGTATCGAACAAGCATAGATGCATTGAGGTGTAGCGCTTGAAACCCGAAAAGGAAATATGAACGCTGAGGTGGGCCTACTTTTGTTCATAATGCTGGGTGACTCAGAGAGAAGCACATTAACAAATTCAATATCATAGTAATAAGAGAGCTAAGTCGTTGAAATGCTTTAGACTACGCAGCGCGAAGTAGCTTTGGAATTATCAAATTGACCGAGATTAACTTAAGACATAGATGTTTGTATTGGGCATATAATGGCGACTATGTTAAGGCTATGGCAGAGATGTAAAACTGATCGAAAAGAAAGGTTCTAAAAATCTCGTTTTCTTAAACCGCCCCCGCTTACGTCAAATGATTGGGAAGTATTACTGACCACTATCTAATGCGGAAGCATATCAGCAGAATAGGTTTGTCGGCTAACGAAAGCTCCGAAGATCATCTCTGACACTGCCATTGTTATGCTCTGGGGAGGGAGAGAAGCCTCTTCTTTCACTACTACTTTTTAGTTCTATCGGGACAGTAACATAGAAAGTGTCTTACGGATTCTTTCTCCTCCTCATTCTTGCAGCATTTGCAATAGTCGCAATGAGGTACGTTCAATCTTTGATCACGGCGACTTATGAGACAAAGCAACTAATATAGAGACGTTTTTCCTTGACCGATTAAGTAGCGCTGGAATTCTAGTACTAAATAACCTATTAAAGTATGGTTCATTCAAACAATAGTCAACAGGGTTGTTTGGACCCAGACCGAGTGTTATGGGCGAGTGTTCTACCCCTATTTGCGGCAAGCCGAGCAGCAGTCGCAAGCCTGAAATCTGTTTACCAACTGAAGCGGAATCTAACGAAGCCACGTCATAAAATTTGCGTCTTGTGTGGGATGCAGCGCGGGGTAACACAACTCAAATCGACTTTGGTTAGCAGAACAGAACACAAATGTTAAAATAGAGTTATTTTGTAAATCGAAGAAATCGAGAATCAAAAAATTCTAAAATATTAAATGAAAAATAGCAAATTTTAACAAAAGAGTCACCATAAATATTATATTTACTTTCAGGGTCGTTGGGGTTCATCAAATTATTTACGAGCGCAAAAAAAAAAACGCATACCAGCTGGTCTAAAATTAAAAACGTACACACTGACAAGTGCAATTTAATAATTGTTCATTAGACAGAGAATATAAAAAAAATATGTGTAAAATATTTGTTGCTTGTTTTTTTAAGCGTATCTGCGCCCACCTCCAATTTTTGGTCACACACAAAGACCACAAATTTATGCGATCAACAATCAAAACAAGCAAATATATTATATATAAGTGTGTGCACACACTGCCAATCATGACCATAGCAATACCGTTGATGAGTCATATGAATTTTCAAAGCAACTTTTCGCCAATAATGCGTTGTAAATTTAAGTATTGGTGTATTAAGTAAATAAATAATAAAAATAAAAAAATGCACTAACAACATGATAAGTGCACAACACATATAAATATTAAAAAAAAATGCTAAAAAGTAAAATAAACCAAAAAAAAATGGCAGTGAATATTGAAGTGTTTATCTGAATGTCAAACATTAACGACTCAAATTACATTGAAAACACAAACATAAGTCATCATAAATGCGGCAAAAAAATTTCACGAAAAGTAATAAAGTTAAAAACAGAAACAAGTGACGTCATTTGACTGCTGTGAAAGAAATATAGCTCAAGAAAGGTAATTTAAGACATGGCCAGACAGGTCGGCAGACCAGCAACACTGATTGGCAAGAAAGTAAAAGAACTGGATTAATCAGTCTATATGCACGTATGTATGTGTGTGTGTATATGTATGCCTATATGTGTGAGTATATTCGCATGTCGGTGCTTTTGCAAATTGCGTTTGACTTTTGTACTTGTTCGTCCAAGCCAAACACGGAATTGACACACTGGCATAAAGTGTTGAGCAGCGCGCGACCGGCTTGCATGACTGCCGGCATGACGTCATTACATGCGCTGGTAAAGGAGTGCGGGAGTTTCGGAGAGACATGCAAACATTTTAAAATTCAACAGCTAACCGCAAATTGGTTTTAGTTTGTTTTTTCCCCATTAAATATATTTTCTCAATGTGTTTTTGGCTATTTTTCGTGAATAATGGAAACAAATTTATCCAACAATAACAGTCTTTTGGTTCCTTCATTGTTTCTGATACTGATTATTCATTATGTACATATTTATGAGAGATTAGTATTGAATTACATACATACATATATCCACAAGTATGTACATGTATGCGCTTATTTTGAATAAACAAACAATTAGCAAATATGTAGAGAAATTTATTCTACAAAGCACTTCGCTAATAATGCCAAAATGCCACACAATTAGACTTTTTATGAGATATGTACATCAGTCAACTTGATTTAATGGATTCATAAAGGCCGGAACTGCATATGAATCAGTGTACTTAATAATTTATTATCATGTCAGCTTTTTAAAATGAGAATAAAAAAATTAAATAAATATTTCGAACAAAAAAAAAAAAAAAATTAAATACACAATAAACAAGTTGAAAAAAAAAACATTTTACACCGGATATTTCAACTCCAGACATCTTTTTGAAGCTTCATGTCAGTAAGTATTTTAATTAGTACCTCCATCGAACGAAATGTGGCACTTTACGCTCGAACCACTGTGGTAAATATTGAAAATTTACTTCCATTTCCAAACCGAAATAAGTTTTGGTTGAAATAAAACCTCTATCGGTCATTTGGGAGTGCGGAGGTTCGAATCTCCGTGCATGAAACAGCAAAATGATTGAAGCAGGTTTTTCTAATAGTGGTCGCCCCTCGGCGAACAATGGCAAGCCTCCGAGTGTATTTCTCCCTTGAAAAGGCTCCTCATAAAAACCCATTTGCCGTTCGAGGTGGGCTTAAAACTGTTGATCTTAAAAAAGGAAAGCACAAAACATCGACTCATATTCTTTCAATATTTTGTAATGGAAAAAGGCGTTCGTCAATGCAGTATTCGAATTTTGAAAACATTTTGGATATTTCAGAAAGAAAGTTAATAAACTACAGACAATTGTTTAACCGTCTTATTCACATTCCTTATGAGAAGAGACTGGTTGGTTTCAACAAGAAGGCGCAACTTACCATACAGTGCGCTTAACAATCAATTTATTACCATATTTAACCCATCATTATCGCAAAAGTAGTCAAGAATTTACTTTGAAGAAGGCGATCAAATCTCTTGGGTGTGAAGGCAACATTTCTCTGATCTGGGTTCCAGGACATACGAATATAGAGGGAAATGAAATTGCTGATGAGCTTGACAGGAAGGGGACAGAAAGTCTACCTACCTAGTAAAACATTGGATGATCGAATAGACGGTATAATTCGTAGTCGCGGGATACTTATGCCGGATATCAAAAAATAAATGCCATGAAATAATCTGCCAGATTGTAATGAAAAGAATTCATTCCAACAATATTTCCGTTTTGTATATCATTTTAACTTCTAAAGCTCTTAAAAAACACCCGATACTAAGTCAACAATTGTCTAGGAATTTCACTGAAAATAGCCTTTTGTTAAAAATATATAAAAAAATATAAAAGTAAAAAAAAAAAATTAAAATACTTTGCTGACCAAGTCGCTTATCAAACACGATTCATTTTTGTATCCACTGATTCATGGCACAATTAAGTTTTGTGAGTAGCAGTAATTTTGAAAAAAATGTATACAACAAATATTTGTTGATGCCACGTTTGGATTAGTAATGCTTTTAAAATAATTTTTTTATAAACAATTTTTATTAAAAACTTGCCACGCTTGAATTAATGCATTTAAAATAATTTTTTAAAAACAATTTTTATTAAAAACTTAAAAAATAATTATAAAAATAAAAAGAATGAATAACAAAAAGTTATAAAAAAATTCTAAAAAAATTAAAAAAATAAATATTCGAAAAAAATCTTCAAAAAAAAAACAAAAGTTTCTAAAAAATATTAAAAACAAAAAAAAAAAATTAAAAAAATTAATAGAAAATTATCAAACAAATTAATAAAAAATCTTATTCAACTACTAAACACTGCACGAAATCCTTCCATGCCAAGTTATGTACGCACATACATTTTCAAATTTGACCATTTCGTCGGCGTGCACTTGTGTAATGTAGTTTTTGTAAATTCGAAATCAAAATCCTGCCCAATTTCTGGAAGCTCGACAGTTGTCGGTGCGTTACTCTATTGTTATGTATGTATGTATATATATATATGTGTGTGTGCGCTTAAAAGGCTTGCGCTAGTAGCCAAATTTGGTTAGCACAAAAGCTGGTTAACTTGTCTTATTTTGGAAGTTTTCGCTGTTTCGCAACCGTTTTGCTGTCTTCTTTGTTTGAAAAATTTTCACCTTAAATTTTTAGTTACTACTAAAAAAGTCCACTCAATGCGCAACAAATAATTTTTTTTGCTTTCAAATAAAAATCACTAAAACAGCACAAATTTATTGTTGTTTTTGTTTTTTTCTTTCTTTCTTTATTGTAAAATTTATAGAAACAAATAAGTATTTACTTTTACACTTGTTCTTTTCGGCCTTGCTGTTTGTGTGTGTGTGTAGCTCTCTGTGTTTATTATAGTCTTTTGATTTCTTGAATTAAATTCACTTAAAATACAAGTCTAATACTGAGTTCTTTTTTTTTTGTATTTTGTTTTTGCACTTTTTGCTCTATAAATAATTGCTCGTCTTTTTGTTACGCTCGTTGTGAACACGTTCACGTCTTGAATTCAACTGTTTGTGCCGTCGCCAAAAGGCGTTGTTTTTATAGCGACGCCCTCGCATATTAATACGCGGCGCAAGCGCGGTCTGTACATTGATTTGTATTTGGTTCGGTTGCTTGTGTGCCGCGTTGGCGTTCGTTTGCTGTTTGCTGTTTGTTCACTGTGAACTGTTCATTTGTCTAGATGTTCTGCGTACCTTCTACGCTCTTCTCGAAGATAGACATTCACTGCTGGGGATATTGATTTTTCTGTACAATTTTCACGATTTTATGCACGGATTTTCAGCTTTTGCAATTTTTTTTTCAACTGTTGTGCTGCGTGCTTTTTATTGTTGATGAGTAAAGCGGTTTTCCATAATAAATATGAAGAGAGTGTGAAAAAGTAGGAGCAGAAATAAGAAAACGAACATGAAAAAAAACGTTAAAATGCCAGAAGAAAAGTGGCTTTTTGAAAATGCCGAGGCAAAATTGAAAAGTGTGAAGTAATTTTTGATTTTGCAAAGGAATATTTTTTATACATATTTTTTATCTTTTTATGGATTAATTACAAGTGTGTACATATGTATGCATGTGTGTTTGTGAAATTTATGATGTTTACAGTGATAATTTGACAAAATTTTTTGCTCACTTACACAGCTACATGAATGCTTGTGAAATACTAAAAAAATCTCATCGTAGCTGTTAGAGATAATTCGCCTATAAGTTTCAAAAACAAAACATATGTACACATTACACACACATATATCTTCATTACTATAGAGCTGTACAACTGAATGGAGCCACAGTCTTATCAATTGATGAACAAAACGCCAAATCATTGCTTAGCATGAGCTTCGATTAATTTGTCGCGCACGTGATAACTTATTTAGCGCGCTTAGTCGAAGCGTTTCCTCTATTGCGCAGACTACCTCTTATTGCGATCATCCACGATCAGCTCAAGAAAGAAGTCCGAAGTAGTAAAATTACATAATCCACTTACTCAATCCAGCATACTCAATTCTTGCGACCATTCGGCTGCCAATGGAATGGAATTATGACTCAGGCAGGCTGACAAGTAGGAAAAAAGGGATTGACAGGCGGAATCGGAATTCATTACTCCTCAACAAACTGCCCAGACTTTTATATGAATCTTAGCCCCTCCCCGGCATGAAACACCAGTTGATACAAACAGTGTTTTCTAATGACGATAGCTCTTCGGCGCACAATTGCAAGCGCATTTCTGCCATGAAAAAAGCTCCTCATAAAAAACCAGTTGCCATTCGCAGTCGGCGTTAAACTGTAGGCCCCTCGCTTTGTGCAAAACATCAAAACGCACACCACAAATATGTAGCAGTTTGTGGAGGAAAGATCAGATGGAGAAGGGCTTGATTTCACTTGGTTGTGCCCAATTGGCGCGCTTTCTTAAACACGGCCAAAATAGCGTAAGCGGTTATGGCGCCAATCAAGAAGGATAAGTCTGGCGGAAGCCGGTTAGTGGCAGAGAAAATGCTCTATATTTTCATTGTCCAGACAAGATGACATAGTGGAACGACGATGATACCTACGGTGAGCGTATGTCGTTACCATGGATTGTGCTCCGTCGTTTTGTCTCCATAGATTAGTCCCATCAGAGCTCGTAGCCCACTCCTCCTCGGTCTGAGAAAGAATTCTGTTACCACCCTGCCAGGAATTCTCAGGAAATACTTGATTTTTGGTTTTAATAGGAGGGAGAGAGCTTTGATATACCTGATTGGTTCCACTATACTTGGTCCTAAAATTACGTTCTAGTAAAGTGATGTCTCTTCAGATACTGATTTTTTTCAGTCCTCGGCCACACTTCTACAGCGCGAATAATTTTTTGCGTAGGTACACAAAAATGAGTACTCAATAAATATGTATTATGCTTAAGGCTGAAATTAACCATAGATTTACATATCGTTGTTCATATAAGCTGCAGGGATAAATAATTTTGCCACCCGAATTGAAGAAGAATTGCAATTCCACAATGCATTATTGTTTTCGGAGTGTAATTGCGATTTATTTGAGGTTTACACTGCGGCCTTATGATCTTTTGTGCCTTCTACTCATCACAGTACCTCATCCAGATCCAGTTCCCTTATTAGACTTAAGATAGATCTGGGTTGGACTGAGCCCATGTGCCTTTCTTGTGGCTGCAAATTGCCGAGGTGTCTCAAGATTCCCCGAACTGTAGCGCTGCATTCAAGGAGAAGTTGTATTGGACTATCTTAGATCGCAGAAACGAAAATAATCAGTAGACCATATCCCGCTATGTATAGGTGACTACGCAGTCTGCAATGGTCTGTGAGCATTCTTAGTTTTTTCTTGGGGAGAGTTCGGATTTTTAAATCTCTTTTGGTTGTACCCCCTAGTAAGGATTTCGCCTGGCGTAACCCCATAGTTTAATGCCAGCTAACCTCCCTTGGTGTTAGCTCTTCACTCCTAAGGTTCTCCTTGATGATGTGTTGTCCTATAGCAAGGAAGGGCTCTGGTCAAATTAATAACGAGGTCACAGCCTCTCTTGACAATGCGTTGGTTACTTCGTTTTCAGCTATGTTATGTGCCTTGGGACTCAAATTAACCCGATGCGATTGTGTATTTCTACCAGATTCAGTTTCACTGAAGAAACTGTGAGGACTTAATCTCACATGATGACAAAGCCTTGAGAGCGAAGCGACATTGCAAAAAAGGTCCAAAACAGTAAGCTGTACGTGCCTTATAAAAGGGGTCGGCGCAGGAAAATCTGGGTAGATACAGTTAATGATAACGTCAAGACCTTTGGACTGAAAAACTCGAGAATGTCTGCAAAGGATCGATAGGTCTAAGTGATTGAGGAAGGCTAAGGTTCAACCCGGACCGTCAAATCAACAATGAAGATGACAATATAAATTAATAAACTAGCTTAACTCATCACGAAGCTTAACTCCCCGCACTCCCTAAAAATCTAAGCAAACTCCTCTCCCCCAAAGTTAAACCAACTCAAACGCTATTTCGATATCTAAAGAAAAATGTGCGAAAATCAATAAAAAAATATACACAAACATATATGTGCGTATGTTTGTATCCCAAATTTCAATACAATTCGAATATGGTTCTCCAGTTACTGATTGTGCAAGTAGTTGTATGTATGACTGTGCAAGTATATCTTGAGTATATGGAAGTGCGTACTCATAGTTCCACTCCAAAATGCGCCTGGAAAATCGTATGTTCCACCGGAGCTTGTTCACTCTATTGCACTTATGAAAATATCCATGACAAGTTGCAAATGTACGTGCATGGATATATCCATACGGGTGGATGTGTGTGATTGTATGTACATTTACGCCGTCAGCCATTTGGCAGGAATAATGCAAATGTTTTGAGAAATAGTAGGTCATAACCGACAGACGACGCCTTCGCCTAGCACGCCAAAGAAATAGTGGCATTTGATATATGGAAATCATGGAAGCACATACACATACAAACATACATACAGACATACACATGCGAGTATGAAATAATAAACATATGTAAGAACAGCGTAGCGTAAGAAATCATTTGTGGTGCACTTTATCCACTGGATGCGTATAAATTTCAAAGAATTAACCACTTGAAATTAGTACTAATTGAAGTAATCAGACTCCATTTTCCATATGTATGAGTATTTTAGATGACTATTTACTAAACTATTAAATATTCATGTTTCTTTTCCTTCTTTTTCCTTATGGTGCTAAGGAATGTTAATTTTATGTATGTACCATAGCATATACAAGTATTTATTTCCTGCTAAAGCAAACTGCCTATTCAATAAAACTCATACGTTCGAGTGTCATAAGTGCGCCACTGCCCAAAAGAGGGCCACTGACGATCAAAGTCTATTAAACTCATTAGTGCCAAGAGGCAGCTGCTTTCCATTGTATTCTTTCTCCGCATACATGCACATACATATATACACATATATAATGCATAAATTATTTTTCGAATTTTCTTTATTTATTTGCAGCATTCATTAAACTTTGGTCGATTTTCAAGTGGTCAAAGAGTTGTTTGCGATCTCATTAATTTTTTAATAATTTCAAAAGCAAAAGTTGGTTCTCCTCTTTATCCACTAACGTCGAGCTCGTTCTGAACATATTATGTGTTCATATGTACGTATGTATGTACATATGTATGTGCATAGTTACCATGAAGAATTTGAAAAGAGAAAATAAATAACGGGTTTTCTGCAAATACTTTACACATGCAATTGTGCAATTTGCTCACTTTTTCCCCTGAACACATGTGCACATACCTACAAGTACAGTCATTATGCACGAGTAAAAGACAATCTAGAATAATTTTTATTTTTCAGTGATCGTTCTTCATTCTTTTACTGTTACCTTTTATTTGATAAATTTTTCTCTTTATATGAGCTAATATCATATTTTGACAATTTACTTTATTTTTCAAGCAGAATTTTGTTTATATTATTCTTATATACGTCTGTCTGTCTGTCCGACCACTTTCCGTTGTTGCAGTCATTTGCTGCTGCGGCGACTTTTTTCGACATTTTTAATGGTCGCATTGCTGCTGACAGATAATATTTTATTTTATTTTATTTATTTTTTCCTTGGCGCTGTGACAGTTGCAGCTGCCAAATCATTATTAAACGGTCAAGGTGAGTAGAAACAATTTCATTTTGGCCACCATAAAATTCCATAGTGCCCACTCGTGATGTGAAATGTTGAGCACCAAGCATTTACGCGAGTGCATTCGTGTGAGTTTAGTACAAAAAATATTGCCCAATTCTTTCGAATAATTTCATAATTTTTTGAAGGTAAAGTCATTTTATTGTACTTTGTTTTGTAATTTTAGTAAAATATATATTTGTAAGTATTTTTGTTAGGATGGGCGAATAAAGAACAATTTAAATACCTACGATACGAGCTTAAGACCGATTCATATAATTATAAATTTAAATGAAACGGGGAAAGGCAACAATAATTCACACGACGAATACTGCTCAATGCGTAACTGGCTAGCGTTCGGATGCTGCGAGTTTGAACCTCGTTAAAGTATAGAAAGAGGAGTGATGTGCATTTGTGGGTGTAAGGTGTTCCCCCTAACTTTATTTAAATGTGCATAATTTTTACTGTTTTGACTAATATATTGTTGCTTTTTCATTTTGAATGGAAAACCAATTGGCTTTAAGCTCCTAAAGTCGGCGTCTCAAAATAGCGGGGAAATGGATTTTCATCGACTCTATCCGTTTGTTTACCCGCGCACACGAAGCTTGAGTGAAAATTGAGATATCTGAAGCGAATAAAACTCGGTACACACACTTGTGCTTACATAATTAAGTCACTTTACTTTTTTGCGTAGTATTTTTTTGCTAAATTCCTTTCGTCTATTTTTTTTATAAATATTTAGTTAATTTCATAACAATAAGTCAAAGTTCCAATTTTTATAGCCCAATTAACTGCATGTTTAAGCAGCTCAAATATTTCCCTGATTTTTGAAAACGGTTTTTTGACGGTGTTGCATGTTTTCTCCTATAAAATAAAATCTGTAAAAATTCTAATTAAACAGTTTGAAATTTTCACGATTTTTTTTAACTTTTTCATAGTGTTTTTGTTTAGAAGAATGAACTACATTTTCATAAAAAGTTATTAATATTAAATCATACGCAAATGAATCGTAATCAATCTGTACCATAGTTATTTCATACAGTGTATTATGCTTATGTACCAAGGTAGGTTGGCATTGGTAATAAGCAGAATCGGGTATTTTTTTATTTGAGGGTGAGGTAGGATTCAAAATGTTTGCACACTTACAGCGACCGTCGTCTACTGCGTTGAGGGGTATGGACACTAAAATAATGGCTTCTCCCTTAAAATGCTACAATGTGATAGTTCTGTAAAGTGCGAAGAAAATGTGCTCAATTTTTTAATTCATTTGAAAACACTTTTATTTTATTTATTTATTTAATAGTTTTTTATTTCTTATATTTTAATTTATTTTTCTTATTTCATTTTTTTGTTATTTTGGTTTATTTAACTTTTTTTAATTGCGTTTTGTTTTATTTTATTTTACTATCCATATTTACTGTCATTTAATTTTTTTTAGCTACACTCCTCGTTTACTTTAATTTAATTTATTTTACTTTATTTTATTTTAATTTTATTTTCTTATTCTTATTCATTCATTTTTCATATCTACTTTTTATTTTACTTTTTTTGTTTGATATAACTAATTTTACTTTAGTGCATTGTATATCATTTTATTTTAGTTTTTTTGCTCTATTTCTTTTATTTTATTTTATTTCAGTTTTTTTTTATTATGTTTCTTTCATTTTAATGAATCTATTTTATTTTTATTATTTTAATTTTAATATAGTTTTTATTTTTTTATTGTTTTCGATTTATATATATTTTGAATTATGTAGTTTTTTAATTCAATTAAATTTTTTTTATTTTTTTATCTTTAACAATTTTTTTTATTCAAGATTATTTCATTTTATTTTTCTTATGTTATTTTTTCATATTGCTCATTATATATTTACATTTTTTTAATATTTTGATTTATATATTTTATTTTATTTAATTTTTTTATTTTTTTATTGTATTTTAATTAAATTTAATTTACTTTATTTTTTTTTAGTTTCATTAAAAATAAAACAAAATTTATTTAATTTATTTCATTTAATTTTGCTATTCATTTCATTCATTTTAATTTTTTATACTTTTCTTTACTATTTTATTTTACTTTTTTCATTTGATATAATTTATTTTATTTTAGATTTTATGATTTTATTTCATTTTATTTTAACATACAATACATTTTTTATTATTTTTATATTTTCAATTTATCTCTTATTCTATTTTATTTCTTTTATGGGATTTATTAATTAGCTACATTTTCTTTTATTTTATTTTACTTATAAATAAAAAATAAAAAAAATTAGTTTTACTTTATTTCATTTTTTTATATTATTTCTTTTAGTTTATTTTATTGTACTTCTTTTTATCTGATTTGATTTATTTTATTTTTCTTTTCATTTTATTTCATATCACTTATATTATTGTTTATTATTTCACCTTATTTATATTATTTTTTTTCAATTAACTCCATTTTATTTTACTTCACTTTACTATTTAATATAGTTTTTATTTTTTAATATTTTCGACTTTGATTTTATTTAATTTTTTGTTTTATTTTATTAAATTTCATTTAATTTTTCTTCGTTCATTTTATTTTAGATTATTTTAGTCCATATTTCATATAATTTTTATTTATTTAGATTTCTCATCTATATTTTATTTAGTTTTACCTGATTTTCTTTTATTTTATTTTTCTTTATCACAATTTAATTTTTTTTTTAATTTTATCTTAGTTTAGATAACTTCATTTTGATTTATTTTATTTTATTTTATTTCTCTCTGCTACTTAATGTGACTTTAATTTTTTATATTTTCTGTTTCTTTATTATTTTGTTTCGTTTCGTATAAAATTATTTTACTTTATTTTATGCATTTGGTTTTATTTCATTTTACATTTTTATATTATTTTGGCTTTTTTTATATTTTCCATTTCTATTTTGTTTTACTTTACTTCTTTTCATCTGATTTAATTTATTACCTTATTTTTTTGTATATTATTTTATCTTGCTTTAGTTTATTTTATTTTATTTCATTTAATTTTTTCCTATTTTATTTTATTTTATTTTGGATTTTGCACTTTTATTCATTAATTTAATTTAATTTAATGTTTTTTCATTTTCTATTTCTGTTTTATATTATTTAACTTCTTTTATTTTACTTACTTTCATTTTATTATCTTTTTTCATTTATTTTTTACTATTTGTTTGAATTTGCGTTATTTTATTTAATTTTTTCTGAGTTTATTTAATTAAATTTCACTCTCTTTACTCATTAATTTTTTAAATTTTCGATTTGTATTTATCTTATTTTAGTTTAATAAGGTAGACTTTTTTTTGTTATTTTATTTAATTTAATTTCATCTTATTTATTTCATAATTTAATTTATCAAAATTCGACATTCACAGCTGGAATTTAAGCACCTGGATCCGAAAACCAGGGTTGTGACCGGACAGAGTTTAGACAGACATTAAACGACATTCAGCGGGAGATTGTTACCACCTTCATAAGCTCTCGTTCAGTGAATGCCGTAATCGGAGTCCAACGACCACCCATTGCATATGAAGAGCTACAGCTTCCCCGTGAGACCCACTTAACACTGGCACAATTTCGTTCTGGATATTGTAGCAGGTTAAAAATCCTACTTATCCAGAATTGACCCCGACATACCAAACTTATCTCCGGCATGTGAAGGCACTCCGCACGACACTAACCACCTTTTCACATGCCCTTTAAAACCCACTCATCTAACACCCCTCTCCCTCTGGACCCAACCTGTCGAAACAGCAACCTGGGCCTATCTTTAGATGAGACTGACGAAGACGACCGCTGATATACTCTACATTGACGGGGCTTCTCTTACTGCTACAACAATAACAACAACAACAACTATTGCGATCTGTTGCTATTAGTTATCGTTGTTTTCCATCATCTAGCCATTAAGTTTACTATCTCTCTCTCTCTCTCTCGTTTCTTGTATGATCGATGCTACTTTTATGAGGAATGCTTTCTACATCTGCGTGATTATTTTATATAATTTTATTTCACTTAATTTCATTTAATTTTTCTCTTAATTTATTTCATTTTACTATCCTTATTCATACATTTTTTTTACTTTTCTATTTTGTTTTCCTTTTTTATTTGATTTAATTTATTTACATTTTTTTTTCTATGTGAATTTTTTCCTTTAACTTGTTAAATATTCATAAATAATGCAAATGTCATTAATGTCAATAAAGCAAACTATTATAAAAAAAAAAAAATAAACCAACGAATAAAAACTGTTGTGGCTATATGTAAGTGGCTTGAATAGTATCTATGTATGTACGTGTATGTGCATGTGAAATAGCGAGTCAAATAAAGTAAATAAGTGAAATTCGCGCTTACACTTGATGCTATTTTTAAGCTATTACCAGCGCCGGTTGAGCAAAAACTGATCTGATCACGTAGTGTTCACATAGGCGCGTACATACATACACACATACCTACCGGTATTCGCCAATATTACTGCACATACACATGTAAAAATGTTTGTACAGCCAAACTAAAATAGCTCATAACTTTTTCGACTTGAAAATCAGCGTCTGAATTTTGTTTACATTTGAAATTTACGCATGAAATGTGCGAAACAAAAGAAAATGAGTGGCATGGAAATGAAGAAAGAATGTAAATATACTCGTAAATCATTACTCGCTTAATGTGCTTTCATGGTTGATTTGTTTAACGTTAAGTTAATTTTTGATATGCGCTCGTATGCTTAATATTTTCGAAGCATGCATTTTCAGAGTTTATTTTCATGATCTGCATATGTGTGGAGGTATGATCACGGGTATGAGGATAAGTGAAATTCTACTAAGCACCTCTGTAAACTCTTATATTCCTAGCTTTTTAAGGAGCACAAAAAACTAGGCCAGAGTCAGCATCACCACCAAAATGCATTGAGCTTTTTGGAAAATGATGACAATATTTTTATCTTGAAATCCAAGCCACCTTTGAGGTCGCATAAAATCTAACTAACTACATCTACACAGCCTGGAAAGATACTATAATTTCAGTTGGACTAAAATTGTGGAATTCTACCTGGAAGGTAGATGAGGTAACCGATGCCAGTAATCCCAACTCATGGTTAAGTGAGTCGGTTTCTGGAATTAAACTCATTTATATCAGCGGATCAGAGACGTTTTTTTATTCTTGTAATTTCCTAAGACGGCCGCCGTAGCCGAATGGGTTGGTGCGTGACTACCATACGGAATTCACAGAGAGAACGTAGGTTCGAATCTCAGTGAAACACCAAAATTAAGAAAAACAGTTTTTTAATAGCGGTCGCCCCTCAGCAGGCAATGGCAAACCTCCGAGTGTATTTATGCCATGAAAAAGCTCCTCATAAAAAACGATTTGCCGTTCGGAGTCGGCTTGAAACTGTAGGCCCCTCCATTTGTGGAACAACATCAAAACGCACGCTACAAATAGGAGACGCACGCCCAAAAAGGATGTACGCTGAAAAAATTATCAAAAAGTAACAGGAACTTCCAAATTTCTAGCAATTTTTAACAAAAAAAAAAAAAAAATTAATTAACCCTGCATGAATTAATAAAGTATTGAAAAAAATTGTTTCGCAGTGAAAACAGCTTTATTTAATTATAAATAAGACATATTGAAAGAAAAATAATGACGAAAGTTTTATGTTTTTTTTCGTTTGTATGGAATTATATATAAAACCTAGTTGTCAAGTATGGAAAGCAGTTGAAAAGCGCAAAAATTATTATCCGTCGAGAAAAATTAGTATATCGACTCCATGAAACTCTTTTCCTTTCTGTTTGTCAAAAAAGTTTACGTTTTACTCTGTTATCGTTTTTCGAAAACGAATCGCTCGCACTTCAATTCTGCTTTTGAACCCACTTGCACAAAAGTGAAGTTATTTAGAAATGTCATAAAATCCTACACTATTTTTCTGCATTCTATTATATTTAAAATATAGGTATATCTGATAGTTTGAATTATTTTAAAATAATTAATTTGGAAATAAAATTACATCGAAAATTGCAATTCCATGGGCGATAAAGCCCATATGCGGTAAAGGGTTAAATTTTCTGGGTAAAAAGTTCGAGATTCTGATGAAAATTTGAATGTGAATTTTTTGAATTTTGAAGACAAACTTCGATTTATATTCCATTATTACACTAAAACTATATTCTCGTACAAAACTAATGGAGAAATATAGCATGAAAAACATTGCGAGGTTTATGAAAAAATCACAGAGCCAAAACTTTTTTTTGATGACGGTAAATATGTATATGAGCTTAGAAAAATTAAAGGGCAGTGCATTTCCTACTTTTGGTTAACTGATTCACTTTGATTATCAGATGATCTATTCTTGAAAAAAAACCGAAATACAAATATAGAGCCAGAATGCTTGTCTGTAAAAAATAATTGGTCAAATAGTGTCTAGGCTATGGCGGTCACGCTCCCATTAGACAGGCTGTAGGTCTCATAAAATCGATTGCTGATGAGTTGCTGTCCCTTGACAGCTCAGCGGCGACTTTGATGCCTTCGATTCTACAGGGGACGGACACCCAGCCCTGTATATCTATGTTTTTGTTGCCTGAGTTGGGCATGGATGCAAACGACCCATTGGAGAGAGCCTTAGTAGCCTAAGAGGTAGCAATCGGGCGGAAGATTATATTTTACTTTTCGTTTCCGCCTCCAACTCCGATCAACTACATGTGTTTGACCTTGTCGGAGTATTCATGGACTGCTTCTCAAAAGGCGACCAAATCAAGAAAATCGTTGAAAATTTCATCACAATTGGATGAACGGTATGAAGCTGTTAGAATCATTAAACGAACAATTTTATATATTCTTATGTATAAATCTATACTAATATTATAAAGAGAAAAACTTTGTTTGTTTGTTTGGTTGTAATGAATAGGCTCAAAAACTATTGGACCGATTTTAAAAATTCTTTCACCATTCGAAAGCTACATCATCCACAAGTAACATGGATTATATTTTATTTTGGAAATAGGGCTCGAGATATAGGTCAAAACGTGGACCCGGGTAACCTTCGGATGTGTATGTACAATATGGGTATCAAATGGAAGCTATTGGTGAATGCTTTAGTCCAGAGTATTTTTCATGCCGCTCCGTGACTAGGGTCTCGGGATATAGACCAAAAAGTGGACCCTAGAATGTGTTTGTACAATATGGATATCAAATTGAAGCTGTTGGTGAATGCTTTAGTACAGAGTATTTTTCATGCCGCTCCGTAACTGGGGTCTCGAGATATAGGTCAAAACGTGGACCCGGGTAACCTTTGGTTGTGTATGTACAATATGGGTATCAAATGAAAGCTGTTGATAAGTGCTTTAATACGGGGTAATTTTCATACCTATTGATGACTAGGGTCTCGAAATATATGCCAAAACGTGGACCCTAGAATGTGTTTGTACAATATGGATATCAAATGAAAGCTGTTGATAAGTGCTTTAATACGGGGTAATTTTCATACCTATTGATGACTGGGGTCTCGAAATATATGCCAAAACGTGGACCCGCCGTGTCTTTCCACCGAATTAAACCAAACTTACGCACATTGTTAAGTAAGTATTGAAAATGGGTTTCGTAAAGTTTGGTTGTAATTCGGAGCACTGGCAACGGGTACAGCGTTCTTTTGAACCAGCCATAATGTCGCTTACTTGGTGGTCATATCGAGCTTAAGTGAATATATTATACTAGCAAACCCGGCCCCCTTCGCTGGGCACACTAAAATAGAATAGATATGGTTTAGAACAGAAAATATATGATTTTCATATTATTTATTTCTTTATTCTTTATTCAAGCGCTTTGGCATAAACAATATTTTTTGTTTTTCTATTTGTTTTTGAGTAAATATAAAATATAAATTGAAAATCAGGAAAAAAGAAGATTGTTTTTAAATTTCAAATCAACGCTTATGAATAAACAATCGTCTTTTTTCCTGATCATCCATGAATTTTTCGTTTCAATTTATATGTTTTATTAAGCTTTGGAGCTTTTTTAACCATTATCCATTTATATTTTTCAAAAAAAAAAAAACCAAAAAAAATTTTTTTTTCCACGAACACATAATTTCATTCGGATTTCCCATTAAATTCTCAAATTTCGTAAGAAATTATTCACTGTTCCAAAATCCACTCCAAAAAAATTCACAAACAATTTTTACATGTTGCACTTACGTTCTTTCCTTATGGCATCCAAATCAGAAAGAAATATTGACACATTGTAACTCACACTGTCAATTTGACAGTTCAGTTCCGCCCCAAGCGTTAAAAAAGTAAGCGACATTATGGCTGGTTCAAAAGAACGCTGTACTCGTTGCCATTTTCAATACTTACTTAACAATGTGCGTAAGTTTGGTTTAATTCGGTGCAAAGACACGGCGGGTCCACGTTTTGGCATATATTTCGAGACCCTAGTCAACAATAGGTATGAAAATTGCCCCGTATTAAAGCACTTATCAACAGCTTTCATTTGATACCCATATTGTACATACACAACCAAAGGTTACCCGGGTCCACGTTTTGACCTATATATCGACCATGTTACTCGTGGATGATGTAGCTTTCGAATGGTGAAAGAATTTTTAAAATCGGTCCAGTAGTTTTTGAGCCTATTCATTACAACCAAACAAACAAAGTTTTCCTCTTTATAATATTAGTGTAGATGTTAAAATTGTAATCATTTTTGAACAATTTTGTCTTTGAAATCAATAAAAACTAATTTCACACAAAAAAGTTATGGTGTTTTGAATAGGTAACACTTCGTATCGTAAATATCATATCTCCTTGTACATGAACATGTACGCACATATAGATTATCTCAGTTGACAAAGAGAAAAAAAAGAGATACATAGATTCAGCACTAGAAAAAATATAGCGACAAAATTTGAAGAATTTTAGAGAAAAAAACATGAAATAAATTAAAAATATGGAAGAGAATTCAAACAAAACGAGGCCAGCAAATAGGAATTTCAATCAGTGAATTAAGAAAACAACTGATTTTTGTCGCCGGTTGAAGTATATTAACACATGTGTGTGTGTATGTATGTATGAGTTAAAAATGAAAAATGCCCACACAGTCGTGCCTTCGCTCGATCAGCCCACAACAAAATCAGCAAAGCATATAGACAGACGTTAACTCCCACGCGCAAAATAATGGCAAAAAACTAATATTTATGTAGAATCGTCACTGTTTGATAGAAATGCGCGAAGCCGCTGAAGCAGCGCGGGTTAGAGGTGAGAAGTGTGGACGCCATCGTTGTCTACACGACTATGGCGATCGTTTGTGAAACGCTGACGTCTTGAACGTGAACGGAAGTGAGTGAGAATTTACTACGCGCGCATACGTGCATACATACGTATGTATGTTTATTTGTGCACATATCAAAAGTAGGTGGGCGTGGGAGAGAGAGAGAGAGAGAGAGGGAGCGAGTAATCGATTTTTGATTTGAGCGATTTTTTAAAATACAAGTGACGTGTCCCAACCGTCAGATAGCGGAATGTAAACGGTGTAATGGTAAGCTACAAAACTACAAATCATTTGCACGCGAGTGTGTGTCAAGCGGGGAGGGAAGGAAATCGCTCCGCGAAAGATAATTCAATCGATTGAATTATGCACACGTACTATGATTTATTTCACATCTTATTTTATCGTACAGTGCACTTGGCAGGCTGCACCTCCCTACTCAATGTAAATATTTGTAAAATTGCTTTTTCTGGCCTTATTAAGCTGGTATGCAGCAGTTATATAAACAGAGTACTTCTAAGAAATTTTGCTACGTTTTTATAGTAGTGTATACAGTGTGGCAAAAAACAAAACGCAGAAGAGATTTGAGACAGACACTTGAAAGTGCATAAATTATAGAAGGGAGCGAATATGAAGTAAAAAGCTAGGCAAAGAAAAAAACAATGATATACAAATAATCAAAACAATGAAAAATGTGCTAAAGACTTGTTCTTAATGAAAACGGCAGGCTGGTTGGCGCTGAGTTTCGCAAGCATTGCAAAAATAGTGAATATGACTCATAAGAAACACAGTTTATGCGAAATGCCCCTGTGTCAATTAGTAGTATTCATACATGCATACGTATGCACATATCTACATATCTATAATATACTCGCGTGTGTCGTCCATACTTTCAAAGAACCATCACAAGCCCGTCGTCTAACAGCGATCGTTCCATCCACTATTAATTACATTCATATTGCGTATGTTTGTACGTATGAATGCGCAAATATATACATTGTATGTGCATAGGCGGATACTCATGCGCCAATATCTTAATTAAGAATCTCACTAAATCGTTGCAAATTAAATTACTTGAAAATGGTTTACAACGCTAGCGCATGCACGAGTTGCGTCTCTGCCCTCTCGATGAACCCTTTATGTGTCTCAATAGCTAGCCATAACACAACATCGTCAAGGCATTCGCAAAAAATATTTGTGATATAACTACATATATGTAAGAGTACTAGAGGGGATAGCTTTTTTTGTGTGTTTTGGTGGGCGAGGTAGCCTTCAAAATGCTTTCGCACTTACAACGATCGTTGTCTCTACTGCTTTGAGTGGTGTGGCCACTAAAACAATTCCTCCTCCTCCTTCCCAAATTGCATCCATAAAAGACTAATTCTATTCATCCACGTGTCGGTCCACCATATTTGTAGCCATCTTTCATGCTATTGGCTCGTCTTTTTGTGTCTTTGTCTCTGAGGCTTCGCCTTGCTGCACTGTGTCGAGGTCAATCTTTTTTTTTCGTAATACGTTCTCGATGTGTCTCTTAACTGCGTTCCAGCTGTCCTCGTGTTCGAGCATTTTGTCTCTAATCTGCTTCCTCAGAACATCTCTTTCCGCGAGCCATCTGCCACAACTAAACAAACATACACGCTTCATATGCATTTGGGATCGCTTACCTTACCCATGCGATATAGGTATATTCCGAAGTATCCGTGATCCGTAAGGAACTGAGTTAAGAAGTAATTCACTTCCCCGAAGTTCCTTTGGGCCCATTTGCCTATAAATATAATGAGCTTCACCATCTATCTGCCACCCCGTTCAGAGGTCCATCAGCTTTGCCACCGCAACAGGTTTGGCATCTCTGTTCTGGGTCGATAGTGAGGACGTGTTTCTTCTTGGAGTCCCACGCATTCATTTGTTTCCGGGTCATGATGTCGACAGGTATCTCCCCGCTGATCCCAAACCCTGCAGCGCCAAAGACAGTGTGGTAGTCTAATTCGGTGTAACGCTGTGAGGTTGGGCTCTTCAGTTTGCATGAAGTAATCCAGGTGCACACCATGAACTCAAAAACAAACTTGGCGTGCAAAAAATATTATATTTTTTAAATAATTGTAAAAGTCTACCAATAGATCCAAAGTGGGAAAGCCTGTTAAAACTCAACATATTTTCAAAAGTTCAAAAATAAATTAGAGAGAACTTAATTTTATTTAAGAGTTCCCCGCTTTCGTTGTAATGATACTTCCTGAATCTTAAATATACATTTTGGATTACAGCTTAGATGACTCCATGTCGCTCCTTGTGAGAGTTAACTTCCATTGTTGGACTAGCTCATTTTTTGTTCGGGTTCATTCGGGTGGAGTCCACGGGGAGTCTATAAGCCGTGCCGATAATTATTTTATTCACTTTATGAGGACTCTAGAGCAGATATGTCGAATTAAGCAAAATACATGGAGGCATAGATAGTAGAACGCTGCTGCGGTTGAGTTAAGATGGTGATGAAGGAACTGCGAACCAGACAATTGCGGAGATCTCATGAGGAGCTCAAGAGAAGAAAAAGAACCAGACAGGTTTAAAAAAGTAACAAGGGGCTTTGGATTAGAGGATAACGACAGACAGTGACTATTTACGTTCGTATTAACCGCTTCAAGCTACTGATGGCACTATCCGCATTATCCCCAGTTGTAGGGAAAAAGTAAGAGTCCAGATGTCTGAATCTTTGCCCGACGAGAGCAGGCCAGCTGAGAAGAAAGTGCTAAGATAATTCCACCTCAACCTCCAGACAGCTTCTGCAGAAGGGACTTAAAACAATCCCCAGTCTCATCGCATGGACAGTTAAGGGACAATGTTCGGTATGGATACCTACCAAATTGGAAGGCTGCGGCTTTGTTTGTCTTAGAAGTTCCGTCGAATGTCCTCGATATACCCGTGGCCAGAAGGATCTCGCGACTTTGCACATTTGCGCACTAGCCCACCACTCGCTCAGTCGGCGTGAGACCCATCTCTCCAAGAGCAGACCACAAGTTTTCAAGGAAATCACAATCCTCTCAGCTCACGATGACACCGTCTCCAAGGGCCCTTGTCTAGCAAGCTCATCAGTCCAGCAACCCAAATAAGCATAATATCAAAGCATTCGGATGCAATCGTGATAGAAGTCAGGTATTGCCCGACTAGTTTCGAACACACAAACAATGAGCCCAAGACCCTAATTGCCGCTTAGATGTCGGAGTAGATATGTACATCCTTTACAGTAATTAACGTAGTAAGCAACCAATCCACTGCAGTGGTCCGGAAGCCTAAGTTTGAGCTTGATGGGAGCTCCTCCCAGAATACTCGTCCACCAACTCTTCCGTCCAATCTCGAGCTATCCGTAAGCATGTTTGCTATGCCAGGTAAATCTGAGTAGACCCGGGTTCCACTCACCACAGCTTTTTACTTCTTACCCACTTTATAGTTTGCTCACATTATTTAAAATGTTTTCGCACAAATCGCCTCATCCTTATGTACACACACGCATATATAAGATATGCATTCATTGACTACTGGGTTAACACGCTTCGGTAGCTCCAGTGCGCGAACCATCAATACATTGTTCATATTTAAGTTTAACAGCACACTTTTTTTTGTTATCGTTTGTTTCTTTAGTTAGGTAACTTTAGTGTTATATCTTTTGTAAATGCAATTAACGTTGTGCAATCAGTTTGTATATACATACACACGTACATACACACAAGCGCATATGCACATAACTGTGTACAAATATTCGCATCTATTAACCGGCACTCCCATGCACCCATTTCCTACACATTCTACTCGACTAACTTGCTTTGTGTTGCCGCCGCCATTTTCCTCATCCCTCCTGCCTCATCTAGCTGAGCTTCCCTTCCACCTTCGGCTGTAATTGGACTTTGTACCCGCATTTACGGGCACTGGTGTACTTTTATACAAATATTTTGTGCGATTTCCCATCTAACTTATTGATTCTATTAAGTAACTGGAGCGCTTTTCGGTTTCGCTTTGTCGGTTTGATTTGAAAGCAAACTCGGTTAATTTCACTTAAACAGCAATTAGCTGAATTGCCTGATAGCTGTGCTTAGCACGATCAAGTTTTTGCAATTACCTTGCAGCACAATCGGTTGTTGTTGTTTTTTTTTTAATTGAGGGAATTTCTACCGAACTTAGAATTAGAGTTAGTTGGCCTTCTAGGCAGGTGATTACACGCAAATATTAAAGGAAAATCCAGTTGAGTACCTTTATGCAGAAGTGGATATCGACTGGCTTTGGCTTGAGACGTCCTTGAATGTTTTGTGTAAATGGATAGCCTTGATGAGATAGAGGTTTGAAGAGTTCAATTTCAACTATTCTATGGTTGAACTCTTGAGCATTACAAATTCACCTAAGTTTTTGTGTTAATAAGAGCGGCGAAGGAAATTTGAGTAACCAGGTAGTCGGAATACTAGGTAGAATCTGAACTTCACCTTCTGATTTCACCTTCCCAAATCACGAAGGCTAATTTTCAACAACATCTCAACAACTTGAATATTATTATTATTATTTCCTATGGAAGGAAGGAACAAATTCATGGCGCGCATTTCCAACTCCAACAATCGTCTCCAAGTGTTCCATGGCCTTTCCCGTCTTCGGTTGTCTTGGGGACTCTACTCAATAGCGGGTCTTATTCGGTTATCACATTGTCTACGAAGTACGCGGCCAATCCAACCCCATTTTCTTTCACAAATCTCAAGCAGTATTGGAGTTGACTCTGTTGTTCTTCACAGATCTACATTCGAATTGTGTTTGACCAGAAGATTTTCAGGATTTTGTGAAGCCATGAATTTGTGAACACTTGCAGTGCGTTTATATCGGCCGCTATTGCTTTCCGCCTTTCACAGGCGTAGATTACAGATGATTTGACATTATAATCAAAAATCCTCAGCTTTGTGCGCTGCGAAATGTGTGATGCTTTTCAGATTGGAGGTAGGGAACCAAATGTAATAGAGCTTTCTTAATGCGGTTTTTGATGTCTTCGCTTGAGCCACCTGACACCGAGATGTTAGTAACTAGATAACAAAAAGATTACATTTCCTGCAGTTGAGTACCATCGATCACACGTCGACGCGTATTTTAGAGGTTAGTACTTATCACTTTGGTATTTGAGATGTTATAAACCAGCCCGACCTTGGCGGCGGCTTCTTGTACTGACTGGATTTGCATTGCCATGTCGGAAAAAGTATGTGATAATAGGCAATTATCGTCCACTAAGTCGAGGTCAGCAAGCCGGCTCTGCTGGCATAAGGAAATCCCACTTGCAGACCCTGTGGCGTTCTTCATAACGATGTCCAAGACGATGTTAAAGAGCAATGGTGATGGTATGTACTCTTAACATACGCTTGCTAATACTTTTATCCTATCACCTAAGAGCTGGGGTAATAGCTTCTTGCTTCCTGCCACGGGATAAATGCTTCAAATAGCTGGATCCGTTTACGTGGGACCCTCTTACCAAAGAGGGTTGTGAAGTGAAGTGTTGATTCTAGTGTTCTCGATTTAAAATTCACTTGTTTTTAAGACGAGACTTTCTTAGATATTAGCTTTAGTAATTAATAACCACTTGACCTCAAGGAACATGAAATCAAATGAAATAAATTTTGATTGTTTTTTTTTTTTTATTTTATACTTTTATTTAATTTGATATTTTTATTCATTCAAATATTTTTTATTTTTTCATCTTTTTTATTATTCAAACTATTAAGATTCAAAATTTATTTCATATTTTTTGTTTTAATAAAGGTTAATTACACAAAATTAAATCACTTCCATTTCGATATTTAATGGATATGGAAACGTACAAATTAATCTAAAAGTTCATTTACTTAACAACGACACACAAAGAAAATTACAACTAGATAAAAAAGTAGGGTACATTCCGAACCAAAGCACCAGCTGCTTCATAACTAAATACAAACACTCTTAAATACAAGTTTTGTGTATAAATTAAAATTGCAAAGAAAATTTAAGTGCTGCCAGAAAGGTTTTGAGAAAATGGTTAATATCAAATGATAAAGAATGCGAGAACTCAATTTGAGAACAAGGGCACTGGACAATATTTTTTCTTGTGTTTGCTGGGATTATATGTTTGCACATCTGTACATGAGTCAATCTTTTATCTTCCATCTTGCATACACTCTAACTTTCCTAGTCTTTGCGCTTCGATGCTGTTATCTTATCTCGGCCGACAGTTAAAAAACTGAAGCAAGCGCTATGGATTCTGCTGTTTATTATGGACATATTTTATTGTCGCTTAAATATTTGTAGTCTTGCCTATTAAATGAATACTTTTGTGTACCTGACAATCGTGAAATAAAGTGAAAATATTTTTTTTTTAGTTTCCACTGTACACGATTTGATAACAGTTGGCTCACCAAGCGAATTACATGAGTAAAAGCGAAGGCATAGATAATTGGGGTGAATCACAAATGACAAGCATTTACTTATTATAGTTTTACACTTTTAGTGAGGAAATTTAGGTTAGATTAGGAATATAATTCCATGATTACAAACAATAGCGCGTAATTCGAAAATCAGATTTAAAAAAAAAAGTTTTTATATCTGCCTTTTAATGGTTGCCCAGGCGAGAGTCTGCCCTCAAAGAGCACAGAAAAGAGGGTGGAAGAGACAATATTTTGATCCCGAAGTTTTCAACATGAGCTGGAACGCTTGCCTAACTCTAGATAGCGCTGGGGAAATGAAAGCAGAAGGCATGACGGCGGTCATAAGCAACTGTCTCAGCAAGGCCTGCGACGCGACCATGCCTAGGTTATCGGGAAGGCCACACAGAAAAGCAGTACATTGGTGGAATAGTCACATCGCAAAAATAAGAGGAGACTGCAATCGGGTGCGCAGAAAGCTGAAGCGAGCTCGTGGTACACCAGCCGTCGACGCATTATTAGCACAACATAAAACCTGTAAAGCTACGCTTCAAAAAGATATGCAGGCTAGCAAAAATCGTTGTTTTAAAGAGCTTTGCGACAGCGTGAACGTCGACCCCTGGGGAATGGGATATAAGGTTGTAATGAGAATTATCAAGAATCCAAGAGGACCACAGCCAACGTGCCCAGCCCTATTGCGAGTAGTGGTTTCCACATTATTTCCATATTAGGTGGAGTCAAATCCACGACAGACACAATGGGTGATGGCGACTAACATCCTAGAAGTCACCACACAAGAAGTGCTTTCCACAGTACAGCGCATTGCGGATAACAAAGCTCCGGGCCTAGATGGCTTGCCAAATGTTGCAATTAAATCAACACCCGAGGTTTTTGCTAAATTGTTCAACACATGCCTCAATGAAGGCGTTTTCCCAAAAGTGTGGAAGAAACAGAGGTTGGTACTGCTCCCCAAACCAGGAAAGCCGCCAGACCTTCCATCGTCATATCGTCCACTCTGTATGCTAGATACACTCGGCAAAATACTAGAACGCATCATATGTAACAGAATGCAAGAGGTTCTAGAGAAACCAACAGGGCTTTCCCCAAACCAATACGCCTTTAGAAAAGGCCGCTCAACCGTGGACGCAATACAAGCTGTAATGAGTATTGCTCGTCAAACCACTAGCGGCAAGAAATGGAAAGGTGGCACGAAGAAATACTGCGCTGTTGTTACCTAAGATATAAAAAATGCGTTCAACTACGCAAGCAGATTATGAGTGAACTGAGAGGATTCGCGGTGCCGAAATACCTGCAAAATCATATCAAGCTACTTTGAAAACAGGCTCTTGCTTTATGATACTGACAACGGAATAGGCACATATAAAGTAACTGGCGGTGTCCCACAGGGCTCGGTGCTTGGCCCAGCACTTTGGAATGCTATGTATGACGGTATCCTCAAGCTTGAGCTTCCCGAAGATGCTAAACTCACTGGATACGCAGACGACATTGCGTTGGTGGTAGTGGGAAAGCATCTGGACGTGTTGCAAGCGTTATGCAACGATGCAATTGTAAGAATTAGAAGATGGCTTAAAAATGTGAAGTTAGAACTTGCAGCTCAAAAAACTGAAGTCGTATTACTGACAACACGACGGGTACGTGAAGAATTAGTGATTACGGTAACTGACCATGACATTAGGTCCCAGCCATATATCAAATATCTGGGAGTACTCATTGGCTCGAAAATGACCTTTAAGCATCATTTAGAGTCAGTCAGTGAAAAAGCGGTAAGAATAAATAACGCGTTGACTAGACTAATGCGTAATATTGGCAGTCCTCGCGCAAGTATACGGAGACTCCTGTTAACAGTCACAAGCTCAGTGATTCTGTACGCAGCACCAATCTGGGCAAACACGAAGCCATCTTCCTTCCAACACATACGAGCCACATACAGACTTGGCGCCCTGCGAGTAGCCAGTACCTATCGCACTGTCTCAGATGACGAAATCCATGTGATAACGGGAGTGGTGCCTATCGACCTTCTCGCGGTTGAGATGTATAGGTTACATAATACCATTGGGTAGAAACCGTCGAACGTGGCTAAAAAAGAAGAAAGGCTGCGAAGAATTGAAGAATGGCAGATACGATCAGTGCTGCCAGTTTAGCAATTTAGTTGCTAGATCTGGCAACTTTTAAAAAAATTTGCAACTTTTCTTTATAAAATGCTATTAGCCACAAATCTAGCAACTTTTTATTTTTTCTTAGCAATTTTAGCAATTTTGTTATAAAAAACGCAAATTTTATATTTTTCTTCAGAGTTTTTTCATTTTTTATACCTTTTTGTCATCGATTGCACAAATTACGATGAAAGCGGTTCGCAAAGATATCGGAACATGTATTTATTTCAGTGGTTCGTTTATATGAACAACTTTATTGTGTATGGTAACTCTTTGAATTTGTTTGGTGATAGCAAAGCGATCAAAATGCCAAAAGTCTACAAGCAAAATTTTCGTGATGCCTGGCTTCAAGACGAGGAGTTTAAGCAATGGATTCGCAAGGATTGCACTGATCCAACGCGAGCATATTGTGCCTACTGCAAATCCTCAATAGGCGCAAAGCTTTTTGACATTCGCCACCACGCTGCCTCAAAAAAACATGTAGCTGTGATGGGCGCATGTACCCAGAAAAATAAGTTGCATTTCGTTCCAAAGTCGACCAAAACGCAGGAGCAGGAAGCAGCACTATGTCTGCATATTGCCAAACACTCAGCGATTGCGACAAGTGATCATTTGTCGAAGTTGTGTGTTGAGCAGTTTTCAGCTTGCAAAGCTGCTGCAAATATAAAACTAGGCAGAACGAAGTGCACCTACATCATTAAAATTGGACGAGTCTACTGACATCAGCGTCGAAAAAATTCTTGGTAAGCTTTTTGTCTAAGTAAATATTAGCTTGTATATACATGTATTTATGTTAATTAATATGTAATTGTAAATATTGTTAAATCTTAAGGAGTTGCTATTTGTTACTTCAGTAAGAGTAAATGGGATGTAGTATCAACGTTTCTAGGACTCGAGCAAATCGATGCTGGAGACGCCATTTCCATAGCAGATGCTGTAAAAAGCTTGCTTTTATCAAATAATTTAAAAATATCCAATTTAATTGGCATAGGCACTGACAACGCTAATGTAATGACTGCTCCAAAAAGAGTGTATACACAGAGTTGAGGAAATCAGTTCCCTCTCTGAAACTTTTAAAATGTGTATGTCATTCAGTTCAACTAGCTGTTACAAAGTCGTGCACAAAAGTTTTACCGGACAACCTGGAATTTCTTGTGCATGAGACTTACTCCTGGTTTTCGAAAAGTTGTAGTCGCCAATTAAATTATAAAAAGGTGTATCAATGCATAAATGATAACAAGGTACACATACAAATATATGTATTAACCAAAAATAATCCGAATTGTGATTGTCTATAACTAATGTATTAAAAATGGATAGATACAGTAAAACTTTGTTGTTTTGTGTGTGTAATTGTTAAATGTCTGTTTTCTTTGATTTTCCTATTTTAAACTAATCGCTTTTTTTTATTTAATACAATAGAATCCCTTAAAAATACCGAGAGTATGTGACACAAGATGGTTGTCGATAGAGAGTGCGGTTTCTCGTATCGTGGATCAGTGGACGGAGCTGAAGCTGCATTTCGAGTTAGCAGCTACTACTGAAAAGTGTCACAAAGCTCACATTCTAAACGGATTGTATAAAGACGATACAAATTATCTGTATTTGGTGTTTTTAAAGCCAATTCTAAAAGAGATGCAAAGTCTTAATAAAAACTTCCAAGCACGGAATGGAAACCCAACCCAATTACTTTCCGATGTAATTGTGGCCATAAATTCGCTTAAATCTAAAATAATACCACCAAATCATGAAATTAACATTTTAGAAGATGATTTGGAAAATGCAGCAGTGCCTAATATGTATTTGGGCTATGCTTTTGAGCAAAAAATTAAAGAGGCTCAATTTCTATCACAGGAGCTGGAAATTAGAAAAATTTGCATGGAATTTGTTAAAGAATTAATAATCCAACTACGTGAAAGGTAATATGGGAATTTTGGTTTAAGTTCATATCTTACAATAATTTTTTTGCAATTTCTAGGTTGCCAGATAATATAGAAATAATGCAACTGGTAAATTTATTTTCTGTACAAAACATGCTAAAAGTTTCAAAAAGTAAAGAAATTTTCAAAGTATTAGAATATTTTGAATGTAAAAACATTGAAAATATTCAATTGCAAATTGAAAAAATTAATTTTATAAAATGGGAGTTTGTAGAGGACACCAGCAAATTTTGGACGGAAGTTATTAAGTACAAAGACGCTGGAAATAATAATCCGTTTAGCGACTTAGCGGAATTCGCCTTAAAAATTCTTTCTCTGCCGTGGTCGAATGCAGAAGTTGAGCGGATATTCTCACAAATGAACATCGTTAAGAGCAAATTACGCAACGCCATGAGCCTTAAAACATTAAATGCAATAATGTATATAAGGTAAGACTTAATTTTGAATAATTTTCACCAAAATACAAATGGAACATATTTAACTTCGAATATTATTACAGATATGGACTAGAAAGACATGGCAAATGTTGCCATAATTATGTCCTGCCAAATGAATATTTGAGTCAAATAACAAGCAGTGAAAAATATTCTGATGTATGTGAAGCTGACGAGCTAGACAATATTTTAAGTATCCTTTAGTTTAAGACTGATTTAGTTTATAAATTGATTAAGTAATGAATTTTAAATGTAAATTGTTTGGTTTTTTTTTTATTTTTAAGTGTTTTCAGTAATAATTTCTACGTTTCGTTAAATAAATATGTATATTTGTTGAAAATTAAGATTTTAATGGCTTAGCAATTTTTCTAGCAATTTTCAGAAAATTTTTAGCAACTTTTAGCAATTTTTCTTCAAAAATCTAGCAATTTTAGCTTGGAAGATTCTGGCAGCACTGGATACGATGGGAGCAATCCGAGAAAGGTAGGTGGACCTTTGAGAGGTGGACCACGGAGAAATTGATTTTTGTACATATCACACAGTTGCTGACTGGACACGGTTGCTTCAAAGCATACCTACACAGGTTCCATCTTGAGAACGACCCGTACTGCCCGCAGTGCCCCGAAGAACAAGAAACGGCGAGGCATATCTTGTTCCAATGCCCGCGGTTCATTAATGAGCGAAATATGCTTGAGGGAGTGTTTGGCGAAAACATAAGTGAGACAAATCTTATCCCACATATGTGCGAAAACGAAGAAAACTGGAAAATTACATGTGTAGTGGCCGCAAATATCATGAAGAACCTTCAAAACGCGGAATATGCACGTAGGTCCCTAGAAAGAACTCTTTAACACAATGTACAGAACAGAATGACAATAACAGACGATTGAGGCGAGAGTCTGGACAATAAATCAAAATTTGTCTTTTGTGATACCGTACGGAGGAGAAAAGAGGGGAAAACGTGGAACAAATAGCTAAGAACGGGTGTTATTTTGAATAGCTCGCTATTTCGGTAGATGCCACTTTTGAAGCTGCCATTTTTTGATACTTGACAAGAAGAAACAACGCCAAAACACGCTTAAACCACGCATTGAAATTATTAAAACTCACTATAAAAATGGTGAAATTTGGCAGAGACGGTTCGTAAACCTCGAACATTTTTAAGTCATCGTGAAGCCCCTTGACGGACCGCAATACAGAAATTGGTGAAAAAATTCGAGCTGGTGGGACAAATTAGTGATGTGAAGAATAAAACCCGTGCACGCCGCTTAAGAACAGCCGAAAATATTGCTGTTGTTGCCGGAAGTGTTGAAGAAAACCCAGGTTTGTCCATTCCTCGTCGTTCTTTAGAATTGGGCATTCCACAAACGTCATTACACCGTATTTTGCATAAAGATTTGGGTCTTAAGGCTAATTGGGTCGTTGCATGAATATCATCCGGAATTCCAACGAAAAATCATCTTGAGTGATGAGGCCCATTTCCACCTCGGTGGCTTCGTCAACAAGCAAAATTGTCAGATCTGGGGCTCAAAAATTCCAAAAGTTATTGTTGAAAAGCCTTTCTATACTCAACGTGTGACTGTTGTTTATGGTCCGGCGGAGTCATTGGATCTTACTTTTTCCAAAATGAAGCTGGAGCAACAGTTACCGTGAATGGATTGAGCTATCGAGAGATGATTAACGACTTTTTATGGCCGGAATTGGAAGGTATTTATCTGGACAACGTTTATTTTCAAAAAGACGGCGCTACGTGCAACGCAAGCAACGAAACCATTGATCTTTATCAAAATAACACCTCTTATTGGAAAACCCTGTAAGAAAAGCGAATATCTTTTTTATGAAATTTTTAAACCTACTATTAACATATTTAGTTAAAGATTAAAAGCTCTTCTCAATCGGATGTTGACGGCCTTTCTGTAACATTACTTAAAAATTGTGGGCCTTTGGTGCAACCTTTTAAACTAGTTTTTAATAAATCCTTGGCTGAAGAAATATGTGATGATGATTGGAAGCTGCTGCCTCCAAACTCTTTGAATGTGTTGCAAAAGACAATTCATATTTTAGCGTGAAACGTCTGATTAGTCCTAGACAACATGGTTTTGTAATTGCAAGATCTAAGTTATCTAATATAAATGATCGGCTTTTTCTGATGATTGCCATGCAGGCATTCAGAATGGATACCAAATTGACGCGATATACACGGACTTCTCTAAAACCTTCGGTAAAATCTCCCATACGATTTTAGTAACTATAATAAATTGGCATTTCTCGGGATACATTCGACTTTCCTTGATTGGACTCGTCCCTATTTAGTAAAGGGGTGCAGCATTTTAGTTATCGACGGGGTTTCTTCGGAACAGTTTTTTGCCACTTCTGGTATACCTCAGTGCGGTATTTTAGGTAACAAAGGTTGATTTGTTAATTAATGATATCTGTTCACGTTTTTCCTTTGCTAATTTTTTCTCTATGCTGATGATTTAAAAGTTTATGTTGAAGTAAGAAATTCTAGTGATTCAGCCGTCCTACACTCTGAGTAGAGTAATTTATTTTCTTGGTGCTTTATGAACCGTCTCTTTCTTAATATTGAAAAATGTCATGAAATCACTTTTCTAAGCTTCAAATCCCCTTAATACCTCATATAAGTCATACATATCGTGCTTCGTTTAATGAGATTAAAGATTGAGAGGTTTTCTTTGATTCGTGGCTTAATTTTATCACGCACTTAAGATATGCCATTTCCAATTCGCTTGCTATGTTCGCTTCGGCTATTCTAGAAGGATTACAGTTTAATGCTTCTTGCAGAAATTTTTGGCGATTTAAGATTTTTCGCGTTGGCTTTAGTAGGACACTGCTAATGCGCCACTGGCTAGGACGTTGTCTGACTTTAATTCACTCTCAACCTTTTTGGATTTGGACAAATGCAAGTAAAAATTACTTTCAGTGTAGCAAATTAAAATAATACCTGTATATATTTGTTATTTTAGTTTCATAATTATTTAATGGTTTCGTGTGTTGGTAATTTAACTGTACTACACTTTTTAATCTTAAATATGATAAATATTTGTACTGTAGTTTTGAATTCATCTCTTAAATGTCTGGTGTGAATTTTGTTAGATAATTTTGAATAAATAAATAATTAAATATAGACCTGGGTTAGTGGCATACGATCACTTAAAAGGCAGTTATTACTTAAGTCGACTTAAGCTGTTATTGCTTTTGATTTATTGAATGCGAAGGCCCCAGCTTCGTTGAGAGTAATCTTGAGCTAGTAGACTTGTGCAATCAGTGATAATCTGTCGTATTGCAACAGCCGTGTTATCGACAGCTGCTTACGAAGCAGCCCAGAGAGTTGAGGCAGTTTAATGAACGCAATGAAATTTCAAGGTGCTGTGCTCAAGCAACAACGAAGGGTACTATTGTATAATGTCAAATTCAAACGAACACAATTTTGCTATCGTTGTGTTATATTTTAAATTGAAGATTCTCATTGAAGATTCCAAAAAAAGGTAGTGTAACAAAAATTTCAAGAAATACTTGTTTTGTGGTAATAAACTGTTCTTCCTTCGATGCACACAGTTTGAGATGCTAGTTAGAGAATTGAAGTTCAAGTCTACCACAAACACATAATGCCAAATATTTAGGTATTCTATTGGACCGGCGTTTTACTTGGCGAATAACCGAGCAAATAACCTTTCCAAGATAAGCTACTCCTCAAGATTAAAAAAATTTGAGCCTAACGATTTAATACAAAGATTTAAACCGTAATATACGTAAATGCAAAAGTTGTAAAATTGTTGTTGTTATATGTTGTTCATTATTAAGTAACGAATTCCACTGGGGATTCTTACTCTAAGCTATTCTTATTTAAATTGTAGGTAAAAATAGTACTTATTATTATTGTTATGACAGATTGTATGGAATAAATGGAGTTCGAAAAAAAAAGTCTAAGCTGGCAAGAGATGCTGGTGTATTCGGAGCTGAAAAACTCGCATCACGAATTGTCCTATAAATTAATTACATTTGGATCTCCGCAAAAAGTGGGGTTGAATGGAAAAAGGTAAGTATGAGATCGGTACGAACTTCGATCGTTAGGAGTTCGTCATTTATTAATATAAAGGCTGATCATATTGGAGGTACTTTTTCCACGCTCTGTGAAAAGTATTCATCGTGCGCTCAGGCCAACTTATGGTGTACATAACCGTTCTACGGAACGCACTATTCGGCAAACCATCGGCAAAATTGTGAATACTTTTATATTTTTGGATGATACTTGGCCGACTAGACTACATACAGTCCGAAGTGAAGAGAATATTTCGGCTGTAAATGAGAGTTTTGCCGAAGACCTGGAAGAATCATTTCGGCGCCGATCAACAACTTGGCCTTGGCCGTATGACACTACTTGGGCGATTTTACTCAAAGATCGTGGTGTGAAAGCGTATAAAATAGAGCTAGTCCAAGATTTGAAGGCGGCCGATCACCCAAAGCGTCATAATTTCAGTCGTTGAGCTCTTGAAAAACTCGCCGAAGATCAGCATTTGGCGATCCTATTCAAGTACAGCCATTACATCCATTGAAAACAACCGTTTGGTGCAGATTATGGGCTGGAGGAATCATCGGCCCATATTTTCTCAAAGACAAGGCTGGCCCCAATGTAGCAGTGAATGGCGAACGCTATCGCGCCATGATAAATGACTTTTTGACGATGAAAATTGAAGCTCGAGATCTCCACAAGATTTGATGCCAAGACGATGGCGCTACTTGCCATACAACCCGTCACACAATGGGTTTACTGCACCGTCATTTCGGTGAGCAATTTATCTCTCGTCTCGGGCCAGTAAATTGGCCACCAAGATCGTGTGATATCACTCTTTTAGGCTTTTATTTGTGAGGGTATGTAAAGTCGACATGCTTTGTGTATAAACCAGTTTCGACTGAGACATTGGAAGCCAATATTACTAAAGTTATTCCCGAGATACCGACTGAAGTCCTCCAGCGAGTCGTCCAAAATTGGTGTTTATGGATGGCCGAATTACGACGCAGTTCGGCTATCATTTGAAAGTAATGATCTTAAAAAAATACATGTCAATACTCAAAAATAATAAAGATTGCCCAATCAATTTGAATTCTCGTTGCTTAATTCCAATTTAAAATCTAATACTTCTGAATTGATCACTCTTTAGATACATAATAAGTTAATGTTGTGTAAAAAATTAAATTTTGTTCAAATAAAATTCTAATTAATTTTACGCTCAAGTTGTCCTCAAATACCGTACGCACCCTGTATATAGGCACGAGAAATATTCTCTGTGTCGTTTGTAAGTTTCACCTCCAGCTAAGTCGATTGCACAACTGCCTTAAATAATATGAAAATAACGAACTAATCGATTATGTACGGCAACAAGCAGCAAATACAAAAATCTGAAACTAAGAAGGGAAGCAGCCATCAAAAAGCACGCAGCCGACCTTGCCATGCTGACGCCCCACTTTTTGGCTTCACATTTTTTTTCAGAAAGCAACCAGCAGAGAGGCACAAAAAACAAAACGAGACGAAACGAAACGAAGGAATGACAGCAATTATATGCGTGACCTTGACGAACAAAAACTCGCAGCGCCAGTGCAAACATATGCACGAACATTTATTTTACAAAAAAAAATAATAACAATAAGAAACATGTGCAGTTTGGGCCACTTCCAGTTACATGAATACATTTAAGTGCGTTCGTATGTGTGAGTTAACTTGGTTTGCTACCAACCTGAAAATGTTGTGGAATTTGCTGGTGTGGATGTTGTTGTTGAGCCGCTTGTGGCGCTTGCTGCTGCGCATGATATGATTGTTGTTGTGGTGATTGTTGTTGTTGTCGTGGCGAACCATATGCGGCTGCATTGGGATCAGCATAGTAGCCGGCTGCTTGCGGGTGCACGCCGCCGCCGTTGCCGAAATCGTGTTGCACGGGTATGTTAATGCCATTGGTGGTGTTGCCGGCTGTACTACCGCCGCCCCCGCCAACACCCGCTGCGGCGCTCGCATTCGCATTGGACAATACGGTGGGGCGCATTGTTGTTGCTGCTGTTTTATTTGGCGTGCTGATCTGAAGTGTGTTGCAGTTGTTATTAATTGTTATTGTTTTTGCTTATTGCCCCAAGAATTTCACTTATTAAAGCGTTAAGTTTAGATTTGCAGTTACGGGTATTAATTTCGTTTTATTTTTTTGATTTTTACTTTCGATTTTTATTGTAAAATTTTGTGTCATAAGAAAATTGCTTGTTGCTTCCGAGATTTTTGTTTTTTTTCTCACTTTGTTTTGCCTTTGTTAATTGACTTTTCGTTAGTATATTTCTTATTTTGCTGGAAATGTTGTTGCCACTTTAATGGAATATAAGAACTTTTAGTACAAAGTTAAATTTTCTGCCGAAAATACTTGATTGAGTAAGTTATTGTGAGCTTACATGTTTTTGCAGAAAAAAATGTTTCTTTGAAAAAAAAAATTCTAGAAATAAAAAATTTTTACAAAAAATATTTTTTTTAAATATTTTTAAAAATATTATTTGAAAAACTGTATGAATGTGAATATTTAATCTTTTAACTAAAATATTTACATATACTAAATGTTTAATGTACTAACTATGTTAGAGTTCACCAATTTTTCATATTTCCTTTTATTTTATTTTTATTAATTTTTGCGCCTAAGCTGATTATTAAATATTTTATTAATTTTCGAAACTAAGTTTGTTATCTTTTCAATTTTTTATTTGTTCTTAGTTTTTTATAAACTCATAGGTATTTTTTATAGTTGTGTGTTTTTATGAGCACTAAAAAACTTTCCGCAAACTCTCCGCCTTACGCAGAACTTTGAATTTCATTGATTTTCACCAAGTTATTTAGTATTTCTTATTTTAAATATTTCTTTCATGAATTTCGCAATTTTTGATATTTTAAATTTGAATATTTTATGACTGTCACTTTTGCTGCTGCTTGTTAACAGCTGTCTTAGCTGTTGCGCCGTTTTTCCCCTCTCTCAATGGTGTGGGTGGCGTATGAGCAACCACCAATGCGCGCATTAAGCTCTTAGCACACTTCCTCTGCCTGTTTTGCTTGACCGCTGCTGCCAGTATGCTCACCTCATTCGTCTATTGAGCTTGACCGTTCTGTCAACGACTGCTCCAATTTGTACGTGGCGATTGCTCGCCCGAAATTCGACTGTGCGATTACTTGATTGCACAGCTGCTTGGTCGCTTGCTGTACGAACCGCTATTTATGCACCCTTCCCGCATCTATTTTCTGACTCATTTTATTAGGTAGTTTCTTGGGTGGTGAGCGGCGCTCAATTTTCGTGGCACTGGGCAGTGGGGTTGTTGCTGGCCGTACACTCACCCTGTGTAGTTTGCTTTTGCTTTTGCTGTTCTTGTTGTTCTGGCCGCCTATTGTTGGTGGTGGTGGTGGTGGAAAATTCTATTGCGATGTTTCTAGTAGCTTTTGGATTTTAGCGGAAATTTTGAGAAAAATTTTGTAGCAGCTCGAAAATACACACGAAATAGATTTATGTATTTGAATTTTTTAGTTCTTTTTATTTATTTTCAATTCAAACTTTTCAATTTAATTTACTTTCGACAACTTCTAGTGTTGTATAATAATACGAAACCGGAATTTCAAGCGCACAATTATCGATTTTCAGAACAAAAAAAGGAATTCGCATTCAGTTGGCATTCTTGCTATTGCGTTGTTGTTGTTTTGCTGAAATTTACACGCACATCAACCTTGAGCAAAAAAGACGCAGTAATTTAACCTAAAAGCACTTGCAACACCAACAAATTGCGTTTTGACACGCAAATGTGCCGAGTAATTTAGGACCTACTTTTTGTGGGGGGTTTCGCAAAAATCAAAATCTGCAATGCAGCGATTTGGAAATTAGTAAAAAAGGAGGAAAAACCGCAAAGCCAAATATGACGTCACTGTGTGCTGCTTTTAGCTGTGGCTTGCCGTTAAGTAAAATTTTAATTTTAGTTTCACTTTTATTTGTTGTTGTTGAGAGAATTGTTAACTTATCCGGCTACAGCTGACACCCGCGTGCTCGTTAAATAAGCTTTAGCTTATTACGCACACATTCTCAACGTAAAAAAATATATTAAAAAAAGTAAGTACTTCAGTTGCCAGCCACACACGAAAAATTAAAAAAAAAAAAATCAAACAAACAAAAGCAATTAAAATTGCTCTAAGTAATATAATTTCTTGTTTACTGCATTTTTTATTATTTTTTTTTTATTTCTTTTTCAGCACGTTTCTCTTACAATTTATTGCCTTGTTGTTGTTGGCGCCGTCTGTTTTATTCGATTCTCAGATACAATATTTAATTTGCTTTTACTTCCGCCGTACTTAATCGCTTCGTTGTTACTTTTAGACTGTCTTTCAATTGGGTTTCCAATTGTTACCTTATTGCCAGCAAGTCGATGATATACCAAAACTCACGCATTTGCCGTTGAAACTCACAATTCTCTTGTACTTGTCTCCAATTGCTTTATGCAAACACTATGAATACATAAGTATATGTATATTTGTGTTTGTGTCTTTTATTCTCTCTCTCTCTCTCCCTATCTGTTGCTTTGTCTCTATAAAGCGCACTTTCTCCACACTTTCAAAAATATTTCTCACTTTGTTGGCGAGTGAGCGACAATAATTTAGTATAGAGCGCGTTGAGGTTAGCTTTTGAGAGTGAGTGCACGAGAAACCGTTTAGAAAAACGTGTGCAGTTAACCTTACACAGTGGGTTAGTTACTTGAATTATGAACACATTTGAATATGGATGTACATATACATGTACTTAAATATCAGTTAGTGGAGAAATAATTATAACGGATGATTAGTTGGTGATATTTATCGCGGGCTGTATCTTGTGAGCTCGGTTTTGGGAGAATGATCGATACAACTTGAGCTTGTAAAAATAAAATAACCTGTAACCTAGGTGGAAAGTGTTTCTAGTTAAATCCATCAGGTGTTACTCAAATACGAGGTGAGGATATTAAATAACGAAACTGATGCAGTGGCGCCTTCATTTCGAATGTAGTATCTCTCGTTTATGCAAACAAATCAGTATAGTAGACATTGCCTTTGTTCACATTAGTGTGGTTTGTTTGTTTCGTCGAAATTATGTTAAGTATAACAATGGAGATGAGAATGATTATTGTTTTTTCGATAGTCAATATTCCCACCTTTATGTTATTGTTAAGCTCCATGAAGGAATAAGAAGAAAAAGCGAACCGAGATGCGGAAGGAGAAGATGGACTCTTCAGCAAGCAATTGCGCTGCCTCAAGGGAGTTCATATCGTCAGTTATTTCTTTTCCCGCCAGCTATTTCTTCAAATTGGCGAGCAAATAGTAGTCTGAGAGATGCAAGGGAGCCAATTCCGGAGAATAGGGAAATGTGAAACGAGTTGGAACCATATTTCCATTAATTTTGCGATATCAACTGCTGAGGCGTGAGCTGGTGTCTTTTCATGAGAATTAAAACCACCCGACTTCCTCTATTGAAACATATACCAAATACAAATAAATATACAATATATACCGATCTGGCTGAAACTAGTTGTTGCTACTAACTCAAAATAACTCTCAGACTTTCGCTCTTTCGTCGGCTCCTATCGTTAACTGCACTTTATGTAGAGATTTGGCCACCTCGTGACCTGTAGTAATTAGTAATACTACCTGGTGTTATAGCCAAGAAAAAATCTAAAGCTTTCCGGTTATTTCTATACACGGCAGTCCAGGGGCCTCCTACTGCATTAGAGTTCTAACTTAAATCTTATCGGGTCAGTACATATTTATTTTGTATAGTTGATTCTCTCGAACAACAAACAACAGCCTTTGAAAACACTTCTAGATAAAATCTATTTTTACAGACGAGCAGCAAATTTATTTTACTAATCTACTAATGTTCTTGAATGTTCCTAAAACACTCAGGCAAAAAAGTCCGCTGCATTTAAAGTTTTGGAAAGTGAAAGGGTAGATGGTCAAGGAGGAAAGGAGAGAAGTAACAGAAGGAAAAAGATAGGATAGAATAGAGAAATAGAGGTAGTTAGTCATGTGAGAAGTTTTCAGATTCTTTGGTAAATTTGAAAATATCCACCAGTTTAAGAGATCGAATTTTATTTGTTCTCATGACATTGGAACCTAAAACTCGCAGCGTTGCTCTAGCAAATGTAGGACACTCACAGAGAAAATGCGTAGTACTATCCGCCTTCTCTAAGCCAGACTAGCAAATCGGGTCCTCAATAATTCCAATGGTGGTCATATGTTGACCTCCCCCTAATGATCTTTTATATATATTACACCTCCTCCTAATTTGTGGTGTGCGACTTGATGTTATTCCACAAATGGAGGGACTTACAGTTTCAAGCCGACTCCGAACGGCAGATATTTTTTTATGAGGAGCTTTTCCATGGCAGAAATACACTCGGAGGTTACGACCGCTATTAGAAAAAACTGTTTGTTTTTTAATTTTGATCTTTCACCGAGATTCGAACTGACCTAATGATCTTAGTTATAGATAATAAGAGATAGAGTGGCATGAGAAATAAGAGACGCTGCGACCTAAAGGCCTTTTGGAGTCTTGAGCCTCTCTATTTCTGACTAAAAGGTCCCTAATTGCCGCATTCATAACGAAAATAATATCAGTTAATATAATATATAGTATGTTGAGACGTGATCAGTCTAGGTTGACCACCTGTCAATGGTGGATGAACTTTTGCTTGAATTTTGTGGTGTGTGATCTTATGTTTTCCCGAAGCGACAGCTGTATGCCGTCTCATAAAAGTTGATTACCTCTGAGAATCTCTATTAAGGCAGAAAAGTATTCGGAGGTCTGTCATTACTTCTCGAAGGACGATCGCTATTAGAAAATATAGTCTGATGTAGTATGTACGAAGTGAGAATAGAACCTAGAGTGTAGTCTATATGCCGCAATATAAGTTACGTCAAGTAATTATTTGTGTAGTGCCAACTGAAGGTGTTTGACGCATTGCTGTCATATGAGGTTCGAGGATGCTTCTTCAAGTACCGGACGAGTGGTGATAACTGAAGAGGGATCAGTTAATATGTACGGATCACTTCTGGAACCAAATGTTTTTTTTCATACTCCACACGTGCTCTTTAGATTCTGTACGGAAGCCGAAACTGAAGTGGCTGCGAGTTATTGTAAACGATTGTTTTTTTTTCATCATTGAAATTTATCAGCCCGGCATAAGAATTTACTATCGGTTTTAATATCGGATTTTTTAACCCTGCCATCAGTTAATCGGTGGTACAAAATCAATGGGATTTCAAATAAAAAAAAATTATTTGCAAATACGACGCTAAGGGCAAACAAAGCCAATCGATCAGCAGCTATACCGTCACAAGTACTCAGCTACCGAATCATCCAACCGGTGCGTAAGAGAACCTGTACATGAGCAGTATGTCACCCAGTCACGCCGGCCAGAGTTCGAAATGGACGGAATAATTAAATGTACGTTTTCGCATTCGCATTCGAATTGTACAGTATTGAATTGTATTTGTGCAAGCGTTTCAAATTTTGCCCACATTACTCGTTGATACACACATCAGATTTATAAATAGATACGAACGTGGGTTCCGATAGATGAGAGCACAATACCAAAAAGCCGAACACACAAAATGTTTAACGCCAAATACCTAATACCAAACGGCAAATGGCAAAAACGGCTAACGAAAGTATATTACAATGAAGAAGATAAAAAATATATATAAACCCAAAAAAAAAAAAACAACAAAAGGCGCTGAATATAATCGCATATTTTCTTGTTGGTTTTGTTTTTTGTGATGACGCCGATCACCCGAGTACTTAATAACACCAACAAAGAATTGAAATTTTATTTGCAGTTTTAGCGACTGCGCGTTTCGGGTGACTACATTCGCGTACATGCACATACACATATACTCGTACATAGAAGTATGGTATGCTAACAGCTAGGTGAGCTCAGTTTTGACAATATTTATATGCGAAGGTCTGTAGAGAAAGATTTTAAGATGAGTGATCGTGCTGAGAGCGAATGGCTAAGTGTAGAAAATAATCAGCTCATTTGGTATAAAGAGAGAGTGTTAATGGAGCTTAGCTAATCAGCTGGCAGGTTAATTAGTAAGGTTTTTTTTGTAAGCGGGGTAAAGGCGCATTATTTAATTAAAATATTCCAAGCATTAAATAGAATTAAAATTTCCACATGCAAAACCAAATAAATGAACAAAAATTGTGTGTTGTTATTTTCAATGCACACGTACATACATACATACATACATACATACACACATGCAATAAATAAGTAGGTACAATTGTGTGTAACAAATATAGTATAACAATTTCTACAAAACTCTCATTGCTCTTTAGCCAAAATATTCTAGACACCACAAAGCTACACAATACATTCACACATACAAACCAAATTTATAGATGTTTCTCGAATAAAAGCTGCTGATATATAATAATAAAAGGCCGGAAAATAAATTTTGTTCGTGCAGCAGATGATCGTTCTCTCACTTCCATGAAATTATTCTATTCGTATGTATATGCAAAGTTAAAAGTGTTTGGCTTACTAAATTGTTGCTGCGCACCCAGAATATTGCATTTGTGGTTAGTTTACTTATAGTTTATTAGTAGGCGAATTGCTTTGTAAAAACGTGAGATAAATTTGCGTGCATAGACATATTTTAATAAAGTAGCAATTGTAGTTTTTATTTAAGCGTACATTAGAGTAGAATCTTAGATGAGGCAGTAAGTCAACTAGTCGTTGCCATCAGAAGTGATGTATAGGGTGACCAAATAAGAACTAAAGAAAAGATTTTGGATTTATTTTGCAGCTACATATGTATATTCAGGTCACAATAGAGTCACGAATGTTGGCCTTGAGCCATGCATGGTAGTGGAATTGTTAGTATTGACTAATGACTTAAAGGGACCCCAGAGAAAATAATGGACGGGTTTTAAGTCATATGTTGGCGGCGGCCAATTGCTCCACACTCGCAGTGAAATGACGCAGTCGTTAAATTTCTCCTTCGCATATCGCGGCATGAAGCGTTATTGGAACCACAATGCAAATATATAGATATTGGCAGTGGCGGTGTCTCTCTCCTAATTTCGAAATAAATAAAGTCCTATAAACCATACTAAAGGGTCAATCTTGGTGGGTACATTGATACAGGGTGTTCCATAAATGCTTGGCACATGAGAATTGTGAATAAGTTTGCTTCTCCTATAGGGTATAATTTTAACCATTCAGTAGTACACAGCCACAGAACGTGGAGCAATCCTGTAAGAGCTGCAATTTAACGTGTTTAGACTTATAAGGTCCGATCCCATGCGAATAATCTATAAACGATGGAGGCTCTTAAGGCAAATTTAGAGCGAGCCAAGGTTTTGGAAAACTGAGTTAACAGCGAAGCGAAGCTCGCCGAGGCCGCAGCATCACTGAAGTTCTGTCTTACGGATAATGGAAATGTTTGCTCTTTCGAATAAACCAATAATATTCACGAAAAAGTTGGTACTTTGTTAATTTTTTGCAACTTTTAAAACGAAACTAATAGATTAATCACTCTGTACTCTGTTAAAATAATAAATTTATAAAAAATTTTAATTCTGATCAAAGTTTCGGTTTACATATATTTAGTCTATAAAAGGCTTAAAAGAAAATGCTGAATTGCCGAAGGTTTTCTTACTTTGTTTGTTCCCTTATGATTTTAAGAGCAGCAACAAAATTATCATAGTTGTGTAAAGTACATAAAAATTGCACAGAAAGGAGTTACAATCCTAACTCGGATATAAACACGGTTTGTTCCAATAAAGTTACCCGACTGACGTGGAAAGGTAACTTACTAAGGCCATTCAGCTTGGGGACTTGCTTGCTTGCTTAGATGACACTACAACCGTATGCCGGCTTTGCAGAATCTAAAAAAATACGTCATATAGCGCGGTTCGCCGCTTACTGACGCCAGTTGATAAAACCAGGTGCAGCATAACCTGCTCCATTTGGTCTCCCCAACGTAGATTAGGTCTTCCTCCTCCTCGTCGCCCAACAGTGGGTTCCTTCTCGGAGGACTGCCGTGCCGGATCACTCTCGTTCATCCTCGAGACGCTCTACTATGTCCACGTCTCGGTTTAGCTCATTCAGCTCGCTGTTCCATTTTCGCCTACGCGAAGAGTACCAAAGATTTTTCGGAGAATGCTCTTTCATCAGTAGTCGTCATCGTCTAAGTTTCTGCGCTTGCTCGACCACTTCGAATTTGCGGCTGTCAGCAGTGGTTGTTTTTGTATGTTGACAGCAGTCGTTTTACTCTCATTCACCGCAAGACCCCTTTTTTCTGTTCCTTCTCGAGACTGGAGTACGTTAAACTCGGTTGTTCAGGCCGACAATATCAATATCGTCAGCATATGACACTTTTGTAGTAGATAGCACCAAAGCGGTTCAAAGGGGATAGCCTTGTTTGAAACCTCGCTTGGCATCGAACAGTTAGGAGAATTTCTTTTTGATCCTGACTGAGCTTATCGGAAGCTTATTGTGAAGATCTGGTCAATACTCAATAATCCAATCAGTTCTTTTATGATGGGTTTTAATTTCTCACATAATGTTTGCAGTTAATACTCCATAATTAGGGTATCGGTCTCAACTTCGTCATCCATACTGCTAGTGCCACCGTTTAGCGAAGAGGTTCCTCCAAAACCCCAGCATGCCCCCCCAGCATCTCTAGGTCTTCCCACTCACGTTTTTCCATTTCCCGTTTCTTGTGCTCCTAAATAATCCTCTCTTTCCTCCTAGCTTCGCGGTACTGCTCTTAGGAAGTATTAAAGCATAAGATAGACGAAAGAGTTGAAGGTCTTCATAGTATGCGAATAAGATTTATTCAGAGCTGGGTCTGTGTAATAGGTTAAGTTTTTCGAGTTTCATCATAAAGATTCCTCCACTCAAGTCAGGGCGTATCTTTAAGGTTTTGTATCGGTCTTGGAATGGGATCCGATTTAAGAGATATTTCACGAAGTACAGACTTGATGCATATTTTTGCATTTTCAACGTATTTAATTGCGTTAATAGACTTATACTTCAATACAAATAGTATTCGATTTTGGTTTCTTCATACATATTCGCCCATGTTCCCCTAATTGTATGTTGAATAAATTACTTAAATTGAACCATCACTATGAGCAGAAAGCTCAGTAGACCAATTTCAAAAATTAAAATTAAATTGTAAAAAGTGTGTACATCGCCTATCAGCAAAGTATAGAAAAAATATTTATTTCATTTTGAAGTTTTCACAATCATAAGCTTTTGCAATTTTGATAAGAAAGTTTTTATGAAAATACCTTAAAATAGATAAGATTTCAGCTTGATTGCGTTCACACTTAGACTTTAAAAAATAAATTGCTAAAATCTCCAATATATGAACTTTAAACCACACCAATTGGTGCGAAGAAACAAAATAAAAATACCAAGTTCCCGCGAAGACAAAGCAGTCAATAAATCAATTAAAAATGCTTTTACATTTCTTTCCACACTTACGTTTTTTTCGTAGAGTGATTCACAAAAATTCTTTAAAGGTCAGTGCCTAACTACGCGCCGGACATGTGAGGAAATGATTTTTAATTAAGTTTACTGCAAATAGGAGAAGCGTGGTGTTAGCATCAGAATAGGCAATACTTCCGCATTTTACACCGAACCACCGTAAAATATTATCGGTGTTCAAATGCTCTTCATACTCGAATTTTTTCTCATTTCCCAAACTCTTTCTCTTTTCGCTCATCGCTCAGCGGGTTTACTATGCTGCGTTGGCATTTGGAGTACGCATTTTTACACAAGTACTCGCAAGTACTTCACATTGTTATAGCCACCTATTTTATGCTCATCAAACCTCAAGGTACCCCACCGGCTGACTGTCACTGTAAAGGTGAAAGAAAGAAATTGAAAACCACAAAGCACAAATTGTCATACAAAGCGCAAAGTATACATTCATTGTTGTAGTTGCAGTTGTAATTGTTGTTGTTGTTGCTGCTACTGCGGTTTGCCTGTTTCCGTATCGGTCACTAGGTGCGTTCTATGGCGTAACTGAACACAACAACCACGAGAAATGCGGCCACAAAAGCAAAAAGGAAACACATACATACATACGCATGTACAAACTTGTGTGCCTTGAGGGAAATGAAATTTTAAGATCAACCACAGCAACAACGTCATCAATATGTTGATGCTTGGAGCGAGTATCTAAATGAGGTAGCAACAGAAATCACTAAACAGAATCACAAAGAATCTACTCAAGTTTTATTGCTCAAGGAGTAATTGGCAAAGGTTTAATAAAGTACGTGCATTAGAGAAGAAAGAATTGCTGTCCAAAGGGGAAACTTTTTTCGTATTTTTATGTGTTTCAGGAAATATTTGAATAGACCTTAGAGCGTCATATAGCTAAGAGAACGTTTTGGAACCGAGTAGACTACTTGGAAGAGTAGTCAGATGAGAGCTTCATTGAGCGATTTTGGTTGACGAAATTTACCTACTCACATATTCTGAGCGGAATTGGTACGCCATGATGGTGCAATTCAAACCATAAATTGAAATCATAAATATCACAGAAGCCGTTAATCTGACTTCTTATTCTCACCTCTTTGTATTCCGCCACCGAATCTAGAAGGACTACCTATTCCTTTGTTTTATTGTCTATTCTTTTCTCTTCTTAATGTGTAGTCAAAACCTTTTTCTCACAAACCACAATATTTACCATTGCTTACTGAGAACTGAAATGAATTGCATGGGATTTTTAATGACCTTTCTTTCAATATAACTTTTTTTTAATCTGACAATCACTGCTCGTCACAGAGGAAAGGAACTGTCGCTATTGTTATTTTTTTTTTTCTTAATCGACGCAATAACCGCTTATGGAATTTTGGGGAAGTTTAGTGAAACGCTAAAGTCAGACACTAAGTGCATTCAAGTTCTTCTCTACCTTATCTTTCTAACGAAGACGCTGCTCCCACCAGCTAACACCGCTTTGAATACTTTCAGAGCCGGAGCATTGATGTCCAATCCGACGACATGTTCCAGCCAACAAAGCCACTGGATCTTTAGTCGGAGAGCTATGTCTATGTCGTCGTACAGCTCATACAAAGGTTCAAAACTCTTCTACAGAACCTTTCTCTCAAACACTCCAAGGGACGCCTCATTGGATGTTGTCATTGACAAAGCTTTTACACCATACGATAGGGCGCAAGTGATGAGAAGCACCAAAGTAGCCCTTGTTGGCTAGAGAGATTCTTAGTTGGATTTCAAGGCCGTCATTGTTATCGGTGTTAATGCTGGTTCCTAAATAAACGAAGTATTTTACAACCTCGAAATCATAATTGTCCACAGTGACGTGGACTGTGACTGTTTGCAGACAGTTTACCACTGGACCCATTCGTTTTTCTTCTTTCCAGTTTGGAAGAGGCAGAACTAACAGCGTGGTTGATAAGGCCCATGATGTCAATTCCATCGGCTTGCGCCTACAATTGTACCCTCTTATAAAAAATTACGTCTGAGCGATTGAGTTCTTCGGCTCCTACAATCTTTTCCAGCGTCAGATTAAAGAAGTTGCACGACATATAGTCACCCTATCTGAACCATCGTTTCGTACAAAATGGCTTGAAGAGGTCCTTCTGACGGCTCTGCTGGTATTGAGTAACGTCATTTTGTATAGCCGTATTGGTTTTGCATTTTGTTGCTCTTTAGCCGCGTTATCGCTATTCTCACCTTGTCATGGTCGGGTAGCGGAACGACAATTCCGTCGTCAACGATTGGGGTATCGGGATCTTCACATTCTCTGTGACATGCACAGTTGTCACTATTTAACAAGTTCGAAAAGTGTAACCTCCATAATTTAAGTACGCTCTGGGTGTCAGTCACCAGATTGGCGTCCTTGTTCTTACAGGAAAACGCCTTGGTCTTGAAACCTTCTGTGAACTTTTTCCTATTGGCCAGAATCTCAAGTTCCTCGAACTCACGTATTTCGGCCTCTCGTTTCATCATTCTGATAATACGTCTCTCTTCCTTTTTCGGCTCCCGGTTTGGGGTCCAGGAGTTTAGTTTTGCAGGCAACGCTCGCTGGTAAAGCGATTAATCAAGTCAGTCATATACAAAGCGTTAACTATGCGCAGTATCTCAATTTATTGTAGATGAGAAAGAAAACCATCAGCAGAAAATGCTGTTTAATGAAAGTGAAAGCTCATTTTGAATCCAACTTGATTTTCTGCAAGCCAACAATTTTTTTTTATCAAATATTTCACTTCTTGCCTGATATAAAGCCTATTTTTTCAATAAATTATTTACACCTCACCCACTTATCATTCAAAACCTATACATCAATTTCTCTTTAAATTATTCGAATAACAAACTACCTTTACTGGATTTTTGCCGGCCGCGGTTCGTTAATTAAATATGGCCACGCTTCGGCTTACATGCCGTGCATATGCATTGAGCAAAATATGAATGAAATAAAATTTTATGAAGGAAAAATTCGTCACACATACAAAACAAATTGTTATGCCATTCAAGTGGCTCATTAAAAAATTACGCAAAAAATTTGCAAAGCTCGCCTTTTCAGCTGCTACGAACCGATTTGGTATGGCTTGTCGGGCTCTGCGCTAGAAAGTAGCAGCTGCAAAAGGTGTGTTTTGGTAGTAGCAATGCAAGTGTTGGCAATATATCAATAACAGCGGTAGCAGCAACAACAACAAAAACAACATCAATGTGATTCACTTTGCGCGTTGGCATTGTTGTGTCGTCACAGTCATCATGGTCTTCGCCGTAAATATAATAAGCAATTGAATTCAATTACACACTCGCAGAGTAACCAGTCGATTACGTCGTTGCGCTGTCACTTCTTTGAAACCTTCTTCCTGCTCTTCCTCCATCTTGCTGCCTTCAGCGTCGCCACCACTATGCTGCTGAAAAGAGTACGAACGCACAAAAACCAAAATTATGAGAAAATCAGCGAAAGAAAACGTAACGTGGGTTGGGTTAACTTGCAAATGTTTGTCGGCCTCAGCGGATTCAGCGGCGTTGCGGCGGCTTGGGGTTCGTTCACTTGTGCGGAGCCTACGTACTTCTGCATGGCTTGCTGGTTGTTGTCTTAAGCTACAGTCGAATCACATTAAAATATTTAATGAAGTGTTTATCATTCATAAAACCACAGCCATCGAATTGGCGATTTTCATTTTATTACAATATAAATGAAATTTACCATCAAGGCGGATTATTCCATAAATATCGATTTTTTTATATTTTTATTGCACAATTTTTTTCTTTCTGGTTGGTGTTCAGGCTGGCTTCAGATGATTTCTCCAAAGTAGAAACATTTAATGAATCAAAATTTAAACTTTTAAAATAAATCAGGAAACCAAATCAAATTGAGAAGCCGTCAGGGTTTCGGTTTATTAGAGTTAAATGTGGGGTGCTTATTATGCTGGTACTGTTACCTAGAAATTCTCCCAAATTTCTGCAAAGAACATACAATATATTTATAAATATGTGTGGAAATTAAGGAAATATGTTAGATTAACTCCCATCAGAGGGCTCGGTAGTACAGAACCTTTTATTGACTCTTTAATTGGCTTCATTCTTCTTCATCTTTCTGATTTGTAGAGTAACCGCCTAAGTTGTCGGAGCGGTGCACACTGTTTTCGATGCCAGCGGGTAATCGGGTACTTTACGTTAGCTTTGGAAGTATGATGTTTTAATCTCAAATAAAGATCAATGGTTAAGTCCAGAAAACCTGCTAATGATATTTTAGCACACTTTCTACACCGACGGATCCAATACGAGTGATTGCATAGGATCTGGATGGTACTTAGACCAAGACACTAAGTACTTCCATGCTACAGGACAGATGGATACGGTATTCTTAACGCAAGTCTATGAGAAAAAGTGGCGGGGCAGTAGTATTCGAATTTGTAATGACAGTTCAGCTGCACTAAGAGCCATTGCTAACCCACGCTCTTTGAAATTAGTCGGCGAATGTAAGACAACAAAACTGAACAGTGTTCCAAAACACAACAAAGTTTGTTTTATTTGGGTGCCTGGATATGCAACACCACTAGCCCCTGAACCCTTTGTAGGAGTAATTCTGTAACGATTGAACTATAGATTGACGACTTCATGAGGTCTACCCATAGAAGACGTTGGTCTGAGTTGGTCTCCTGCAGAGTAGCCGACTGTTTTATGAAAGAACCAAACAGGAAACTAGTGACCTTTCTTCTAAAGCTTAGTAGGAAGGACCTGGGCTACATGACGACCATGGGAATCATTTACAACCCAATATACCTAACCTATCTTGAGAATGAGGACACTGCAGAGTATTTTCTCTGTAGCTTTCTTATGTTGTAGCGTTTTCTTATATCAGATGAGATTCATCATTGAATGCTAAATATGATTTCAAACCAATTTTTCCATGTTACCATCCATCTCTATTCTTCGCATTGTAGTCTATCTGGGTGCAGTACAATGGCCTTGTTGGTTGAGTGCTTGGACTTACCCAACAGCCCCCAATCTAATCTAATCTTATCTAAACGTCCAAGCGTTTTCGGCCGAATTCAAAAAGGAGTCCCATTCGTTATTTCTTGGCGTCAATTATTAACGGTATTTCCCACTACGCTTGGTTTTTCTAACGCGGAGTAGACTTAGCGCTTCTTCTACATGGAATAGAGCCATTATATTCTCTCCTATGACGTCACATCGCCAACACATCCAAAGATATTTATTCGATAAGAAGGATACAATTTATAATACCCATGACGCTGAAACTTCACTGAGCTCATAGTTCCAACGTTTGCGATGTTCGCCGTTCACACAACATAGAAGGTCCATGAATTCCGTAAAAACTGCTTCTGCGCAATATATAACAAGCTTCATTAAATTTTTCGAGACTTTTTTCATGGCGGAAATGCATTTGAAGTTTTGATGTTGCCTGTGAATGGACAATTCCTCTTCATTTGTACATCTTCTTTCAGTCATCAGGTCATTCATTCCATCTATCGCCCGAACGAACATTGTTCCGTTAAAACTGAAGAATTTCATTGAATTAGACTTGAAGCTAGGCAGGGCTAGGCTTTGGTTTTTGTAATAAATAAAAAATGTACGACTATCTCTTTGTAAAAACAAAAATAACAACCTGTTCTTTCTCAGTACAACTGGTCTAAAAGTTGTCTCTTTAGTTACGAGTGTAACAAACGACGTGCAGATATTGAGGAAACAGTTCTTTATTGCTTACCTCTTTCTGAGACGATAGACCGGAAGGGGCAGTCATTTCTATGGCGATCATTTCTTTTTCCAAAAGGTTGTGCCTCGTGTTCAGATCTGTCATTAATAGCAAATAATACGTGCCTCGTATCGTAACTCTACCTGGAAAATCACCACCGCTATAACCAGTCGCTTACAAGTTTTTTTCAACCGCTGTCTAAGGATAATATTCCGAATTTTCTGGCCAAAAATAATGCCAAACAAGGAATTACTTGAAAAAGCAAACATAGAGCCGCTCGACATTTGGATGAGAAGACAGAAATGGAAATGGATTGGTCACACTTTACGCAAAGGTCACATAGCGAAAAGACAACGGAATGGAACTCACTCATAGCGAGAGGAAGAGTGCCTGGCAGGCCAAGGGAAGCATGGAAAAGAACTGTGGATCGCGAGACGGCTCAACTCGGGTTAAGCTGGAAGCAGGTGAAGGCGTTACCGGGTAATTGGACGAGATGGCGCGTAGGTGTTGTTTATGCCCTATGCCTCGTTAGGCATTCACGGATACAATGATGATTCTCCCTCGTGTATTTTTAGGAAATATCTCCTTAGCCTAGTTAGGATGTGGCTCTGTAGCTGTTTTACAGAACATCCTATGATCCTTGTATGTCTTTTCACAAATCCCTTAGTCCACCTTCACAGTTCTCACTACGCTTGCAGTTATAATTAAATGTTCCGCACTACGTGTGAATAGTTTATCGAAAATTTTATGTTTTAATTGTTTTCAAACCTAATTTAATCTAATTTCTGTCTGAAAACTTTTATAGTAGAATTGAGTGTTTTTGTAGTAAATCGCAATCCTCTGCCTTCTGCATTTTTGTCTTACTAAAAAATAGCGTTATTGTAACCTCATTAGAAGTAAAAATAGAAACCTAGAATTTTTACACAGACAATTTTACTGGAGGTCGCCGAAGACGAAAAACTCGTACGGGCTAAGGTGAGTGCGATTGAGAGAGGGTTGATTTGGATGGAACACAATTTTTTTATTTACTGCATACATCGCATAAGTTGAAATAAATATTTGTTTGAAGTATTTTTTCCAATTAAAGTGTGGCTTTAAGGGGTTACATACTTCCATACTTTTAAAAAAATCGATTTTGTTTTTACAGATTATTATTCTTTATAGTTTTAGGCGTATTTTTTGTGGAAGTCGATTGTAAAAATACCGACGAGAGTTTAATGCTCACAGGAAGCTGTCCTTCGTTTGAGGACTTCAAAGTTTAAACTCGTTTTTCTCGAAACTACTTTTTCCGACACGTCCTGCATGATAGCTCAAACAGTTTTTATATTTTTTGATGCCAGTTTCTTTTAAATATTCGGATGTGCTGTATATAGTATATCGAGCCGGATTTTTAATATTTCTATTAATACATACATTTTATAAACATATTTAAAGTGTGACATTTATGACGTAAACGCATACTTTTTTTTTTAAATGCTGTAAATTGCAAAATTTTTCGAAATTCAGAAATCCGACTGGGCAACTATAACTACAACGTTATTTTACAAGCATTTTTTTACTTTTTACAGATTCATCAACATTTCAAGGAGAAATGATGCAGATCGTGAAGCAACTTTTTTTTCATTGTACTTTGGGTCACGTGATTTTTTATATACTCATTTTTCTAAAGAAAAATTAAAATACATGTTTTTATAAAGTCGAAGTACTAATAAACAATGTGTAAAATTTTTTATATTTGTTTCTATGGTTATCCCTTCTAAAAACAGTTTTTCTTTTAGCGCGTTTTTGGCGCTGCTGGACGTATGTAACCCCTAAGTGCGATGTTAGACGCCATTGCTTTAATTTGTATTTTTATGTGTCATACATTAACCGTTAGTGCAAAAAAATTATAAAAAATTGATATATAAAATGTTATATAGGCTCTAAAGCTTTACCCCCTAGATGGCGGCTGTTGGTCCATCTGATGCATGTACCCATTTTAGACTTTTTCTAGATTGGTAAATAGAAGAAACCCAAGGGAACTTGAAAGTTACGTAAAACAGTTACGTCAGTTTTTGTCTCTGGGTCCTCGCGCAAATTTCGAATTCATTCTATGCTCTTTAAAGAGTTGTAGAAGATTTTAGAATTCCTTTACCCTCTTTGGTTTCTGGTTACAGTGAGGGTGAGTTTGAAAGAAGACAAGTCTATGGAGCACGCAAATTTTATTGTCTAAGCGCCTTTTTCTCAGCTGTATACGCACATATAGTTAAATTTTAGATCATTCGGTTAAGATTTCTTCCAGTAATGAGTGCAGCCGATTTGAAAAATTCAGTTTTGAGAAAAACGCGTTTAAAGTTTTTTGTATGGTACGCATCGGACGGGCGGCACCAAAAAAAAAATTAATAAGTGGCACTTACACTTTTAGGTGTTCGGCCGAGTTGCTCTTCCTATTTGTGGTGTGCGTCTTAATGTTGTTCCGCACTAAAATACTGACCAATTTTTTTACACAATCTTCCCACTTTAAACCTTGGAGTAAAAAACTTTAAATGTGTCTTTTACCCAAAATAAAAGAAAGGTTGAGTTTTCTTAATACGCACAGTGGTCTAATTCTTTAAACGTGGTGCTTATGGCATATGAGTGCTGATTGCTTCATACTCTATAATTGCTAAAATTTAGATATATTTATTTATCCGTTCTTCCTCTGTTTATTATTTAGAAAGTTCAACGTCATTCTAGTGAGGAATTTTTAAGGTTTGCAAAAATAAGCACAATGACTAATGGCAGATGATCGGCGTCGTAATGTGTGTGCAAGCAAATATTCTCATGCATATGTATATGTGTATATGTACATTAGCGTGTATCAGTCCCCATAAAAAAACAATATCGGCACTGCTTTTCCATGGGAACTATCCATTTTTTTTAATTTTAAAACTTCCACCCAAATATTTTGGAAAAGCATTAAATTGACGTGAGCTGGTTGCCACAGATAGTAGAAGAGTTGAAGCTGAAAATTACATAAAATTAGATCTGCATAAAAATGTTGAAATATTTCGTAAATGTAATCGAAGTAATGATATATGACAAAGAGTGAGAAAATACCTTTCCAATGGTACCTTAGAAGTATAAATCGGTTACGATTTGGCTGAATTATTCAAGATTTCCTTAATCACGCTCGCGTTTTTTGTTTCACAAAATGTTAACAAAACTATGAGGTTTTTTATTTTGTATTTAAAAAATAGAACAAAAAATAGTTTTATTATTTCAATATTACACACATAAGTTATAAATAAAATAACTACTAAAAATTAGTAAGTAGATTTTGTATGCATTTTGTTGCATTGTGATTTGCTGTATTGTGGCATATTATAGGTCTGTTCATGAAGCAAATTATTTGTAACAATTGACACAAATATCAAGTTTTGGGAAAGTGAAAGTGGAAGTTGAGAGTTTTTACTGGATAAAAGTTTTCTTGTAAGAATTTGCAAGTGAGAATAACAGCTGATGTCGAAGTAAAAATAAACACGAATTCATTTTTGCGAATTCAAAATTCTAAATTTAATAAAAATGGTGTTTAAAATGGAGATTGTAACGAAATATATTTTAGATAAAATTTATAAAGTTTATTTTAAGTCATACAGGGTGAAGTCTAAACTAAACAAGACTGGCGTCATAAAAATTCAGAAAAGGCTGTGAGAACATATAGTAAATGACAATGAACATACGGGCCGCCCAAAATCAGTAATCACCGAAAACTCCATCGAAATTATTCGTAAATTTATCAAAACCATCGATTTATCACATTTGAACTGATCATTTGGGTTTACGAAAGGCAAGTTTCATTCCGCACAAGTTAATTGAGGGCCGAAAGACCTCATTAAAGCGGCGAGAAAAGACGAGAGCTTCCTTTACAACATTGCAACTGGTGATGAAATGTGGTGTTTCCAACATGAACATGAAACTAAGTGTCAAAGTGTCGAATGAAAGGCCCCGGACGAGTTACAACCCAAAAAATCGCGTTTGGAGAAATCAAAAATATGGTCGATTCTCATTTGTGTTTACGATTCCAAGGAAATTGTCCACAAGGAGTTCGCGTCATTGGGTCAAACCGTCAATGCAATTTTCTATCTTGACATTTTGAAGCGTTTGTTGCATCGCATTCATCGAATTCGCCTTGAATACCGTGAAAGGGGAAGCTGGCGCTTATTGCATGATAATGCACCATCTCATCGATCCACTCTTGTGACTTATTTTTTGACTAGAAATCTCATTTTATTCCGTATTCCCCTGATATGGCTGCCTGTAGCTTCTAACTATTGGGAAAATTGCAATTCGACATGAGAGGAAAAGTTTGGCGTCCGTAGAGGCCTTCCAAAAGGCTTGTACCGACATCCTGAAGGACAATCCGGTCAATGCCCTGTAACACTCTTTCGAGAAGCTTTTATATCAGGCAAAATAGTGTATCGAGGCCAGAGGGGACTATTTTGAATAAATAAACTCAAGGTTATCAGAACAAAGCTCCTGTCGTTTCTATTTTAGTCTTGATTATTTTGGGCTTCATCTGGTATATTAAAAAGGAATCGGCCAATGTATGTACGCTTGCGCTTCTGAACCACATCCTCCAGTCACCGTTGTTGCAATTTCCGAAATACAAATCGGTGGCATTGAAGGAATCGTTTGTGTTTTATGCTTGTACTTCTGGTTTATTAACTAATTTGGCAATATATGTATGTATATATAATATATACATATGGACATGCATAGGGGGATGCAAGGAAAATATGAAGGAAGCTGTGATTGCCACAACAAAACATTTGCTAATGGAATGTTCTCCATCTGACAGCGATGATGAAATGGAACAAATTATTGTGGACAAAATAAAATCTTGTAATGCTAAGCTTGTTATTTTGCATTTTATTTTTTTAATTTAATTCGAGGTAACATAACTAAAAAAATGTTTACTTATTGAGATTTTTCCCACCAACAATTTAATTAGCTGCTCGTAAAATTGTCAAATTGTTACTGGCTTTGCGGTCATGCAGTTATTTTGATATTTTTCTCCTTGAATGCGAATTCTGGGAAACTAAGTTACTGGCAAGTTACTGGATAATTTTTACTCGAACAGACCTAATGCCATTATTTAGACCTAATGCTTTTCTTTAGTTTCTGTACTTGGAAATGCACAAATAAATGAAAATATATGTAAATATCAGCTACTTGTGGCTATAGCACCAAGAATTGATGACACAAATAACGTTATGGTTAATACCACGGCTACGGTTATGGCGTTACGCTATACCACCTCTACTTTGAGCTTTAAAATTGTAAAGTGGCAAATTATTAATTAAAATTCTTACGCGGATTAGTCAACAACTGATTTCTTTATTGGATAGTTTTGTCAGTAAAAGATGAATCGCAGGCGGCAAATACGGGCCTTAGCTGCCCTGATACTAAAAAATAATAATTTGTTTAAAAAAATCAAACTGCTCCGATATATCATTCGGTAGCAATGATTCAGTATCATTCGAAGCAATACACACATACCAATGATTAGTCCAGTCATCAAAGCACCTTTTAAACGCGTTTGAAGAGATCTTCTTCTGCTTTCTCAGCGAATTCTCCTTAATGGCCTCTATCGACTCAAGCGGCATCCGCGGAGTGGAAATTTGAGCTTTAGGAAAAGAAAAAAGTCACAGGGGGATAAATCCGGATGATATTTGTCAAGGTTTTGCTCAAAAAAATGTTCACAATATGAGCCTTGAGAGACGGTGCGTTATGATGGTACAAGCTTCACGAGTTTTCTTTCCACAAATTGGGCCGTTTCCTACGCACATTCTCTCTCAAACATCGCATAACTTCCAAATAATATTTTTATTTACCGCAGTACCATTTGGAAGGAATTCCGAGTGCACAACACCCTAATAATCAAAGAAAACGAGTAGCATGACTTTCACTTTCAACCGACTTTGACGTGGTTTTTTGGTTTCGACTCATGTGTATTGCGCCATTCAGCCGCCTATTGACCGGTGCGCATGTCAAACTCATATACCCACGCTGGATAAACGTTTGGTCCGAATTCACTTGCTCAAGCATATCTTCAGCCATCTTCTTCCGATGAAATTTTTGGAAGAAATTCAACTCTCTTGGAACAAGTTGAGTAGGCACGCGGCTCATGCCAAATTGAGGGTGGAAAATGTTGCAAATTAATTCGTCAGACATGCTAAGGTCACAAGCTACCTGCTTCAAACTTAAATGATGGTTTTCCAGCACCATTTCCTTGACTTTGTCGACGTTTTCTTCCGTTGAAGATGTTGATGGGCGACCAGATCAAGGCAAGTCCTCCACGACTTCTCGGCCCTCTGCAAAAGCCTTACACCACTCGTAGACTCGTGTTTTTGATATAGTACTTTCTCGCGCTTTTTAAATGAACAATTTTTTATATTTTTTTGACAGAAGGTACTTACCCCTGTTGTGCTCAGCATATTGCTCCAGAGTTTTAATGCTGCAATGATTGTTCGCAGTCTTTCTTGTTCATTTCTCTAAAAGTTTCATTATTTTTCATTGACAATAAATATTAACTGTTATTTTTCAGCAGTTTTGCCATCGACAATTCCTATAATCCGTTTAAATTATGAGAATTAAGTCTAGCTGCCTAAAGTCTGAAAGTAAAAAAAATTCATAAAGTATACAACATAGTTGCAGTTTGATTACGTTAATAAAATTTTTAAAAATTTTTACGCTGACCAAACATAAACTTTTCTATTTTTTGCAATTATTTTTTTTTTTTATTTATTTATTGTATTTATTTATAAAAAACTAAACTTTGGGAAATATTTTCAAATCAGCCCAACTCACGAAATATTTTGGCGGAAGTCTTAAAATATAATAAATTTTATAAAATCGCACTCTAGTGTACACACAGGCGTACATGCGTATGTATGTATGTATTTAAATATACTATAACTAAGCATCTATACAATAAAATATTGTAAACTATAACTACAGAGTATTACTGTAGGCGAAATGCGCTGCCAATTTCTAGCTATGATGTTAATAGGCTTCAGCCGCAAGTGTAAAAATGTATGTAGGTATGCACACACCAGGCCACGACTGACAGTTTGCTTCCATGTGGGCGTACTCTGTGTGGGGAAATAGCATCTGTGAGTGGCAGCAGACGCCAAAAGTGGCGTTTGCGATTCTCACTTGTGATCGCACCAGTCCCCATATGTCTAATGGTTCAGCGCTTGAATCAAATCTTTTGTAGAATAATTTAGAAGATGATTGAAGAAAAAGACAGAAGAGAGTAAGTAAATGAGAGCAATACATAGAATGCAGGCAAGCTACAAAATGTGGGAAATGCGAGAAAATACGAGATTATATGAATTCAACTGTAGACAAACTGAAGTGCTGTTGAGCGTCGACTTTCGTATATATTTGTGGATTCCACATTTATGTTGTTTTAGTCTTAATACATATGCGCATACATAGGTACATATATACTTTAGATATATATAAATACATGTTTATCCTTTGTTAGTTGTTTGGCTGAGCCTCTTCTGTACTTTGAGATGTGTGTCTTGGTGTTGTCTCACAAATGGAAGCACTTACAGTTTAGGGTCGCTTTTCAAAGCAGGTTCGTTGCTACGCATTTTTCTAGGCAGAAATCAACACGGAGGCTTGCGACTCCCTGTAGAAGGGGACCGCTTTATACAAAAATTTTCATCAACACAGTGGTCTTCGAATATCTGGGGTTCTTCGGCTCTGCGACCAGTGATATTGGTTCCCATTCAAGGCTTTGGTTGCTTTTTCATTGGGATAAAAACCTAGACCTAGACCTAAACCCCAGACAACCTGGGTTGTTTTGCCTTCTCGCATTAGCTCGCTCTCAAACGAATGTTCGGAAGCTACCCAGAGGATACTTGGGCAGAGCTCGGAAATTGCGAGCTGCTTGAAGAATAATCGTCCAGGTCCCTCCTAAGTGAATGGTGATCAGGGAATTTCCCTATTTCAGTCATGTCACCCGTATGAAAGAAGACTCTCCATCATGGTGAATTTACGGCACGGTACCCCAAAAAGAAAGACGTGGAAAAGGAAGATCACATCGCCGTTCCGAAGGACCAGGACCTGTCACCATTCGATATATCAAACTGGCTCCAGAGAGCGCAGAACATAACCAGCTGGCGCGCTATTTTGGATTCGGTCAAACCCACTTACACAATCTCTCCGCATTTTCAAAAACTATTGTAAGTCAAAAGCAAAGTTTTGCGCAAAGCTTCGCTCAAATAGATGAGCAGAATAATGCAAAGAGACTTGAAATAGAAAATAATCACTTCAATATTGTTTAGTCACCGTTTACTTTTCACATTAACGGCAGCCAATGAAGGGAATTGAATAAATATCTCTTTTATCTGTTTTGAGTTAAATGCGTGGGATTATTTAATGACTTTTTCATTCTTTTCTATCAGTGTTTTTATTTTAATTTCTGAATAACTTAGATCGAAATTAAATAAAGTAATAACTTATTTTTTTCAGTTTATGACATGCGCCATACAGATACGAAATCTCAAGGCATAGGGCGTCCATTAAAATCGCCTATTTGGAAGAAGAAACATGGAGTTTATATAAACATATTGTGATAAAGGGTGTAAATAAGCAGGTGTAAAATGCAGTCCTCGAAATGTCCATCTCGTGATGTTGGTTGGAGAAACTTTCAATAACATTTTGGAATAATAGCGACATGATAACATCAAGGGTACGTCGAATATCATATTTCAGTTCTAGAAGTGTTTCTTTATTATTGACTTTATCCTTGCTTAGTTTGGATTGTAAAGGCGCAGTGTCTTTGGTATATAAACTAGTGAATCAAGATTCGACAGAAAGGTCAGTGCCAAATGTCACAATCGAGGTGATGGGACAATTGGGTCTCCCACGTTTTAATTTTGAATCTTCATATTGTTACACAGGCTGCCAAAAGTAATTAGGGATTGCGAACAGATGTATATAGACTTGACACCACACTTTCCTTTGAAACCATTTTGAGGCACTATCAACCTACATCAACATAGGCATTGGAAAAGGCTTGAAGGGCTCGAAGGCAAATGCCATCTTTAAAATCGGACTCTTACATTCAAGGTAATGCTATTGGAACCGCCAGCTACTGGCTGTAAAAACATGGCTATATTGTGCAGGTATCTGGCAAGATGTAGATGAAAATGAAATGGTAAAGATGGCATACATAAAGAACGAATTCTATTCATCCACGTCTGGGTCCAACATATTTGTAGCCAGCTTTCATGCTATTGGCTCGTCTGCTTGCGTCTTTGTCTGTGAGGGTTGCACATTGTCGAGGTCAATATTGTTTTTTTTTGTAGTACGCTCTCGCTGTATTTCTTTACCACGTTCCAGCTGTCCTCACGTTCGAGCATATAGTTGATTACCTTGCTTGGCGCGATGTCTCCAATCTGCTTCCTTAAAGGATCTATTTCCGCGAGCCATCTATCCCAACTAAACAACGTGTGTTCACCGTCATCGCTCGGCACTCGCAGTATACGTATACACTTGGGATCGCTTACCTTGGTATCTCCGCGGTCCGTAAGGAACAGAGTTAAGAAATAATTCACTTCCCCGAAGTTACTTTGGGCCCATTTGCCTATTGATGGAATGAGTTTCGCCATATAATCTTTTTGAATGGTTCCTTCCTGATTCGCTTCTCTAAATCTCCCCAAAGCTTTTCAATGGGATTTAGGTCCGGTGGCTCCTCACATACTAACATTGAGGAGTGTTTTGAGTCGTTATCTTCTATAAAAGCCACCGAAGTGGCATATTCTCCTCAGTAAATGGTTTCATTACTTCTTTAAGTATGTCACTGTAAATAAATTTGCCCATTTTATTGATTATGAGGTGAATAGGTCTGCTTGCCAAGAGAAGCATCCCCAAATCATTATGTTGCCGTCACCGTGCTAGATTAGTTTTTTTGTGTGAACCGCGGTGAGCACTTTTGTGTTTCAGAACGTCTGATATTTCACCCCTCATCATTCCCAAATAAAATTTATTTTTGTTCCAAAGTATTATATGTTATACCATTTCTTCATACTCTCTAGTCTGGTTCCTTTCAAAAGAGGAACTTAACGGTAGTTTTCTGCTTGGTAGACTCATGTGGTACAATCGACTCCATACATTTATTGCTAAACTACGTTTTTAATTAGAGCTACAATGGCCTTTGACGCCACCACGTCCTTCTGCTGATTTTTTGGACTTAAAGACATAAAGAACAAAATGTTTACACCGCCCAAGTAACTCAACGATAAATTTGCACCAATTCATAAAAATATTGTTTAGAATGGTAAATCTATTGCTAGATTAAGCTAAACTTTTGGCAGAGGAGGTGCCGTCTGCAGTGATGCTATTTGTGAAAAAAAAAATAAATTTCAACAGTAGCTTTTAATATTATATTTCCGAGCCGGACAAGGAAATCGGTAGATAAAGGCAGCTTACCTATTTCAATGATCATATTTGTATATACACATGAATATTTCAACTGGTAAACAACAAACCATCAACACCATATTCACTTCTGTAGACTGAAATGTCATGAAAATAATTATTTCAAAATTTGGTTATATCACATACCTGAGTATATAGGTATGTATATAAATACTTATAAGAACAGGTAAATATGTGAATACTCGTATGTAAATAAACACTTTTCCAGCTTGTTTACAAAAATATAAGAATACAACCCACCTTCACTAGATTCTCCTGAATCATTGCAAAACAATTGCACAGCAAAACAACATCCTACTGGATTTCGCATTTTCTGTCCATATATGCCGAAGCAGCTATTAAGCCCCGATCGATCTTCTGCTTCGACATTTTTGCTCGTGAATCACCGCTTCGATTACAACAAATACCGCAAAATGTGAAACCATTACAATTTAAATGCCATACATTTAATTGTAATTACAACAACTTAAAAAAATAGGTTTTTACCTTAAACTGCACGACAGCTGCTCGCATTGTGACACTCTTACAATTGCAATCCGAGTTGCGATGTTGAACTGAGCAAAGTGTGCAAGTAAGCTTTACATTTTTTCACTTGTTTTTTTTTTGGTGTAAAATTTACGTTTTATTACTAAACATGGTAATATTGTTGGAAACTAGTGGACTCTGTTGAAGTGCATATATGTATGTGTCGTATTTACTGGCTGTACAGATGTGTGTGTGATATAAATGTTCTGTGTTTGTGATGAATCGATGGCTGCAGTTGAAGTGGGCGAACTTGAACGCGTTCATGACTTGATTACAGGTGAGAACAAGTTGTTGGATACGTCATGGTTTTCGCATTTCAACTTTAATAACGCACATTTTTTAGTGGGAGCACACACATACAAGCATTGTAATTGAGTTCTTTTAATTAATAAAAAAATATATATAAAGACGTGCGCATTTTAGACCCATTTGCTGGTTAACCCACTCTAGCGGATTAGTCTGATGGCCAAAGTTGTTATGATGAACAATGAAGCACATAACCTTCTTTTAGTAATGCATTTTTAAATCACTTATCACCTTGACCAAAAAGTTCCCGGAATATATTCAAAAATATTTTGTAAAGCGAATTCTGAAGCTACCATTACATATGCCTGCATATATACTTTTTTGGAAACCGGCATGCAAGAAAATCATATGTCCACTTTAGAACTGTTCCTTAAGTATATGCACAGAATATTGTTTATATACTCAGAAAAACGGCTGCCACCTTATATGTCCAAAATTGTTATAAAGAAAGAAGTCTTCTGTATTAGAGGTCTAAAGAATTTGTTTAGTAAAAACGATGTCATTTGGCGAACAGATAACATACAATCAGAAAGCTGGATAAAAGATGCAAAATTGCTTTTAACAAACCACAACCAGGCTAGGATGAATATGTACATACAAAAAGCCTTAAGTACTAGTAGGATATATTTTCATTTCCTACTTTTCTTATCATATCATATCGTAGAGAATAGATTCGTACATTTGATATGTCCATATGATGTGTATGTATCTTTACATATAGATTTGTTCTTTTTGTTTGAAAATTGCGCGAAATTGTATAGAGTGGGCCATGTAAAATTTGCTTTTTGAATCGGCTATAAAAAAAAAACTAATCAATATTTTTTCAAACTTTTTTTTTATTTTGAAGATTGAACATTGTCGTTTATGAATGAAAAAAAATATCGTTCAAATGACTGCCACGACTGGCTTTACAGTAGGTCATTCGATCAACACAATTTTTAAACACATTTTCGATTGTTTGGGCTCGTGTTTTAAAGCATCAATCGTCTCTGGAAGGTTCGCATAGCATTTGTCCTTAACGGCTCCCCACAAAAAATAGTCCAACGGGCCCCAAATCCAACAATTTTGCTTATTGTCGTAGCCACCGATGTGAAAATCAGAAAAGAAGAAGAAGACTCACCACTTTGGAAATAGGTTTTCAATATTTCCCAATTTCGTCCCATTTCGTAAATGTCAAACCTTTAAGTAAATTATGAACACATTTGACATGCCATTTGTGTTACCATTCCGTCTTCCGTCTTTCAAGTCCTCTGCCAGCTCGCTGATGATCTGATGGTGAATTTGTGGTTAACGATTCCGATGGTCTGCCATTACTTTCATTATACTCGATGCACTCTCACTTTTTCTCAAGCGTTCATGCCCCTCGAAACACCGAAACAGTTTCTCAACAGTTCTAAGGTTTTCGCATCATTGAATCTACATATATCGCATTTTTAGCGCAAAATTTAACACTAACTCGTTGTTGTAAATTCAATCACGTGTGGTGGTAGATTTACTCAAGACGGCGTAACTTTTTCAAATGTCAAGGAATGACGATACAATTGTAGGAATGTTAATAAATAAACAAAAAAACAGCACTCAAATCAGTTCAATTAGAGCGTTACCTGGCGGTTGTTCTTGGAACTTTTTGATTAAGGTGGTATGTGTACGATAATTCCTGAGTTGTCGGCATTTGAACCATACATTTCTTTTTAATTTGATAACATGATAGACATCTACAAAATAGTTCGCTTTTGGAGGGTACAAATTTGGAAAAAACTAACAAGATGGGGATGTGCCTTTTTAACTTCACAATCATCTTTTCAGATAAAAATTATTTCCACCTCGACGGTTCTGTTAATAAACAGAATTGGGGGTCGGAAAAATCGCAGGCAAGAAAAAGCCGATGCGTTCTCAACGACTGACTTTTTGGTGCGGGCGGAGCCTTCGGACGATGTTTTTTTTGGAAAATGAGCACGTAGTTTACCGCGTTATCCAACCAATTTTTTGCTTGCCCAAAGTGAGACGAATAATTTAGATGGCATTTGTGTCATCGAAAATGCAATGGTCGCTTCGAAGCTGAGCCATTAATGGTAAATGCTATGCCAACCATACAGAGGCGATTCAAGATTTGTAGAATGAGATCGAACTTGCCAGTGAGGAGACAAGTTCCGAAATTGGCGAAAATATACTGAAAAGTTGGGTTAGCAGAATCGGCTACTGCAAAGTCAATCGTGCACTTAAGTGAAGCTGTTCTTCTTAATTATTTAATAGCAAGGTATATGTATATGTATGTATTAAAACACTTATTTTCTTCTTATATATGTATATTTATTTGTAATAAGAATATAATATTATCCGCGATTTGTACTGCACTTGAAGGCGCAATGCCTTAATCTGTCCTTCGTTCGTTGGGTATGTTCACTGTATGGTGATCGCAATCCTTTTTGTTGTGTCACATACATATGTTTTCTGTACTAGTCCGGTCACCCACTATATTATAGTTACTGTCTGCTATTATGTCCGTTCGTCGCGTCCGTCATTTCCCACATGTATATATATAATCGGCGCTGATATCCTTTATTGGGTGTTTGGCCGAGCTCTTCCCCCTATTTGTTGCGCGCGCCTTGATGTTGCTCCACAATTGGAGAGACGTACATCTTTAAGACGGCAGTATGGTATTGTCTGTCGTACTATATGCGGTACCAGCCTGGGTCGAAGCAACACGCTGCAGCACATACATGAGAAGCATTAAATCGATATACCGGTTATGTGCCTTCAGGGTGTGCTGTGCATTCCGCACGGTATCGGAGGAAGCTGTATTAGTCCACGCATACCCAGTTAAGCTGACTGCACTCGAATTCGCCTAAATAAAGAAAACATCGGGCGAATCCAGCACAGCTGACTAACCGAAAGACTGAACGAGAGCGAAGCATCTGTACGTGGCAGGAGGAATGGCGAAACTCCATGAACGGACGATGGACATATCGATTGATTCCGAATATGACCAGACGGATAAATCGAAAACATGGACAGATAATATAGATTTCTACCTTACCCAAGTACTTAATGGGCATGGATTATTTAAAGCTTATCTGCATAGATTTAAGCATGAAGATGACCGGTAATGCACCTTTTGCGACAGTCTAGTTGAAGATGCAGAGCATGTTTTCTTTGTCTGGCCTCGTTTTGAGCTGGAAAGAGAAGATATGAGTGATAGGATTGGGAAGCCAATAATGGTTAGTAACCTAGTAGATATCATGCTTGAGTCAGAAGAACATTGGTCTGCTGTCAGTAATATGGCAAGAATAGTAATTACCAAACTGCGTCGCGCTGAACAACAGCGTAGATCTTTATGTAGAGGCAATAGGCCGCTCTCCCTTCCGGGAATTAATACCTAACGGTACCAGTAATTACCAAACTGCGACGCGCTGAACAACTGGACAGATTTTCATTAAGAGGAAATAGGTCGCTGTCTCTCGTAAAGTACATATCGTCTAATGATCGTCCCGCGGGGGACAGCTTTAAGCCGGTGGTTTTTATAAGAAGGTTTTTCATGGCAGAAATACATTCGGAGGTTTGCTTTTGCCTCCTAAGGGGTGTCCATTATTAGAGAAAACTAATTTAATCATTTGGTGTTATCAAAGTTTGCCCTTTCTAATAAAAAAAATTATTGGAAAATATTCACGCCCCAGATATATATACTATTATTTATAGCTGCCGTAGCGGAATGAGTTGAAACCCGGACCCGAAACACCAATTGGTAGAAACGGTTTTTTTAATAGCGTTACCCGAAAAACCATCTGCAAAGTCGGTTTAGAATTGTAGATCCCTCCTAACAACATTAAGACACACTCGAGAAGTTGGAGGAGGTGGTGGGCCGAGCTCCCTTAGATGGTGTAATTATAGATACATATATGCTGTTTATAGCCGAACCAATAGAAAACTCTGTATGTGCAAAGAACTACAAAATACTTTTGAGTGAAAAATGTTTATTAAATACAATAACATGTCCAAAATAAACGAGACTGACGTCTTAAACAAGTTTTTGATAGCGCCATCTACTAATTGATTTAGTGCGTTGGAAGTTACATTCCTAGCTGACTTGGTGACATTCGGTTCAGTGGAAGCGTAATTATTGCGTCTAAAGTGTTAGTATGTTTGTGTCATCGGTTCAAAAATGAGTTTCGAACAAAGAGCTGATATTAAATTTTGTTTTAAAATCAGTAAAACTTTAACCGAAACACTTGAATTGATGAAAAAAGTTTACGGCGATAATTGTTATATCGTGCCAGAGTTCATAAGTGGTTTACACGTTTCGGAGATGGTTGTGAAGACATAAATGACAATAAACATATGGGCCGCCCAAAATAAGTTCGCAAATTTATCAAAAAATGAACCGAAATCATCATTGAAATTTATGGAATGGGAGTTGAATATCCCCAAAACATCGATTTATCGCATTTTAACTGATCATTTGAGCTTACGAAAGGTCTGTGCAAGTTTCATTCCGCACAAGTTAATTGAGGACCAGAATTCAACATTCGAAAGACCTCATTAAAGAGGCGAGAAAAGACGAGAACTTCCTTTACAACATTGTAACTGGTGATGAAATGTGGTGTTTCCAACATGAACCTGAAACTGAGGTTGAAAGTGTCGAATGGGAGGCCCCAGACGAGCCACCACCCAAAAAATCGCGTTTGGAGAAATCAAAACTCAAGTCGATGCTCATTTGTGTTAACGATTCCAAGGGAATTGTCCACAAGAAGTTCTTGCCAATAGGACAAACCGTTAATGCAATTTTCTATCTTGGGATTTTAAACCGTTTGTTGCATCGCATTCATCGAATGTTTATTGCATGATAATGCACCATCTCATCGATCCACCCTTGTGACTGATTTTTTAACTAGAAATTTCATTTTAACCATCAATCACTCACCGTATTCCCTGATATGGCTATTTAAATATAGTAAATCTCGCACGAGATGTGGTTTGATTTTCAATTAAGAAAGTGAAAATTTTTTTATTTATGCTTCGTACGGATTTTAAAAATCATACTTCGTTATACAAGCATTTGAAGGCTTAAAATGTGGTCCGCACATAAGGTGGTACGATAGAAACTCAGAATTCTAAAGAGAAAGCATTTTTACAAGAATCATACCATACTTTAGAAGGCGTAAATGATCTTTGAGTCCAAGAAAAAAGAATTGATTTATTCAAAGTTCCACAGTGGTCTTACCTATTAAGTATAAAACAAAGACAATGCTACATATATTGTAAAAAGCAATATGAAGGTTTCTGAAATATTGCCACTCTTGGCAGTTGGCTCCTCTGCATCTCTAATAGACCTGTTTCGTCTATAATGAATCACCACTTCTTTGCTGGGAAAATTGACGCTAAAATACGAGTATGACAAAATGAAGTGGTCACAGGAAAAAAATGTGTTTTGAGATGACTGTGCGAAATAAAAACACATCGAAAATAACAAATAAATACACATACATACCTACATACATACATCATTCGTAATGTTTTCGTTTTCAACATTTGATGTTTTCAACAGTTCTTTTTATTTCTTATTTTTATGACCAATTTTGCAATGCTAAGGTAAATTTAAAAAAATTACTTTATTTATTCTTTATTGATACAGTTACACACACAATTTCACGTTAAAAGTGCGTAGCAGCAACAATAATCGTTTTGAAATTGATTTGTCTGTTTTGGCGCTTTTCGGTGCCGAGTGCTTCATCTGCAGGCGCACAAATGTCCAAATTGCGGATGATTCCTACATTCTAACGTGACAAAAACAGCGACATGTGTGCCATAAGTGCTTGGATTGACAAAACAAAAACAAAAAAAATACATTTATTTACAAGAATTACGGAATTAACGAATGCAAAAAAATAAAAAATGAAAAAAATTAGTAGTTGTGTGGAACCCAGGAGGTGGGTTTTAAAATATTGGAAAAATATTTTGCATTTTAAATGCGAGATGTGAAATATTGGAAATTTGTAACGACGCATTAATATGACAAATCTATGTACGTGAATTTTTCACTTGTAAGTTTTTATGGATGTGTGAATTTCTGGTATAAAAACAAAGAATTATTGCAAAGTCTACTGAATAATTACGAAAATGGATCAAAGAATTTTGCGTTTTCATTGAAATGCTCTTCAAACATTTTTTAAATTATTATTATATTACGTATTATATTTTCTTATATTACTTACCTTATTTTTAAATTAATTTTACGTATTAAATTTCTCGCAAAAAGTTTATCACGAAATCCGGACCAAAAAAAAAAAAAACGATATGTGTTGAATGAGGATATTTACCAGAGTGTGCACAAGTTTTTCAAACAAAACTTATTTCACAAAGCAGTTTTGGATTCCACGATCTTGAAAATTCACCGAACATAATACCAAAGTCTAGCCGAAAGCTTCCTTTATTATAATGAGGAGCATCATTTCCATTTAAATGGGATAAAAGCATATCGCTTGGTCAACACACCAGATATAGATATAAGACCTATTCATTCCCAAAGCAGGCGGTTTTACGTACCGGAATGTCTCGAGTTCTTCCCGACCAAGGGCTGCCGCTTAGGTAAAGTACCCTTCTAGTGTACCCTACCTCAGGTTACTAGCCACCTATTCACATGTCCTCTAAAACCTACGCACCTAGCCCCTCTCCCACTGGATCCAACCAGTCGAAACAGCACGTTTCCTGGGCCTACCGTTAGATGAGTTAGACGATAACGATCGATCAGCTCAGATAACGGCTAGTACTGGCAACTGCTGTAATAACAATAAATATAGTATAAGATCTATTGACTACTTTTTGTGTGCTTCGAGAATGCGTAGGTTACGAAGAACAAATTTAGCTGCCTTTACGGAGGATTGGGGTTAAAGGGGTTTTCAAATGGATGCCTTCTACACAGATTTTTCTAAGACTTTAGATAAGGTTTCTCACCCAATACTAATAGCGGATTCGCGTCTGGTGCGTTTGAGAGCTATTGTGTGGACGTTGTGAAGTTCGGAATGTTGTTTTTTTAGCCAGTTTTGGTCCATTGAGCTTTGTGAGACGGTGTCGAGTCCTGTTGAAACATACATGGTCTGTCGAAATGTTTGTCTGCCCACGGCTTCAAAGCAACCTCCAGAATACTTTCCCGATAATATTTCGCATTTACCTTGACGCCAGGCTCGATGAAAACGATTGGAGAACGCCCATCTGCGGTTACAGCGGCCTAAACCATTACCAGAGCCCGGTGCTGCCTACTGGTGGCCAATCGGTTGACACAAATTCTCGCATGAACGGTCGGTCAAATAAACCCTATCATTTTGGGAGTTTACGAATTGCTCAATTTGACAAATTTTGTCATCAGAAAACACAATGTTCGGAAATTGACCGCTTTCGGCCAAGCGAAGCAACTCCTCTGCTCTCTCAGGTCTGACTTGTTGTTGCTTTGGTGTGAGATCATGCACCTTTTAGATATTTGATATTTTCAGTTCTTTCGCCATCTGATTTTCACTTCGACGGGGATTTCGCTCAAGTCGCTTCTTTACTTTTTGAACCATTTCACGTGACGTTACAGTCTTTTGATGACCACCTCCATGACATTTCGCGATGCTACCAGTATCATTGTAACGAATAATGGTGCAAAAAAAAACTTGATTTACTTTATGGGGCTCGAGCTAACGAATAATCGCTGGTTGGGGTTTCCCAGCCAAATTAATGCAATCACACTATTACATTTGAAATCCATTACATCCATCGAACAAGCAGATATCTACAGTCAACCAGAGCTGTTGATGTATCGGAGCAGGTCGATGGAATTTAAGTTGGCGCACTGCTACAGGCTGCCGAAGAAAGTACACTCAGTGACCTTAATCATCTGGCTATCAAACCCGGATATTTACAGAGAAAGTGCTCAATAGGCTCCTTCTCTGAATGGTATCCCCAGCTTCTGCAATGGGGGCAAAATGGTAATCCTAGCTCTCCCGCGTGTGTGTCGATGGTCCAATGACCGGTAAGCACAGCCACGTGTTTGGAAATTAAAGGGCGTGGAATCCTCGGAGCTTTCTGAGTCCTGCATCCATTGTACTGAGGCCAAAGGGTTTTCAAAATAGCACATGAAGATATGAGGCTCCATCTTTTCTGCTTTTTCCTAAGAAATAAGTTGTGCAATTCCCCTTTATCAACAGTCAGGGGGATGTTGATGACCAGGTAGGACGTCTCTGAAACCAATTCAGTCAACCTCTCCTGGCAAGCTCATCAGCAATTTCATTTCCCTCTACGTTCCTATGTTCTGGAACACAGATCGTAGAAATGTTACCTTTATATCCAATCGATTTGATCTTCTTCTTGGAAGACTTGTCTAGTTGACCTTTATTAGCTGAAATTATTCTTCGATTTCTGACCCCCATACTCTCAAACTATGGTATTCGCCCTTAGTTTAGATGAGATTAGAATACGCGCCATACGTTTGGTGACCGTTTCATGAAGTCCATATTAATAGATGAGAGTCTGTTCATAAAGCTTTGATTGATTCCATTCCGTCCTGTCCCTCTCGTTGCTTACTAATAAATCTCATGTCCTTAGAGTCTAGGCGTGTTCTGTTGCCGATGTGTTTTGTGTTCAATAGATTGTTCGTATCGGCTCAAGAAAGTTAATGGTTTTGCTAAAACTTTCATGAGATGAATACATTTAGGAGGACGCTTGCTCAATTTAGTGCTTATTAGTTTTGCTTAGACTTACTTATAAGACTCTTGTCATGAGGTCTTTGTTTGTATGCATCTATCTAATTATATGTAAGCATCCTGTTTGTTGATTAATAAATAAATAAAAAAAAAACTTTTAGATAAATACCATATCTAAAATAAAAATCCTTGTAAGTTTTGCATTGCTGTTGTTTTATTTGATTAAAATCAGAATTAAACATTTTAAAGGGAAATATTGGCGTATTTAAAAAGCATTACAAGTCATATGATATTGTGATTGCTATGATAATTTGAAAGAAAAATCAAATTCTCTTAGTATCTTCATTAAAATATCTATTTCTTATACAGGGTGAAGGTAAAAATAACTATTAATGATACAAGTTTATTTCTATAACTACTGCAAAGAAGACAAGTGCGGATTTTATTTTTAAAAATGATTTTCTCTAAATGTTGATCGTTACTCGTTACGTCGGAAACACTCTTGGAACTTGGTCACCGTACTCCGTGTCACTCGCTGGTGAAGTGATGTCTGGATGCCATTAACCTCGCGTACGATATTTTCTTTTACTGCTGAGATGGTCACTGGGCATGTTTCATGGAATTTTAGAATACTCCCACACAAAAAAGTTAAATTGTCCGTGTAAGATCTGGCGGCCTGGGTGACCAGTATGTGTCTTAAAAATAGTTTATCAGTTTGTTAGAGAAGAAATCACGCAGTATCGCCATGACCTCTCTAGTCGTGTGGGGCATGGCGCCATCTTGCTGAAACCATGTGTGTGTGCTCCCTAGTATATATATATACTAGCAACCTGCCCAGCTTCGCACGGGTATAAAATATATACCCTATGTCACTCACTGAAAAAATGATTAAAATCGATCCAATAGTTTTGGCTTATTCATTATTGCCCGTGGCCCGCACGCGTTAAATTTGGAGTAAAACAATTCCCCTTTCTTTATAGCATGAAGATTTCCTGCTATCTTTGGGATATCTAAATTCATACCCTACATTTTTGCATATTAACTTTTTGCATTTTTACATATGTATTTATTTTATTTTTACAACAATTACTATATTACAGAATGTCTTTATATACAACGTTCATAGCCTTCTTGTCATTAGACAATACAAACATGTTTTCTCTAGAGGTTACTCTTGAAAGAGCGACATACAGTTGGCCATGTGAAAAACAGTCAACACTCAAATCTAAGCCTGCAACGTTGAAGGTTTGACCCTGAGATTTATTAATGATCATTGCAAAAGATGTCTTTACCAGAAATTGTAAGCGTTTAAATTGGAATGGTAGATCCGATGGTATCAGAGGGATTCGGGGAATCAATACATCTTCTCCGGTACCACATCCTGTGAGTATTGTGCACTCTATTATGAAAGTTTTCAGTGATTTTACCAGCAAACGCGTGCCATTGCAAAGTTTAGGTGGACTTAGGTTTCTTAATAAAATAACAGGACAACCTATTTTCAGCTCCATTTTGTGAGGAGGGAGTCCAGACGGTTTCAAAGAATTTAGAAATTCTGTAGGAAATTGAACAGCTTCTTCCAAATCGAGAACAGTATCGACCGAGTAGTATATTTTCGTCGGCGCATCAATCTTTGAAATAATCAAGTTATTTACTTTATCTACTTGTTCGTTAGTTGGTGACAGAATAGCTCTTTCTTTAAACCAAGATATTGTCTTATAACTTATGTTATCAATGTCTGGATAGACATTGTTGACTAACTCTTGGATATTGTCTATCAAAACACAAAGGTTTTCTAGGTTAATCCTTCCCTCACTTTGTGTTAATTCTCCATTGCCAACTTTTAGCAGCATCTCTGGAAATAGCCTGTTCTCACGTGAAGATGACGAAATCCTCATATTAGTTTTAAGCTCTAATTTATTGACATACAACTAAAGGTGGGATCTTTTTAGCGAAGCATTTATTTCGTCAGCACGTGTTCCTCGAGTCACAACTGGTAGGATTTGACGGAAATCTCCTGAGAACAGAATTGTACATCCACCCATAGGTGCATTTTTGTTGCGCAAATCGCGCATTGCCCTATCCAGTGCTTCCACAGACGTCTTGTTTGACATGGTAGCTTCGTCCCAGACTATTAATGAGCAGTCACGCATCAATTTTCCTGTATTGCTCTGTCTAGAAACACTACAGACGCTGTTATCATCATCGGTGGCGATTTTCAGCGGGTGCTTCATTGTAGAGTGTGTGGTTCGGCCTCTTTCCAAAAGAGTAGCGGCAATGCCGGATGACGCAACAGCTAACGCAATTTTTCCGGTAGATCTCAATTACTAATTACTGTTGTAATATCTTGAAAAATATTGTTTTTAATTATATGCTGTAAAGAGCCATATACATAGATCTATATGAAAACAACAATGTATTTAAGGTATTTAATTGGATAAGGATTAATGTTGTACCCATTTGTTGAAATCGCTTCGAAAATAAGCTATTAGTTGTCGTAAAAAGTAAATGACAAAAAATGTTATTGTATGGAATTGATAGCAAACTAAACGCGCTCCGAATCAATAAAAACTATTCAAAAACTGTATTTTAATTATGTGCGATTTACTAATATAGAACCTGAAAATAGCGTTTTATTTCGCTGTAAAATTGTATGTACATATAATTACATGGAATTCAGTACATACATAGATACATATGTGCATATGTGCGAAATGAAATAATGCGAGCGATTCGTAAATACATACATACATACGTCACCATACGATGTAATTCAACATTAATGAGGTGTGGTGAGATTATCGCTTAACGCCTGTTGCTTCATTCGGTTGAACGCGAACAAACACACAAACAGCTTTTTTGGAAAAAGAGCTGCTTTTGTTTAAACAATTTTGGTTAAATAACAAATAAATCAATTATTTTTTTTGATGCAGAACGAAAGTAAATATTTCAAAGTTAAACTTCAAGGAAGTTTCATTTTAATTGGTTGATTCGTTTATGATTTATGGCCGTGAAAACAAAAAAATTATGTTTTTTTGCCACATTTTGACCGATTGCCACGCCCCCTTTATATATTTCTTCACATTATATAGATATAAACCTTCCTCTTCAATCAATCTATCTTTAAATAAAAACCGCATCAAAATCCGTTGCGTAGTTTTAAAGATTTAAGCGTATAAGGGGACATAGGGACAGAAAAAGCGATTTTGTTTTATAATAAGTAGTGATATACACTGAAGAGCAAAACTGTAACAAAATGTAATACTTTCTATTTCAACACATTTTTTTTAGACATGTTTTAACAAATCAAATATTTTTTTTGCATAACTTTATTGGCATGTATGTACTCTCTCTCTCAAACCGGTTTGGTGTCAATGCAACAACAACAACACTAGTAGCAAGCAATAATGCAAATAAAGACAAATGTTACAGTTTTGCACTCAACCCATTTTTTATTTTTTACAATAAATAAAATAAATATTAATAAGATGTCCAATATCCTTTGGATTTTTTCAGCTCGTGGATACGATTGGGCATACTTCGTGTATACCTCAAGACAAAGTCAGTCGGAATAGCATCCCATACATCGCGTGTTCGCTCCCACAGCTCATTAACTCCACTGGGCGGACTTGAATATTCGGCAAGCTTCGATTTTACATGACTCCATAAATTTTCGATTGGGTTCATGTCCGGTGATTGTGGAGGCCACTTCAAGTTATTTACGAAATTTTTGGCGTTGCATCCAATTTCGTACAACATGTGCGGTGTGCTTAGGGTCATTGTCTTGCTGAAAAATTACTTTTTCAGCAGCAAGACCCATACTTTCCACTACACCCGGCAGATTTTGTTGCAATATGGCCAGGTATTCCTCTTTCCGCATTATACCGTCTATTCGTACTAAAGGACCCACACCATTTTTGGAAATGCAGCCCCACACCATAATGGAGCCACCACCATGTTTTACTGTCTGCTTGATGTGATGTGGCTGGAGCGCTTGGGTCTTTAACCCAATACCAGGCCCGACCATCTGACTGAAATCGATTGATTTTGGTTTCATCAGACCAAATAACCTGCAATCGTTTTGAAATTTTATGAAAAAAGGTCTTTTATAATCCATTTATAAAGACGTACCTGATCCCAATCTTCAACTGTCCAGCTTTGGTGAGCCGCAACAAAATCCCGCCTCAACCGCACATGTCTTTTTGTCAGCATTGGCTTGGTTTTCTTCTCCGCTGCCTTTAGCCCCAGTTTTGACAGGCTGCGCCTGGCTGTCCACTGACTGGCATCAATATCCAGCATCTTTAGTGCTTCTTTGGGAGTGACCGCCTTGCTGCTTGTTACCAAATTTGCCAGATGGCGGGCATCGCGGTCGCTTATCTTCCTTGGCCGGCCTCCTTTGTTACTGGGAACAGCGTCTGGTACATTTTTCCGCAGCCTTTGCACAGCCATGTGGCTCACTTCGAATTTTTTAGCTATTTTTCTTATAGACTCGCCCTTCTTCAGCAAATCAATTATTTGGCGTTGTACTTCCCGATTTAACATTTTGTCTTATTCGCGGTCAGGTTTATAATAATTAAAAATCCACCAAATATATAATTACGAGAAAAATAACGGAAAATTTGAAAATTAAGAGTGAGTGCAAAACTGTAACATTTGTCTTTATTTGCATTATTGCTTGCTACTAGTGTTGTTGTTGTTGCATTGACACCAAACCGGTTTGAGAGAGAGAGTACATACATGCCAATAAAGTTATGCAAAAAAAATATTTGATTTGTTAAAACATGTCTAAAAAAAAAATGTGTTGAAATAGAAAGTATTACATTTTGTTACAGTTTTGCTCTTCAGTGTATATATATAATTGGTGCGTACACCCTTTTTGGGTATTTGCCCGAGCTCCTCTTCCTATTTGTGGTGTGCGTCTTGATGCTGTTCCACAAATTGAGGGACCTACAGTTTTAAGCCGACTCCAAACGGCAGATATTTTTTTTTTATGAGGAGCTTTTTCATGTCAGAAATACACTCGTAGGTTTGCCATTGCCTGCCAAGAGGCGACCGCTATTAGAAAAATGTTTTTCTTAATTTTTGGTGTGTCACCGAGATTCGAACCGATGTTCTCTCTGTGAATTGCGAATGGTAGTCACGCACCAACCCATTCGGCTACGGCGGCCGAAAATAATTGACCAGCATGCGCGGATGAGGGACACCGTCCACAGAAACTTTTAAAAAATATATGGCTAAACTATTTCATTGATTGGCAATGCACGCCAAACCGTCACTTTGGGACTGTGAAGCGGCTGTTGATGTTTTAACAGTGGGCTCTGTCCTTTAGATGGCCCATGACTGCAATTTTACTTATTGACACTTCCATTTAAATGAAAAGGGTCTCATCGCTCCGAAAGATAGTATTTACGGTACCGCCTCAACATTGTGTCGCAGAATTTTTACTTTAATTGTAATCGTTAGGCGTTGTCAGCGCTGGCACGATTTCAAGTTTGAAGTGGTAAATGTGTTAAATATTAAGGAAGGATCTTAGTCCTTAATATTTAATACAAAATAGTTTTTGGAAGTCCCAGGGTAGTCGCTCCCACGGATTATCGCCCATATTTGTAGCGACGAATTAAATATTTTCATTTGTTCTCGATGTCCTGCTGGGGTCTGTCGGATAGCTGTTTGCCACCGAACTTTGGTGTTCGGAACCTGCGCACCCATGAACGAATCAAATCTTCCCAGCAATTGCTCTAATTACTATAATAAAAGCGCACAGAAAATTATCACCTAAACGTCAAATATTGTAACGTGAACGAAATCTACGACGGGCAGTTGCACAGTAACCTTTGACCTTGAAATACGTTTCGATTGCGAATGCACCTAGTTCACCCGTCCACTGCAACATCGTGACTAAATAACCAGCACGAATAGCGAAGCTAACACGGTCCTCTCCGCGCTTATACGCTCAGCGGTTAGGGAAAAACTTCAAATTTAACACCTAATTCTGCCACTAAGAACCCTGTATAACAAACAAAAAAACGCAAATAATTGACTTTCATTAATCAAAAGCCCCATTATTTCTTTTAGAAAATCTAAGAGGCACACACTTTCAATGAGGCAGTGCCAAATCTTCCATACTTCTCATATTACTTATACTTCACCTGTATATTTCCACTTATGTATCTACTTTGTTTTTTAATACGCCATGGTCGGAAAAAAGATTACCAGCAACTATCAATTTACAGGACACCTGTTTCGAGTAGAACTTAAATGTTTAAGTAATTTAGCATTGATAGATATCCCATTATTTATTAGTTGCAGAATGATAGATGCAGACTGATAGCTTTATCTTCTAAACCCCTTTTAGTGTAACTTAATCTCTTCCAATATCAATTTAATTACTATACATTTTTCAAAAAATTTATCGCCTGCATTATTCATGGTAAATATTGTCAATTTACTCACAACAGAAACCAGTTTTTCATTTCCATAGAATAGGGCACGAAATTTATAGTGAAACCAATTTGTTTCTTACCACACACACACACGCACGCAGTAATGGGCAGATTATTTCACGCCACAAGTTTTACAAATTGCTCCAAAAACCAGCAATTGGTCCAATTACTATAATAAAAGCGCATAGAAATTTTTCTTGGAATGGGTGTTGGAACACATTTGTAGCTGAATTTAACGCAATTATTATAGGGAATGAGACATTTTACACTTCGAAGGAGAATTGTACTACTACTAGATGTACTAATATCTGGAATATTGTAAATTTGTGTTTGTACGTGTTTATGTTACTTTCTGTTTACATATAAAAGCTGCAAGTGGTCGAGCAGTTGTACCTACATACCTATATCATAGTAGGTACCCTGCAGGAAAGAGTAACTGGTTAGTAAGTAGTAGAACTAGAAGTAAACTAGTAGAACCATTGTTTTTTTGTACCTTGGAATCCGATTTTCAACAGTTGCAGCTGGAGCTAAATGCGATTACTAAACAATAAAAGAGTGTTAAACGTGGCATGAACTTTCGCTCCATCAAAGTAGATAGAAGTACAACGTTTCCCTCATAAGGTTACTAGTTTGATGCTAAAAATAACTCTTGTAAAGAGTTATTATGATATTTATCGTTGTAGTAAAAATTGTTCAATTACCTACTTTAGTTGTGTTTCCAAAATTATGGCTCACTAAAAATATCACTCCTATAGGAATTGCCATGCCTCCTTGTCTAACCAAGCTATTATTACTAATAGTGGTGTCACTATTCGAATAAAAATTATTCGAATAATAAAATCTTTTATTTGAGAGGTACTCGTAATTCGAATAATATCACAGTCCTGCGAGGGTGAGTTTCTAGAATGGCTGTACTTGTTTCTTGTAGTTTTTTATGCGCTGAAAACGAATCTGACCTTCAAAATGCTCCATCACGTCAGGATTTTTGGTAAATGAAGCCTAAAAGGTCAAAAAATGGCCATTTTAGCCATTTTTGATAATTTTTTTTGGGATAGAAATTTTTTTTTTTCAATTTTCGACGAAAAGGTTGCATAGTACAACTCTTTAGCTTTAAAACCCATTTTTTTAAATTATTGTACGATTTTTTAAAAAAAAGTTATGACATTTTGAAATTAACAGTTTCAGTTACGTATACGTTGGGTATAACGTCTATTGGCGTAACGAACCTCAAGCAAGAACGTTCAGCCAATCTAATCATCAATCAAGACAAATAAAAAAAATAATAATAATGCCCAGAAGCAAAGTTTGGCAACATTTTACAATCGTGGAAAATACCGGTGAGGCCTCCTGCAATTATTGTGGTGATATGCTGAAACGTGTGGGATCCACCACTTGTTTATGGAACCATTATAACTTTAAGCATAAACTCAGTTATGGAGTTGATAATCAACCGGAACCTTCGAGCAGTCGTGCTACGGATGATTCAGAAGAAATTTTGCCTCCAAACCGGAAGCGGCAGTCACGGATTAGTACTTCAACCAGCAGTTCCACAAGTATTACCCAAGACCGCCAAGAACTAATTACCCAGGCGTTAACGAAAATGTTGACAATGGATATGCTGCCGACATCCTTTGTTGAAAATGAAGGATTTAGATCGTTAATGAGTGTTTTGGAGCCAGGGAACAAAGTTCTTTGTCGGAAAACAATTCGAAAACGAATTGAGGCTTTGTAATCTGATGAATTAGTCAAAGCTCAAAGTATCATTGGGAAGGTTGAGACACATATAGCTCTGACCACAGATGGTTGGACTTCAAGGGCATTAGATTCCTATGTCACAATAACAGGTAAGTTGTTTACATAAAATATATTTATAGTTTGATTGCGACCAGTTTTCGGGCGATATTTTGTAAGAGTTAAGGCGAAAAAAGTTTCGTTTCTTACACAGCCGAAATATCACCTTTATTTACCATTACATAAAAATAAAAAATTCTATTACACAAGTACTTTTTTGCTAACAAATATATAGTGAGGTATTCGAATAGTAAGGTATTCGAATAGTGAGATATTCGAATAGTAAAGTATTGGAATAGTGAGGTGGTATTCGAATAGTGAGGTATTCGAATAGTAAGGTATTCGAATAATGAACTATTCGAATTATTTGAAACGAATAGTATTATTCGTTTTATTCGAATAATGTTTATTCGAAAATAATCCCACTCCTAATTACTAAAGAAGTGTTCCTGTTAGTTCCTGGCTTGTTTGAGAAAAGAAAATAGCCTTTGCAGGATCTCTTAGAATCGGTCTGTGTTATCTATTTTCCTTTTTTGTTTGGTGAAAAATACTTACAATAACCCATTCTGCCAACCTAATTTTTATGTGAATTTCTGCGAATTTTGCACTTACTTCAGCAATGGCGACTCCGATTTCATGCTTCAATTCTAAAGTCACCTCTGGATGGTTGATGTCCAATTGACAATACCGTTTCGGTTGATTTTTTAAATTTTATAAGTTTTAGCCGAACTTCAAGTAAAACGTGATCAATACATACACTTGGAATGCTATTTTAGCTATTTATGTAAGAAAAAAAAATCGATGGCTCGAATTCCAAACGCTAGATGGACCACCCTGTTCATCTGTACAATCGCGCTACAGAGAGTAAGATTAATGAGCATATGTTATATACCACACACAAACACATATGAGAAAAGGGTAGAACAACAAAAATGACACTAAGCTGACATTAAATTGCTCAAGTTGTCAGTAGAAAGTGAAATGACAAATATGAAACTTAAACGCAATGTGACACAAAATGGAACGCGGATGGATTCGTGATTTTTTTTAACTTAACTGAGGTCAGTTATTATTGATTTGCTGAGGGCATAACATTTAGTTTTTACTAACATTTGCTAACAGGCTTTTAGCGGTGTGCGAAATTATTATGTTTATTGTGACTATCCACTATTATTATTATTGCTAGAGGGGCGGCTACCGTAGCCGAATGGCTTGGTGCGTGACTACCGTTCGGAATTCAGAAAGAACGTAGGTTCGAATCTCAGTAAAATATCAAAATGAAGAAAAGGGTTTTTTTTCAAAATGAAGACAAGTGTATGCTCCTCTTAAAAAAATATCTGCCGTTCGGGGTCGGCTTGAAACTGTAGGTCCCTCCATTTGTGGAACAACATCAAGACGCACCACAAATAGGAAGAGGAGCTCGGACAAATACCCAAAAAGGGCATCTGCGCCAATTATATATATTTATATATACTAAAGGGGGCTTGGTACTGCGATCTAAATGTGCCCTCTTCACGCATTCAGTGTATTTTCTGAGCCCAACTTCTTCAATTGAGTCTCATTTCCTCCTCTGCTAAAATATATTTACCCACGGGCTCTACAGTGCTAGTAGTCTCGAGACTACTTTCTGCATTATTTCGGAAGGGCCCAGGACGACGTCTATGAAATGAACCAGTTTTATTCGCCCACGTCTTATGGCTCTGTCTGTGAGGCTTCGTTTTGTTGTACTGCGTTCAGGTCTATCTTCTTCTTCGTAATAAATCGTCAACGTATCTTTTAACCGCATTCCAGTTATCCTCCTCGGCACGATATCGCCAAGTCACCGCATGGTGCTTCACAGTATATTACACCTAAGGTCACTTACCTTACCCATGTGATATACATAGGTATTTCCGGAAGTATCCGTGGCTCGAGAGGAACTGAGTAATGAAATGGACCACTTCCCCGAAGTTCCATTGAACCAATTTGCCTATTGTAGGAATCTCCGTCCATCTGCTACTCGACTCAGTGCCAGTGCATTTTATATTTTGCACCCAATTATGGAAACACAGTAAAATAATAATGATTACAATACACTTCTTAATTCGCTCGAAATTTTTAAAATATTTTTGCAACTGAGAAGTTGATATCTCCAAAGAGAGCTGTTTAAAGGCTTCAATAGCTTCTTAAGATGTTCATTTTTGATACTGGGAACAAAAAGAACCATTAAGTGCCAAATCAGTGCTGTAGGTGTTGTGATTTGAGTGCTGAAAAACTTTCGCCGTTATGTGAGAGCTCGCACTGCCTTGGTGAAGGATGATTCGTCTTTAGCGTTTGGTTTTCCTTAATTCTCTGAAAATTTCTGGCAAGCTGTTGTGGTTGTTCATCAGTTAGAATTAAGCTCGTTTTGGAACACCCATATTTTCGCTTGCTGTTTTGCTTCCGGCTCATATGCATACATCCAAGATTCGTCGCCTGTTACGATAGTCCTCTTCTATACGCCACTTCTCAGCTCTCTCTGCTCGGCTCACTTGACCAAATATTTATATAAGAAAGCATCAACAAAGTTACTGATCAAGATTCGTGACTAGCGAGTATGGTTATAGCTCATTAGACTGATATAAAAAATAAATGTAATTTTAGGCAGCTCTTTTCCAGTGCTGCCAAGATACGTTTATTTATACCAGTTGCTTCATATGTTCGCCACTTGCCAACGCTTGGCGAAAAGAAGAGGCCTGATGTCATAGACGTACATTAAACCACCGGGGCTGAATTTCTTCAGCATTTTTTACATTAATAAATCTTATAAGTGAAAATGTTATATGTAAGTTTATACTAAAAAATACCAATCTTTCGATAAAAATATAGAACTACAGCTCTTCACATGCAATGTTGCAAAAGCGCAAATTATAAAAGGACTACATTTCCTGGTTAGGAAGATGATAATGCAATCTGCAATGCCCGGTTAGAATTCCTGTGATTTGTGAAGTTTGTAAGGTCATAAGAACTGAGTTTACAAAAGGCAAAGAGTGGCACTAGTAACAAAGTCATTTCTGGTAACCAATTCTAGCTAGATAAGAAGGCGGTCACCGTAGCCAAATGGATTGAAACGTGAGATTGAGAAAGTTTTTTTCTAAAAGCGGTCACCACTCAGCAGACAATGGCGAACATCCCAGTATATTTCTGCCATGAAAAGCTTCTCATGGCAATTGCAGTTAGAAGACGGTTTAAAACTGTAGGTCCCGCCATTTGAGGAACAGCACCAAGAGGCACACACATCGGAGGATGGGCTCGGCCAAACAACAAACAAAGGATGTAAAAAGCTGAAAATAAGGTTATGCTCAGTCGCAGGTCTTCTCCCTTATTTACGCTCTCGGTCATAGGAAAAGCAAGAGAAATGGGAAGTGAATTAGTTTATTAAATTAGTGCGCAGCAGTGACACTGGAAGGCCCCTTTTTAACACACTTTTATTAGGTCGGGTTGTATGTATGTATGTATCTATGTATGTATGTATGTATGTATGTATGTAACGGAATCTTTGAGCTTAATTTTCACTGGCTTCTAAAAATCTGATCGACTTGAAATTTTGCACACCTATCAAGGACCGATGACAATGCAATAATTTGATAAAAGTTTTCCATTATTCTTTTTAGGATTGCCAGGATTAATATTTTCTATTTTTACCTGTGCGCAAAAAGTAAGGTGAATTTGGTTGTAAAATGAAAAATCTTTATTTATTCTTGTAAATCAATTTCATCCCCTTCAAAACAATCCCCTCTCAATGAAATACACTTATGCCAACGATTTTTCCAATCCCCGAAACATGCCAAATAGTCCATTTCCGGTATAGCTATCAGCACCTTCTTCGATTCAGCTTTTATCTCCTCAATCGACTCGAAACGCGTTCCCCGGAGTGGTCGCTTGAGTTTTGGGAATAGCCAGAAGTCACACGTAGCCAAATCAGGCGAATACGGTGGTTGCGGAACGATATGCGTGGAATTTTTTGGCGAAATGGTCACGAAGAACGAGTGCAGTGTGAGACGGTGCATTATCTTGATGCAAAAACCAAGAGTTGTTGGCCCATAATTCTGGTCTTTTTAGATGAATTGCTTCACGTAAACGACGCATAACGCTCAAATAATATTCCTTATTAACAGTTTGGCCAGGTGGAAGGAATTCATAGTGCACCACACCACGAAAATCGAAAAAAAACTGGCCAATGGAGTGAGGTAGCCGTTTCTCAGGCTCCCTCCACGAAATAAGTTCTTCATCCCGATTACTTCTTTATCAAGGCCGATAACTGCATAGCTTTGACTCACAGTCGATAAGAAAGGAATTAAATATAACACGAATATATCGAATCATTAATTCACTGACTGCAATGATAACAATAATTTTCATTCATAATAAAAAATAGTTAAAAAAAAAACTAAAAAACACGCTTTTTTACTAATCGAACTAAAAAGTAAGAAAATAAAAAATAGTTTAAAAAAACTAAAAAACACGCTTTTATTGCCAATCGAACTAAAAAGTCTAAAATAAATTTTAATGACAAAGAGACCTATAATGAAGTAATAGCACTTGAAGGATCAGTCATAGTCAACTACCTCAGAACAGAATTAAAACAAAAATTAAGATACAAATAGAATAATTCAAATTCGAGTTAAAAGCGTGGGATCCATTTTGCTTCACTTTCATAACCTTCTGTACATAGGTAGTTGCCAATAGAATGATTGTAATATTTACTATATCAAGCATCCCACGCTTTTAACTCGAATTTGAATTATTCTATTTGTATCTTAATTTTTGTTATAATTCTGTTCTGAGGTAGTTGACTATGACTGATAGTTCAAGTGCTATTACTTCATTATAGGTCTCTTTGTCATTAAAATTTATTTTAGACTTTTTAGTTCTATTGGCAATAAAAGCGTGTTTTTTAGTTTTTTTAAACTATTTTTTATTTTTAATCCTGTCCTGAGTTGGACTTTCTTGGGTAAGGAGGAGGTGATAAAACATTCAACTATAAAAAATAGCAGGAGACTCTTAACCTGATAATTGTAGAATGAAGGCAACAAATATGCTAAACAGACCAGAGGCATGCATCGAACTTAGTATCTACAAGAGAAAGTAGTAATAGGATGCTCGGGAGTTATGTATTTATATTATTAATCATAAATTCTTATTTACGTGCAAAAATTAATTCTCCTCTACAAAAACTACACAATAGGCTGTGTTTGGGCATCATGCAGATTCTGCCTCTTTCTGCCTTCTTTATGCTGTTTAAAAAAATCAAACAAGAAATTTCATATATCAACAAGAAATTTGTCAAGAGCTTATGTAGCAATTAGGTTTAAAGTACTACGTTTGTATGTGTACTTATATTCGATTTACTGATTGTCAACCATTTGACACCTATCAAGTGACAATAATTTCCGTTATTTCCGACATCAGCTTTTATAGTACTTTTTCAAACGCATGCCATCTTCTCCTTTGAAAGTAATTTCCTTTAGCGGGTAGTTAACTTGTATGCGATCATAGCGAGGATGTATGCATACAGAAGGCAGGATATATAGTTTGAGGGTGGCAAGAGAGGACAAATACAGATTGCTATTGCTACCGAAATGACAGGATTCCGCCATCTGATACAATTCAAAGCAGGCAGCGTAAATCGAGTCATCATTTAAGCCTATATTTTCTAGTGCTTGAATCTTTAAAGATATTGTTAGTATATCAATAAGAACAAAACTTCATTCAGTCGTTATAAGTCTCTCATTATGCAAGGAGTAGAAGCTTGAACCATCCGATGAGGTGTCCATTGTATGTAGTGTTTGAGAGAAAGTTTCTGCGAAAGATGTTTGGATTTTTGGAAAAATCAGGCGCCGAAGTACTTGGCCCGAGAGAGAAACTACTAGCGCACTTTGTTAAACTCGGCCAAGCTTGCTTAAGCGGTTATTATGCCAAAAAGAAGAAGTATATAAGTTTAGTCCACCTAAAAGTTATTTATACCTCTGACAGAAAACTGATCAAAATTTTCGCCCATTTATTGGCGTTAGACTGAGTACTTTTAGTCAATAGCTGTAACCTAAAGTATCTAATAAATGATGCTATATACCGAAGCCTGCTTATAGATACTGCGAGATAGTAACATAATAGATGAGAGATGATTTCCTCTTCCTAATAATTCCTAGCTCTTGCGCAGCATATTTCCCTATGCTCCATGCAATGCTCTGATAATAGAAAATTCTTCTCTTTTTAGGGGTGATGTTTGTTTCCAGTCCTATTTCGTCCATTTTTACTTGCGATCATTTTGGATTGGCTCGAGACTTCTTTACGCTTGGCTTCCTTATATAGCAGTGTGCAATTGGTATAACACATAGGTATCGATGCGTTACAAGCTCCGCTGTCATGCAGCTTCCCTCATGTTCCTATGAACTGGAGCACAATCGACGTGTCGTTTATTATGTAAAGCTATCTCCTCTAGAGTAGAAGAATTGGACGCGAAAGAGCCTTATCGCTGCCTGGTGATAACAAAATATGATATATAAATTGGCGCTTACTTCAGTTGTTTTGTGTTTGACAGAGCTTCTCCTACTATTGGTGGTGTGCGTCTCGATGAATTTCCTCTAATGGAGGGACCTACAGTTTTATGCCACCTCCGAACGGTAGATTCTATTTTATGAGGAGCTTTTCCATGGCAGAAATATTCTCGGAGTTTTGCCATTGCCTGCCGACGGCGACCACTATTAGAACAAGTTTTTAGTGCTTCATGACCGGGTTTTCGAACCCGAGTCCTACGGAGTGGTGCTCACACACTAACACATTCTTCATTCATTCTTAAATTCTTCCTAAAGCTCGAACCTTCCATGATGATAAAGGTCTTAGCCTATTAAAGATACGTTGCACTAATCAGACAAGCAAACGAAAAGGTTTAGAGATGGGCTTCTTTCTTGTCGTCAAGCTTAAAAGCTTACACTGACATGCGAAATGTAGAAAATCTCTTAAAATTGCTTTCAGAACAGCGAATAAATTTAACAAACTTAGCATGCACAAATTTGTTCTCCATGACCACACATGTTTATCTTAAGAGCAATGAAGGTAATGAAGATTAGATCTAATGACTACCGTCAAAAGTTGAAAATCTGTCCATACTTGTTGTGTAATAGAAGACTTCGCTACACTGACATGACATTACACTCTCTTGTATGAACCACGTAGGCCCTGGTTGGTTGGTTGGTTTGAATGGTGATTTTTCCAGAATCCAACTAGCGTTTCCGCACCATTTTGTTGCCACATCCTCGTTACCAACTTGATAATCAGTTATTTACGGCATGACTATATCCAGTCTGTGCGGTTTAAGAACCTTATTAGGTTGTTGACAGATGTTCGAGACTCTCGAACAGCGGTTTGCCCAGGGCTAACATTCTGTCCCTCCATAGGGCAGGGCATTCACAGAGGAAGTGGAAGATTGTTTCCTTTTTCTCCGGTTGTTTACAACTGTGACAGTATGTGCTGTGAGGGATGCCCATTTTGGCTGCTTGTTCTTCGACAGATCAAAAACCAGTTATGACTGCCGTTATTCTCAAGGCGTCCCATCGTTTCATTTTTAACAATATTGACGATTGCTTTAGGTTGTAGGTGGGCCATAACTTTCTTCTGATTTTGCATTTCGTCTGGTGTCTCCATCTACAATCCGTGATTCAGAGGTATTTTAGGGAAATTGTACTCTTGACTGCACCCAATGGTGTGAATACCAATTCTGCAAGAGCGTTATTCACGGCACAACAAACTACCGAACTATACGATAAAATTGGTCGTATAATCGCCTTATATATTACAACCATAGTGTATGCTTAGGTTGGAAACCCCATCTTCTTCCAAGCATAAGTTTACAGGCATATAAAGCAATTTCTGCCTTCCTTACCCATTCTTCGACGCTTAACTTCCAGCTAATTACCCCTAAGTACTTTGCACTGGGTGAAAGTGAGAGGGTTTGCCCGTTAATATTTGGTAGGATAAAGATGGGTATCTTATATCTAGTGATAAAGAGCATGAGTTATGTTTAACGCGTGTTTAAACTTAGGCCACAGCCTGTGGCTCAAGAATTAAGCTCGCCTAATGCCCTTTGCGTGATCCCAAGGATCGTATTACGCCATTAGCACCACATCATCAGCGTACGCCTCCCCTTTTACCCAACCTCTATTAAGTTTTATTAAAATTTTGCTAATCACACATAACCAAAGAAGTGCAGATAATACTCCCCCCTGTGGAGTACCCCTATAGACTTTCTATGTTGATATTACCCATGTTAGCTTTGATGATGCTGGTTCCTAGCATAGAGATGATCCAATTGCTGATACAATTTTCCACCCCTAAGTCTATTAACGCCCTTTGGATAGCATCAGTGCAAATGTTTAATTTAATGCGCTTTCTATGTCTAGAAACGTAGGTCCTAAGGCAGTATATTATTGCAACACGCTCAGTACACATCGGCGAGGACTGATTACATCCTCCCGACGGTAACATTCAATTGGACTTTTACAACTCCTTTTCCATCTCAGGAGGAATGGAGTAAGAGGTGGCTCTAAAATGGATTGTGGTATTGGAGCAGGTACATTTTCTCATAGACTCAGAATTGAAAAATCTGTGCGTCTTCCTAGTGCTTGCAATGTTTTCCAGGCAGAAGTACTGGCAATTGGGGATACTAACGAAAAAGCAGACAAACTGACAAAAGGGAAATCTGTCATGAATGCAATCTTCTTAAATGCAATCTTCTCAAAATATTTACGAATCGCGGAAAATAGAAAATAGAAAAACCAAACGGCATGCAAAGTTAGCAGAAACTTATGGCCCACCTACAACCTCAAACAAACGTCAACATAGATAAACATGAAACGACGGGACGCTTGGAGACTCACGGCAGAGATAATTGGCTTCTGGTCTATCAGGAACAAGCAACCAGAATGGGTTGTTGTAAAGAACCTGTGATTGCCCTAGGGAATGTATGTCAACCCTGGGCAAACCGCTGCTGGAGAGTCTCGAACAACTGTCTGGCTTAGACGTCAACAACCTAATAAGTTCATGCTGTAAATAACCGCTAAACAAGTTGGTAGCGAGGATGTGCAACAAAATGGTGGATTCCGAATGAATCACCACTTCAACTAATCAACCAACCAGGGTGAAAGAATTTCTGCAAAGGATTCAGCAGATACAAGGGTCATAAATTTCACCACTTTAGCTCAGAGAAGACATTTGTTTATATTTTACTAATTAATTTACTAATAAATTTTGTGCACAGTGTAACAAAATTGTTTATTATTCCCTTTGCCATTATAATTCAAAATACCCCTCCCCTGTCTAAACAGATACACAAAATAATACCGGAAAGGCTCATACCGCCAGCTGCAATAATTATTTTGCATTGCGTTTCCAAACAAACAAATCAGTATTGATTAACACCAACAACGCCATCACCATCAAGAATATCATCAAACACTTCATCAATAACAGCAAAGACAATAAAATCACAAAGTAGAATAGACAAGTAGGCATGCAAACAGGCAGGCAGGCAGGCCGACGGGTAGTGGCATGTTAACTTCAATACCCATCAACGACACCCAACAAAGCCCAGCTGTGCAATCAACTTCCAAGGACGACAAGTCAGTATTTTCATAGTTACTACAAATACGTATTTACATGTTAACATTTGTGTGGTGTGTATATGTATATGTATATGTAAGTGTTTATAAAACAATAAAACCACTGCATACAGAACTGAATTAACAAATACAGGCATACACATAAAAGCAAAATTATTCCTACATTCAAATTATGATTGCCAGCAAGAAATCTAAATTGTCATTTAGATCTCGCTTTTAGACTTGGATTTAATGCAAATGATTCAGCCCCATAAGATTTCCTATGTACACTGGTGGAGTTAGATGATGCTAGTGGCTACCTTGGTTTGGAGATACTACTCGAATTAAAGCTTTGCCACTTTTTGTTAAAGTTCTTCTTACGTGAAAGATCAAGAAAGAAAACTTGTTCGAAAATTATTAAATAAAAGTGTAATAATCTTATTGCTTTTCATTATGAGGATTTTTTACGTGTCGCGCCCCAAGCCCAGCTTACAACCTGATATACTGGGTTGTTTCGCCTTCTCACATTAGCTCGTTCTTAAACGCATGTTCGAAAGAATGTGCGGAAGAATCGTCCTGGCCATTGCCGGGTGAATGACAATCAGGGACTTTCCCCACTTGCGTGGACTTCTGCAAATAGAACCATCCTCCGAGCCGTTTGATACTAAATGACGTTTCAGACAAGGTGACTCGCTGTCGCGTGACTTCTTTAACTTCGTGCTAGAAAAGTTCGTTTGGACCGCAGAACTGAATCACAATTTTGTATAAGGGCGCACAATTGCTGGCCTATGGCGATGATATTGACATCATTGGCCTTAACAACCGCTCTGTTAGTTCTGCCTTTTCCAAACTGGATAAAGAAGCAAAACTGAGGGGGTCAGTGGTGAATGAAGACAAAAAGAAATACCTTTTGTCATCAAACAAACAGTGGGAAACCAGTGGAGTAGAAACAAGCACTAACACCAATAATAATGCCAGCCTTGAAATCCAATGGATAATCTCTCTTGCCAACAAATGCTACTTTGGACTAAGTAGTCAATTGAGTAAGAAAGTGCTCTCCCGACAAACAAAACTAACACTCTATAAAGCTCGCATCATGCTCGTCCTAACATATGGTGCAGAAGCTTGGACGTTGACAATATCCCATAAGTTGTCACTTGGAATATTTGAGAGAAAGATTCTGCGGACGATTTTTGTACCTTTGCATGTGGGCGAGAGCAAATAACGCAGGCGATTGAAAGATGAGTTTTATGACGACGAATAAAGATCCAGGGGCTACGTTGGCTAAGTCATGTCATCCAAATGGATACAAACGCTATGGAAGAGGAAGGTATCCCCTGGGTTGAAAGGATCGGGTGGAGAAAGTCTTGGTTTCACTTGGTGTGCCCAACTGGCGCCGGTTAGTACGAGAAATAAATGATTAGACTGCTTTGTTAAATTCGGTCAAAATCGCTTAAGCGGTTACCGCGCCAGTAAAGAAGGCGAAGATCAAATAAGAAAAGTAAGACTTATTTGCTGCTAAAACTCTATCATTGACCTAGTTACATATAATCAAAGCAAGCTGCAACAGTAGTAATTTACAAGAGGCCAATGGCTTGGATCCGAATCGCATTTCTGATCGTCTACTTAGATACGTAGATGCGGGTAAAACTGCAAAAGAATATATGAGCTTTGACTCTTTGTATCAACAGCTGTCAAGCCGTCATTATAATACTGCCAGGGAGTAGTCATTGGTACACCTCTTCTTCGAGAGAATGAAATATTATTGTTAAAAGAAACTGAATGGGGAAAATGGATATCTTTGAGATAAGTTTGGTAATATGTGCCAAATAAACTCAATCAAACCTTTAACAAACAGATATTGCTTTTAAAATAAAATAAAGAAGATAAGATAGGCCCCAGAGCCTTAAAACATCTTTTGTATTCCGATATTTCGTCAATGTGCAAGTCACCTTCAGACTCCCTAATACGGGCTAAGATATTCCGCATTCCATCGCTTAAAATATATTAATAAAGATCCAACCAAGACCGGGCATTTGCTGCATGTACTGCTACTGTCGAGTAAGACTATTAGATAAGAGAGACATTCCAAATCACCACAACAAAGTTTATCTTACTTCGGTGTCTGGTATTACAGGGAACGAGTTGGCTGAGAAACTGTCTAATGAAGGCTCTGCAAACACACCACAAGGTCCTGAACGCTTTCTAGGTGTCAATTCAACTAAAAATTGACGACTTCATTAGGTCTACCCATAGAAGACGTTGGTCTTAGATAGGCTCCTGCAGAGTAGCCAAGTACTTTGGAAAAGAACCAAATAGGAAATTAGCGTCCGGATCTCTTAAGATTCATCAATGAATCCAAACCACATTTTTCAGTCTTATCATCCCTATTAAATCTATCCTGTCCCCCTATTCTTTCCACCGTAATCTAAGCGGGTGTAGTACAATCGTTTCCTGACTGAGTGCTTGGATTTGTCCAACATCCCACAAATCTAATCTAATCTGAGGTCACAAAATGGTTCTTATTCCAGGTGAACTGGGAACAGGGAGCTCGTCCGACGAGTCCTCCTGTGCTTGAAAAATGGATGCCATCTCCACTTAAGATGGAAACTTTGAAAAAATTACCCATTTGTTTGCAAAATAATTTTTATTTCTTACCTCCCGTTACACCCAAGCTTATCAGTTGACTGAACTAGATTGAGCTTCTCTATTCGATAATAATTTAGAATGGAATTTCGTACAGCAAACCCTTTCAAACTACATAGAAAAAAAGAAGAGAGAGGCAAATAAAGTTATTGGCTATGAGATGGAATGTAATTCGTAATTCTCGTTCACTCATTTGTGTTTGAGTGAGTTTTTTCATGCTTTGCCTTGAGCGCATAAATTCATGAGAAAAGTAAATCCAGGCCTTGCTGCAGGAGTGTTATATAACCGGCAGGACAAACAATGGCAAAATAAAAATTCGAGTCTCTAAGGTTTTGACCACAATTGCAAATTACTCAAACATCAACACTCAGAGAGAGAGAGAGAGAGAGAGAGTATGAGTGATGGCAAAAATGCGCGCGTAAAAGTAAAGGAACTTATCAGAATAAGGTAGGGCGTGGGTGGTTGAAAATGGAATACTTCACTGACTTTTCACTCCTTAATTTTTTTCCACTTTTGAGAGAATTTTTATTGGCGTTACTGCTGTGGCAAAAGCACTTAAGTGCTATACACCACCCTAACTAAAGATATGTTAAGCCACACATGAAAAATCTGCACAGTCATACATGCCGAAGAGCGAGTTGACTTAGATGTAAATAAATATGGAATTTTATATGTATGTCAAGTTTTTCTTCACACGCGTACTGGGTATCCGTTTTAGCGACAGTATCCTCCTGGCTGATTAAGTGTTGTGTGAATTGATCGCAAGCAAACAGCTGGTGCAGAAGGTTGGGAGTGATAGTGAAAGTGCAAAGGGGCGGGGTTTCGGGGAAAAAAATAAAATAAAAATAAAATGTTGAAATCAATAGTTTATTAAATGAGCTACCTAGAAATGAACAGACTATTCAAATAGTTCGAAACACTTTACGCAAAAGTAAGCTCATATTGCACATGAACACTTTCCCGTGGGAATGTTTTGATTACCTTTTACCTGGATATGGTTAGAAATTATTATTTTGCCTATAGAACAAGTAGCGCACGACTACGGCCGCCACCCTTTGGGTAAAAGTACGAGTAGTATTCGGCGTTAAGACACACAACAATTTTCACTACCTATGAAATATGTGGATCATTAGACAAAGAATTCCACTGAGTAAACAAAATGAGTATCGCAAAGATATAACCCCTGTATAGTTATGAATTCGGAATTCACAGATAAAACGTTGGTTCGAATCTCGGTGAAACCAAAATTAATAAAAACATTTTTCTAATAGCGGTCGCCCCTCGGCAGCCAATGACAATCCTCCGAGTGTATTTCTGCCATGAAAAAGCTCCTCATAAAAAAAAAATATCTGCCGTTCGGAGTCGGCTTGAAACTGTAGGTCCCTCCATTTGTGGAACAACATCAAGACACACACCACAAATAGGAGGAGACAAAGGACAACGGAGATATTCAAGTAATGATGATTGAGAAATAAGAGTGGAGAAGCGTTGTGTGCATAAGAGAAACTCTTCAATACACTAATATCCAAGCTTGAAAGCTTCTCGCATGCAGGACAATGCTTAGTATGACTTGGGGCTTATCTCCTCGACTTACACAGCGGATATACTCGTACATGACGGTCATTAGACCAATAATGCTCTATGGTTCGCTGGTATGGAGGACGTCGTGTGATAAAATTTCGTACGATAAAGAATTGGAGGGCGTTCTAAGGTTTGCAGGAATATGTGTAATCGGCGCTTTGAGTACAACTCCAACAGTGTAAGAAACACAGCCAAAAGATCTGCACTAAGACTGATGATGATTGGACAATACTCATAAAGGCTTTTCGGTCACAGTATCATGCAAGGCATAAAGGGAGGGCCTTACTACTTTATTCCACAACTAAACTTTGGCAGAGGCCTGGTTTTATAATAGAACAGAATGGTTGGCAGAAGGGATTAGAATCCGATTACCACGCATACAATTTCTTTACAGATGGATCCAGAATGACGAAAGGAGTGGGATCGGCTGTCTTCTGCCCGCAGTTTAATCTCCAAAAGTCTTTCAGGCTTCAAAACCACTACAGTTAAGCTGAGATCTATGCTATAACCAAAGCTGGAATTTATTCCTCTCGACACACGCACAAACATCTTCATCGATAGTCAAGCTGCTATTAAAACAATAATGGCTGTAATGACTAGCTCGGAATACGTGCAACACTATAGATCCAAAATAGACGAGGTCTGCGAGAATAGAAAGGTCACAATTTACTGGGTACCAGTAACAAGGGAACGGAAGGCAATAAGAGAGTTGACGAGTTTACTATGGCAAGCACCCGCTTGCCTAGGATGAGTACAACGAACATATATCCCTTACTCTCAGTTTTGAAGTCGGAACTAGACAACGAACTAACTCTGGAAGCATAGTCTATATGGTAAGCCTCGACATCCCACAGGTTTGTCAAAATAATGCTATGAACTTACAACACGAAAACAATGAACTTTATTTTAGCACTTCCAAGGAGGGAATGTAAAATATTGTTTGGAGTACTGACGAGACGACATTGTCTCACTTCATAGTGAGCTAAAATAGGATTGGTTCAGAACGAAGCGTGTAACTTATGCGAAGAGGAAATAGGTGTTTTAGAACACCTCCTTTGCCACGGCCCTGCTCTAAGCAGAATTCGTTACAACTGCTTGGATCATATTTTAATATACATAACATAAATCGCTGAAGAATATCGCTGACAAAAGTTTAAACTGTTTATTAAAACTAGGCAAGACATGTATCACGAACTACGTTTAACTCGACCTCAACAACACTGGTAACACTATGGACCTTTGTGGTCTATATAAGATCTATTCAGATCAGCCAGATATACTTAACCTAATCTTAATAGCTTCTCTAGCGAGATGGGTAACTGAAATATCTAATCCTCAGCCCTAAAAAACGAGGTAGCAGAGGAGTAGATGCTGAGATGATATTACGGCATGATTATATGTGCGAGTATACCGTCTTGATGCTTTTCCACAAATAGAGAGACTTACAAATTTACGTCGCCTCCGAACGGCATATGGATTGTTATAAGAATCTCTTTCATGGCAGAAGTACGCTCAAAGCTTTGCCCTTGCTGTCGAGGGGCGACCAGCAGCCAGAGAATTTCGAACCCAGTTACCAAATGGTAGTCGTGCAGCAACCTCAATATAAAGTTATTTTATCCCAATTGAAACCCTCTTTAGCTTTGTTTTTTAATCTGCTTCCATTGGTATGCACCTGGTGCTGTCAGGCACCTGTAATAACAGAAAAAATCAAGACTCAAGAGGCTTAGCTGACAAACCTGTGATCTAGCTAATTTCTGGCACAAGAGAAAATTCCAAAAAATGTATTGTATATTTTCGCTTTGCGATTTTACTGATGTCTTCCACCTTCAAATTACCAAGAACAATACGACTGAACGAGTATAAATCATTTTAACGACTACGTGGAATTACTAGCAATGTGCAACATGCTGAACGTACCCACATAAATAGAATATGTTCATAAAAACAAAAACAATAAAAATGGGGGTGCAAGTTCTTGTATTTCCTTTTTTGTGTCAAATAAATTTAATAGAAATTTACAACTCTTCAATTGTTTGTGGCCTTCAAGCTTTACCAACAACATTTTCCAAAAGTTCAAGGCTATTTTAGTTTTGTATGAATAAAGATAGTGAGTGACTAAACAAAAACTTTTAAATTTTATTAGCCCAAAAAATTATTACTGAAGGTTACATGACCAAGCCGTACACTGAAAGCTAAAGCTTACTTTCAAAATGCCACAGAGGAGGAGAGAAAAATAAAGTAGCTTGTTTTGGTTGGGCAACTTGCGGTTGGGCGTTGGAAAACAAACAGGTATTCATATATGTATGTATGTATGTGAACTCTCCGTCACAAATTCAAACTCAAGGTGGTCATTTTGAAGGGGTAGAAAGAGCTAAGTTGAGAGAAAAACCAAAGAAGACTGCGGTCGGAAATGAATAAGTGAGAGGGTACAAAGGAAAAGTGGGACACAAAAGCAAACATTTTATGTTATCTATTCGTTAAATTTGAAGACATTTAAAGCAATTTAAGCAGGGCGCAGTATTTCCTGCCCAACTGTGAGGCGATTGCTACAACTCAATCAATTCCTCACACGCTTTCTCTATTTAAGCTTTTCCTAGTTTTCCCACTCTGTGAGCAGATTCTTTTAATCACGCCAAAGAATTATTTATTTCAATCATTTGTCCGTCGGTTTGTACTTTAAAATTGTGTGCATTAAAGTGATATATATACGTTTATAAATATATTATGCGAGTTTCTTTTATGTGCGCATTAATCTGCAAATCTTTACAGCTTAATTTTAAGATTTATTGCCATTTCTCGTTTGTACCAGCGCAGCTAAATAAGTAAACGAGTAGACGCCCGCTGTTGCCACCACGTTTTTAAAAAATTGGTAAACAAAGAGTTTTTGTCGTTGTTGTTCCCGTATGCATGCATGCACTAATACATCAACACGCCCTTTCCGCCCGTACACTCACACTTCCCTATACACTCCAATCATTTTGACTTTGTAAATAATTCAAAATCCATCTACATAGCGAAGGCGGAAAAATTACTTCCACATAGACTCGCACTCGCACTTACGTATCTTTTTTGCACTTCGTGTTTCATTCATGTTTTTTGTTATGAGTGACGTTAAAGGACTACGTTGAAAGAGTGTGAATACTATACGAAGAGTATGGAACATTTGAGTGCCACTTTGGAGCGCATGTCCATAATAGTGAGTAAGGAAATATTGAGTGAAATTAAAGGCGCTCGAAAGAACGCTGCTGTGTTGTTGTTGTTGTTGCGGAATGGGAACAGTTTTCTCATAATCCTTCCTGCTCTAGGAGTACTGTGTGTGCATAGCAGGTGGTAGTTAATATGCAAATTTAAGGGAGGTATACATAGTACATAGTGACTACCATTTGGAAGTGCGTAGGTTCGAGTCTCCGTACATGAAACACCAAAATAATAGAAAAGGTATTTCCTAATAGCGGTCGTCCCTTGGCAAGGAATGAAAAAAATTATCTGCCGTTCGGCTTAAAATTATAAGTCCCTGAAGGTAAGTATTTTTTCGAGAAAGTGAAATTATGTAAATTTTCTATTTGTTTCAGTAGCCATGAAACATAATACCTTCTGCTCAAATATGAACGAGACGTTATCAATAAAACGTTTCGCGGATGACATATGGCAAAAATAAATTTTTTGTTTTTTGGTAGGACTGTTATAAGCTTGCATGGCAAATTTCAGCGTGATATGTCACATAGTTTGTTTTCTGTGCTACTGTAAACAAGTCAAGCTCGAGTGTGTTCTTCGAATTTAACGATGGAAATTCAAGTTGAATAAAGAATTTGTTTGAAATTTTGTTATTCCAACAAAATTTCGGCTTCAGACGCCTTAAAAATGTTGCAGACAACCTATGGGGACTCTGCTCTATTGCGTGCACGTGTTTTTCAGTGGTACAAATCGTTCAAAGAGGGCCGTACATCGGTTGAAAACTTGCCTCATGAACGTCGTCCAGCAACATCAGTACACGACGAAAACATCGGAAAAGTAAAGGAAATTGTGCTTGAAAATCGCACAAATCGCAAAATCGGTTAACACTGAATATTATTTAGACGTTTTAAAGCGTTTGCGCGAGAACATTCGTCTTAAAAGGAAGGAATTGTGGGACAACAAGTCATGGTGTTTGCATCACGATAATGCACCAGCTCACACATCACGTCTTGTTCGCGATTATTTGAACAAAAATAATGTTAATATCGTTCCGCAAGCACCGTATTTGGTTGATATGGCTCCATGTGACTTTTTCCTGTTTCCCAAGCTCAAGTTGCCGCTCCGTGGAAAACATTTTGACACAATTGAAGTCATAAAAGAGAATTCGAAGAACACACTCGAGCTTGACTTGCTTACAGTAGCACAGAAAACAAACTATGTGACATATCACGCTGAAATTTGCCATGTAAGCTTATAACAGTCCTACCAAAAAACAAAAAATTTATTTTTGCCATATGTCATCAGCGGACCGTTTTATTGATAACGTCTCGTTCATATTTGAGCAGAATGTATAGTCAGAAGTGCAACGATGTGAGAAATGTGTATTGTTATTCGAGAACCTTTCCTGCTGAGTATTGCTTATGTTCGCGACCACATAGCAGTTACCGCACCTACGAAATAGTACTCAACTTGAGAGATCTCATCCTGGAGGTGTTTAGGAGGTCAAAGAAGCGGAGCTTAACAGGTTAACTTGGAAGAATTACAGAGGGTGCTTCCGATTATCGGAGTCCAAGGTTCGTCAGGTTCTTTAGGATCCCTATTGGAGGCCTTGACAGCCGCATTTTGAACAACAATTTTTTTAGTTTTAAAAATTTTTTTCTCTTCATTACTTCTTTGAGGAGCAAAGAGCCTCTACAAGGCTTGGATGCTTACGGTAAGATGCTATCATCTGGTCCTATCATCTGGCTATCATCTGATCATTGGTCCGCAGCTTCGGCTTTCCTAAGGATGCCAATCTAGGGCAAGTTCCGTGATACTGTGGGGTGGTTTTCTAAGAACGTGGCCTAACCAACTCCATTACTTGCTATAAGCTGGCGTAAGATGGGCTCCCGCTCATTTGTCTCCAGAGTTCTTCATTACTTATTATGTCGAGCCAGTATATTCTGGGTATTATCCTCAAGCCTTTGTTGGTGAAGCACTGATGTTGAACAAAATATGATTGCACTGAAAAATATTTCCTGTGATTCCGCAGCGCTTTTGGAGTTATATTAACGTACAAAGATGCATACGAAGTAGTAAAAAGGTACGTCGGTATGCAGAAGGAAATCTCAAGTTAACTGCAGCAAACAAATTAAAAAAAATATGGAAAGTAAAGTCACAGCAAGTTGGAGTTCAACATTTGGACTATTCAAGTCAACAAATTTAAAAAAATATGGTAAGTAAAGTCACTGCAAGTTAGAGTTCAACATACATATGAAGTATTCAATTCTTAAGATAAAACACCAAAAAAGGTTTGCAAAACTAACAAAATAATTTACTCTCTAAAATGTTCCTCTCAATTCGAGCTCCATCTCATTTACCTTAAATTTGCTCACTCAATGAATGCAATCGTTCTATGCTCGTACTTTCACTCAAATCCTTCGTGTGGCTACTGCTGAGATGTTTGTCTGCCTGCTTGTCTACTATTCTGCCCATGAAATTCAGTTCGTCTTACTCAGCTCAGCTTGCTTGAACGTCGTTTTCCAACTTTGCTTTAAATTCGTTGCAAATTTCCACATTTCAAACATTTCACTTTCAAACGGCAAAACAACAACACTAAGCGGCGTTTAAGAAAAAACCAAATCGAATTAAAATAAAACAAAAGTTTTTAAAAACCAGAAATAAAACCTAAAATCTCTATTAAAAGAATTTCAAACCAAACTCAAACCTAAAGTAAAATCACTTTAAGAAAAATTTAATTAAAATATTTGTGCAAGTGAATGTTGGCATTTGCGTGTGTATGTTTATCTGTATGTGTGTTTTCTTGAATGCGTAAAAATACTACGCGCTGCTGTTAGCTGCAAGTTGCGTTCAGACGCGTCAGCCAGTGAGGTAGCGAGAAGTGTTGGCAGTAGGAGCAGAATCAGCAGAAGCAGCAGCAAAAGGACGAACGAAAACAGCCAGTGAAAGTGGAGACGTGTGCGTCGCGTGTGGTGATATAACAACCGCTTAATTTTTCATTTCGTGTTTTTTTGCTGCATAGTAAAAGTGAGACTATTTTTCAACTGCTGTGCGGTTCGGAAAAAGGCATTGTGGTAATTGGGGAAAGGACGTTGAAGAAAGTAAATTTAATAATAACAACAAATTGTATGCTGATTATAACTGTAGAAATAAGCTGTATTGTGGATAAAATTTGCATATTTGTAAATACATAAAATATTGGTTGGCATGTAAGTATTTATGCTCGCATTTGGCAAACTACTTTCCTGCAATTTTTGTTTACTTTAAAATGTCTATTTACACACTTACTCATGTTTTTATTCCTTACTAATATTTGTCCAGCAATTAGCTCCTAGCCAATTGCAATTAATTTGTTGACTTTGCTTAAGACGCTTTTAACTTTGAAATGCGTGACACTGTGAGGCACGCATATGACACACAGCCATCAGAGCATAAAGGTAAAGATCATTAGTATCCTCAGGACAATACATATTTACATATTTACAAGCGGACAGTTACTAAAATAAGCCTATATGGCTTGGCTTGGGTTATTGAAGAAATTCTAATGCTCCATATTCATAATATTATTTTTTTTGCAAAAATATCTTTTATTAATAATAAAACTGACGTTAAAGCGATTATAAAAAATTGCATATACCTTTTATTAAAAAAAAAATACTCATCACTATTAGGGTGATAATAAAAATTTTATATTTAATTTAAGAAAAAAGTTCTGAGAGAATAATTTAATTAAAAATTGGATATAACTTTAATTTTAAGAAAAACTAATAATTGCTATTAGGGTGGTAATTAAAATTTTATACAATTTAATTTTATTTTTGAAAGAAAAATATTTTTAACCTTAAGGCGGTTGTCCTTTATTTCCTTTAGTCCTTTATTTTGGTACGAAATAACCCTTTGAACCTAATATAACCCCTTTAAGATGGTTGCAGAAAATTTCATAAAAACTTTATTTTTGCAAGAAAGAAATTTTTTAATTATATTGTAATATAAAAATCTTCAAAGTGGCTGTATTTAGTTTCATACAGTTTTATTTCATAAGAACAAAGACTTTGAGAATAATATAACCGACTTTAAGGTGGTTTTAAAAACTTCGTATATAACATATGGGCTAAAAAGTCCGAGACCTAACAAAGAAAACTTTTTTTTATTCAAAATTAGCTTCATTTCTCAACGTAATTTCTATCAAGATCAACGCAATCATGCCAGCGCTGCTCTAACATTTCAATACCACTTTTGTAGATCGATTTATCTTATTCTCAGGGAGCCAAATCTGGTGGATTATGGGGGCAATTCGAAGTTCAATTCATATAGTTTAGCCATTGATTCGCCACTATTATTCTCATAGTTAAATGCTCATATAATATAAAGCCGAAACGTTCTCCTGATATCTTTACGATGTCAGCTAACTCTCGCAAATTCACTTTTCGATTATTCAAAACGACTTTGTGGATGTTTTCTGTGATTACCGCTTCATTTGGACGTCCACCGCGTTGTGCATCATCGGTGTCTCTACGACCACGTTTGAAGCTAGCAAACCACGTTTCATTGTTGTTTTTGATGGAGCGGAGTTCCCATAACACTTTTCAAGCCATTGCTTTGCTTGAACGGTATTTTTCGCCATCACGAAACAGTATAAAATTAAAACACGAAATTCTTTCTGTTATTTCGAGCAACTTTATACAATTATTACAAACAAAAAAATGATATATTCGAAAGATGAACTTCAACTATTAAAAAACAGGATAGATATGAAAAGCGACTTGTGTTTTATTTTCATTTGCGCATTTTCTCAATATACATGCCCTGGCGCATAAGAGCCATCATAGAAGTGAAAGAAAATGTTACAAAGTATTGACCAGAACTAAATAATTTTAACTGCATATCTTTTATTTATCGCGGAATTTATAGAAATTTCTATTGTATTCTCATATAAAACATTTCGGTGGCGGACCATGGATATTTTAACAGGTCCCGGCACCGTCTCATAAAGCTCGGGTGAATTAAGAATGGGAAAAAAATAACGTTCCGAACTTCCCAACGTTCACACAATGGCTCTCAAATTCACCAGACCCGAATCCGATGGATTATTCTCTTTGGACCATTTTGGAGAGCAAGGTCCGAACTAAAAGATTCACCAGTCTCAAGGCGGTGAAAAAAGCCATTGCCCGCGAGTGGGCCAAAATACCTGCAAGTCACATTCGAGCAGCTTGTGATTCGTGTCTGGACCGTCTCAAGGCCATAGTAAAGGCAAAAGGTGGTCATATGGAGCAAAAGTAAATTGATTCTTAATTTTGCATTTCTTGCACACATTTTTTACTTTGAATTCAATAAAAGTATTTTCCAAACAAAATGTATGGCCTTTTTAATTGATTACAGTTCGAGTGCCTGACCTTGTAGAATTATAGCCTTATTCGACGAAAAAAATGTTTTATTAAAACCAACTTCTTCAAAAAATAAATTAACCCATTTATGTCTTTAAAATCATAGATTAATTAATTTTTCCGTATATATTTTATGCTTTTTTATTAAATATTCAACTTATTCAAGTTATTATTTGATTACATTTCATATTTTAGCGGCATTTAAAAATTTGGCATATGCCGGTTGTAGCCTGCTGTCGTCAAAGTGCTTATACTATTCGGCATAATCCTGTCCACTGCAACGCTTACAACTTGATAAAAGTCATACAAAAGACATACAAATTAGCTAAATTTGTTGAATGTTTGTATGTAATTGTAATGTGACAAGTTCACTACTTCTACTTTATAAAGTATATCCCTTGATTGAAAATCTAGAAAACTCTAGTGCGATTTTTTTATGATAAGTATTTTTTACTAATTTAACGCGTAATTACGCTCATAAATAATTATATGCTTATCTGTCTTGAACAATAGGTATTGATATTGAGAATAAACCAGCATGCTTTAGTCTTTATCCTTTAGAACGTGAAAT